>NC_035436.2:202323867-202991953 GCF_002127325.2 Helianthus annuus | reverse complement strand
AAAATGGGACGTTTGGACCCACGTGGGACGACTAGGAAAGGAAGACAGGTGGAAAAAAATTAGCGGCTTTTGGGACTCACGAAAGGCTAGGTCACTTTGACTTGTTGCAAGAAGTTATTACGCGACCTCCTAATGTGTTTTTGCCACGTGGCCAGACAAGATCCTACTGACATCATTTTTATTTAGTTGGTTAGGGTGAGAGCGGTACTCCTCTCTTAGGGAAGTCCCATCTCTTACGCACACCCAATCAGTTTATGCCACGTCAACTCCCCTCTTAAACTCCCCTCACACCCTTAATTTGATGGCGGCACTCCCCTCTTAGGGAACTTGATTTTTTTATTCAAAAAGAAAAAAAAATGTTTTGATTGGTTGAAAAGATGGTGGCCCACCATCTCCCTCCCTCCTTCATGTGGTAACCCCTCCCCGATCCCCCTCCCCGATCCACCTCCCCGCGGTGATGGCGGCGGTGTTCCCGCTCGGGGACTTGGGTCACCGCAGCCATCCTCGCATAGTGCTGCCGACACCCTTACAACATGGTGTTTTTTTTAAAGAGTGAATTTGCGTTTGTCTAGGGTTTTCGTATTTTAACTAGTCTAATTTAAAAATCTAATTTATAATAAATCCAACTCTGAGATTTGTATTTCTTACCGTTTTTCATTTAAATTGTTAATTTGATTTATTTTTTCTATTAAGATTTAGCTAATTGAGCTGAACACACTCAGAGACTGAAATGACAGTTAATTCTTATATATAAAAAATATAATATATATTTAAAATTGTTTAATGTTTATATATATATATATATATATATATATATATATATATATATATATATAGGGGTCCGCTAAAATGAGAACCACCTCGAGTTGTAAGAACCGTGAGAACTACACCGTACCGAGCGAGGTGAACTGAAGGGGTATGGTCCCAGATCTCGCGTCAGCATCGACCGCGAGTGACCATTACCCTTATCAAAACCCCCACTAGCTAACAACCTACTTGTGCCCAGGCGAGAACGCGTCGGCACAAGGGTTGAATCCAATCTATCTAGTAACGAAGAAGGACTTACATGGAATATGAGAACGGTAGAGTGATGCGACAGAGCATCACATCTGGTGTACGAAAACGGAAGTATTCACAGCGATGCGGCATCGCACCGCATCCAGTGAACACTTCTATCAATACAAGAAAGCCTTACCTTAGGCGTAAAAGAAGATGAACGTAACGGTGCGGCTGACACCGCGCCATATGGGCATTTTCGTCACGACAAGGGATGCAGGCAAATAGTCTCCGCGGACGACGATGCGGCTAGCACCGCATCTCGCGTATTCCTTGATCACAAGTAGGAGACGCGGTAACTTCAGATGTTACCGCACGTAGCGATGCGGCTTGCACCGCATCCTATGCACTCAAACAAGTGGGACTGACACCACAGTGCAAGTGGCACCAATGGCAGTTACCTGTCAGAGCTACGTAAGCAATGGACTGACGTGGCGTAACCTCCACAACCGACAAGCCTGACACACCTGCAAAGGTGCAGCACGTCGTCAGTCCATCCATCATCATCCTCCTTCACTCCTCGGCTATAAATACCAACCCCAAACCAGGTTTGAGGTATCTCTTCACAACTCTCTCACTACTACTACTATCTTACTTTGCTTCCCGAGCAAACTACTGATTGGTAACAAGGAGCACCCCCACCCCATCCTCCTTGTTACGAGTCACGGCTTGTTTCCTTGTGCAGGAGATCAACCACCGGTGATCCAGCCAGCGATCCTCGAGAGGAAGGGATTAACCCTTCTTGACGAGACCAGTGTGTTAACCCTACCCGGTTAACCATTGTTTCATCATTGGCGCCCACCGATACTCTTAGCATTTTCTAAACCATCCTTTTTCCTCTCTCACGATCATGACTGATCACCAAAACAACATTGCGGATAACCAAAATCCTCTAATCCCTTCCCCGGTAGGGGTCAATGCCTCGACCTCCCAACCCGGACACATCGGCACGTCCACACGAAGGAGTCCCTCCTTTATGTTTGGACATGACTTATCCCAGTTCCCATCTGTGATCCCACCAGGCATGACCGTTCATACCTGGTACGAGCAGCAGGCAGCCATGCTGACCGCAACATACAACCGCGCTTGTACTGAAGCGAATATACGAGCTGGACTTCCCCCAGCACCGCACACCCCTGTTGAGCGTATTTTACAATACGACGGCAGGATACATTCACGCCCGGCTTCAAGAAGCCGACGTGAAGAACGGGGATCGTCTTACTGTCCGGTCCACACCCTCAACGAGGATGATTCCTCATACGGGTCCCATACCAGAGGACCGGTGCATACGCACCTCGGCCCCCATGGCGAGGACAGGAGGCGGTCAACCTCCCGACGCGGCCCAGGCATTCAGAGCCGATTGGGCCCGCAACCATACACCGAAGGGTACGGTCATACCGACCCTGACGACCATAGCTACCGCGGTGATTCACATGACACCAGTAGCAGACCGGGAGGACGCAACTATGTTCCTCCCAGTCACCCCCGCAACACATACCTTAGGGCGGCAAAGCGCCCTGCGAACGAGCCATACAGGCCAAAGGCAGCGGCCGAAAATTCCAAGTTCGGCACGCGGATTGCCAACGCCCATGTCACCACGACAAAGTTCCCATTCAACGTTGGGAAATACAGTGGTTCGACCGACCCGGACGACCACATGAACATCTTCATGGGCGCGGGCATCAACGGCCAGTGGGATGAACCCACTTGGTGTAATTTCTTCCCCCAGACCCTTACGGGCCTGGCCAGGGCATGGTTCGATTCTTTGCCAGTGGGATCACTGGATTCATTCGAGGACTTGCGTACCAAGTTCCTCGCCCATTTTAGCCAGCAGCGACGCCACGAACGTGATTCGTTGGACGTCATGAACATCTGGCGAAGAGACGACGAATCACTCGAAGCATTCGTCGTCCGATACAATAAAGAGTGCCTGGAGATAGGTGACGTGGCAGACCAGATGGCACGAAACCACTTCATCCGGGCCGTCAAAGACAGAGAGATGATCATGACCATCTCTGGCAAAGAGGGTTTGCCCAAAAAATGGGAGGATGTCATGACCGCAGTCAAGACATACGCCCAGACACAGCGATCACTTGAACCGCATGTGACAAAGGCAAAGCCCCAAGCCGAAACATCCCACCAAGGGTCCAAGCGTAACAATAAACGCAACCGGGACGTTGGAAATCGCGATATTTCCAAACCGTATTTCCCGCGAACCAACACGTCCGACCCAAAGAACTACAACCCCGCCCGAGATAGTCGGGCGTCAAAAAGAGATTATCGGGACCGCAACTGGACCGAGATCACCATGTCGCCAAGTGAGGTCCTCCTTGCGGACCCACAGTTCTTGCGACCGGCCCAACCAATGAAGTCCAAGAAAAATCAGGACCTCACACTCTACTGTGAGTACCACAAGGACTCGGGCCACACCACCAACAACTGCATCAGTCTCCGACTGGAGATTGAGCGCGCCTTAAAGGAGGGGAAACTGCAACACCTTTTGCCAGGTGGGCAAAAACCCACCAAGCGCATTACCCCTCATGGCGAAGGTACCTCCTCCGGGAAGAGAACCATGCACGTGGCTTCCACCCACATGATCCACGAAGGCAAGGGCAGGCCGCGCAAAGCGGCGAGAAGGCCGGAATGCGACTGGAAAGACGAGCAAGTCGTCTTTCCAAAAGTCCGAGGCGGACCGCGCGACAGGCGCGCCGTCGTCATTTCAGGCCAACTGGCACACTACTGCACCGAGCGTTTATTCATCGACCCGGGCAGTACATCTGATATAATCTACGAACAATGCTTCAACCAGTTCGACCAAGAGGACAAAGATCGGTTGCAAGCAGTAGATTACCCGTTAACCGGGTTCGCAGGGGAAACTGTCTTTCCCCTGGGCCAGATTACTTTTCCTGTGCGTCTTTCCAGCGGAAACCGCACAAGGACAGAAGAGGTAAACTTCATGGTTTTACCTCACACCTCCAGATATGACGTACTCCTCGGGAGAGAATCCCAAGGAGATTTCAATATGATCACATCCGTCCCCCACTCTGCGGTTGGTTTCCCAACCAAATCGGGGATCGCGATAATCTATGCCCGCAGGGACGTCATGATGTCGGACGAAGTACGTCCGACCAAAGTCGCAAGGCCCACTCCCAACGACCAACCAGAAAAATGGGTTCTCAACGCGAGATACCCAGAACAAAAGGTCACATTGGGTCACGCCTTATCCCCGACCACCAAAGCGCAACTGAAGCAGCTTCTCTTCAGGAACCAAGACATCTTCGCGTGGACACCCGCAGACATGACCGGGGTCCCACGTGATATTGCGCAACATCACTTGAATACCTTGCCAGGTATTAAGCCAGTGATCCAAGGCCAACGCCACCTTGGGTCAGCTAAAAATCAGGCGATGCAAGAGCAGATCGAAGAACTGCTCTCCGCAGGCATCCTGCGGGAAGTCAAATACCAGACGTGGTTATCCAACCCAGTCATGGTAGAAAAACCGTCCGGGGTCTGGCGCATGTGCGTCGATTACAAAGACCTTAACAAAGCCTGCCCCAAGGATTGTTACGCGCTTCCAGAAATCGACGAAAAAGTCGATAATCTCGCACCATTCAGGTGGAAGTGTTTCCTCGATTGCTACAAAGGGTACCATTAAGTACAAATGGCAATCGAGGATGAAGACAAAACGGCATTCCGGACTCCCACCGGAAATTACTGCTACACAAAAATGCCGTTTGGGTTGCGCAACGCGGGCTCAACCTACCAAAAGTTGATGAACGACACTTTCCGCGGCCAAATAAGCAAAAGTGTCGAAATCTACATGGACGACCTGGTCGTCATGAGCATGGAAGAGGATACCATGCTCACAGATATTGAAAGAACATTCCAAACTCTGCGCAGCGTTAACATAAAGCTCAATCCAGGAAAATGCTCGTTTGGAATGGAAGAAGGCAAATTCCTTGGGTTCATCGTCACTAAAGATGGATTCAAGGTAAACCCGGAGAAAGTCCAGGCGATCGAGCGCATGCCATCGCCTTCATCGATGAAGGATATGCAACGGCTAGCCGGCAGGCTAGCGGCACTTAACAGATTCTTAGCCAACCACGCAGCTAAGTCTTATCCGTTCATCAAGACCCTGCGTAGCTGTTCAAAGAAAGAACAATTCCAGTGGACCGCAGAGGCTGAACAGGCTTTTCGGGAAATGAAGGAGTGTTTGATACAACTCCCAACTCTAACCGCACCACGCAAAGATGAGCCACTCATATTATACCTATCCGCCGCAGATAACGCGGTGGGTGCGGTATTAATAGTGGAGCGAAAGGGGGTTCAAACACCCATCTATTACATCAGCAAGATGCTCAACGACCCAGAGACGAGATACTCAATAATGGAGAAATTGGTGCTAGCATTAGTGCACACTTCAAGACGGTTGCGACGCTACTTCGTAAACCACGTCATCACAGTGCTAACCAATTACAGGATCGGCCCGATCCTATCCAAACCCGACATCTCTGGGAGATTAGCAAAATGGGCAATCGAGCTGGGCGCGCACACGATACACTATAAACCGCGCCCCACGATTAAAGGCCAGATCTTAGCTGATTTCGCCGTCGAAGTACCGGTGAATCGCATCCAAGAATGCGAAGAAGCACAAACTCCTGCACTAACGCCATCCTCCTCCGAGACATGGGCACTATTCACAGATGGTGCCTCCAACGACGAAGGTGCGGGTGCAGGTCTGCGACTCGTCAGCCCTGACGGCCAAGAGCTTACATATGCAATACGCCTCGAATTCAAAAGCACAAACAACGAGGCAGAATATGAAGCCCTGTTAGCGGGGCTACGTTTAGCAGTCAAAATCGGCGTGCAACATCTGGAAGCACACGTCGACTCTTTGTTAGTTGCAGGCCAAGTACGCGGCGACTATGCCGAAAAAGGGGATATCATGATCCTCTACCTCGAGCAAGCCCTGCAACTAAAATCCAAATTCGCTTCGTTCAATATTCGCCATATTAATCGAAGCGAAAACAAGTCCGCAGATGCACTATCAAAACTTGCATCTACCAGCTTCCAACACTTGGCAAAGGAGATACGCATCGAAATCCTGCAAAATCCTTCGGTACCCCTGCGCCAAGTCAACGTCATTCAATACGGTTCAACATCATGGATGACACCTATTATCGCATATCTACAGTCAGGTGTGACTCTCGAAAGCAAATCAGAAGCGCGCAAGCTACAATACAAAGCGTACCATTATCAAATGGGAGACGGTATCTTGTACCGCAAATCATACCTCGGGCCACTACTACGATGTGTCAACCCCCAGGATGCCACATACCTCATCCGAGAGATACACGAGGGCATATATGGCATACATGCTGGACCACGCATGGTAGTGGCCAAAATCATGAATGCCGGGTATTACTGGCCCGGCATGCACCTGGACGCCGTCAAAGAGTTGCGCAAGTGCATTGACTGTCAACGTCATGCTCCAAAAACCTTGCGGCCAAAGAACAACTTAGTCCCCGTCACAACTGCATGGCCCTTTCAGAAATGGGCAATTGACGTGGTGGGACCATTCCCTGACGCTCCGGGTGCGGTTAAATTTATCATAGTAGCGATTGATTACTTCACAAAATGGGTAGAAGCGAAACCACTCGCCTCAACCACTGCTATGATAACGAGGAAGTTCATTTGGGAACACATCATCTGCCGTTTCGGTTTACCAATGTGCATTGTCACCGATAACGGCACCAACTTCGCTGCCGACGAATTCCAAAAATGGCTAAAAGAACTACATATTGATCACATATTCTCATCAGTCGCACACCCGCAAGGGAACGGCCAAGTTGAGAGTATCAATAAAAGCCTAGTCGAAGGGATCAAGGCGCGGTTGGGAACGGCCAGGCGTGGCTGGGTCGATGAACTCCCAAGTATCTTATGGGCTCACCGTACAAGCCCAAAAACAAGCAATGGGGAAACACCCTTCAGCCTAGTCTACGGTTCAGAAGCGGTGATCCCCGCAGAAGTAGGTCTCCCCTCTCCTAGAATGTTGGCTATTGAAAAACTAGACAACAACATGGAACGCAGGATCGATTTGGACCTCTTGGAAGAAAGGCGCGAAAACGCTGCCATCAATGAGGCCAAATATAAATCCAAACTTGAAAAGTACTACAACGCGCGCGTCCGCGTTTGTACTTTCAACCCAGGAGACTACGTTCCTACGCGACAATGAGGCATCTAATGCCGAGCGCCCAGGCAAACTTGCCCCCAGGTGGGAAGGACCCTACCTCATCAAAGAGGTCTTAGGGAAAGGCGCGTACAAATTACAAACGCTAGAAGGCGAACCTATCGCACGAACATGGAATGCTCAACAGCTTCGACGCTGTTATATGTAAGCCATGTTCTTACATTTCTCTATGTAACCTATCGGGCCGCAGGCCATTTGCAAATAAATAAATAAGCAATTTTATACATTATTGTTTGTTATTACTATTACAAATGCGTGTTCCACTTTGCGGTATCCCAAAAACAAATTGGCAAAATCTTCATTCGCGATACCCATACAAAGTGGTACCACACACAAATATTGTAATAGGCCAGCAAAAGGCAAAAAGACTTGCATATTTATCCGGCCGGATAAACACGTTTTTGTTAAACACTTAACACAATTCCTGAGCCCAAAAAGGCAAACAATGGAATTGACGCGGACAAATACGACAAAGGTATGGAGTACACTTGACCCCATTCACAAATGGGTAGAGTTCCGAATATATAAGCTTTTACAAAGCTTACACAATTCTAAAAACCCTAACGCGGTAAATACCAGAATTGACGCGTACTCATACAACAAAAGTATGGAGTATACTTGACCCCGTTCATAAATAGGTAAAGTTACGCATACATACGTTCAGACATGCAAGAATTAAAAACACTTGTATAAACTGAACAAAGAAACTTTGTATTCAAAAAATTCAAGCACCCACATGATGCTTAATGAATTTACATAAAGTTCCTATTCTATACAAGAGGAACACAAAAAGGAGGCACACTAGCCAACCTAAACCCTATTTTGTGCCGCTGGTTCCCGCATCTCCTCCGGCACCACCAGCGGGTTCTTCCTCTTCCGCATCCGGATAAAGCATCCGCAAGCGGTCCACATAGTCCGCAGCCTCCAAACAATCGTCCAGTTCCCCTACACAGGCAAGGGGCGTATCATAAAAGGAGGTTTCGGCCGCTTTAAGAAGCGACTCGGTGTCCACACCATGGAACCCGGATCGCTTATCAGTATAACCGCCTGCGGATAATACGTTGATATGCCCAATGCAGCGGTTATAACCAGCTTTAAAGCCAGCATCGCGCGCACGTTCCTTAACCAGGTCCAAACCAGATGCGGTCTCAGGGGCATTCATGATAGCCTCAACAATCTGCAATAAAAGAATCATAAGTCTTGGATACTAATCCAAGCAAATGTAAAGGCAACGGATACTTACACGCGCGATACCGTGAGTCCGCAACCACTCACGGTCAGCCTCCAACTGGTCAACAGAGGACACCAAGGCATCCTTGGCCTCAATAGCGGCATCAGCCCGCTCCTCCGCAACCGACACGCGTGCAGTAAGGTCTGTAACCGCGACCTCCCGGGCCTGAACCTCAGCCTGACAAAACAGTAAACAGTTTACACGATAAACATTTACGAAACAAGGAAGAAAGTAACAAAGTTAAAGAAACATACCTGCAGGCTGGTAACAACTTTGTCCAAACGAATGCGCTCCGCATCCGCCTCTTCAAGAGCCTTAGAAGCACGGCTCTCCCTCTTTTCATCCTCCTCAAGGGCTTTCGCGGCACGAGCCCCGGCTTCTTTGGCCTCTTCAAGCGCCTTCAGGGCGTCGGCCTTCGCCTGCAGCGCTTTAACAGAAATGGCCTCAGCCGCAGCTTTCTCCTGGCTCAAGGTAACGTTCGCCGCCTTGGCATTCGTCAACTCCTGCCGAGCATGAAACAGAATGTCATTCTGCTTAGCCCAAGATTCTTTCCACTTCTTGCGCTCATTGGACATTTTTTCATTCCAACTCTTGCGCTCATCAGCAAGAAGCTTAGCAAGGGTACGCACCTGTTTCAGCTGGGAAGTGGCAGCCCATTCAGAAGTCTGCTTCTGCTTCTCAAAAGCAGCCTTGTCCTTCTCGAGCTGCTCCGCGCCCGCACGAGCAGCCTGGACCAACTGTTCCGCTTCTGTCCGCATACGAGCGGCCTCCTCCTCGCGGCGACCCAATACCTTGTAGTCTTCCAAGATGGCATTCGCCACAATAGAAGACCCTACTAACATTGTTGAGAGCTGGTTTATGCGCAGCTCACGGGGTGCAGCGCGGGCCCGCTCAACTTCAAAAGGGGTGCCTAGACCACCCAGAATCTCCTTGCATGCCGCAGGATCATTAGAAATATCATCCCCCTGCATAACAGTCCAGGGGGGTCGGTGATATACAGCACTTCGACCCTGGGTATAAGTGCGATAATAATACTCCAACTCAGACTCCCCAGGCTGAATTGGAGGCCCATCATAACCCGCACCACCGGCATCAGCACCGGTAACCTTCACACCAGCAGAAGAGCTCTGCGGCCTAGTATCAGCCTTCTGCGCCTCTGCATCAGACTTTTCTTTCCCAGCATCAGAAAACCGCAGATCCAAATTATCCCCGTCAGGGGGAGTGATAAGGTTGTTGGACGAATCCACGATATCAAAAATCTGGGTTGCCACTTCCTCTGCGGTACCCTCTGTCCGCACCGTCGACTCCGACACCACCTTGGCAGGGGGTGTCGATGGCACTTCAGTTGCACCCGCATCCGTGGCACGCGGGGGTGACCCTGGAGCATCAAAGATAGAGACATCTTCATCTTGAAGCTCTACAAAAAACAAAGTCAAATAGCTATCAAAACAAGTTACACATAACAGTTAAGACAAGCTAGCCTACACTTACCAACAACAACCGCAGGTTTTTTCTGCGTCGGAGCAGACCTTTTGGTTACCAGTCTCCGACGTTTGGTTTCAACACCACCAGCAGCTTTCTGCTTTGGCCTTCTCTTCTCACCAATAACAGGGGGACCCGCAGCTGTCCCTCCCGCGGCCGTCTCTTCTGCCTGCTTCTTCGCAGCACCAGAACGCGACCCCGCAGCTGTACCCAAACCCTCAAGGGTATCAGATACTATCACATAATCCATGTATCGACGCAAAGAAGAGTGAGAGATACCTGCCGCCTGCGGCACCAGATGAGGCACAACAGTGACCTCCTTTATCTTCTTTTGGCGAAAGCGCACGCCCTTCACAGTTTGCCTCTTTGGCACACCTTTCGCTTCGGGGTCCCCTAAGGCCCCAAGATCACCTGCATGGAATCAATCCAAAGGGTGAGTCAATAAACCAACATTATCATCACAAGTGAAAAAGCTTCCAAATTATACCTTTGCCTGGCGGCAACTCAACTACCAGTGCGGCCTCAGTAGGCACCTGGAAGTTACTACGGATGATAGCATTATGATCCTCCTCACCATCCGCACAAACTACGGTCTCAACCGTACCAAGGAAATCCGGGGCAAACATCCTCCATGCGGGAGCATCCTCTGATAACAAACATAAAGTCAGTACCGCAAAAAAGAATAGGGAACTTAAACACATGAAGAGTACGTACCACCGCTTTTCTCCCGCACCACGGGTCTCGAGTTCTTGTTCCTCCTCGTCAACATCATACGCAACAACCACAGTTGCGTGTTGGTCAGCTTCACAGACTCAATAGTCTGAAGCTGCGGAAACCACTGCACTGATTTCATGCTGGGCCTCGCAATGGTCTCCCCTATGATCGTCTCGGTCACGTTCCGAAACGTCATATCTGCAACAATGGCAGCGGCCTTGACGTAGAAGAATTTCTTCTTCCACATCGTCATCCCCTTGGGAGGAGTCATCAGCTTGGGGCTACCGTCTCGTTGACGGAAAGAAAAGAAACCCAATGACACAGTCATCTGATAAAACCGTCGGAAATCTCCGACGGTAGGCTCTATACCAAGAGCACGAAAGGTGAACTCAAAATTACGAATCCGAATCATACCAAACGGACTCACTTGAGAAATGTGGACCTTGTACCACTCCAAGACATCCACAACAAACACCGTCAACGGTAACCGGAGATTACAGTCACCAAAAAAGTCGGCCCACATGGTCACATAACCGGCCGGAGCGTCGGCACCAGTATCACCCTCCGATGGATACTGAGCCCCATACTCAGGGGGCATTTGGACATCAAGCATAAGACGATCAAAGCTTTTTCTGGTCCACTTTAACGCCGGTAATCCACCACCGGCAGCCCCCTCTTCTTCTTCTTCAGCCACTACCGGCTGTTCAGGGTTTTCACCCTCCACATTGTGTGGACTAGATGGTTCAGCCATCAAGAATATCAAAGAAACAGAAGATGGTGAACAGAAAAACTAGAAACCTCACCGGAATTTCAGAAAAAATCGTCGGAGAAGACAGATAGCAAGTTCTCTCTTAAACGGCAAATTTTTGAAATTTCGATCAAGTGAGGGGAAACCACGAACGGTTTCCCCTTATATACCCATCGCAATTAATGCGGAGGGAGAAAACAAATCGTCACGTTCAAAAAGAGCGAATCGTATGACACCACGTGTCGAGCGCCGTTTTCGCTGACGGTTATCATGCGCGCGTGGCCGCCCACACGCCTGACAAAAGAGACGTTTACACTCTTTGCTACAGTGCATTTAATGCCTCGGGCAGTGCAAACGTCCTTTCATTTCAGCACATGCCAGGAAGATCTCACCAACTTCCACCAACTTACACGTGAGATCAGCCACGTATGCAACAAAAAGCGACTACATTATCCAATTATAAGTGGCATGCGGTTTCTCTGGTATACCGCACCGTAACCCATACCGCATGTCGTTTTTTAACATACCCCTAAAAATAGGTAAAAATATATATCTCTACACTATAAGAGGGTATAATACCTATCCGCACTACCCACGAGCACACGTGGAATATGCGGACATGACACACATGAGCCCATTTAGGTGTGTCAGATGCTCAGAACCAGCGTAATCCGTCGGACTGAACCGCATCTCAGACACAGGGGAACCGCATTACCTTCATTCTCTTCAAGCTTCAAATCCCTCCTGTCCGGTTCACAACCGCAGAGGGTACATGAACACCTTCTTTAACAAAAGGAAGGAAGGGAATGTACGCGAACGCACATCAGCAACCCTGTCTCCTGAACCTTCAAGAGCTACATCCGAGCAACACACCCGCTTCGAGCAAATGTGGTAATGCAAAACCACAGACACTCACGAGGAGCTACGGACATAACCATAGCTTCCGCAGAGTGGTTGCTACGGAAGAGCCAAGCTTACTCCACATCACCGAGCAATGCTACTGCAAGGCAAACTCGGTATTGGAGCGGGAAGGTAAGTGGCTCCAAAACGAACGCAGATAAGCGCTCTAAACGAGCCCTCGTCGAACAACAAGCGTCCGAACAGCGGTAACAAGTCTGCTTATGACTTTGTTTGCCCGCCTATGGGCCGGATAGAATAAACAATGGTGGGCATACCCTTGCCTATGACCATGTTTATTTACCCATAGTACGAATATACATTGTTCGACCAAACATGGCCAAGAATGACGCAACGAGGTAACCGCAAAGAACGTGCGGTTACTAGAGAGCTATGACGACGAACACGAAAACCCAACAAAAAAGGGATCGTCATCTCATGACTAGATGCTGAACATAGAGCTTGAGCAAAGCACTTACAAGCATCAACTACTTTTGACCCCAGTCTCAAAGATTGGTCCAAAAGTTTCTTTTCTTCTTCATGCACCAATTCAACAATTGGTATGAAGGTAAGACCACCTTTAAAGGATGGGAAACCTCTGCATACCTTCAAACCACCATCTCAGAGGTTGGTTCGAAGTTTGTGCAGCATTACTAACAAAGTCTCCAAGAGACCTTCGGCACAACAACAGGTGGCAAGCCACCTAGTGCCATAAATCGGCTGAGAATTTCGCGTCCGACGAGATTCCTTCACCGATACGGAAGAGGCGTCAGATGACCCTTCCAGACCTCCAGCTTGATTTACATACAGAAAAGACCACACATGGTCTAGGATCTTCTCCAGACTCCAAACTACCTCCCAAACACCATAGTCCAGTACTCCTCCCACATACAACTTGTATGTGGCAGCAACACTAGACTGGGGGACTTGAAGGGGTATGGTCCCAGATCTCGCGTCAACATCGACCGCGAGTGACCATTACCCTTATCAAAACCCCCACTAGCTAACAACCTACTTGTGCCCATGCGAGAACGCGTCGGCACAAGGGTTGAATCCAATCTATATAGTAACGAAGGAGGACTTACAGGGAATATGAGAACGGTAGAGTGATGCGACAGAGCATCACATCTGGTGTACGAAAACGGAAGTATTCACAGCGATGTGGCATCGCACCGCATCCAGTGAACACTTCTATCAATACAAGAAAGCCTTACCTTAGGCATAAAAGAAGATGAACGTAACGGTGCGGCTGACACCGCACCATATGGGCATTTTCGTCACGACAAGGGATGCAGGCAAATAGTCTCCGCGGACGACGATGCGGCTAGCACCGCATCTCGCGTATTCCTTGATCACAAGTAGGAGACGCGGTAACTTCAGATGTTACCGCACGTAGCGATGCGGCTTGCACCGCATCCTATGCACTCAAACAAGTGGGACTGACACCACAGTGCAAGTGGCACCAATGGCAGTTACCTGTCAAAGCTACGTAAGCAATGGACTGACGTGGCGTATCCTCCACAACCGACAAGCCTGACACACCTGCATAGGTGCAGCACGTCGTCAGTCCATCCATCATCATCCTCCTTCACTCCTCGGCTATAAATACCAACCCCAAACCAGGTTTGAGGTATCTCTTCACAACTCTCTCACTACTACGACTATCTTACTTTGCTTCCCAAGCAAACTACTGATTCTCACGCCGGAGAGTGGTAACAAGGAGCACCCCCCACCCCATCCTCCTTGTTACGAGTCACGGCTTGTTTCCTTGTGCAGGAGATCAACCACCGGTGATCCAGCCAGCGATCCTCGAGAGGAAGGGATTAACCCTTCTTGACGAGACCAGTGTGTTAACCCTACCCGGTTAACCATTGTTTCATCAGTAATGTACACTTCATATATTAGTAACATTAGTATACATACTAATGTCAACTTAAGATGACAAAAAAAATAAAATAAAATATAGGAACTTAATTGGGCTGCCAATACCGATCGAACAAGCCTGTAGGGCTGAATTCTTTGCTTTCTTCATGGTTTAATACATAAACACATGATGTTTTGTTGGTTAGATAATTAAATTGTTCAATACTTAAATCTAATATGTCTCACCAATAAAATAAAGATGTCTAATGGCTGTTACACAACCAATTCGGCCAGCAACATTTAGTTTTTCTTTATTCCTTTTTTTATTGTTTTAAACCTCAACTACTTGCATTAATTGCCAACCAACTTAATCCTAATCCTTCCCCCTATAAATACAACTTAATCTCAGCCTCCCTACCACTTTTGCAACACTCTAATCACTCCAAAATTATCCAAAAACGCAGCTGATTGTAGAAGTACAGACAGAATCATACCTCTTCACTAAAGTGAGCATAACTCACTCGTTTCTTGTCCGTTTTACCTCATTCTTTTTCCTATGTGCTTGGATTGACCTTAGCTTCGATTCCATGGGTTTTTCATAGTAAATAAGTCCCTGGATCGTCGCCAAAAAGGCTCCAAAGTTAACTGTTCGTTTTTATTTTGATTAAATCTTTACTAAACTTGTTCAAACTTGAGTTTAACTCATCTCAAACTTATGTCCTTATGCTTATAACCACTTCTATGGTTAGTTAGGCTTAAAAACAAGGTTGAGACATTCAAAATCAGAGGATTAATCCTCACAAACTTTCTGTTTTGTCAAGGGTTTTTAACCCACAAGTGATGTTCAAGCTTCAAGCTTGATGAAGGTGTGATTATGGACTAACTTGGGTTGTCCAACATAGAATCCCCACATTACTTGATGATTTCTCATAGTGTAGTTGTTTCTTATTCTTGTATTGATATTAGTTCATGACCCTCCTTGTATGTTTTTACATCAAGTGTAGTGGTGAACCATAAGAGGTACCTAAAGGAAGCTTGTTCTTCCTACCTCCTACATGAATTCCATGACACAATAGAGGTACCTAAATGAAGATTTATCTTCTACCTCATACTTGACTAATGGACTAAATAATACATATATATACTATTCGAACCCTTGATGGTGGACTTGTGTTCATTCGTCAAGATATTAGAATAACATCATATAAGACATAAGATTTGTTACGATTCTAATGAGTATATTACTCATGAAAACATTAACCCGTGAGGTTTCATAGTGTCAAGAACAAGTACTTGGTGTTAAAGGATGATTACTTTCGAATACCTATATTCTTGTGTTTTAACTTCCTAAATCCCTATACGAACATATTCAACCTTCTAACCTCATCAATTTCGTCCCATTGGATAATCAGAAAGCATATGCAAATTTGTGAGTATACTCGCAACCCCCTTTTTATGTTACCACTTTTGGGGTGTAACATGTTTAACTATTAAACTACATTAAACTTATTCTTTATGCAATGCACGGAAACAATCCTTATACATGAATACTATGTTGTTATACTTGATGCTTACGTGGACCATACTTGTGTGATATGTTCTAGTTATTAGCTTTCACGAGCCTCCATTTGACATGTATAGCACTATAGGAGTAACGCACCGCCCCCCTTAAACTTGTGGTCATGTCGAATTAACTAAACTTTCTTGCGTAAACAGAGGATTGGCTAGAAATATTGCATGCCATGTTAGGTTGATCTTGTATAAACTAAGTTGCCATGTGGATTCGTTTTAAACTTTTATACTTATACTTATGCTTAAACTTGTATACTCGCTTTTGCTTTTGCATTGAATTGTATTTTAAACATGTTACAGGTTGAGGATTGATGATGCTACGAAAATGGATTAGCAAAGATGCCTAGATACTCATTTAGACGTTTAGGTTTAAAGTGTTGTATAAATTTTGTTATGTTATATTGAACAATGTTGTTATTTGAATTTCTTGTAATGCTTTGACAATTTATCTATGAAATGAAAATGGTTGAATTAAATATTGTCACAATTAGTGTTATGAAGTCTCTTGCAATCTTGAACAAGTCCCACTCCGATGATTCCGCCATTGGTTTGGGGTGTGACAGTAACCGAAGAGGATATGGGGTGGGAGGTAAAGGCGGAGTCGTGCGTTTCCATGGGTACGACGACATCAGGAACCGATCAAGTACACGAACCATCTAAGATATTATTACAATTTACAACTAAAATCTTATATAAAAAAATGCAACTCCAAATATATTTTACAGAAATAGAAATTAAAGAACATAAACTCATAAATAACAAGCCATGAGATTTGATCCTTATTATTTCTCTCTTTACTGTTTTTTTTTTTTGAAAAGTGAACTTCACTAAAACACGCGAACACCACCCAATCTCCAAGACGGAGAAAAGGGGCCGCAAAACAACATTACATCAAAAGCAGATTACACCAAGACTTCCAATCTCTATCCTTACATTTGTGTCTATTAGTAAACCATAAGAACGTAATCGGCTTCACATCCGTAACAATCTCTACCACCTTGTGACGGTTATTTTCAAAAATTTGTTCATTTCTTGCTTTCCAAATCCTCCAACAACAAGTTATAACTACCCCTCTAATAATTTCCTTTCGCACAGGTGACAATCCGTCTATCTTATGCATCTCCATCACATCTTTTAAGCTAAACACAAAAAAAAAATTAGGAATACCACACCATCTTAGAATAGCATCCCACACCCCCATCGAAAAACCACATCAAGTGAATACATGATCCACCGTTTCCTCTCCATCCTCGCAAAGAGCATACAATGTATTTTCCATGTGAATATTCCTTCTACTTAACTCCGTCTTTGTAGGAAGACGATCCAACAAAGCTCTCCACAAAAATATGTTACATTTCTCCGGTATCCACTTACACCAATCGAGCACTATATCACCACCTTCTGCATTATTTCTGACAAGCCACCTTCTCACTACAGCTACCATGAAGCACCCAGTTGAATCCCCTTCCCATCTCCAATCATCTATACATTTGTTAAGAGACACATATCGAATAATTTCCATAAGCTCCTGCATCTCTCTTAATTCAACCTTCGAACCTGATTCCCTTTTCCATGACCATTGGACCGAAGTGAGGCTATCCGCTTAAACTAAAATATCTGAGACCAAACACATCTTACAAGTCTCCAACTTAAATAAAGTTGGAAATTTATCCATCAATCTCCCAAATAATGGGCCGATCGTGTCTAATATCTTGTTTGCTGATGACGTGATGGTTTTTGGAGAATGGTCGACTTTTAATTTTCAAAATATGACGAGAATATTGAGGGTGTTTTATATTTGCTCTGTCTAAAAATAAATATAAACAAATTGACAATGATGGGTGTTGGTGTGGAATGGCAAGAGGTGAAACAAGTGGCAGATGTTATGGGATTTCGAGCATCCTCAATCCCTTTTACCTATTTAGGTATACAGGTGGGCGCTAGTATGAATAGAGTGGCCAATTGGGAGCCGGTTTTGGAGGTGATTCGGTCTCGTCTATCTAAATGGAAGGCAAAGTCTTTATCGATAGGGGGAAGGGTTATTCTTATTAAATCAGTTCTTGAAGCGTTGCCTAATTATTACTTTTCGTTATATAAGGCGCCCATGAAGGTATTGACCAATATAGAAGCGCTTATAAAGAATTTTTTGTGGGGACGAACTGAAGACTTCAGGAAACTTCATTGGGTAGCTTGGAATAGGATTACTCGGCCAAAGATGTTTGATTGCAATCGGGCTCTAATCTCTAAATGGGTGTGGCGTCTTAGAACGGAGACGGACTCTTTATGGAAGAAGGTTATTCAAGCGATTCACGGATCTAATAGAAAATGGGAAGTCTATCCAATTAAGCCGAGTTTGGCTAGTGTTTGGCCAAATATTGTCAAAGAATGCAATCGGTTAAGTGTGCATGGTTCTTTTTTTAACGAGTTAATTAAATGCTCTGTTAGAAATGGGAGGTCGGTGAGATTTTGGATTGATACGTGTTTCTCTCTTTACTTTACACCAAATATCTTTTTACACATGTTTAAATCTAGGACCATCTTTTTAAAAGACTTATATCTCTACCAAGTGAGTTATCAAGTTAGAGACATATTTACTAATTGTGTATTATGAGTAACTAGAATTAACGCACGCGCGTTGCGCGGGAAAATAGATAATCAATCAAAACAAATTCGTATGTACTAATCTACTACATCCAATTTCCCAATTTCCAGTAGTATTCTACTCTTTGTCTTCTTGAAGGTGACCTTGCACCAACACAATGATGACCCAAGTAACGGGAGTGATAAACCGTGTTTGTGTTAAGGTAATGTAGATGAGCATCAACACAAACAACTTCAAACCGAAACCATAAATACAAGCAGGTGTCTTGTCCAACCTATATAACAAATAAATTTATACTTGTAAGAACCCCAAATAGAAGCAAGTGTGTTAAGCAATGGGTGGTGTTCCAGTGGCAAAAGTAAAGCCTTTAAAACACCTTGGGATTGGGATGGGGAGGTCGTGGGATTAAAAGAAATTTGACGTTAAAAAAAAAAGAAGCAGATATGGTGCTGGAGTTTGAGTCTTGCCATTCTTCCCATTCGCCGCTGAGTGCACCACAAACAAACAACATACAAATATGAATTGGTGATTTGCATATACGATTCAGTCTTTATAAACCTATAACTAAGATCGGGTGGAAAACTTAATAACATACAGATTTTACTTAACCCGTCAACCCAAAAACACCAAAAATCAAGAGAACCTAACCTGTTACTATACATAAAAGATGAGTTTACATCTTCAAATGCCCACTTGCATTTTTTACTAAAAAAAGTGAAGCTAAACTACATGTCAGGATGCATACATCAAAATTAAATAAAATGCGTAAATAGCAAAATAAACCTAAGGATATATTGAAATGATAAGTACAAACTTCTTTTGTATTTGTTCTCTCAAATGATACCATACTCAGGTACAAAGTGAAGTAGGAAAAACTATGCATCCACTCCAGCTCCATGATTTTGGTTAGCAGTGGGACAATGTGTTTATAGTTGCTATTATCCGGGGCCAACTAACGATATATGTATCTGGTTTCTCCAATGCAACTTTACAATAATCCCGCGAAGGGTGAGCCTTGGACCTAGGCGTAAGGCACTTAAAAAGCGAGGGCTGAAGATGAGTAAGGCACATAATATAAACGTTTTATTTAAAGGAAATAAACCATAAAATACAGTCAAAATAACCACAAATATAGTAAATGAAAACTTGTGTTAGAACTAAACATTAATGATACATTTTTAATTTAATCAAGTTTGCAATGTCTGAGTTCTCAGAAGTCCGGATCAGGCTTAAAACAATCGCTAAGTTGCTTATATGATTATTTGACTTTAATGTAACATGGTCATGTAAAAAAAGGAGAACTTCCTTGCAAATGAAAGCTATAAAGTTGGCGAAAAGATTAATAAAACAAAGAAAAGAAAAGAGTCCTGTTTTAATTTCTACGAAACTACCATAATAAATGATACTTTGATATTTCTGTCATGGCCTATAAACATTATCTCTTCCCTTGAAACCAAACCCACCATCTAAGAAAGAAAATCAAAATATCTATTTGATTGCTAGTTGCTCACCACATTCAAATTAACACCTTCAATATCATTAGATAAGAAGATGGTAAACTAAAGCAAAAACATACGTTTATACATGATACATGCAATTAAGCTCCCAAAGTTAAGATTATACCCAAATAAAGTGCACCAAATAATCCACTCTTAATTTTGCTTCTAAACCTAAAGTTCTAAAGTTCCCACCAGGCCACCAACAATTAAAAACAAATAAGTTTAGCATATGTATATAACCAAAACTAACCTCAACAAAATCAAACAGATAACATGCGTAATTGTTTGATTTGCATAACCTAAACCAGTTTCAACAAAATAAAACATACCTATTCCTGAATGGAGACCAAATTCGAGAAGCTTTGAGAACTGCAGAATCATAAAAAACGCCATAAAAAACACAAGTGTAAGGATTTACCCAAAATTAACTAAAATTGGAGCACTGATTGCTGAAACATACCTGTCAGAGCTCTAATTTCAGACGACAAGCATCAAGCTTGGATTCTGATAGAGGGTTCGCCGGTATCGAAACCGAAAGAAGAGGGAGGAAGGGGATACGTCGAGGGATGAGGTGGAATTGGATTAGGGTACTCATTTGTAAACGAATCTGACTCGCCGTAGCTCTGTTGGAACCCTAGGCGCTACCGGTAACGTCGTCATCATCATGGTCTGCTTCGGTTTGAGTCCATGATTATCCTTAACCTCAGGTATCAACCACACCCTTGGCCGCTAGAACAGGGGAGCAAAAGACAGAGATGGACACCAAAACAGGGTGGTCGACTGTAGACGATTGCCGGATCCCCTTCCGTTCACACTCTCTCTCTTCGATTCTCCTCTGTTTCTTCTCTCTCAACTGAATTTCTGGTCCTCTCACTCTATTGAAGAAAAGGAAGCTTGGCCAGGGCAACTCTGTAAAGGGGCGACCGTAAATGTATATATAGAATTACGAATATACCCCTCGACACTGTAGCAAGTATGTGTTATCAATTGATATATATAACTAGATTTTCCCTCGCGCTTCGCGGCGGAACTGTGGTTGTTTTTTTTCCACGCATAGCGGCAGGTGTTTGGACATTATTAGTTTCGCTTGCCAAAAAACATAAAAGTAAACACCAATACAGTACTAGCAGCAATGTTGTTAACCCATAAGCGGTTGAGTTCGTCATGATTGTTCTACGTGTTATAATTAAAACTATTTATGTGTTATAGTTAAATCTATTTATACGTATGTAACTATCCTTTATTAAATTATTTTTTTAACATAATAAGTCTTAAAAGTAAAAATAAACAATTTGTTTAACTTTTGAAATTCATATAAGTTTTTAAAATATTATTGTTAGCATGCCCATTTTAATAAAGTTATATAAATAAAGTATGGATACTATGCTCAAGCATTTATAGACTTTCAACGCATCATCAAAATTAATCTAGAAATCTTTTTCGAATTATATTGAATTAAATGGAGTATTACAATTTTCTCTTTCAAATTTTGTTGTCTACATCGGATCAAAATGACCTTCCAATAAAAATAAACAAAAAACAAAGCATTATAGAGATTGCAACTGATAGCTGGCAGTCACTCCTCGCCAATATTTTATTTTATTTTATTAATTATTAATTGAAAACTACTGAACCATAAAACAAACAAACAACTTCCAATAAATCTCTATAGTAACCACTTCTCAAGCACCTTCACTTCTACCACCACAGTACCACACCATTGTTGTCTTTCTTTCTATAAAAAAAGCCCCAGACACAAACGCCACCCTCATGACCTCACCTTAACTGCAACAACTGTCTCTCTCTGAAGAGCTTACCACTTCACCCCCTCAAACCGCTGTAGTAGTTAAGGTGGTGGATTGGTGGGCTCTGTACAATTTCTGGCGAGATTAAATGTGGATAACCGGCAACCACAGCCGAAACATAACAATTAAGCAACGTAGCTCTATCTCTCTCTCGGAGCAAACAACACCACCGCAAACCGCCAACACCACCAACCAAGATATCGTTCAGATCCTCTCCAAAGGGCAATAAATACTGTAATTTGTATTTTGGAATTGCTTATTTTAACAAACTTATAACTTATTGAGTTTTTGAACCCTTAATATCTCAGAACTATAAACCCATGTGACTGTAAAAGAAATATGCAAAAGTGAAACCGAGGATAGGTGGCTAAAGTTAAGAAGCAGACACATCCCTGGCGCAAACCAGCGATGCGAATTGATATATATAATAATAATACTTTTATAGTAGAATACGGTAACAATATGTTTTCACCCACATGTCCAAAATGAAAAAGAAAGTGTGTTACACGCGTCAGACTAAAGCGTGGTGAAGGAAACATATAGTATTTTCTTTTTTTGAAAGCAAATATTTTTTTTTGAAAGCAAATTTTTTTTTTTTAAAGCAGGAAGACAGTTGCTCAAGTGCAAGTGGCTGACGTCTTCTAGGTATCTCTACTCCACGTGGCATAACCCTCAACAATGGTACAACGAAATGTAGCACCTAATGCTTTAGCATTGTACGTATGCAATATTTAGTAATTTTTGCTATATTGCTATATTTAGTAAGTATTGCCATATTAATGTGCTCATGGACGGCTCTTTAGGTGTGTGAAGAGGATTTACGTACAATGCCCGTTTTTTTGAGGGACACGAGGTTTTTTAAAAAAATTCGATATATATATATATGTTATTTTTAAAAAAAAATTATACACACATAACAAATTCAATATAGAGGCCCATTATCAAAACATTTGTATTATTTATAATTACCCAACTTAACAATAGGTTTATTGGGCCCAATCCAATCCAATACTAATATGATTAGAGAAAAAAAAAGAATTACGCAACCACTGAAACTGAAAGGACGAACAGCAGTAGGAACTGAACGCCGATCCCGGAGCAGGAAACATCAGGTGAATCTCCGATTGAAACTTTGAATTTCCGATTGAAACTTTGATTCTGAATATTGAAACTTTGATATATTGAACCCCGTGTCGTATATTAAATTTCCGACGAACATCACGTATCGTATATTGTATCTTTTTGATATATTGAAAATTTGTAACTTTTTTGATTCTGAATTTCTGATAAACAAAGCTCCACCAAAACAAGTTAAGTGATTATTGTATATATTGCTTATATGTTAGTGTAGCATGTTGACACCTATTATTCCAATATTCTATTTCATTTTTTAATATATTGGATGGGAGTTGAAGTAGTAAATTAAATGATGTTTGATATCCTATTTCATTTTTTAATATAATGCATGTTGACACCTATTATTCCAATATCCTATTTCATTTTTAATATCCTATTCCAACAATTTGCTATGAAGAACGAAAGGAGCGTTGCACGACTCATTGTTTAGCTATTAACTTATTATTTATTATGGTATGTAACTTATTAGAATACTATGATTTTGTCATTATCGTAATTGCATTGTTTATCAAATACTACAATTTTTGTGGTTTTCGTAATTATATTGTTTATTGTTAAAGCATATAGGCCCATTTTTCGTGCTCGAATAGGGTACGTGAATTCTCAAAGAAGCTACTGAATGTGCTGTATTGAAAGTGTTGGTTGGTTGGTTGGTTAGATATTGAACTTTGTTTTTCAAGTTATACAATTAACATAAGTTTTAAACAAATTATTATTCAATAAATTAATTTGAAGTTTATAAAAGTGAGTTTGTTATTAAATAAAATCCCGAAACATTTCATATAAAAATGTTTCAAAAGACACAAATTCATCGTAATATAGGATGTGCTTGGCTATTTAGATTGCATCATAAATAGCTTTATTATTTTATTTTATTTTATTTTATTTTATTTATTTTTAGAACACTTCTAAATCATAGATGAATAAATATAACAAACCCTTTTTACATGATCAGATGGCATCCACTATTTTTTGCTTTCTGTAATTCTTGTCTAAATAAAAGTTAACAATTAGATGTTAACCAAACAAAATAACAATATTGTGAACAAATATCCCTAATGAAACATGAAGTTACCATGTTCCTCATCTCCAACCATTCTTTGATATTAATAAATACAAAAAAAAAAAAAAAGATTTCTACTCTAATTAGAACACAAATACAATTCAGACAAATGTTTCGATCCAACTAATTTGTGTTTAGGGTTTTAAAGCTAGCTTAATAAAATTAGCCAGTGTAGTCGTTTATTCAGTGGTGGATGTATAAGTCATGGTTTACACTATTGCAGTGGCGGATCTTGCCAAAAGACACGGGCACTAAAAAAACCCGGGCAAGCCCGGGCCAAACATAGTATATATAAAAAATTTTGATCGAAATACGGAAAATTAGCACTACGGCCGAAAAACTTGCCCGGACTGTAAACCCTTCTAAGAACCGCCTCTCCACTATTGCAACCAAAATAAACTCAGTTTTTTTAAAGGTGGATGTATAAGTCATGGTTTACACTATTGCAACCAAAATAAACTCAGCTTTTTTAAAGTAAAGTTAAATACATTTCTCAATACCAAATTAATACAACAAAATAGAAGACGAAACATGCAATAATTTGCGTCGCTAGCCCTTTTTAAATATTAAAAGTTGGACTTTTATAAACAATATTCATAGATCTTAATTGGGGTCTAACAACCTGAGGTGTAAAAAAACTGAAAGTATAAAATAGAAATGGTATAAACATGTATTGGTTGACAACTTTAAATTAAAATTCTGAAATTTTTTTAGGGGATTGAAAGAAAACCTAATTTTGGAATAGATAAGGTTATTTTGTTGCAACCAATTAAGAGGAGAGGGAGTGGTTTTTTTTCCGGATAAAAGAAAGAAAAGATCGAAAGACATAGTTGGCTCTTATAAGTTATCAAGTCAAGATGAGCTAATCCTACAAATAAGAAATTAAACAAGCCCACAGATAATAATTAAAAAATTAGAAAGACAATATATGAAAGCCACATATATAGGATGATTGGAAGCAGTTTAGAAAACCAAACCCATGTAGGGTGACTCATTTTGCCATGGAGAGTCTCGACCTCTCAATCTCACACATGGTCTATATCTTTTCAAGTCTTCCTCTTAGCCTCTCAATCTCTCTTATCCGACTAATCTCGGTTAACAGCTGCTACCCAGCTTCCTCGATCAGCAAGTCAACAACCGTTAACAGGCACCCAGATCTCGGTTAGCACCTTATACTCAGTGTCAGCCTACAGTGATTCAACATCTTGTCGACTGTCCGGTGGTATTGATTCGCCGCTTGGCCCGCGCTATCAGAAAGGGGTCATTGAGTTGTCACAACTGCCCTTTCGTTCGGTTAAGCTCTTTCTTTTCGATCAGTTCTTTTGTTTAAATATTTTTCTAATGAGTAAGATATTCAAATCACAAGTTCGCTTGAGCTGTAAGTGAGATGAGTATGAGCTCAGTTTTCAGCGTGGTGGGAATATTTCGAGTCGGGCCGAACTGGTGTTGAGAGTATCTCCTGCCTCGACCCGGCTCAACTCACTTGTTAAGTAGCCCTAGGAAAGGTGAGAGACAGACCATGAGAGTGGAAAAGGGAGCTGCATATAGGGTAGACATGGTAGAGAGATTGAGTTTTACATGAGTTTTTTTTTTCCTTTTTTTCTAGGGTTTTCTTTACTTTTTGGTTTTGTTTTATATATATAAAGGTAGAATGATTGAGGTGCCTTTAATTTAGACACGTGCAAATATCTACACCTTAACTAACATTATTGATCAATCAATCTAGTATATATAGTGTAATTAACAAGTTAAGTTAATTAAGGGGAACAAACTTTTTTAATAGCAATTTATAGATTTTCTAGATAAATTCACTAAACCTAAATTATGCACGATTTGAACTATCAACCTGTTTGGTTGACCATTTTGGCTGTTGAGTACCTCACCTACTACAGGGATAAATTTGACACAAATTGAAACTTACTTTAAATAGTAGGTGTATATAGCTGAGTGAGCAATCTATTAATGAAAGCATATTACATGAAAACATTATAATTAACTTGATGTTTGCTGACCACCTGGTCACAAGCATGGAGTATAATGCACAAACCGAGATGCAATGAAAAAAACGAGACTGGCTCCCGTATGTACTGATAACAGGAGGTCCATCTCCATGGTCATCATGACCACCGTAGGTACATGTCACTCTTCCAGAATGTCTTTATTTTTCTGGTAATTAAGTGTATGCATGTGGTATATAACTATATATATGGTTCATGGTACGACTGAACTGATTAATAGTTCCAGAGGAATGATGGGCCTTGCGAGATATCCCCATCATCGCTTGTATCCTCATTGTAATCTGGAAACTGAGGCACCATAGGTGGTGGCTGCATGAAATAGTCATCAAACCCTGGAAATATGCCATAATCCATCACATTATTAATATTATTATTGTCATATTGTAAGACAGCCGAAGACGATGAGGGCTGCGAGTGCATCTCCATGGGCGTGACCGCATCAGGAACCGAGTAAGCATGGCGAGCCGCAGCAGCTTGTATCTCGGATGAAGAAAGAGTAGTTGCACCAGGAATGTTGGGTGGTTGGTCAGGGAAGTTGAACTTGGCAGCATGCCCACGAAGACAGAAAGCAGCCGCATCGAAAGCTCGAGCCGCTTGCTCGGGTGAGTCGTATGAGCCTAACCAGATCCTCTCTCGGCTGTTGGGCATCCTGATCTCGGACACCCATTTCCCCCATTTTCTCAATCTCACACCTCTATACTTTGGCTCATTCATAGATGAAGAAGAAGATCCTCCTCTTTCTGATTCAGGTTTCATCGTTACTGAATCTTTTTTAGTGTTTGTTATACTCTAGCTTACTTACATAGTTCGTAACTGGAAGACTTAATATATATATGTGTGTGTGTTGTGATAGTCAGCCCAGAAGAAGACGAAATAAGGCGTCGACTGAAGAGTTAAATGTCAACGCCGCGTTGACATGGAATTGTTACGTTAAACCTTAAAAAAGAAACTCACAAAATTTCTGCTGTTTTTTGCACCTAGCCCGGACAAGACAATAATCCAAAAGATATTATCATTGACTTGTACAGTTATAAATTAAACATCAAAGCAGATCTAATAATCTTAAGTTAATATCGATTATATACGAATGAGTATATATTTTAATTACTAAAATTAATCATACACGCATAATTATATATCTTGTATATATCAACTTAGTTTATAGATTAATAATTAAATATATATGAGTAATATTTTTAAGTTTAAATAAAAAAGAAAACAAAAAAAAAATACAACTTTTCGAAAATTAGACTAATTAATTTTTTGAAAAGAAGTATGATAAGTTGTTGAATAGTTTGCTAAATATCTTTTTGTGACCAATCCATTTGATAAATGTATTTTTTTTTTTTTTTTTGAAATTACAATCATTTGTTAAATAATTTAGTCGGTAAACACTCATTTGTTAAATAATTTAGTCGGAAAGTTATCTCTTTTAAAATTGATCATTTAGTTAAATTTCTTTTTGTGACGATTGTTCGGATAAAGGATAAAGGTTATTTACGCGGTACGAGAAAAAGGATTTAATATCACGTGCGTTAACCGATGATGTCATGTCACTTTCTGGACTAACAAAGCAACACATGCTGTTTTAACTTATTAAGAATTTCCCTTTCTTCTAGAAGAGTAAACTGCTATTATGGTCCCTGTGGTTTAGACAATTTTTTCATTTTAGTCTAAATCTCAATCTTTTTAAATTTGAGTCTCTTTGGTTTCACTTTTGTTGCCATTTTAGTTGAAAATCCAAAAAACCCTATTTTAACTGTTGAAACCTGATTGTTTTATCTTTTGTGCAGTGACATTTAGGTCATTTTAATTTTATTATAACATATTAAAGCAAGAGGACAACAATCAACATCTGCAGACAAACCATCATCTTTTTCAAACAAACCCAAACCCTAACCTGGATAACAATCAACATCTGCAGACCCCTGTTTCATCTTCCCCAACGTTTCATCTGCAGACCCCCGTTTCATCAAACAAACCCTATTTCAATCTGCAGACCCCCGTTTCATCAAAACCCAAACCCTAACCTGAACCCAATTTCAATCTGCAGACCCCCGTTTCATCAAAACCTGACCTACGAACACATCCTTATTGAACCTAATCAATTCCGCAATCGCAAATGCCGAACGAGTATTGGACTTGGTGTTACGCCCAAATTACACATTCCAAAATGTAATATTATCATACTATTATTTAACAAAATTCGGGCATGACCCGTTCGTAATAAGAACAATTCCCTGTAAGACTAACGTGTAATAACTTAAAATACGACGCAGCGGAAAACAAGAGCCCAAAAATTTCGTTCTTTAATAGACATATCAAACACATGAAGGTTCAAATGCGAAATGCCATATATTCATTAAAACGGATTTATAACGTTTTATAACATTAATACTTCAAAACCTATATGAGTTACACAATGTGACCATTCTCCCCGTACAATCCTTGCTCTCAACTCGAACTAAGTCCGCTTCACTTCAATAAATGTAGAGAAAACCCAAGCGATACCTGTGGACACCACGTACAACCAAACCATTAGTCATTAACATACCATACAACATTAAACTATATAATAGAATTTCGTAGAGCATTCTATAAAGTAGTCGTGGAATTGTCCAAGCGCTTTCTTAAATACTCTTATCCAAATCCAGCTCCATTTCTTCATGAAGCCAACGATCCCATACCTACATTACATTCCAACTCAACGCACATCATTAGTAACCATAAATACTCTAACACTTTGATAACGTTCATGCATATGTCTTAAGCATTGAACATTCATTCACACATACATTCACACCTACGTACTTATTATCATACATACATACACACACACACACATATATATATATATACACTTATATATATACATGCGTACCTTCATACATGCCAATGTTCCTTCCTACGCACAATCAATTAATCACGAATATATACACAAGCTTCGTTTACATGTAGGTTTATGCCGGAATGACACGTTCACAACCTTACATAGTATAGACAATCTATGATTCAACCCACGTGCCTTTTGGATTCCCATACACATATACTTATAAAATTTCCTACACTAACACGAAACAATCCGTTCATTCACCAACCGACAACCGAATCATATAAAACTTGTTCCTAATGGTCCGGGAAATGTTCCCCTTACATAAATGACTAAAAATTCTTACCCAAGGTCATAACCATAACGAATTTCATTACATTACGCAACATATGCACATAAAATTCGACCCGTTTAAACCCACCAATTTACTTTCGGCTTAAATACAACCTTCTTCAATAATGAGGCATTATTGGCTTTGTACTTCTGATTATTACATGTTCTTTCATGATGTTTCGTAAACATAAGTATTAAAATCTATTAAACTTACTAAAAAGTGAATCGAAATTCACTTACCTCGAGTACTCCAATAAGTGTATTTGTCACCTTGCCTTATCTTGACCCGTTATCCTCCTATGCTTGACCTCTCCTTGACACGTTCCTATTATCTCATTCCATTACATCCATTCAATAGTTAGTATACATAATCATACGCATCACTAATCACACTTCTATTCACGTGTCAATCGCTTAACGAGTTCAACATGTATCATAATACTACAATGCTAATCAATCTAACAATTTATCATTCCATCATCACAACAGTCATACATGAGCTTCTAGCATGCATAATTATGTATTTACATCATGTTCGTTATTCTTTCAAAATTCCATACTTAGAATGATAACATTTTCTAAGTTAGGCAACTTGCTTCATATGTTAAACATTTCATACCATTTCTTAACACCTTGGTTTTTACACATCCATTCTACTATTTTCTATCAACAACCCGTTTCGACCCGTTGGTGCAATTATATGCATAAACTAGTTGGTAAGTGTTTTAGACACTTAAAACAATCAAATAACTTACTAATAATTTATTAAAATCAGTAGTTCATGATTCATACAAGTGTGCATAACAATACAACTATTTTTACTGAATATTTATACTAAAATTTGTGCAGCAACTTTCTGCGCAGCAGCTGTTCACGACACATTTTAACCCATTTATCTTCTGATTCAGTTCTTCATGTTCAAATATGAAATGATCTACACTCAGAGATCTTTCTAAGCATATAAAGATCGTAACAATCGGAAATTCCTATGATTTTATATGATTTTTACAAAATCAGCACAGAAGCTGAAATGCTTCCAAACAGCTTGCTGTCAAAACGAATTTACTAACTTTTCATGTTGTTTTGACCCACTAAATCTCATAACCAGCCTCTTATGACCAAATATGAAATGTAATATGCGAAACAACCTTTTCAACGATATAAGGCTCGTTGTCTAACTCCTAATAACGAATGAGATACGGCCTTTACAAGATGACTATCTAAGGCTGTCAAAAGTGACGAATTTACTAACTTTTCATGCTGTTTTGACCCACTTAATCTCATAACCAGCCTCTTATGACCAAATATGAAATGTAATATGCGAAACAACCTTTTCAACGATATAAGGCTCGTTGTCTAACTCCTAATAACGAATGAGATACGGCCTTTACAAGATGACTATCTAAGGCTGTCAAAAGTGACGAATTTACTAACTATTTTACACAAACTTTGTAGGCATTTTATCAAACACTTGGCGGGTTTCGCATTTCAAGCATAATGTACAAATATTCTCATGTTCATCTTCCTAATTCTTGTGCTTACTTGCCATTAACATCTAAATAAAACTCGCATAACTTCACACCATACTAAATCTAACTGACAAAAACCAATAACATAAATCATAACACTTCCGAATTTGCATAAGATTTGACATGGGTAGTATACCCATGTCGCCACCCTACCTATAGCAAATGGGTTTTCCCCCAATATTCATCATAATCAAAATTAAACATACTTTGGCATCTACACATTCATTATAACTAACATTTATGCTTAAATCTTACACTATAATCACATATTACACAAAACCCACTTGATCAAACATCATTAAAATACCAAAATTCGACTTACATGATGGTAGAAACGCTAAAGTGATCGAAAATCTTGGTTCATGCATTGTTTAGCCCTTCAATCCCCCTTCAATTTGATGGATTTTGGTGAAACTAGGGTTTCACCTCACCCTCTGCCCCTGATCGATCATATACACACACACGCACACTCTATGTGTGTTTTTAATTTTTTTTTTTATACTTTTAATGTTTTAAGTTTTGCCACTTTACACATTTGGCCCCTCAAGAATAATATGTATATTATTAAGACCAAGACTATCCTTACTTGTTCATAACTAGCTTAAATTAAAATTCTCATGGAATTTGGGGTGTTACACTTGGACAACAAACAACATCTGCATACCATCATCTTCTTCAAACAAACCCAAACCCTAACCTGGTCAACAATCAACATCTGCAGACCCCCGTTTCATCGAAACGTGGCTGGTTCTCCGTCTTCATCATCGGCATGATCCTCATCACCGGCATCATCCTCATCACCGCCTACCTTTCACAAACCCTAGAACGAGTTTAGAGAGAGAAACAGAGGGTAAAAGCTTGGGTTTTAGGTTTTAGAGAGAAAAAGAGGGGGTGTTTTAGATGATGGTCTGCAGATGACCGCCACACCGCCAACGCCTACCTTTCACCGGCTGCAGATCCTCTATGTTTCACCGTCTTCATCATCGGCATCATCCTCATCACCTCTGAATATAGATGTGTGTGTAGAATGGCACGAAGAGGAAATCTGGTGGCCGGAACTAGAGGGGAAGAGAGGAGTGTGGATGGCGGTTAATCTATGTAGAGAGAGAGAGAGAGAGAGAGAGAGAGAGAACTGAGAGAGAGAACTAAAAGAGAGAGAGACAATGATCTGTGTTTTAGTGAGAGAGAGTGAGAGAGTTATATATATATATATATATATATATATAATAAATATATAATTAATTTTGTTTTAATTTATTAGAAGAGTAAATCAAAATGACCAAAATGCCCATGCATAAAAAGACAAAACAATCAGGTTTCAACATTCAAAATAGGGGGATTTTGAATTTTGGACTAAAATGGCAACAATAGTGAAACCACAGGGACTCAGATTTAAAAAGTTTGAGATTTGGACTAAAATGGCAAAACTGCCCAAACCACAGGGACCAAAATGGCAGTTTACTCCTTCTAGAATCTTTTCAATCTTCCACCCTTAATTTTACGTCTCTTTTAATTATAGTCCCTCATAAATTTTAAATAATTTTGGTGAATTCTTATAATTAGTTTATTTTCTTTTCATGTTATCTTAATTATATGTATACCTACATGATACTTTTTAGTTTAAGATGTTTTCGTAAGGTTGTATTACCTCCCTAAACTAAAGAATCGGTTCAAAGCACAACACACACTAATACACACATATGATAATGATTATGTAGATAAACGTAAGAGTCGTAAGAGTCTCTGATGGTTAGCCAATCGGTTTTTATCTTAAAATATAGGCGTAAAGTACATATGGATCACAAGATGAAAATGGTCATCTGATGGTTTTACACCACTGTTATGGATTAGATTGCATGTTGCTCATATTTGGTAATTATGGTGTTAAGCCTTCTATGCAGTTTACTTTAAAACCTCATCTATAATTAATGTACATATTTATATGTACATGTTACTTAAAATACCATTTTCATATGCGAATTATATTCATGAAAGTGTTCCCTTTTCAGTTCTAGACACCGTGTAGCAGTTACACAAGTACACAACCAAATCCCTCGTACTCGATTGTGTCATTTCCCAAGAAAAAACTTGTTAACAATGACACAATGTCTTAGGAAATATGCCCGAGTACTCTTCGTTTAGGCCAAGTACTTCCCGGATACTCTTAAATCCAACTAAGGAGTGTCTAGCGACTTTTGCGACCAAAATTGCTTATAACATATTATAATTAAATAATAATTAATATGCCGCCCAATTTAAGATTTGGTCATATGTTTTCATTGTAATGATATGTAACCCAATTTGATATAAGGTAGGATTTCAAGTAAGAAAAGTGTTTTAATCATCACTAATTAAAGAAAAGTAAATAAAATCACTAGGTTAATTGATTTAAATGAAGATATGTGGTTGAACTGTGAAAAAGATGAGTTTCAGTGAAAGTAGTGTTTTTTGTCAAATTTAATCTAGGGGCTGTTTGGCAACCCTTTTAATGAATCATTAAGAGGTTTCCTTCTTATTCGGACAGAGGTATATTTGTTTGGTTGGCAAAAACACTAGCCTCTTAATGGCATCATTCAGTCTGTATCATACAGATTTCAGATGTTTGCTGAAAGAAAAAAAAGACTATTGTTACCCTCCTCCTCTCATCAGCCAAGAACTACACCTTTCACCTCTCATCAGCCAAGACCTCCGCCCCCACCCCTCTCCTCACCACCGAACGCCTCCCGCCGCCCTCCTCCTCCCTCTCCTCACCACCGAACAGCCGCCTCCTCCCTCTCCTCACCACCTCCCGCCTCCCGCCGCCTTCCTCCTCCCTCTCCTCACCACCGAACAGCCGCCTCCTCCCTCTCCTCACCACCTCCCGCCTCCCGCCGCCCTCCTCCCTCTCCTCACCGCCGAACAGCACCCAGGTTCGTTTTCTTGGTTATTTTTTTTATTAAACGGATTTTTCATTTATTTATTTTACTCATTGAAGATCGTCTTGTTGTTGTTGAAGATCGGTGGTGGGTGTTGTGGTGGTGAAGCGGTGGTGGGTGTTGTGGAGGTGCAACGGTGGTGGTGACGGTGTAGTGGTGGTAGTGGTGGTGACGGTGGAGTTGCAGTGGTGTTGATGGTGGAGGGATGGGGATGGAGATGGTTTAGGTAGAGAGAGAGAGAGAAAGTTCTGGAGGTGAGGGATGAGATGAGGAATTGAGGATGGAGAAAGTTCAGAGGAATTGAGGATGAACATGTAATGGTTTTTTTAATTAAAAGGGGTAAAAATGTCATTTTACACAGTCATTCAGATGCGCAACCAAACAGCACTTTACTGGTTCAGCACTTACTGGTTCAGAGCCTCTTACCCATTCAGACCTCTTATTCATTCAGCACTTATTGATTCAGATGTTGCCAAACAGCCCCCTAATGTGGTTGAAATGGGAAAATGATTTTTTATTATTTTTTTTTTTGTCAAATTTAATCTTAAAATGTTGAATTTTTTTTATGTAGCTCATGACTGATTAATGTTGATTTCAAATTATCATCTATACTTAACTGAATGTGTTTATATATTGGTGTTAAAAGATGCAAATGGAAGCAATTAAACATGAATTTGTAATGCTTCGTTGCAACTTTATTGCTTAAGATCGCTATCTTTAGCTTATAGTGTTTATTGCCACATGTCTGAATGCGATGTGTAGTTTTGCATTTTACCAAAGAAATAAAGTGGAATTATATGTTATTTTAGTATAAGAGCATCTACAACAGGTGATTGAATGGTCTGAAACCACCTATCCAAAATCCAAACCACTCAATTCCGGACCACATGCGTTGGAGATGGTGAGGTGGCTTATCTGGTGGAGCGGACGGGATCCGTGTGTGAGAGGGTGGGTCCTTTGTGGTGGCTTTTGTGTTAAACTAGTTGATGCCTCGCCTGCATTGCGGGGCAATGGCCGAATAATGAGTGGGTGTTAGGCAGCTCATTGACATAAAAAACAATTAAATCGAGTCAATCAATTAAAACAAAACACTTTTATAGTTTTGAAAAAAAAAACTAAAACAATGACAATATTGTAATTTTTAACTGAGGAAAAGTTGTATTTTTTTGACTGAGGTAAAATCGTAATTTGCCAAAAGCTAAAGTAATGACAGTACTGTAAATTTGAACCAGGGCAAAGTTGTAAATTTTCACAGGGACAAATTCATAATTTTGAACTTGGGGTAACAGCGTAATATAAATTTAAACTAAGGGCAAAATCGTAATTTTAAGCTGAAGGCAAAAGCACAATTTTATTTTGAACCGAGGGCAAAATCGTAATTTTGAGTTGGGGGAAAAACATTATTTTATTTTGAACTGGGGGAAAAACGTAATTTTGAATTGAGGGCAATGGGGAAAAATCACATTTTTAACAGAGGGCAAAAGCGTAATTTTTAGCCGGGGGCAAAAACATAACTTTATTTTGAACTGGGGGCGAAAAGGTAATTCTAAGCTGAGGGCAAAACCACAATTTTATTTTGAATGGAGGGACAAATCGTAATTTTGAGCTGGGGACAAAAGCGTAATTTTATTTTGATCTGGGGGCAAAATTGTAATTTTAAAAAGGGACAAAAACGTGATTTTAGAATGGATATAAAATAATAAACTGGTTGGTCCAATAGGAGAGTATCAGGCAAAGTCGTAATTTTGAAGTGAGGGCAAGATCGTAATTTTGAGATGGGGACAAAAAGCGTTATTTTATTTTAAGCTGGGGGCAAATATGTAATTTTAAAATGGATATAAAACAATAAACGTGTTGGTCCAATGGAGGAGTGCCAGACAGCTGCCTGGCACTATTCCCCCATTTGGTTTTTGTATATGTAGGAAATAAATAAAAAAGCTTGTTTAAATAAAAAAGACTAAAAATTGTTTAAATTTCAATAAAATAAAACCTAAAATAACATAAATTAAAAAAAATATACATATAAAAGAAATAACACAAAATAAAAAATAATTTCATTAAAATTAAAATATTACACAAACTAGATAATTAAACCTAAACACACTAGATAATTAAACCTAAACAATACGAGATAATTAAACCCAAACAAACCAGATAAGTAAACATAAACAAGGCTAGTAATTAAACCTAATCATCAACTCCTGAACCGTCGGAGACAGCATCCGGAGGGTGGAGCAGGTTGCATATGAGAATGGGTTTTTTTATTAATTGTCAGGGATGCAGTGTGAAAAAATCTTCTATTGTGTATGTTTTCTTATTCCTAACGGGCCTAGGCAATCGTTTGTGCCTCTGTTATGCAGCCACCTTGAGCCATCATTAAGTTGAAGAATGCATGAAATCTGCGAACCTCCACGAACAGAGTATGAAATCTTAACAAAATGGCATTCACAGAACGATTGGTTTCTCCTACACGTTGACGGAATCCTTCAAATAAGGGTTCTCCAATTGAAAGCTTGAAACCGTTCGTCGTATATTATCACAAAATTCCATCCAAGAGTTGACCAGAGTCATGTCTTCATCATCAGTCCAAGGGTTTCTTGCCATTTGTTTGATGAATCTTTTTAAGAAGTGCGTATGTGGGTTGAAATACAAATTAAATTTATATCCAGTAAAAACTAGTCGTTGTAAATATTCCTTTTTAGTATTGTATTTGAATTTATTAAAAAATAATAAAAGAAACCACTTTAGGAACACTTGTCATCATATTAGGTCATGTCTTATGGATAATTATTATTTTAGTTTAATCTTTTCTAATTAATTATAGATAATCCTCCTACTAAATATTATTTTGTTTAATTATTACTTTTATATTTATCTTACTTCAAATTCAAACTTAGTTATCTAATTTGATATTAGAGTAAGTTACGAATTTGGCCCGTGTGGTTATATCACTTTTACTCTTTTAGCCCAAAAAGGAATTTTTTTAACGTCTGAGTCATCAACGTCTTTTTTTTCTAACCCTTTTGGAGTACCCCAACGTCTTTTTTTCTAACCCTTTTGGCCCCTAACACTAAAAGGATAAAAGTGATATAACCACAGGGGCCAAAATCGTAATTTACTTTTGATATTAACTATATATTTTAACGTTTTGTTTAGTTTGGTATTGTAACACCTCGAAATTTTGTGTCCAATAATGTGTTGACACGTGTCTTGAGTTTACACGTGGCATTTAATATTAAATAAAGGACTAAAGTTGACAAACCTTGAAAGTATGTAAATTCGAGGGTTATAAATGTCAAACAAGGGTAAGTATACTGTATAGTAACCCTAAACGATGCTCGTACCTTCAAAACGAATGAATCATGGATCGTACGGAAGCGAAACGCGGAAGAAGGTGAGAGATTACAAGCTGCAGGGGTTAACTGTGTCAACATGTTTAATTGTACCTCTGAGTGACCCTTTGACGTACCCGAGGCTTTGTAACAGTAAAATACGCTCACTAGAATGTACAATATAAATTCCGCGAAGTTCCGTTTTAAAACGAGAAAGTTATGATTAAATTCGCACGAGAAGGGCTAAAAGCGTCAACAATGAAAGTTAAGGCTTTCCGAATAATTAACAAACTAACAGGGGACTTAACAATGCGGGTAAATAACATGTGGCCCTTAGTTGTAAATAATCGAGGGCCAAATCGCAAAGTTACCCCTTCAAACCCGAAAGGTCAGGTTATTAATTACCGAAGATTTCGTTATTAATTACAAAGATTTAGGCAATGATTATAAAAGATTCAAAAATCTTGAAAAATAGACCTAATGCGGGCCGCGTAAACGTTTAGAGTTAGTTGATGCGGGCCGCGAGCCACCTGTTAATCCCGCTTATGACTTAAGGGATCAGGCGGCCCGCGTACATGTTGGCCTAAATCTAATGCGGGCCGCGTGGGACACACAGTAACAGAAAACATGGGCAGCTTCAATGATTTGGCTTGTAAACGAACTTGTGAGCAATCAATGAAGCATGGGCGCCCTCTACTTGACCCCTAGCACCTTAGGACACCTGCCAATCATCCATGATATGTAGGATGTGTTGTAATGATCTTGTGAACCAAACTTTACTATAAAAGGCCATACATAGTTCACAATTGAAACACACCTCAAAACACATCTTCTGATCATCCCTGGAGCTCACAAGCTTTCTTCTAACATTCCTAAGTCGTGCACAAGCTTCTGTAAGTATGTCAAACCTCCTATGGCTTTATTTTTGCTTAGTTTAGCCTAAAAGTCAATCCGTCGTAACTAACGATTGACTTTGCAATAAATCACGAATGGTCCAGTGAATTGTCGAATCAAAAGTAGTTATGTGTTGGTATTTATGTGGGTAATAAACCCCTAAAAGGGTTCCCCCTGATCACCACTCTAACTAGTTCAAATGTCGAGTCAAACGTATACTTAAAAAGTCAACAGAAAGCCATTTTTGCGATTCTTGCATAATCTGTAATGTAGGTGATATGTAACCTGTTTGAACACTCATAAAAAATGATAATAAGTATACTAACTTGTCTAAGCTCGTTTGATTCGGCCATTTGCTATATTGACCCGGTTCGGAGCCGAATGTCGCAAAAGTTTGACTTTTGCTTTGACTTCAGTTCTGACCCGTTTTAGTGCAATATAGATATGCCTTAGGACTCTCTTAGGACCAGGTCACGTGATGGTATCACCCTCTGTGACCGGTTCGTTGTTTGTCCGAGTCTTTTACGCATTTCCGTTAATTGCTTAAAAGTTGACCGTAACGCCCTTTTTAAAATAAAACGACTATTTCGGACATGTGAAGGGACCATAACCTTGCTTACTGAATTCTAAGCATGTCCCTAAAATTTCATGTCAATCCGAGGTCCAGAATAGGAGTTATGCTAAATAGCGCAAATTGCGAAACTTTAGTAATTAAATAGCGCAATTAGCATAACGCCTATCTAAACCCGGATTTCGACACCAAACCTTTTACTCACTGTTGTAAAATAATATTTTGGGATTCTTAAAGATTTTTAATTAATTTTAACCTGCTCATAACCTGCGGTTATGGCTACGGTTCGGTAAATACCGAATATGCCCTTTTCGGCCAAAACTTGAGTTCTACAAGGTCTTTTGACCCGATTCCAGTTGCTACTGATTTTAAATAATAAATAAAGTATTTTGAACTTTATAAACTTATTGGGAAACTCAGATTTCCTGTAGAACTCAGAAACCTCTTTTATAATCTTTAAAAAGACCGAAATACCCCTTCGGGGCATAAAATGAACTTAAACTCGTTACGGGCATCACGGAAGGTATCCTACTGATACCACAACCTATTTAAGGCATACTGACTTAGGAAACAAGTGTAGGAATCTTACGGTTACCCGTTGCGCCTATTGCGCGCACGGTTCGGCGTATGTAACTAGTGTACATAAATTAGCCGATACGGGTCAAACCATATTGTTTTGACCCCAAAATCCAGAGTGTGAATATTAAACCCATATAAAACAAGCCTTCAAACTTGTTGGGTCAGAATCACATTCCATTCCCGGTTTCCGCCTTTCACGCGATTAAACCGTATCTATCCTTTGAAACTGACCGGTCTAGGCTACGGCTAATATAAAGACCCGTTAGGATTCTAATAGGTTTTAAAACCTTCGTTCCAGATTAGGAGACCAGTAAAAGATATCTGTGATTTAATCAATAAAGGACTATACTTGCAAAGGTAAATACTTTTAACTTATTTTCCGTTATACGGGCTTGGGTTACGGTATATATAAAATACCGCTTGATCGAGCATCAACTCTTCCATCGTTTGGTGGTTAATTGAATAATTTGATCGGCTCGTTTAAACAGTGTTGTTACTTAAAAGCCTTTGGGGGGTTAATGACCATGTCCCGGATATCCTTGGCAGCATTTTACGAAATGGCCACGACCTTGACATTCGGGTGTAGGCGTACACCCGGCATTATGTCCATAATTATAAAGGCATAGCCGTTGGTTACCCGCCACGGTGTTATATGCTATGTGGTGTGTCTATTGATCTTTAACCCGGACTAGATCCGGGCTACCGAACGCAAAAGGAACATGTAATTCGTTCACAAGATTATAATATTAAATAATTCTCCCAAGTTATAAAAGAGTTTGTGCCTTGTGCATTCAAATCAATTTTAACAAACATTTTACAAAAGTGTCGGTTGAATGTATTTACCAGTGTAAACTGACGTATTTTCCCAAAAAGATTAAATGCAGGTACTAAACGTAATCGGCTGGCTATAGCTCCTTAGAATCTTAAAGAGTCTCGCAAGCTTTTGATGCCTTGTCTGTTGAACAATACTTTCTATTATTTTGACCCCCCTGTGGATACAATTCGACTATTTGTGATACATTCGATATTACCATCAATGGTTGAATTATATTTATCTTTATGCTTCCGCTGTGCATTCATATAATTGTGTGGTTTGACTATATTGTTGCCAACTACGTCACGGTAATCCCCCACCGGGCCCACCGGTGATAAACGTGGAAATCGGGGTGTGACAGGTTGGTATCAGAGCCAACATTGAGTGAACTAAACACTACCCTAATGTGTTTAATCTCAGTGACACAATTGCACATACTTAAGTCTAGACAAGAACATAGGACAAATTCGAATTGTTATTCCAAGTTTGTCTTTTTCTTTTATTATTGTTATTTAAAGTTTTAAAAGTAGGAAATATGGCACCTGTAATTTTCCGAGGAAGAGGAAGGGGAAGAAGAGGCAGAGGAGAGATCGTTACTCACCACGATCACGAAGCTGGACCTTCGAATACGCAAGCTCCTTCGACCACAAGGAGTGAAGAACCCCAAAGACGGAGAAACCTTTTCGAACCTGCGAGGCATTCCACCTCGCACAGCTCAACACCATCGTACCGTCACTCGTTCGGGCCAGATTCCGAAAATGATCCCAATAACCCTCAACCCTCCTACATGCCTCTACAGCGTTCGGTATCGCACCGTGCTTTTGACGATCCCATTCCTTACTTCAGAAGCCAGTTTAACCCAGCAGATTACATTCAGGAACCTGCAGGCTTTGTTCCGTTAGGACCACAGGATCACTTCTCAGAAGACCATATGGATGAGGACACTGATCCAATAGAACCTGCTCGTGGTACGCCCACGCATCCTATTGAGATCTAAGATGGATCTTCTTTTCATGGGACACCTTATCAGGGCCCAGATAGCTTCCAGGCGTTGTTCAACCAACATGAGTGGTACTATACACCATCTCATCAGACCTCGCAACACGAGCGGCAACAACAACAAGATCCCTCTGAGGATCCACGTTTCGTGGCAGTTACGCCACCACCTCTGCCACCGGTTCAACCAGTAATGCCTGATCCGCCGAGGCGTAGAAAATCGGGTGCTCGTATGTCCACCCGAGGAGGGGAATTCCACTTCAGCACCCCTCGACACTCTAGTAGTAGCCACTACCCGCCACTACAAGAAGAAGGACCTTCAAGTCCAGTACAGGAGGCGAACTCCGCACCAGTTGCACCATCTTCGCCACCATTTGGGTATGACCACCCAATACCTGCGTACACAGGTCCAACGGCATACAACCCGTTCGAACCATCGTCACACGCACATTACAATTACAACTATGAGCGCGACCCATATGTGGTAGCGGCTAAATATAATGCCCGCTATCCCGACGGAGCTTTTGGAAACATGGGGATACCGGACTACTCAGCTCATGGGTATCCAGCACCTCCTAGACCTCCAGTTCCGCAACCGGCGCCACAACCACGTTTTTCTCCGCCCGAACAAGAAGAAATCCTCCACCGCTTAACTCGTGTGGAACGGGATTTCGAGGAAGAACGAAAGAACAACAGGGGATTCCTTAAGGGTCTAGCGAACCTATTGAAAGGCAAGAAGAAGAAACGTGACCATTAGTCCTTATATATGTTCTAATGTAATGTCTATTTTAAATTAGTCCCTGCGTGGACTTGTCTCTTTATTAACCTCTATGTAGGTATGTACTTGTTTAAAAGTCCCGTTTAGGGCAGCGTGTAATCGTATTCAAAATTATGGAATGTTATGTTATGAATTTCATTTTTGTTATTACTATATATGAAATAAATCAAAATCATTCCTTTTAAATTAAATCTGCCTAAATAAAGAATCTTAAGAGTGAAACCTAGCTAGGTGTCTTTTAGACCCGGCCGAGATGGTAAGACCTAATTAAAAGATTCAGATTCCCTGTTAACCTCTGTAAGCATGTTAACAATCATGGCAGATGTGATTCGTTAAAATCGCACACGTCATTCTTATACAAGAATCCTTTAAAGGATTCCAAAGCCCAAATCAATGATATAATAAATCATGGGTTAAATCATCAATGAAGATGATCACTTGTTAAACATCCATTAGCGATGTAGTGCCTACGGGCCGAATTATCAAACATCCATTAGTGATGTAGTGCCTACGGGCCATAATTGTTGTCATAATAAGACAAAAGACAGTGGTGGTCTATGACTCCCTGTCAGAAAGGGGTAAAAGAACTACGGTTCAAACCTTCATACCTTGATTCTCTGAAATCTCGGCTAATATTATAATAACGTCCTCGTGACTAGGCTTTTATGCCATTAGCAATACTAATTGTAATTAGGATAAGTATGTTCAAATCCTAAATAAAAAGTGAGTAACAAATTAACCGGATATGGTCTTCGTTACCATGGTTAATGAATTGCCATAAAAGACAATTCAATAATAAACTCCTAAATAGAATTTTCATTATCTTCTGCAGCAGATACAAATTACCATGGCTGATCCTAATGGAGAAAATAGTCATACGAGTGAAGACGAATATAATAACGCCCAAGTACATTTAACGGGCGCTCAATTAAAAGCTCTCGTCGACAACGCTGTTCAGGCAGCTCTAGATCGACAATATACCGAATCTCGAAGCAGAACCGTTTCCAAACCACTCTCCAAGCCGAAGACACACTCAAAATCCCACAGCAAACCACTGTCCAAGCCCAAAAAGGACGACGATAATCACTCGTCCAATGAAAACAGTGTTCGTCGTGAAAGGGAGTATACTGATGCATCCCGTGCCAGGGGCTGCACCTACAAGTACTTTGTGTCTTGTAAACCCCGAGACTTCACGGGGGAGAAAGGTGCCGTCGATGGTATGACGTGGCTGGATGAGATGGACACCGTGGTGGACATCAGTGGCTGTGCGGAAAGGGATGTGGAAAAGTTTGTGTCGCAATCGTTTAAGGGCGAGGCCCTGGCTTGGTGGAGGGCGTTGGTTCAGGCCTCGGGAAAGACTGTGCTTTACAGCATGACATGGGAGGAATTCATTTCTCTCATCAAAGAAAATTACTGCCCTCAACATGAGGTGGAGAAGATAGAGTCCGATTTTGTATCATTAGTGATGACAAACATGGACTGCCAAGCCTACTTAACGAGCTTCAACACGATGTCTCGGTTGGTTCCATATCTAGTAACCCCGGAGCCAAGGAGAATCGCTCGTTTTATCGGGGGGTTAGAACCCGCAATAAAGGCAAGTGTGAAGGCCTCTCGGCCAACGACCTTCAGGTCTGTAACTGACCTCTCTTTGTCCCTCACAATGGACGCGGTCCGACTGAGATCGCTGAGGAACAAAGAGGTCGAGAAGAAGAAGCGTGAGGACGATACCTCACGAAGGTCGGGCAAGAAACACCGTGGGAATGGTGATGGCAATAAAGGGACAGAGTCGAAGAAAGATGGGCAACAATCTGGAGAGAAGCCCAAGTGCAAAAACTGCCAGAAACATCACTTTGGGAAGTGTAGGCTTGGGTCAAACTCACAGTCCCAGTCAAGGTCATATACTTGTGGACTGTGCAAGTCCAAGGACCACAAGACTGTGGACTGCAAGAAGATTAAAGATGCGACCTGCTATAACTGCAATGAGAAGGGGCACATTAAAAGCAACTGCCCCAAGTTCGCCAAGAAGACTGAAGAAACCAAGAAGAACAATGCTAGAGTCTTCAAGATGGATGTGAAGGAAGCTTTGCAAGACGACAACGTAATCACAGGTACTTTTCTCGTAAATAATATCTTTGCAAGAGTACTTTTTGATTTAGGCGCTGATAAGTCCTTCGTAGACCAAAAATTTTGCAAATTGCTGAATATGCCTGTCAAAACCCTAAATGTGAAATACGAGGTAGAGCTAGCAGACGGCACAGTAGAAACCGTCTCCACTATACTAGATGGATGTGTGATATCCATTAAGAACCACTCTTTTCCTCTATCTCTACTCCCCTTCAAACTGGCTGGTTTTGACATCGTTCTGGGTATGGACTGGTTATCCCACAACCAGGCCCAGATCGTCTGCAACAGAAAACAAATAGTGCTAAAGACCCCGACTGGTGAATCGCTCACCATTCGAGGAGATACGTAGTATGGATTGCCCGAGAACGTAACTATGCTCAAGGCTTCAAGATGTTTAAAAAGAGGCTGTGTCATCTACATGGCACAGGTGATTATTGAAGAGCCCAAACCAAAGCTAGAAGACATTCCTGTCATTTCGGAGTATCCAGGAGTTTTCCCCGAAGATCTACCTGGGTTGCCACCAGATAGGCAAGTGGAATTCAGAATAGATATCATCCCTGGAGCAGCTCCCATTGCTAGAGCACCCTACAGGCTAGCACCAACTGAAATGAAGGAATTAAGGACCCAGCTGGATGAACTGCTGGCTAAAGGTTTCATTAAACCGAGTTCATCCCCTTGGGGAGCACCTGTCCTGTTTGTTAAGAAGAAGGACGGATCGATGCGTCTGTGCATCGACTATCGTGAACTTAATAAGGTCACGATAAAGAATAGATATCCATTGCCAAGGATAGACGATTTGTTTGATCAATTGCAAGGGGCTAGCTATTTCTCGAAGATCGACTTGAGGTCGGGCTACCATCAGCTGAAAGTCAGAGATGAAGACGTACATAAAACAGCATTTAGGACTCGTTACGGTCACTACGAGTTCCTAGTGATGCCTTTTGGGCTCACAAATGCACCGGCTGCGTTCATGGATCTCATGAATCGCGTCTGCAAGCCGTACTTAGACAAATTCGTCATCGTGTTCATCGACGACATTCTTATCTACTCAAAGAACAAAGCTGACCATGAGAAACACCTACGTTGTATTCTCAAATTGCTGCATCGCGAGAAGCTCTATGCCAAATTCTCTAAATGCGAATTCTGGCTACGAGAAGTCCAATTTCTTGGACATGTCGTAAGCGAGCGTGGTATCCAGGTGGATCCCGCTAAGGTAGAGGCGGTCATGAATTGGCAAGAGCCAAAGACGCCTATCGAAATTCGTAGTTTCCTGGGGTTAGCAGGATACTACAGAAGATTCATCGAAAATTTCTCAAGGATTGTTGCGCCCTTAACTTCTCTAACCAAGAAGAAGATAAAATTTGTTTGGGGCCCTAAGCAGCAAGAATCCTTTGATATCTTAAAGCAAAAGCTAAGCAACGCCCCTGTGTTGACACTACCGGAAGGTACCGAAGAGTTCGTAGTTTACTGCGACGCGTCACACACTGGCATGGGGTGTGTGCTCATGCAGAAAGGCAAGGTGATTGCCTATGCTTCGAGACAGTTAAAGGTGCACGAAAAGAATTACACCACCCATGACCTGGAGTTGGGTGCCGTTGTGTTCGCACTAAAACTGTGGAGGCATTATCTGTACGGAATCAAGTTTGTGATCTATTCAGATCACAAGAGCCTTCAACATCTATTTAATCAGAAGGAGCTAAACATGAGGCAACGCCGTTGGATGGAGACCTTAAGTGATTATGATTGTGAGATCAGATACCATCCCGGCAAGGCGAATGTAGTCGCTGATGCCCTGAGCCGGAAAGAAAGGGTGAAACCCATCCGAATCAATGCTAAGAGCATTGAAGTAAAGAATAATCTGATTGAAAGGGTGTTAGCTGCACAGAGAGAAGCTGTGTTGGAAGCTAACTATCCTAAGGAGAAGCTGGGAGTGACTGAGGAACAGTTAACTCTTAGCAAGGATGGAATTTTGCGATTGAATGGGCGAATATGGGTTCCTATTTATGGAGGACTACGAGATGTTATCCTCCAGGAAGCCCATAGTTCCAAATATTATGTCCATCCTGGAGCAGATAAAATGTATCAGGATCTAAAGGCGAATTATTGGTGGATAGGCTTGAAAAAGTCTGTAGCCGCTTATGTAGCCAAATGCTTAACTTGTGCGCAAGTCAAGGCTGAGCATCAAAAGCCATCTGGCTTGCTACAACAGCCTGAACTCCCTGAATGGAAATGGGAATGTGTAACTATGGATTTATCACCAAGTTACCCAAGACGAGCAAGGGAAATGACACAATATGGGTTATAGTCGATAGACTGACTAAGTCAGCTCATTTCTTACCCATCAAGGAGACTTATAGCTCCGACACATTAGCCCAGTTATACGTTGATAAGATTGTAGCCCTGCATGGCATACCTGTGTCCATTATCTCTGATCGAGATACTAGATACACGTCTCATTTCTGGAAAAGTTTCCAGCAATCTTTGGGCACACGTTTGAACTTTAGTACGGCTTACCATCCTCAGACTGACGGTCAGAGTGAGCGTACTATTCAAACGTTAGAAGACATGATGCGGGCATGTGCTATCGATTTGGGTGGTAGTTGGGATAAGAACCTACCCGTAATCGAAATCTCCTACAACAATATCTACCATACCAGCATAAAGGCTGCGCCTTTCGAGGCATTATACGGTAGAAAGTGTAGATCGCCTGTTTGTTGGGCGGAAGTTGGAGAGGTCCAATTATCAGGACCAGAGATAGTCTTCGAAACGACGGACAAGATTGTCCAGATTCGAGAACGTCTCAAAGCTGCCCGTGATAGGCAGAAAAGTTACGCTGATCCAAAGCGTAAGGATTTTCACTTCGAGGTAGGTGAAAAAGTGTTACTAAAGGTATCACCTTGGAAGGGGGTGATGCGCTTCGGTAAGAAGGGCAAACTGAGCCCGAGATACATAGGACCTTTCGAGGTTATCGAACGTGTCGGGTCAGTTTCCTATAAGTTGAACTTACCAGAAGAGCTAAATGGAATTCACAATGTGTTCCACATCTGCAATCTAAAGAAGTGCTTCGCTGATGAATCATTAGTGATCCCATACACAGATGTGCACATAGATGAGAGCTTGAAGTTTGTGGAGAAGCCTTTGTCGATTGAAGACTGACAGGTGAAAAAGCTTCGAAGAAAGCATGTACCTATAGTAAAGGTTAAATGGGATGCTCGGAGAGGTCCCGAATTCACGTGGGAAGTTGAATCCATGATGAAAGAGAAATACCCTTATTTGTTTGAGTAAATCTCGGGTCGAGATTTATTTTAAGGGGGTGAGGATGTAACACCTCGAAATTTTGTGTCCAATAATGTGTTGACACGTGTCTTGAGTTTACACGTGGCATTTAATATTAAATAAAGGACTAAAGTTGACAAACCTTGAAAGTATGTAAATTCGAGGGTTATAAATGTCAAACAAGGGTAAGTATACTGTATAGTAACCCTAAACGATGCTCGTACCTTCAAAACGAATGAATCATGGATCGTACGGAAGCGAAACGCGGAAGAAGGTGAGAGATTACAAGCTGCAGGGGTTAACTGTGTCAACATGTTTAATTATACCTCTGAGTGACCCTTTGACGTACCCGAGGCTTTGTAACAGTAAAATACGCTCACTAGAATGTACAATATAAATTCCGCGAAGTTCCATTTTAAAACGAGAAAGTTATGATCAAATTCGCACGAGAAGGGCTAAAAGCGTCAACAATGAAAGTTAAGGCTTTCCGAATAATTAACAAACTAACAGGGGACTTAACAATGCGGGTAAATAACACGAGGCCCTTAGTTGTATATAATCGAGGGAGAAATCGCAAAGTTACCCCTTCAAACCCGAAAGGTCAGGTTATTAATTACCGAAGATTTCGTTATTAATTACAAAGATTTAGGCAATGATTATAAAAGATTCAAAAATCTTGAAAAATAGACCTAATGCGGGCCGCGTAAACGTTTAGAGTTAGTTGATGCGGGCCGCGAGCCGCGAGCCATCTGTTAATCCCGCTTATGACTTAAGGGTTCAGGCGGCCCGCGTACATGTTGGCCTAAATCTAATGCGGGCCGCGTGGGACACACAGTAACAGAAAACATGGGCAGCTTCAATGATTTGGCTTGTAAACGAACTTGTGAGCAATCAATGAAGCATGGGCGCCCTCTACTTGACCCCTAGTACCTTAGGACACCTGCCAATCATCCATGATATGTAGGATGTGTTGTAATGATCTTGTGAACCAAACTTTACTATAAAAGGCCATACATAGTTCACAATTGAAACACACCTCAAAACACATCTTCTGATCATCCCTGGAGCTCACAAGCTTTCTTCTAACATTCCTAAGTCGTGCACAAGCTTCTGTAAGTATGCCAAACCTCCTATGGCTTTGTTTTTGCTTAGTTTAGCCTAAAAGTCAATCCGTCGTAACTAACGATTGACTTTGCAATAAATCACGAATGGTCCAGTGAATTGTCGAATCAAAAGTAGTTATGTGTTGGTATTTATGGGGGTAATAAACCCCTAAAAGGGTTCCCCCTGATCACCACTCTAACTAGTTCAAATGTCGAGTCAAACGTATACTTAAAAAGTCAACAGAAAGCCATTTTTACGATTCTTGCATAATCTGTAATGTAGGTGATATGTAACCTGTTTGAACACTCATAAAACATGATAATAAGTATACTAACTTGTCTAAGCTCGTTTGATTCGGCCATTTGCTATATTGACCCGGTTCGGAGCCGAATGTCGCAAAAGTTTAACTTTTGCTTTGACTTCAGTTCTGACCTGTTTTAGTGCAATATAGATATGCCTTAGGACTCTCTTAGGACCAGGTCACGTGATGGTATCACCCTCTGTGACCGGTTCGTTGTTTGTCCGAGTCTTTTACGCATTTCCGTTAATTGCTTAAAAGTTGACCGTAACGCCCTTTTTAAAATAAAACGAGTATTTCGGACATGTGAAGGGACCATAACCTTGCTTACTGAATTCTAAGCATGTCCCTAAAATTTCATGTCAATCCGAGGTCCAGAATAGGAGTTATGCTATATAGCGCAAATTGCGAAACTTTAGTAATTAAATAGCGCAATTAGCATAACGCCTATCTAAACCCAGATTTCGACACCAAACCTTTTACTCACTGTTGTAAAATAATATTTTGGGATTTTTAAAGATTTTTAATTAATTTTAACCTGCTCATAACCTGCGGTTATGGCTACGGTTCGGTAAATACCGAATATGCCCTTTTCGGCCAAAACTTGAGTTCTACAAGGTCTTTTGACCCGATTCCAGTTGATACTGATTTTAAATAATAAATAAAGTATTTTGAACTTTATAAACTGATCGGGAAACTCAGATTTCCTGTAGAACTCAGAAACCTCTTTTATAATCTTTAAAAAGACCGAAATACCTCTTCGGGGCATAAAATGAACTTAAACTCGTTACGGGCATCACGGAAGGTATCCTACTGATACCACAACCTCTTTAAGGCATATTGACTTAGGAAACAAGTGTAGGACTCTTACGGTTACCCGTTGCGCCTATTGCGCGCACGGTTCGGCGTATGTAACTAGTTTACATAAATTAGCCGATACGGGTCAAACCATATTGTTTTGACCCCAAAATCCAGAGTGTGAATATTAAACCCATATAAAACAAGCCTTCAAACTTGTTGGGTCAGAATCACATTCCATTCCCGGTTTTCGCCTTTCACGCGATTAAACCGTATCTATCCTTTGAAACTGACCGGTCTAGGCTACGGCTAACATAAAGACCCGTTAGGATTATAATAGGTTATTTTAAAACCTTCGTTCCAGATTAGGAGACCAGTAAAAGATATCTGTGATTTAATCAATAAAGGACTATACTTGCAAAGGTAAATACTTTTAACTTATTTTCCGTTATACGGGCTTGGGTTACGGTATGTATAAAATACCGCTTGATCGAGTATCAAATCTTCCATCGTTTGGTGGTTAATTGAATAATTTGATCGGCTCGTTTAAACAGTCTTGTTACTTAAAAGCTTTTGGGGGGTTAATGACCATGTCCCGGATATCCTTGGCAGCATTTTACGAAATGGCCACGACCTTGACATTCGGATGTAGGCGTACACCCGGCATTATGTCCATAATTATAAAGGCATAGCCGTTGGTTACCCGCCACGGTGTTATATGCTATGTGGTGTGTCTATTGATCTTTAACCCGGACTAGATCCGGGCTACAGAACGCAAAAGGAACATGTAATTCGTTCACAAGATTATAATATTAAATAATTCTCCCAAGTTATAAAAGAGTTTGTGCCTTGTGCATTCAAATCAATTTTAATAAACATTTTACAAAAGTGTCGGTTGAATGTATTTACCAGTGTAAACTGACGTATTTTCCCAAAAAGATTAAATGCAGGTACTAAACGTAATCGGCTGGCTATAGCTCCTTGGCATCTTAAAGAGTCTCGCAAGCTTTTGATGCCTTGTCTGTTGAACAATACTTTCTATTATTTTGATCCCCCTGTGGATACAATTCGACTATTTGTGATACATTCGATATTACCATCAATGGTTGAATTATATTTATCTTTATGCTTCCGCTGTGCATTCATATAATTGTGTGGTTTGACTATATTGTTGCCAACTACGTCACGGTAATCCCCCACCGGGCCCACCGGTGATAAACGTGGAAATCGGGGTGTGACAGGTATCAAGAAGATTTTACGAAACTTAAAATAAAATTAACTAATATTATTTATTATTTCTACATTTACAAGTTTTAAATAAATGGTTAAATTTATTGAGACTTCGTTACATTTACAAGTTTTAAATAAAAGGTTAATTTTATTAAGACTTCGATAACAAATTTTACGACAATATAATAATCTATTTATATCGATCTAAATATATATCTATACTATACTATATAATAAAATTAATTTGTGACATCTATCATTCATTGTAAGCATTTATTTTATGATTTTCTCGCCTCACTTCCAAACTTATCTTATATTAAATAAATAAATAAATCAATAATGAGTTAATATTAAATTTCATCATACTTTAAATTTTGAATACCTTTCTTCTATTTTTCTAATAAAATATTATTATAAAGTTTTTTTGTTAATTTAAGCTATTTTTAAATAAAACAAATTATTTATCACGAAAACCAAACTTTGTATTAATATATGAAATATTTTTATTTTCATTACTAAAAAAATTATTATATCAATTTCATTACATAATTAATAAATCAATTTGTTAGAATTGGTACTGTAAGTCCCGTTTAACCGGATCTTTCAATGATATCAAACAACACCAAGTTTGTGCGGAATCCAAACTTGATGTGATTCAAGAACAAATCGAAAACAATGAAAATACGAACCGAAAATATGGAAACGAAGAACAAACCGAATCACCTTTAAACTTGCACACGATTCTATAACTTTGACAAGCAAAATCGTCTGGTACAAGTTCACCACCAATTGCCTCTCTCTAACTAGAGAAATTGTAACTATGAAGATCCAACCCTAAAACAAGTAGAAAACTTGTTTATATACTAACCTAAGCCCACTTCCCTACATGGGCTCCCCTTGGGCCTGCTTGGCCCACATGGCCTAAAGCTTGGCCCAAGTGACCTGTAAAGGTCCAAAACCTAATATAACTAACCCAGTAAAGCCCAGTTCGTAACCATAGCCCGTTGGATTAATTTGATGCGTCAATCTCACACTTTAGGGCCTAACAATCTCCCCCTAGACTGATGCCATCAAATTGTCTTCATGACTTGAATTCAGCAACGTCTTCAACGAAATCTATGGTTGTCTCTAAGCTGCAGATGTTGTGGAAGTTCTTGACTTCTGAACTCTCAGCACCGGGTCTCTTTCTTCAGCTCTTGTGGTTAGCTTCAAATCAGGATCTCGATCAGCTTTGCTTGAAAATCTTTGTCAAAAAGAATGTGAGAGGAGGATTCTCAGCAGCTCTTTTCTTCTTCAGTCTTTGTCTTTCAAGCAGGTTCACGGTACTTCTTCAAATGTACTTTCACTGTCAGACGGCGTCTCGTGTCCGGTTCTTCTGACTCAGGTACATCTTGTTGTTGTGATACTTTTGGCTTCTTCAGCAGCTAACAGCATCTCAGTCTTCACCAATCCCTGTTCTTGAATGAAATCAAGTTCTGCACATGCTCACAAACTCATAAGCAAACATTTCTTATGCAACAGGGAGAGTACCATATGAACACTAGGTACATCCAATTTCACGATTTAAATTCTTTTAACTTTTGATGATCAGTCGAATCTTCAAGAACGGTTACATTTTTAATTTTTAAGAGAAACAAATAAACACACTATTTTTGGATTTTTTGAATTTTTCTATTTTTTTTTAATTTTCAAAAACTAAAACAAATAAAAAAAACTCAAAATATAAACAACTACCATAATATACAATTACAATTGCAAATGGGATCAAAATTCGTTCTCAGGCAGACTAAGGAACATTTTTCAGTACGAGCCTAATCAAACTGGTCTATGCGATTGCCAATATGTTTGTCCACTTAAACTTTAACAACTCAACTTTCAATTTTCAACTTCGTGATATGCTTAAGGTAATATTATACTATTATACCCGTGTGTCCCATTCCAAGGCATACCCCTGCAATCAAGGTAAGCACAACAATTCATCGTAGCAGGTGAGTATACTGATGTCATCCTTTAAGATATCCTGACTGTGCAGTCTGCATATAATCTGTTTTATCATGTTTTGATTTCTTAACAATGAACACCTAGATAAATACTAATCAAATCCTGGAAATGTAAACAGCACACTCTATCATGCAAGTATCTTCCCTACCACATATTTCACAAGTCCAATCCAGATTTCTGAAATCTTAACTGGGAGTAGGTTGAGAAGAGAACAGAATAGATCTTTTGCAGAGGTGATATAATATACAGATTAAATGAGTTTTTCTCAATTTGATATAGGTTTATTTGGGTTTCTTTTGGGCACTAGAGGGCCTCTTTCGGGTGTATTAGATCTATAGCGCGACAACGTACAGCTAGGTCAGCATGTATCTGGATGCAGCAGAAGCTGACGTTGCCTAGCACCTCCAGGTCAGCATGTATCTGGATGCAGCAGAGGAGGTACACGACTTTTTCAGAAAAGATTTCAGAATCAGACCAAAATTGTGTGTATCGGGACAATATACAGACATTCAAATAGAAATGAGCTAATTCCAAGTGACTTTCTTTCTTGGGGTCATGTACAATTTTAGTTCTAAGCAGAAGGACAACCAAGATATCCCCGGATGATTCAACAATATAAAGACCCGAAACCTCAGATGTTGGCTATCAATCAACGCAAGATTTAAGACCATAAAATCATACGCCATTGGTATGTTACCCACATGGTACATAGTTCGTTATGTTTATATCACTTAGTATCTTTTATCATGTTGAGCGTAAAGCCTATCGACATATCGCAGTAGATCCTAGTCTTTTCAGCTATGGCACCTTACATGTGTTAGTCAAACCCTTTAACACGAACATTTATTTCACTTCCCATATCATGCAATTTATCTTTTTGGCTTTTTCATTTTTCTAATGTTTTTGTGTTTTTCTCATTTTCTCCCCCTAAACACTATATATGTCTCTCTCTCCCCCTAAATTTGTGCATAAATCTTGGATTTTTGCGCAAATTTACCCTTTACAGGAGAAAGGACACTTTATATACAAGGTTATAAACTAAGAAAAAGAGAGAAAAATATTTTTGCTTAACCGTTCTGTCATCAGATGGAAGACTAATCAAAATCAAATCAAAGTACTGAACTTAAACGGTACCTTTTGCTGATCATTTCTTACTTCTTTTATCTCCTCCAAAGGAAACATATCATCTGTAAAAAACTTTGAACATTTTACAACAGTGAAATGTTACCCGTTTTTATCTCTGGAACAACCGCTATCAACATTCCAGAGATTGTCAACAGCTCCTCCTTGGTTGTTCCTGAAAAGTAAGGAGGTTAGTAAGACATGGGTACCCAGGCCATCGTGGTCCTGGGTTTACCTGAAGCATCAAAGTAAGACACTTCTTTCAAACATAAGTCCCCTTTCGTTTCAAGGATTGGAGACATTGCTGCTTTGGATTTGGGTTTCCAAATCTGTTTCGGTATAGCAAACGCATTTGTTGCCTTCGGTCGAGCAACTTTAGCTGTTTCAGGTTTGTTAGTTTTAGAAAAACATTTTTGTTCCTGAGAAGCCTTGCGTTTGTTTTTGGCAGCGTTCCAATCCCCATTAGAAGGTTTAACCTTGGGATTCACATTCTTCATTGCCTTAGGTGAAGATACCTTCATCGGCTTAGAATGGTAGTTACCCTTTGGTGTAACCCTCTGATTTTGCATATAGTATGGTACATAGGGACGATGTGTGAAATTTCGAGCAATGTGACCAGCAATGCTGCAATTGAAGCATGTTTGTCTCTTTACGTAGAATGCATTCTGATCAGCTGGATTTGCTCTTGAAGACCCTGAAGGACGAACCGGTCCTTTCTGTGCTTGATTTTGTTGCACATTTCTTGCAGACGACGATGAATTTGGATGCCTATACTTGTCGTTTGCAGGGGCCTTCTGTGGTGGAGATTGCTTTTGATTCTTCTTGCTTTGCTTAGACTGCAAGTCTTGTTCAGAAATCTCACCAGTCTTTCCGAAAGCTTTGTTAGCACAGTCAAATGCATATTTATCACATTTGCCATTACTGACTGGCTTAACAAAGGAATTTTTCACATCACGGGCCTTTTGAGAACTATTGCTGCCCGTTGAGGACTGTGGAGAGCCTGATCGTCTTTGATGTTTAGGCTTCTTATTTCCACGTCCTTTACCTACATGTTTTGGCTCTTGTTTCTTGATTTGAACCTTTTCACCACGAACCGAAGGTTCAGATTGTTCAGCTTGCGCATTTGGAGCCTTATTCACATCAGTCTTCTCTTCAAAAGCTTTGGTAGGATCCGAGAGTTCTGGTTTGTCGGAAGAAATACCAGACACTTTAGCAGAATCATTTGACGAGTTATCAGCACATGAACCATTTGTGTCCAAGAATGGTTCACTGGCAGCTTTGTTTTTGAAAGAAATCTCCTGATCCGTTTGAGAGCGTGTTTCAGTGGTCCGACATGACACATTATCAGGGACATTTACAGAAACAGTTTCAGAAGAATAATCAGAACATTGTTGATCTTCACTCTCACTTTCATTTGTTTGTTCAGCTTCAGTTGCTGTTGAACAGGAAACATCAGAATTATTATCAATTGAAAAAGAACCAAATAACGACGTAAAAAAGTTTGGTCCAAAAACAGATTCAGAAGCTGTTTCATTTATTGAGTTTTTAGAAAAATCTGAATTTGCATCTGGTTCATTCCCAAGAACATCACCACACTTTACTTCAGAGCTATCATCTGCATATGACAATGAAACGTTAGGATCAATTGTGCCTTTAGGAACAAAATTCAATGGTGAAGACTTTTGTGGCTCAACATGTCTGTTATGAACAAACGATTTGTTGTTATGTGAACCATAAGTCATTTTACTTTCGTTCAGTATCTCCTCCTCAGTCATTGGTAAATAAGTATAATTATCATTGTAAGGAGGAGGAGTCTGATTGAATCCCAACCCACACCCCTTCTTTTTCTGGTATGCTAGCTGTTGATCACACAGGTTTGTGACTAATTTGCTGGAAGAATCAAATTTCTTAATGTTGAGCTCATTAATTTGATATCTCTCTCTGATATCCTCCAGTTCCTTAGTCACATCGCATAGTTTTTCTTGAACCATGAAGAGTTGGGCTGTTTTTACACTAACATCATCCTTAAGTTTGATGATGTCTTTTCGCTGAGCTTCAATTTTATCTTTATAAAGCTTTTCATTCTTTGATAAAGTAAAATTTTTATTTTTTATGTCGTTGTAGTCTTGAACCAACTCAGCGTTGTGTAATCGATATGCCTCATTTCTTTTTCTACACTCAGGAGTGCAAAATACAGAAAGTATCTCTTCACGATCACGAGTAACTTCTTGAGCCATGGGTTTGTTAAACATAGATGCTGAATTTTTTGGTGAGTCAGCATTGCCATAGGATTTGATAAGAGAGATCAGCTCATCTGACTTCATTTTGTAACAGTTGCCGTCGGTTGTCACTATTATCTGATGAACATTGCGAAACCAACTACAGTTCGCCTGATCTGGAATCTCTTTTATAGCCTCCAGAAGCTTTCTGTTGCTCATGCGATTAGACACCACCATTTCTGCTTTTTCCATTTCAGAGAGCAGTTCAGCGAACCGGCCTGTAAGTGCTTCTATGGATTCACCATATGAGTATTTGAACCCTTCAAGTTCCTGTTTAAGCACCTCTCCTTTAGAAGACATTTTAAGATATGATTCCCAAAAATGTGTTCGTTGAACAATTTGCTCAATACAAGCTCAAAAATGAGAACCCGTGTACTCGCTAACTCAAACTCGTTGCACGCGAAGGAACGAACCCGCTTTCTAAACCGCACCTCAAAAACCTGTCAAAACCGTTATCACAACCGAACAAACAAACCCCTTTTTTTTAATTTTTTTTTTAATTTTTTTTAATTTTATTTATATTATTTTTTTTATATATATATATTTTTTTTAATTTATAAATAAATCTTTTTTTTATTATAATTTTAATTAATTAAAACCTATAATATGAACTATTATATTAAGCAATTATTATGCAATGATTGATATATGATTAGGTAATGATTAAATGATTATTAATAATATAATTATTATATATCCCTACAAAAAGCAACTTGGGTTGCCTCTCTAAGAATGAAAAGTCGTGACTTTTAAAACACCACACATACATACCCATTTGCTTAATTATTATTAGTACAATGGCTGTCTGTCTATGTCTAGAATGAAAAGTCGTGACTTTTAAAAAACTATACATACATGCCCCTTTGCTTAACAACTTGGGTTGCCTCTCTAAAATGAAAAGTCATGAATTTTAAAACACTACACATACATACCCCTTTGCTTAATTATTATTAGTACAATGGTTGCCTGTCTAGAATGAAAAGTCGCGACTTTTAAAAAACTACATACAAAAAGCAACACGTACTCATTTGTCTAACACACATACCCCCTTGACTAAAACATACCCATTTATTTAACACATACATCCCTTTTATTAAGACATACCCCTTTGATTAATAAATACACATTTGTTTAACACACATACCCATTGATTAACAAATACCGCTTTTGATTAATACATACCCCTTTATTTTACACACAAATACACGTTGGTTAACAACAAATACATAAACGATAGTTGGTTGCCGCTTCGGTTCACATAACAAATATGCCGCTTCAGTACACATATGTAACTGCCACCCTTTTTCAAACATAAGACAAAGAAGAGAGTGTGTACAATGTGTTATTATAGGGTTTCTTTTTTTTTTTTTTTGCGAGAAGAATTAAGGAAGGTATATTAAACGGAATGAATACGTAGGCATGTTTCTATTTTACCTTCAAAATCCAGTCAATTTCAACCAAAAATAAATTAATTCAATACACACCTGTTCGTGAAACGAAACTAAATTGAGCACATTATTCCAATTCCACCCTTTGGGTACCAAATCGAACAAGAAAACATGAAATCAAAACAATGAAAAGCAGAATTTCACAATTATAACAAAATCTCAACACATATATGGCCGGTCCTGAGAATTCATGTGCCCTGTTCGAGTTTGAAAAAACGTGCCCGGCTTAATGAAATTGGGTATTGGGCTCATTAAAGACAATGTAATAACTAATCTAAACCATAAAAATAGTTTTGTAAGTGGGCCAATGTTGGTGTTTGTATAACTATACCCTATTAATTTATTTATTTTTACATTTACATATCGGATTTTTTTTAAATATTGTGCCCTTCGAAGTATCGGGCCCTGCCCGGTGGTCCTCCCCGCCCACCCTAAGGGCCGGCCATGTGATATATACGTATAATTAGAGTATTTGAAGTGAGAGAAAGAAAAGATTTAAATGATGGTAAAATGTTTATGCCTAAAAACCAGAGATATTAGAAAAGAGATGGTGTTCTTTATGGCTTATGTGAGATGTAATCAGGTGTGGATGAGGTGTTGGGTTTGGATGATGGGTTACACATTTTAGCCTGAATCTTTGTGTGCTCAAAATGGGAATTAATGACTGGTACGTGACACATTGTTTGTTTATGGAAGTTAATGAGTAATATTAATACTTTAAAACACATTTACCTATTTTTTATGTTAGGGCATGTTTAAGTTTTTGAAACAAATTATTGACTTATTGGTTTTTTAAAAAGTAATAAGCTCCAAAATGATGTTTGGCAATGAGGGTGTATGTGAGGGGAAAAAGCCAATAAGTCACTTCATACTGACTTTTCCAAAAAGCCAATAAGTCAATAAGTTGTTTCAAAAAGCTTAGCCAAACATGCCCTTATTAATGAATGATTATCTCAACCGTCCTTCCATAACAAAACGCCCCCTAACACCAAAGTCGAAAGAGCAATTGGGCATTTGCTCGATTTGCAACAAGAATATGTAGCATGAGAAGGCCATGAAAAGACACATTCATTGGCACACGGCTGAATAGAGAGAAGCCGAGCAAGGAAACGATACCTCATGAAATAGCCTTTTATCAACCAAATTTAAAAGTTTCTACAATAACAACAACTTTTATAACGAAATAGTACATATATTATAATAACTTATTCCAAAATTAAGAATTTTTGTATCTCATATAGTCATGATAATGGCTTTCATAACCAACATCCCGCTGCAACGCGCGGGTAACGTCAACTCGTTATATTACAAAACCTAAACGACAACTTTAACAAAGAATGCAGGTCTTGTTGTCTTCTTTGTTCAAAAATGAACGACAAAAACCCTAAGACTGCTTCTTCTTCGTTTGCCGGCGGTAAGGTCGGAGAAGAAGACCGGAGTCGACAAAGATGAACGTCGGAGATCGAGATGCAGGTTAACGAAGGTAAGATGAACGAAGTGATTTCCAACGAAGATGATTAGAAGGTTGCAGTGAACGTGATGGTGGTCGGAATCGACGCGAACAACAGTGGTCGAAGAAATGGTGAAGATGATGAACGTATATGGTGTAATGGCGACGGTGAAATCGAAACAGTGAGCGAGTTCGGAGTTCGGAATCGGTGTAATGGATTGATGAAGAGTGATGTGATGGCCGGAGGTGGAGATGCAGGTTGTGGCGGATGTGCGGAGGTTGATGGTATGTGAAACGGTGTTGAGTTGCGGTGTTCGGTACACAAAGAACGGTGATGCGGTTCCGATGCGCGGAATCGGAATCAGTGACGATGATGATGATGATTGTGAACAGAGATGGTGGCCGACGATGATGGCGGATTACGGTGACGGTGCGGTGGTGCGGTTCAAGAATAACGGCGGAGGAGATGATGTTAGTCGGATTTCTTGTTTCCAGGCGATGGTTTAGGGTGGTGGAGTATGGTTTAGGGTGGTGGAGTATGGTTTAGGCGATGATTTCTTGTTTCCAGGCGATGGTTTAGGGCGATGGTTTAGAATAACGGAGGTGGTCGGCGAATGAAGGAGATGATGAACGGCGGAGGAGGTGGTTATGGAGGTGACGGAGGTGATGATGAACGGGGATGGGAACGTGGTGATTGCGAGTCGGAGATTGCGAGTCGGAGAAATGATGAATGATGATGAAGATATGCAGTTGACGATGCTGAGATGATGTCGGATTAAATGAATGATGTTGATATTGATGATTATGGTGATTCGAAATGGTAGCAGATGATATCGGATAGATGAATTCGTTGATGATTGATGAGCTAATGATCATGATGACGTCAGCAGGAACATTCCATTCCTTGACGGCTATCAAAGAATGTCACATCACAGAATTTCAAAACCTAATCATTGTCAACCATTGGATGAAGGTTAGTCATCTACGGTCAGAAATAAAGGGAATGTTGGGAACGAATTTGACGGCTGCACATAATGTCAAATCAGGAATAAAAAAACCCTAGTAATGTGAGCCGTGAGATGAGTTGTTTAATCTACGATCAGAAAGTTAGGATATTTTTTAAAATTGTTGTGCAACTTTCTGTGGGGCCTACAATTGCAGCCGACTAGTGCAACTTTCTGGTGATATTATTTTGTTTTCTAATTGATGGGCATTATTTCTAGACAACTTGGAACCAGTTCGCATATTGGGTTATTTAATTTACAAATTTGGATTGATTCATAGTGGGCCCATGAGTGAGTTTGGATTTTCAGTATCAAAGGTAGCTCGATTTTTTTTTTTTTTTGGGTCAATCTACATATCAGGTATGGAATTTAATTGGCAAATGGGTTATGATGGGGCCTATTTTGCGATATGGGTATGGTTGTTTTGGCTCCAAACTTGAGACACATACTAGCCCCATGAATTAAATCTACCAGATTCTAGGACTAATTTTTAGTCCACCTTAGTGCTTGGACAGAAGTTGTGTTGGTTCATTTCATCAGTTTGCACGACTTGAATACCATACGGATTACTATGAATCCGTGTGTTCTTGTTAGTGAATCAGTAATTTCATCTTGGATTTGAAATATTTTTCGAAATCATGCTTCTTTGTTCGAGATCACTTTTCTTCATCCGTAATACATTGAAGTTTATCTGAGACACATTCATCCAAGACCTCCGTCATTCGTCCGACATAAGTCATTATCATCATTTTTCATCCGACATAGATTCTACCATCATCCGAGATACGCTGCTGGACTCGTTCACTACTGGGCCACTAAAGGAGAAGACCCAAGGTCGGAGATCGTCTAAACCGCAATAAAGAGAGCATAAAACTAGGGGGAGATTGTTAGGTCCAGAGTTTTATGCTTATCTTTATTACATTTTATTATGTTTATTTTATTTAGATTAGCACTTGGGCTTGGGCTAGGCCATGTGGGCCAATAGGGTAGAGGCTCCTATAAATAGTCATACTTAGGTTATTGTAGCAGAGCTCTCCATTTGTGCCATCATGTAGCCCCAATACAGAACCTTGTACCCGACAATCCTAGGGATTGTGTGCAAGGTTCTGGGAGATCATACCAGACAGTCCTTGAGACTGTGTGCGATCTAAGCAGCGGCACTGAGTTCTTTAATAAAATATTTCTTTTTGTTCTTGTCGGTTTGATCTTACTTTCCGCATTCGATTGAACCGTCGAGTGATGTCACGGGTTGTTCGGGACTAACAGGTACCAACATTTTATCACTCAAATAGATGCTAATTTGCTTCTTGAATAACATATCTTTTTTTTTCAAGAACCATCTTCACAATCATCATATCCGTCGCGTATCGAGTATTATCCATTAAGATATTAAAATATATGTCTTTTTTATTATTGGTATATAAAACTAGATTTATTAAACCCGTGTAATACACGTAGTTTTTTAAAGATATAATTTTTTTATTTACTATACAAAATTACATTTATTCGACCCGTGTAATACATGAAGTTTTTTAAGATATAACTTTTTGTTATTTGATATATAAAATTAGATTTATTCAATTCATACAATACATAGGGTTTTTTAAGGATATATATTTTTTATTATTTAGTAAAGAAAATTACATTTATTCAACTCGTGTAATACGCATATTTTTAAAGATGTAACTTTTTTATTGTTTGGTATATAAAATTACATTCATTCAACCCGTGTAATAAATGAGGTTTTTTTTAAAGATGTATTATTTTATTATTTGGTAAACAATATTACATTTATTCAACCCGTGTAATACACGTGGTTTTAAAGATATAACTTTCTTATTTGGTATATAAAATTATATTTATTCAACCCGTACAATATGGTTCTTATAGATATAACTTTTTATTATTTAATATATAAAATTATATTTATTCAACCCGTGCAATAAACAGGGTTTTTAAAGATATATTGTTTTATTATTTAGTATATAAAAATCATTTATTCGACCTGTGTAATACACGGGGTGTAACAACCCTCGGTAAAACCAACACCCTCATAATAGTTCCGACACCCTAATATATATCTTAAAATGTCCCCATATGTATTATATTATGTCCCGTAAGTGAAAACCGAGCCCAAAATAGATTATAACATATAAAATAAATTAAAAACAATAAAAATTAAGCTGAGGCGGGCCGCGTAGACCCACCCCAAGCTTTTAGGCGGGCGGTATAATGGCCAGCACCTGACTCCGTTTGACTTCTTAAGTTCAGGCGGGCCGCGTAAGACCTCCATTAAGTTAACGCGGGCCGCGAGGGTCTCAATTGGTGGCGCAGCCCGGTGATGACACGTGTCATCATCGTGGCAAGGCTAGATCATGACCGGGACAAGCTACGCGTTGACCCAGCTTTGACGCGGGCCGCGTAAGCCCTGTCTGTTCTTTACGCGGGCCGCGTGGAGACCAGATTTCAGCCCTATATAAGAAGGCAACGAGCCTTCAGTTCCGATCGTTCATTTTCTTTCTTTCAATCTCAATTTCTGAATAGTGGGCATTATACCCGAGTCTAATACCCCCCTAAAATAGCGAGGTTCTGCTACGATGTAAGTATTATAACCCCTGGAGACGTATTAGATGCTCTGCCCGATTGATCTAGGGTTCCGTAACGGTTGTCGTGGTTCTGCCTGACGTAGTCGTTGGAATGTCGTCTCGGGGAGGGTATTACTAATGTTAAAATGGGTTATTATACTAACACACGTGCATTTGTGTAATTTATAGATTATTCTCAGGAAATCCTTACTGAAAACCCTAAAACAGCAATGTGAGTAATCCTCTTTTTGTAAACCTATTTTGTGAACTGTTTTACAAAACCTTAAATATCTTTCCATGCGAATAACGATTATTGAGTATTTGTAAGAATACAATTACAGTCGGTAAATTTGGGGTTGTGTATACAAAATTTGTTACCACCTGGTAAAGGAGTAACATGACCATAAGTCGGAACGACAGTACCGAGTGGTGGTAATTGATATAACTTGGAAACAAATGTAATTGCGGATGCGCCCTCAATACTGTTCAATGCGACTTTTTAAACTTGATTAAACTGGGATTCACTCACCAGTATTTCCCACTGACAAAATATTTTTAAAACGCGTTTCAGGTAACAAAATGTGAAAGCCAAATAGAAGCCAGCTAGACAGCACTGAAGGCTTGAAAAGTGGCAATAAAGTTACCTAAGAATAAAATAGATGTTTTGTTAAATAAAATAGGATTTATTCCTATAAAAGTATGTCTACTGAAAACTAGGGTTTTACCCATGTGTTTAATATTATAAAATGAGGTTGTTTACTCTGATACAATATTTCCTAACTACGATGAAAATTCCCGCTGCCAAATTGAATAAATAACACGATACCACCGAAACTGGCTCGCGGCCGCCCGTTCCCGGGGATTTAGGATCGGGGGTTGTGATAGAAGGTGGTATCAGAGCTATGCCACTGATTCAGCCACAGAAGTGTTCAGCTGACATCAAAATTCAAAGTGTTAGGAAATAAATTACGGAAATACGTGCATAATTGTATTTTCTTGTTATGTGTTATCTGACTATCTGTTAGTTTACAGTATGAGCGACCAAGGACCATCTGACGCGTATCGTCAATTGTCTGGTTCGCCTAGGAGCGAAGGCACCTCCTCTTCTCAGCCTGCCCTCTTAGGGTACTCTGCTGATACGGAAGAAGGAATCTTTGTGTTTAAGGCTCAATCTGAAGAGCCATTTCCTCAGAAAAAGAGGGGATGGTTCAGTAGGGGAGCACACGTGCGTAGAAAGCGTATGAAAAAAGTTGCAGGAACAGCGAGTGTTAGCCGCAGGTAAAAGAGAAACTGATGCCTATGCCCAAGATATGCTCAATAGGGGTATAGCTAATATCCATATCTTAGCAACCACTGCAGCTGACCCAAACCTAGAGCAAATGCTAGCACCTCAACCACAACCACCAATTCCTGATCAACCCATGGAAATAGAAAACCTTGGAAATCAAGTAGAAATGCCTGATTTCAACCCGGAGGAGATACCTAGGGTACCTGCACCAATACCCTGGTGGGACGATGTTAGGGACTATGTGCAACGTTACCCGATACAGGAAAATGTGCCAATACCAACTTAGGAGCTTACCCAGGGTTAGATCCTCAAGATCCCTACAACGTTAGTGATGCCTACATTAGGGAGATCTTAGAGAATCCTTATCCATACCAGGCCCCTATACCTCCATACCAGGAACCCGCACCCCAGATTCCAAACCCAGTCCTAGAACCTGCACCCCCAATGAGTGCAGAAAACGTAGAAGAACTTAGGACTTTCGGTGAGGAAATTTTAGAAAGCAGTGAGAGAATGCGACAAGTGGGAGAGCGTCTCGTATGGAAATACGACGAACGCAATATGGATTTTTGGATGAATCCATATCCCTGAATGTGATGGTGGGAACGGTAGTTGTGACAACCCGACTTCTTGAGGTTAGTATTATCCTATTTTCCCAACTCCCGTGTTGTATTTACATATCCTAGATCTTTGTGTTAGTGGGTATATGTGCAAACTTGTATTTGTTTATGAGTAACGTATTGGAATATTTGAGTTATACTAAGACATCTTTCAACCCAAGATCCTTCGACCGAAGGACCCTGGAACCGAAAGATCCAACCTTCGAAGGATCCAACCTTCGAGGGATCACGAAGCATAGGAACTAACTTTCGATAACCTTCGATCCGAAACTCTATCTTTCGGAGATCTTTCGATGCAAGAAAGATCCTTCGATACGAAACTTCATCTTTCGAAGATCCTTCGAGCCAAGGCCCAGTCTTTCGACTAAAGGCCTTAACCTTCGGCCCAGGCCCAAAACATTACGTATATTAAACGGCAGTCACGTAGTAACGCACAGAACCACTCGAAATTCCAAACCCTAGAAACCTGTGGGCGACGGCAGGAATCAGGAACTCTCTGTGTGATCATCATCATCGTATCATCCGTCATTCGGTCAGTGTTTTATGTTACTTTTGAGATTGTGCGTCTATGTGAAACCCTTGTGTTGTATGTCGTGATAACTGTGTAATTAGATTCAATGATCCGAAACTATTAACCTCTGCGATACCTATACAAGTATGTGTTAACCGATTGTTAGTGGCGTTTGTGCGTTTCGTAACATGGTTGGGGTTATCGGAATGGGTTAGAAGTCGTATAGCGATCACATGATAAAGCGGTTAACTGTTATTTCTTAATTGTTTGTTTGGTTATACACGAATTGTGGAAATCCTTGTGAAATCGTATGAACTGAATGTTAGCAGTTAGATCGTATGATTAGGGTTCTGTAACCGAAAAATGTTGAAACCGTTTGTTAATTGGTAATTGTAACCGAAGGATAGCTGTAGTAGTCGAAGGATAACAGGCATAGTCGAAAGATGAACAGTGAGTTCGAAACATATCTGTTGTGCTCGAAAGATAACTGTGTTAGTCGAAACATATCTGTTGTGCTCGAAACATATCTGTTGTGCTCGAAAGATAGCTGGGTTTGTCGAAACATAACGGGGTTTGTTGAAAGATAACTGTGGTTGTCGAAAGATAGGTTATGTGTCGAATGATATCTGATATGTCGAATGATGATGTGTCGAATGATAACCTATGTGTCGAAAGATGAGTGTGTCGAAAGATGGTTGTTGTGTAGAATAGAAATATGAACCGAAAGATGATACTTGTGTGCACTAGCTTGTGATCAATGTGAAACGATATGTGATGTGCTTGTATGCAACTGACTGTTAAATGTGAATATCATAGGGTTTGGTAAATCGCCGTGGTTAAACGAATAATTAATTCTACCGAGCAATCCCAGGTGAGTTCACTACATTCGAGCATGCGTCCCAGTGGTTGGGGACAGTCAGTGGGTATCCCATGGGAGGGGATGAGTCTTTGGGTAAAAACGGGTATATTGGTTAATGATCTCACCTATCATCTTTTGTAAGTCCCTCATCGGGTATTAGTTAGTAGCGCTACTTAGGTTTGGCACCCTCACCCCGTGCCTGTAGAGGACGGAGGTGAACTAATGACCCAGTCTGGCCCAGTACTAGATAGGAGTACGTGGGAAGGGCAGTCCGTGAGCCGTCCGTGTTTGGAAATGAGATATTAACAATATTACTTGCATTGGGTATTAAACTGTTTTACATACACCGGGTAACAAACGTTTTCTAAAACTGTGAACTCGCCAGCTTTGTCTGATACGTGTGTTACATGCTCGCAGGTCCGTAGGTACTATGAAAGCAGGAACTTGTTGGCTGGAGGGCGTGAGTGGTCATGGTTGCTTGCTGGATTTATTATCAGACTTTTATATACTATGTTTGTTTGGGATAGCACTTATATTACGTTACATTAATGCTTCCGCTAAACTTATGGTTTGAATAACGTATGTTGGGATTTTATTATCTTTAAATAACGAAGTTTTATTTCAAACTTGTGATTCAATGTAATTGGTGGCTCATTGCTAGTCGTCACACGCCTATCAGGGACACTCCCTAGGTGGTAATTTTGGGGGTGTGACAGTTTGGTATCAGAGCCACTGGTTATAGTGAATTGGTTTTAAAAATATTTTATAAAACCAGACTATAACTGAACTGATACGACATACTGATACGACATGGACCATGACACTCAACTCCAGGCAGCAAGGTTCGTCTCTTGTTTACTATTGTATAGCATAGTTAGTACATACTCATGATTTGGTATCACACTCGAACGCACATATGATGTTACAATACGAATTACTATGCTACCTGTCTATACTACGTGTTTTAAAGAGTAGGACTCTTCTTGTGTTTACATGCTTTATGTGGTGATATCGACGGTCGTACTGTATGAATTAGGGGAAACCTTCTAACATGAGTAGGGAGGAACTGAGATAAGCATGCAAATCAGGTTATTATTATGGGTGCACACATAATAACAACGTGAGGTGCATGTGAGTCCCAGTAAATCTCGACTAGTGTGAAAAAGGGATCCCGCGTTGTTAGTCAATGTTGTAATAGAACCTCTAAAACTGTGAATACTATAGCAATAATTGACATCCGCCTGCGATGGTCTGTTAATTTGTTACTTCTTTCCATACTTATAGAATCATGAACGGACGTGGTGGAGGTCGTCGTGGTGGACGCGGTGGACGTGGTGGAGGCCGCGGTGGCGGACAAGGCGAACTCCATATGACTCAAGCTGAGCTAGAGGCATTACTCAATGCCCAGGTGGCTGCAGCCTTGGCAGCTTATCAGGCTGGTATGACATGTACCAGACATTCTTCCCTTTGAATCGTGAACTTGAGTCTTACTTGTTGGTTTATTTTCTCTCGTTAATAGGTCAGCCGGCGCCACAAAACCAGCCTCACCCACCGGTCTGCACCTTTAAAACTTTCATGGATTGCAAGCCACAGACCTTCAGTGGCACTGAAGGGGCTGTAGGACTTATACGCTGGTTCGAAAAGGCGGAATCAGTGTTTGCGATATGTAACTGCCCAGTTGGGGATAGGGTAAAGTTTGCAGCAGGCACGCTTCAGGATGGTGCCTTGACCTGGTGGAATGCCCAGGTCCAACTGCTAGGTATTGAGGCGGCGAACGCCACTACGTGGGATGACTTCAAGGAACTGATGAGAGAGGAATACTGTCCTCGAGATGAAATAGCGAAGTTAGAGAATGAGTACTATCATCTGACAATGGTGGGATCTGAAATCGAGGCGTATGTGAAGCGGTCGTATGAGTTAGCTGATTTGTGTCCGAACTTGTCCCGACCCATGCCCCGAAGAATCGAGTTGTTTATTAAGGGGTTACCTCCACGGGTGAAGGGTTTAGTTACAGCAGCGAACCTCAATAACCTAACCCAGATTGTTAGATTGGCACATAAAATCGTTGACCAGGAGGTGGAGAGCGACTCATTGCCACCTCGTATTTCTAGCACTACCACAGCTGCCACTACTTCCACTGTATCTGCTGCAGATGGCAAACGTAAGTGGAACGATACGGACAAGGGGTCCAACTCTACACAGCCTCAGAAGAAGACGGATACTGGCAGCACCCGCAGTTTCAGCCAGACAGCATCAGTAAATCAGAACTCGAGTAACAGATCAGGGCAGGGATCATATGCGGGGAAGCTACCCTTGTGCAGCAAGTGTGATCTTCATCACAAGGGGCAGTGTACTCGAGTTTGTTATCGGTGTAATCGACCGGGGCACAAGGCCAGGGATTGTAGGACCACACTTCCAGCTCAGCAGCAGCCAGCGCAGCAGGCGGGTAGGCAACAGCCTCAGCAAACTCAGGGTAACCAGAAAGGGTGTTATCAGTGTGGGGCCGAGGGGCACTTCAAGCGAGACTGCCCTCAGCTGAGACAGAACACAGGGGGTGGTAACGGGAATAACAATGCAGGGAACAACGGGGGTAATGTTGCGCGTGGTCGCGGGTTTGTGCTGGGAGCTGGGGAAGCGCGGAACGACGGCAACGTGGTTACTGGTACGTTTTCAGTAAACGGTGTTATTGCTTCTATTTTATTTGATTCTGGTGCCGACTGGAGTTACGTGTCTTTAGAGTTTAGCTCTCAATTAGGGTTAAGTCCTACACTTCTTGTAATGAAACACATAGTAGAAATCGCAAATGGTAAAACAATCGAAGCTACACATGTTCTGTTTGGGTGTAAAATCGATCTTCTGGGTCAAGTCTTCGACATTGACTTGATTCCTATTACTCTTGGAAGCTTTGACGTGATTGTTGGTATGGACTGGTTGTCCAAGTATCAAGCGGAGATTCTCTGTAAGGAGAAGATCATACGTGTTCCCCTTCCCAGTGGGGAATTTCTATCAGTTCAGGGTCATCGCAGCGGGACCCCAGTCAGTATTGTTTCGGCAATGAAGGCCCAGAAGTATTTGCGTAAGGGCTATCCTGCTATATTAGCTCTTGTTACCGATTCATCGTCTGATGAAAGGAAGATCGAGGATCTTCCAGTTGTTCGGGAATATCCTGATGTATTTCCTGAGGAACTCCCTGGGTTACCTCCACATCGTCAGGTGGAATTCCAGATTGATCTCGCCCCAGCGACAGCCCCAGTTGCTCGTGCTCCTTATCGTCTAGCGCCAGGAGAACTGCAGGAACTATCAAACCAACTCCAAGAGCTGTTGGATAGGGGTTTCATCCGACCTAGCTCTTCCCCCTGGGGAGCCCCAGTCTTATTTGTGAAAAAGAAGGACGGGTCCTTACGAATGTGTATAGATTATCGCGAGCTCAACAAGATGACGATCAAAAACCGATATCCTTTGCCTCGTATTGACGACCTGTTTGATCAGTTACAAGGGTCGAGCTTTTACTCTAAGATCGACTTAAGGTCTGGTTATCATCAAGTGCGAGTCAGAGAGGAAGACGTTCCCAAAACCGCGTTTCGGACGCGATACGGTCACTATGAGTTCTTGGTTATGCCATTCGGGTTAACCAACGCACCAGCAGTCTTCATGGACCTCATGAACCGCGTGTGCAAGCCATACCTTGATGACTTCGTTATTGTTTTTATTGACGATATTCTAATTTACTCCAAGAACAAGGAGGATCACGAGCGGCACCTACGCCTTATCCTAGAACTCCTGAGGAGGGAGCAGTTGTACGCAAAGTTTTCTAAGTGTGATTTTTGGATACGGGAGGTACATTTTCTGGGGCATATAGTCAATGAGGTAGGCATACATGTGGATCCTGCCAAAGTTGACGCCATTAGAAATTGGGCGGCACCAAAGAACCCTTCGGAGGTGCGGCAATTTCTCGGTCTAGCAGGGTATTATCGCCGTTTCATTCAGAACTTCTCAAAGATTACACAGCCACTCACCTCGTTAACACAGAAGAAAGTAGTTTACTCTTGGGGGACGAAACAGGAGGATGCTTTCCAGCTTTTGAAACAAAGGTTATGCAGCGCACCAATCTTATCTCTACCAGATGGCACTGAGGATTTCGTAGTTTATTGTGACGCTTCGATTCAGGGTCTCGGTTGCGTGTTGATGCAACGCGAGAAAGTGATAGCTTATGCCTCTCGTCAATTGAAAGTTCATGAGAAAAACTATACGACACACGACTTGGAGTTAGGAGCAGTGGTGTTTGCTCTTGTGACACCCCAGGATAACCGGGAAAACCTTACAACTTGACTAGCTTCCTCAGTGAGTGCCATCAAATTTCGGGACGAAATTTCTTTCAACTTGGGGATGATGTGACAACTCGAAATTTAGAACCTTTCGTTGTAACTTGCTTGTACGTTATGCGACTAGTTAAAATGATAACGTGAACCTTTTTATGTGATAAGTGCTTTGTTATGTGTGTATTATATATATATGTGTACGTGTTTTATGTGATCGAGAACCCGACACGAAACAACAAAGAACCCGACTCGAGACCAAGAGGTCTCGAGTGACTAGTAATCGGTTTTGGGACTTGGGCCGAGAACCTTTGGCCGGTTGGGCCTTTGGGCCGTGAACCCCACTCGAAACCCACTAAGGGTGCACACACTTGAACTTGACTATAAATACACCACCTTAGTTAGTTTTACCATTTGTTGAAACATTACACCCACACACTCTCCTACTTCTCTCCCACTTAAACTCTAGAACACAAACACTTCATCATTCTCGGATCTTTGGACTTGGATCGGCTCACACACACACCCGGTTGGAAGCTTTACACACACCCTCGAAACCCATTAACCGGTTAGTGTTTTTAATGATTATGGGTGAATGCTTAGTGTTAATATGTTCATGTTATGTTTGTATGATGAGATTATGTGATAATATGGTAGTTAACTTAGTTATGCATGATGTTTTGAAAAGAAATCGGTTCATGAATGTTCTTGTTATGTGTGGAACTATGCATAAATGCTTAATGTAAAAATGGGTTCATTGTATGTTAAAAGGTGAATGATTATATTGGTTGCACTTGGATTTGGATCCGAAAAGTTGGGTGTTTATACTAAATAAATCGGCTAATGAACATGTTTGTCATATAGGATGCATGCTAGTAAATTGTATTTTGATTGTTGTTCATAGTGTTGGTTGAATAAGTGATTAATATGTTATGAACTTGATGAACACATGTTTGAATATGTGAAGAACACTTTGAATGATAGTTGAAGATTGAAAACCCTTGTGATTTTGATCCATCTTTGACTAATAGCCTGATTAGGAAATATGTTAGTGGGATTCTATTGGTTATTTCCGGATTTGGGCCTGATTATATTGTACCACTAATCTGACCACATCTGCATCAACACGTGAACTTGAAAACGACAGCTTACCGACTCGCAATCACCCGTTGCGACTCGCAACCACAGCGTGATGACTCGAGACCACGCGGTTGCGACTCGCAACCATAACAGGACAAGCCGAGACCACAGGTTACGAGTCCCGTTGCGACTCGAGACCTCAGCATGATGAACCGAGACCACGGTTGCGACACCGGTTGCGACTCGCAACCACCTGAGATCAACACACACAGCATGACTCGAGACCATGCTTGCGAGTCCGGTTGCGACTCGAGACCACACCTTGGGCCTGAGTTAGTGGGCCGAATTTATGGATCTTCTGTGCTACTGTTGATGTGTTATTTGGGCCTGTTATCACAAGCCCAACTGTTTGGGCTTTACACTTAGACTGTGGATTGTGTTTGAACGTTAACTGTGAACTGTTACTGATTATACGTGATTGCCATACGTGTTGAACATTTGTGCACTACTTGGTTCGAATCTGATTATACGTGATATCCGTGTTAGGACGTTATTGACTACTTGCGACTTGATTGACTTTCTGTGATTAACTGCCGAGCAAACCAAGGTGAGTTCACACCCTTTACAAAGCATGGGATTCCCTGGGTTGGGAACGGGATTCAGGAACGTGGGTTCCTCGTCTACCTTGGGTAGGACGTCAGTGGTTCAGGAATGTGATTCCTCGTCCGGATGGACGGATAAACGTACTAGACTAAAACTCTATCACGAAGTCCCTCCTTTTTGGTATCGACTAATCGCCGGGCCAATGGCGAGCGGGTCATTAGTTAGATAGCGCTATTTAGGTCTGACAAGCCTCACACCGTGCCGCAGAGGACGGGCGTGAACTAATGGATCTGGGGCACGTCAATGATGATAGACATTGATGTTTTCAGGGCACATAAACATGACTACAGTCAGCAATCGATACGGTAACGAGTCTAGTATACACATGGGGTAGCCCCCACGGCTGGAGAGCCAGATGATGTACATGGGGTAGCCCCCACGGCCGAAATGCCTGATAACTACATGGGGTAGCCCCCACGGCCGGAGTGCCGGAGTAACTGGGAATGAACTGGTCACGTTTTTAAAACTATGGGGTAACCCCCACGGCAGGATGCCAGATACAGTAAACTGTTTTCGGAATAACTAAAACGAACGCCCACCCGTGAACTCACTCAACTAGTTGTTGACTCGTTACTACATGCTTTGCAGGACCATAGGTACTCAACTGGAGCTTGCATGGAGGAGGATCGTTGTGGGACAGGGATTGCTACATGTTATGTTAAAACTTGAAACTTTTGGAACTTATGTTATAACTTTAAACTTATGCTTCCGCTTGCAACTTAACTTGTTTGATTTGAAACACCAATCGTGATGGTTAAACTTTTATAACTATTTATATGCTTGTTCAGTATGATTGGTGGCTGGATCCTGGTCAGTCACGCCTCCAAGCGGTAGTACTCCGCAGGTGGGATTTTGGGGGTGTGACAGATTGGTATCAGAGCCATTGGTTATAGTGAACTTGGTTTTAATAAAGGAGAAACGTTTTTGTTAAAACCAGACTATAACCGGTTTAGTGCTCAACGGTCCACAACGACACTTCGCTCCTCATGCAAGGCTCGACGTTCTAGGTAATGTGATGTATGTATATTGCCTACTTGTTAGTTGCGTAGTACATTGCTCATGGTATGCTTGATTAGTATAACTACTGTTGCTTGAACACGTGCGTGCTTACTCTGTCCTACTATCGTACTTTCGCGAACCTCTCTCACACGTATTACTCTTGTTACGAAGAACCATGTCTGGACGCGTTAACATGACACAAGCCCAGTTGACGGCTTTGATCAACGAGCGAGTTGCCGCAGCGCTCGCAGCTGCACACGCAGGAGGTCAGTATGCTCAGGCACCGGTGTGCACTTTTAAGACCTTTATGGACTGTCGACCCACGACTTTTAGCGGCACTGAAGGAGCAGTAGGTCTCCTACACTGGTTTGAGAAACTGGAGTCTGTGTTCGAAATGTGCGAATGCCCTGAAGCGCGCAGGGTGAAGTATGCTACTGGTACTCTCGAGGGTTTGGCCCTCACGTGGTGGAAAGCTCAAGTGCAGATGTTAGGGTTGGTTGCTGCCAACGCCACCCCATGGGAAAACTTCAAGGAAATGATCAGGGAGGAATACTGCAGTCGTGACGACATTCACAAGCTGGAAGATGAGTTCTACAATCTTAAGATGTCGGGATCGGAGATTGAGGCATACACTAAGAGATCGCATGAGCTAGCCTTGTTGTGTCCTACTATGGTGGACCCTCCGTATAAGCGGATTGAACTCTATCTCAAGGGCTTGGTGCCAGAGATCCAAAGTCATGTGACTTCAGCGAGGTTGACTACTATCCAGCAGGTTGTACAGTTGGCTCACCGTCTCACTGACCAAGCGGTGGAGCAGAACAAGTTACCGAAGCGTATAGGTGCTGCAACTACTTCTGGTGCTTCTAGTGGGGATAAACGGAAATGGGATGGAACTTCAAGCAGGGGTTCAACTTCAGTGCAAACTCAGTCTCAGCAGAGAAAGACGGATGATCACAAGAGCCCCAGTCAGCAGTCGTCTGGTGGTCAAAGTCATGGTGGATACAAGGGGAATCACCCCAAGTGCAATCGCTGCAGCCTACACCACAGTGGGCCATGCACCAGGGGCAACTGTCATCGATGCAACAAGCCTGGTCATGTTGCAAAGGATTGCAGAAGCGCATACCCCGTCAATCAGAATCGTCAGCAACCTCAGCAGAACCAGCGACAGCAGCAGGGTAACAACAAAGGGTGCTTTCAGTGTGGAGCTGAAGGTCATTTCAAGAAGGATTGTCCCCAACTGAACCAGAACAACAACAACAATCAGGGGAATGGTAACAATGGGAACAACAACAATGGTGCTAGGGGACGTGTGTTCGTGATTGGTCAAGGTGAAGCAAGGAATGATCCCAACGTGGTGACGGGTAAGTTCCTTCTCGACGACTTTTATGTTACAGTCTTATTTGATTCGGGTGCCGATACTAGCTATGTGTCACTAGAAGTTAGTAAGATGCTTAAGCGTATTCCTACACCCCTGGGCGACAAGCACACTGTAGAGCTAGCTAATGGTAAGAGTTTGGAAGCCTCACACGTAGTCAAGGGTTGCCAGCTTATTCTCGCTAACCAGACCTTCTCTATTGATCTTATTCCTATTGTCTTGGGTAGTTTCGACGTTGTCATTGGGATGGATTGGTTATCCCAACACCGAGCAGAGATTCTTTGCAATGAGAAGATCGTTCGTATTCCTGGTCTAGGTAGTGAACCTCTCATGATTCGTGGCGACAAGAGAAGTGCTGTTGAGAACATCATCTCTCTTCTTAAGGCCCAGAAATGCTTACGAAAGGGCCACACTGCGATTTTGGCTCTAGTTACTGATACCACAGAAAAGGAGAAGAAGCTAGAAGATTTTCCCGTTGTACGCGACTATCCTGAGGTATTCCCTGAGGAATTACCTGGTCTTCCGCCCCATCGCCAAGTCGAGTTTCAGATTGATCTAGCTCCTGGAGCCGCGCCTGTAGCTCGTGCACCTTATCGTTTAGCGCCATCAGAGTTGGAAGAACTCTCCACGCAACTACAAGAACTCTTGGACAAGGGTTTTATTCGTCCTAGCTCATCACCTTGGGGAGCTCCAGTGCTTTTTGTGAAAAAGAAGGATGGTACCTTTAGAATGTGTATCGACTATCGCGAACTCAACAAGGTGACTGTGAAGAATCGTTATCCTCTACCGCGTATTGACGACTTGTTCGACCAGTTGCAGGGGTCGAGCTACTATTCAAAGATCGATCTGAGATCGGGATATCACCAGCTGAGAGTTCGGGAAGAGGATGTCTCTAAGACGGCCTTTAGGACTCGATATGGGCACTATGAGTTTTTGGTCATGCCGTTTGGGCTGACGAACGCACCGGCAGTTTTTATGGATTTGATGAATCGAGTGTGCAAACCGTACCTGGACAAGTTTGTTATAGTCTTCATCGACGACATCCTGATCTATTCTAAGAGTAAAGAAGAGCATGAACAGCATCTACGACTTATTTTGGAACTCCTCCGGAAGGAACAGCTTTACGCAAAGTTCTCGAAGTGCGACTTCTGGCTTCGTGAAGTCCATTTCCTAGGGCATGTGGTGAACAAGGATGGGATTCACGTTGATCCATCCAAAGTGGAATCTATTAAGAACTGGCCTGCACCTCGTACACCAAAGGAAATTCGCCAATTTTTGGGATTGGCAGGTTACTACAGGAGATTCATTAAGGATTTTTCTAAGGTCGCGCAGCCTCTGACTTTGTTAACGCAGAAAGGCGTTGTTTATCATTGGGGAAATGCACAAGAGTTAGCTTTTCAGCATCTAAAGGATAGACTTTGTAGTGCACCTATCCTTTCACTGCCAGAGGGCACAGAAGATTTTGTGGTTTACTGTGATGCATCAATTCAAGGTCTTGGTTGTGTATTGATGCAACGAGATAAAGTCATAGCCTACGCCTCACGACAACTTAAAGCTCACGAGAAGAACTACACGACACATGATTTAGAGCTGGGAGCTGTTGTTTTTGCACTTAAACTATGGCGGCATTACCTATACGGAACCAAGTGCGCCATCTACACCGACCACAGAAGTTTAGAACACATATTCAAGCAGAAGGAACTGAATATGCGGCAGCGACGATGGGTCGAGCTGCTGAATGACTACGAGTGCTCTATCAGGTATCACCCGGGCAAGGCCAATGTAGTGGCGGACGCCCTGAGTCGAAAGGACACTACGCCTAAGCGCGTAAGAGCTCTACAACTCACGATCCATTCTAGTCTACCTTCGCAAATACGAGCTGCTCAGATAGAAGCACTGAAACCAGAAAACGTTAGAGCAGAAGCTCTACGCGGGTCAAGGCAACGCTTAGAACAGAAGGAAGACGGTGCTTATTATGTAACAGGACGCATTTGGGTCCCACTCTATGGCGACTTACGAGAACTTGTGATGGATGAAGCGCACAAATCTCGCTACTCGGTACACCCTGGTTCGGACAAGATGTACCACGATATTAAAACCACGTATTGGTGGCCTAGCATGAAGGCCCACGTAGCAACTTATGTCAGTAAGTGTTTGACGTGTGCGCGAGTAAAGACGGAATATCAGAAACCTTCAGGCCTACTTCAGCAACCAGAGATACCACAATGGAAATGGGAGCAAATTTCCATGGATTTCGTTACTGGCCTACCTAGATCACAGCGCGGAAACGATACTATCTGGGTGATCGTGGATCGACTCACGAAATCCGCACATTTCTTGGCAATCAAGGAAACGGATAAGTTCTCCACTCTGGCGGAAATATACCTCAAGGAAGTTGTTTCGAGGCACGGGGTGCCCACCTCTATCATCTCTGATCGAGATGCACGTTTTACTTCGGAACTGTGGCAGGCAATGCACAAGTCTTTTGGCTCACGTCTTGATATGAGCACAGCGTATCACCCACAGACGGACGGGCAGTCCGAGCGAACTATTCAAACCCTAGAAGACATGCTTCGTGCATGTGTAATCGATTTTGGCAACAGCTGGGAAAAGCATCTGCCACTCGTGGAATTCTCGTATAATAACAGCTACCACACCAGCATTAAAGCTGCTCCGTTTGAGGCATTGTACGGACGTAAATGCCGGTCACCCCTCTGTTGGGCAGAGGTAGGGGATAGTCAAATCACTGGTCCAGAACATGTGGTAGACACTACTGAGCGGATTGCTCAAATACGACAACGCATGGCGGCCGCTCGTGACCGTCAGAAGGCATACGCCGATAAGGGCAGGAAACCACTTGAGCTCCAGGTTGGGGAGCGGGTATTACTCAAAGTTTCACCCTGGAAGGGTGTGGTCCGTTTTGGTAAACGCGGCAAACTCAACCCACGGTACGTTGGACCTTTCGAAATTCTTGAGAAAATAGGCAAGGTGGCCTACAGACTGAAATTACCAGCAGAACTCGGTGCAGTTCACAACGTTTTCCATGTGTCGAATCTGAAGAAGTGTCTGTCAGATGAGACGCACGTAGTTCCTCTGAAGGAACTCACGATCGACGAACAGTTGAAATTCGTCGAAGAACCTGTCGAGATCACGGACCGGGATGTTAAGGTCCTCAAGAGCACTAGAATACCTCTTGTTCGAGTTCGTTGGAACTCACGTCGCGGCCCAGAGTTTACCTGGGAGCGCGAAGATCGGATGAAACAAAAGTATCCCCAACTGTTTGAGAACAGTACAAACGCTACTGAGGCTGAAGCTACGGAATTTCGGGACGAAATTCCAGATCAACGGGGGGTGGATGTGACACCCCAGGATAACCGGGAAAACCTTACAACTTGACTAGCTTCCTCAGTGAGTGCCATCAAATTTCGGGACGAAATTTCTTTCAACTTGGGGATGATGTGACAACTCGAAATTTAGAACCTTTCGTTGTAACTTGCTTGTACGTTATGCGACTAGTTAAAATGATAACGTGAACCTTTTTATGTGATAAGTGCTTTGTTATGTGTGTATTATATATATATGTGTACGTGTTTTATGTGAACCGAGAACCCGACACGAAACAACAAAGAACCCGACTCGAGACCAAGAGGTCTCGAGTGACTAGTAATCGGTTTTGGGACTTGGGCCGAGAACCTTTGGCCGGTTGGGCCTTTGGGCCGTGAACCCCACTCGAAACCCACTAAGGGTGCACACACTTGAACTTGACTATAAATACACCACCTTAGTTAGTTTTACCATTTGTTGAAACATTACACCCACACACTCTCCTACTTCTCTCCCACTTAAACTCTAGAACACAAACACTTCATCATTCTCGGATCTTTGGACTTGGATCGGCTCACACACACACCCGGTTGGAAGCTTTACACACACCCTCGAAACCCATTAACCGGTTAGTGTTTTTAATGATTATGGGTGAATGCTTAGTGTTAATATGTTCATGTTATGTTTGTATGATGAGATTATGTGATAATATGGTAGTTAACTTAGTTATGCATGATGTTTTGAAAAGAAATCGGTTCATGAATGTTCTTGTTATGTGTGGAACTATGCATAAATGCTTAATGTAAAAATGGGTTCATTGTATGTTAAAAGGTGAATGATTATATTGGTTGCACTTGGATTTGGATCCGAAAAGTTGGGTGTTTATACTAAACAAATCGGCTAATGAACATGTTTGTCATATAGGATGCATGCTAGTAAATTGTATTTTGATTGTTGTTCATAGTGTTGGTTGAATAAGTGATTAATATGTTATGAACTTGATGAACACATGTTTGAATATGTGAAGAACACTTTGAATGATAGTTGAAGATTGAAAACCCTTGTGATTTTGATCCATCTTTGACTAATAGCCTGATTAGGAAATATGTTAGTGGGATTCTATTGGTTATTTCCGGATTTGGGCCTGATTATATTGTACCACTAATCTGACCACATCTGCATCAACACGTGAACTTGAAAACGACAGCTTACCGACTCGCAATCACCCGTTGCGACTCGCAACCACAGCGTGATGACTCGAGACCACGCGGTTGCGACTCGCAACCATAACAGGACAAGCCGAGACCACAGGTTACGAGTCCCGTTGCGACTCGAGACCTCAGCATGATGAACCGAGACCACGGTTGCGACACCGGTTGCGACTCGCAACCACCTGAGATCAACACACACAGCATGACTCGAGACCATGCTTGCGAGTCCGGTTGCGACTCGAGACCACACCTTGGGCCTGAGTTAGTGGGCCGAATTTATGGATCTTCTGTGCTACTGTTGATGTGTTATTTGGGCCTGTTATCACAAGCCCAACTGTTTGGGCTTTACACTTAGACTGTGGATTGTGTTTGAACGTTAACTGTGAACTGTTACTGATTATACGTGATTGCCATACGTGTTGAACATTTGTGCACTACTTGGTTCGAATCTGATTATACGTGATATCCGTGTTAGGACGTTATTGACTACTTGCGACTTGATTGACTTTCTGTGATTAACTGCCGAGCAAACCAAGGTGAGTTCACACCCTTTACAAAGCATGGGATTCCCTGGGTTGGGAACGGGATTCAGGAACGTGGGTTCCTCGTCTACCTTGGGTAGGACGTCAGTGGTTCAGGAATGTGATTCCTCGTCCGGATGGACGGATAAACGTACTAGACTAAAACTCTATCACGAAGTCCCTCCTTTTTGGTATCGACTAATCGCCGGGCCAATGGCGAGCGGGTCATTAGTTAGATAGCGCTATTTAGGTCTGACAAGCCTCACACCGTGCCGCAGAGGACGGGCGTGAACTAATGGATCTGGGGCACGTCAATGATGATAGACATTGATGTTTTCAGGGCACATAAACATGACTACAGTCAGCAATCGATACGGTAACGAGTCTAGTATACACATGGGGTAGCCCCCACGGCTGGAGAGCCAGATGATGTACATGGGGTAGCCCCCACGGCCGAAATGCCTGATAACTACATGGGGTAGCCCCCACGGCCGGAGTGCCGGAGTAACTGGGAATGAACTGGTCACGTTTTTAAAACTATGGGGTAACCCCCACGGCAGGATGCCAGATACAGTAAACTGTTTTCGGAATAACTAAAACGAACGCCCACCCGTGAACTCACTCAACTAGTTGTTGACTCGTTACTACATGCTTTGCAGGACCATAGGTACTCAACTGGAGCTTGCATGGAGGAGGATCGTTGTGGGACAGGGATTGCTACATGTTATGTTAAAACTTGAAACTTTTGGAACTTATGTTATAACTTTAAACTTATGCTTCCGCTTGCAACTTAACTTGTTTGATTTGAAACACCAATCGTGATGGTTAAACTTTTATAACTATTTATATGCTTGTTCAGTATGATTGGTGGCTGGATCCTGGTCAGTCACGCCTCCAAGCGGTAGTACTCCGCAGGTGGGATTTTGGGGGTGTGACAGCTCTGAAGATTTGGAGACACTATTTATACGGTACGAAATGCACAATCTACACCGACCACAAGAGCCTTCAGCATATCTTCGACCAAAGAGAATTGAATATGCGACAGCGTCGCTGGGTAGAGTTGTTCAACGATTACGAGTGTGCCATCAAATACCACCCAGGTAAAGCTAACGTGGTAGCTGATGCACTCAGCCGCAAAGAGACAAAACCTAAACGTGTTCGCGCACTACAACTCACTATTCATTCCAACCTTCCTGATAAAATTCGTACGGCTCAGACTGAGGCATTGAAGGAAGAGAACATCGAAGCTGAGGGTTTACGCGGTATGGAAAAGCAGCTTGAGCAGAAATCTGATGGTATCTACTACATCATGGAAAGAGTATGGGTTCCTCTGTTTGGTGATCTTAGAGAACTTGTGATGGATGAAGCACACAAGTCACGATATTCTATCCACCCGGGATCGGACAAGATGTATCATGATCTTAAGGTTATGTATTGGTGGCCGAACATGAAAGCCCTCATAGCCACGTACGTGAGTAAATGCTTAACTTGTGCTAGAGTTAAAGCGGAACACCAGAAGCCTTCGGGTCTACTACAGCAGCCAGAAATACCTAAGTGGAAGTGGGAACAGATCGCTATGGATTTCGTTACTGGATTACCAAGAACTCAGGCTGGAAACGACACTATATGGGTGATTGTTGATCGACTCACGAAATCGGCACATTTTCTAGCAATCAAGGAAACAGATAAGTTTTCGCAGCTTGCAGCGGTATATCTTAAGGAGGTAGTTGCTCGACACGGAGTGCCAACCTCTATTATCTCAGATCGAGATCCGCGCTTTACTTCTGAATTATGGCAGTCTATGCACAAATTGTTCGGTTCGAAACTTGATATGAGCACCGCTTACCACCCACAGACGGATGGTCAGAGTGAGCGCACTATTCAGACACTTGAAGACATGCTGCGGGCATGTGTGATCGATTTTGGGAAGGGATGGGAAAGACACTTGCCGTTAATAGAATTCTCCTACAACAACAGCTACCACACAAGTATTCAGGCAGCTCCGTTCGAAGCATTGTATGGGCGGAAATGTCGTTCTCCTCTCTGTTGGGCAGAAGTAGGTGACAGTCAACTCACAGGTCCTGAACTCATTCTGGAAACTTCGCAAAATATAGCTCGGATAAGGGACCGTATGGCAGCAGCGCGTGATCGTCAGAAAAGTTATGCTAACAAGCGCAGAAAGCCTTTAGAGTTCGAAGTTAATGATCGGGTTATGTTGAAAGTTTCACCGTGGAAGGGCGTTGTACGCTTTGGGAAGCGTGGCAAGCTTAATCCACGTTACATTGGGCCATTCAAAATTACTGAGCGGATCGGTAAAGTCGCTTACAGACTCGAGTTACCTGCGGAATTGGGTAATGTTCACAACGTCTTTCACGTTTCGCAACTAAAGAAGTGTCTGGTTGATGAGACACTGGTTGTGCCATTTCAAGAGCTCAAGTTGGATGACAAGCTGCAGTTTGTTGAAGAGCCTATTGAAATCATGGATCGGGAGGTTAAGGTGCGTAAACACAGTCGAATTCCGATTGTTAGAGTTCGTTGGAATTCAAGGCGTGGACCGGAGTTCACGTGGGAACGCGAGGATCAGATGAAACTAAAGTACCCTCACCTCTTTCCCAAAGACAAAGCAGAGTCAAGCAAAACTAGTGAATCTCGGGACGAGATTCCCCTTCAAGTTGGGGATGATGTAACACCTGGAGAAAATCCGCATCAATCCTGACAACAATCTTGAATTGTCACTTCACCCTCTCGTACTTACTTGCTAAATTTCGGGACGAAATTTCTTTCAAGTTGGGGATGATGTGACAACCCGACTTCTTGAGGTTAGTATTATCCTATTTTCCCAACTCCCGTGTTGTATTTACATATCCTAGATCTTTGTGTTAGTGGGTATATGTGCAAACTTGTATTTGTTTATGAGTAACGTATTGGAATATTTGAGTTATACTAAGACATCTTTCAACCCAAGATCCTTCGACCGAAGGACCCTGGAACCGAAAGATCCAACCTTCGAAGGATCCAACCTTCGAGGGATCACGAAGCATAGGAACTAACTTTCGATAACCTTCGATCCGAAACTCTATCTTTCGGAGATCTTTCGATGCAAGAAAGATCCTTCGATACGAAACTTCATCTTTCGAAGATCCTTCGAGCCAAGGCCCAGTCTTTCGACTAAAGGCCTTAACCTTCGGCCCATGCCCAAAACATTACGTATATTAAACGGCAGTCACGTAGTAACGCACAGAACCACTCGAAATTCCAAACCCTAGAAACCTGTGGGCGACGGCAGGAATCAGGAACTCTCTGTGTGATCATCATCATCGTATCATCCGTCATTCGGTCAGTGTTTTATGTTACTTTTGAGATTGTGCGTCTATGTGAAACCCTTGTGTTGTATGTCGTGATAACTGTGTAATTAGATTCAATGATCCGAAACTATTAACCTCTGCGATACCTATACAAGTATGTGTTAACCGATTGTTAGTGGCGTTTGTGCGTTTCGTAACATGGTTGGGGTTATCGGAATGGGTTAGAAGTCGTATAGCGATCACATGATAAAGCGGTTAACTGTTATTTCTTAATTGTTTGTTTGGTTATACACGAATTGTGGAAATCCTTGTGAAATCGTATGAACTGAATGTTAGCAGTTAGATCGTATGATTAGGGTTCTGTAACCGAAAAATGTTGAAACCGTTTGTTAATTGGTAATTGTAACCGAAGGATAGCTGTAGTAGTCGAAGGATAACAGGCATAGTCGAAAGATGAACAGTGAGTTCGAAACATATCTGTTGTGCTTGAAAGATAACTGTGTTAGTCGAAACATATCTGTTGTGCTCGAAACATATATGTTGTGCTCGAAAGATAGCTGGGTTTGTCGAAACATAACGGGGTTTGTTGAAAGATAACTGTGGTTGTCGAAAGATAGGTTATGTGTCGAATGATATCTGATATGTCGAATGATGATGTGTCGAATGATAACCTATGTGTCGAAAGATGAGTGTGTCGAAAGATGGTTGTTGTGTAGAATAGAAATATGAACCGAAAGATGATACTTGTGTGCACTAGCTTGTGATCAATGTGAAACGATATGTGATGTGCTTGTATGCAACTGACTGTTAAATGTGAATATCATAGGGTTTGGTAAATCGCCGTGGTTAAACGAATAATTAATTCTACCGAGCAATCCCAGGTGAGTTCACTACATTCGAGCATGCGTCCCAGTGGTTGGGGACAGTCAGTGGGTATCCCATGGGAGGGGATGAGTCTTTGGGTAAAAACGGGTATATTGGTTAATGATCTCACCTATCATCTTTTGTAAGTCCCTCATCGGGTATTAGTTAGTAGCGCTACTTAGGTTTGGCACCCTCACCCCGTGCCTGTAGAGGACGGAGGTGAACTAATGACCCAGTCTGGCCCAGTACTAGATAGGAGTACGTGGGAAGGGCAGTCCGTGAGCCGTCCGTGTTTGGAAATGAGATATTAACAATATTACTTGCATTGGGTATTAAACTGTTTTACATACACCGGGTAACAAACGTTTTCTAAAACTGTGAACTCGCCAGCTTTGTCTGATACGTGTGTTACATGCTCGCAGGTCCATAGGTACTATGAAAGCAGGAACTTGCTGGCTGGAGGGCGTGAGTGGTCATGGTTGCTTGCTGGATTTATTATCAGACTTTTATATACTATGTTTGTTTGGGATAGCACTTATATTACGTTACATTAATGCTTCCGCTAAACTTATGGTTTGAATAACGTATGTTGGGATTTTATTATCTTTAAATAACGAAGTTTTATTTCAAACTTGTGATTCAATGTAATTGGTGGCTCATTGCTAGTCGTCACACGCCTATCAGGGACACTCCCTAGGTGGTAATTTTGGGGGTGTGACAGTAGTAATAATAATATAATATAATAATAATATATGTGTGTATGTGTTAGAAAAAAAACTACGGATGCATACTATTAGTATTGTAGCTTTACATTTCAGTCGGTATTGTAATTTTAAATTCAGTACTGGTGTGTAATGATGCATAATATATGAATAGAGTAAAAGTCGCAATGCTCGACGCTTTTGACCAAAAAGTGCTTGTCATGTGATTGGCTATATTCAGATATTATTTGTGATATTAATATTTGGTAAATGTATAAAATTCAGATGGACAACGAAGTGAATCAGGAAAACCAGAATGATAATATTCAGAACGACAACCACTCCAATAACAATAATCTGAATAACGAGAATCCGAATAACAATGGAAACCAAATGGATAATAGTGCCGTACAACATATAGTGGCACAAGGAATTATAGATGCAATGCCATTTATTATTCAAACGATTCAAGAAACGAATAATAAAAGTAAGCATAGCAGTAAGTGACCAATTGAACCGGAACACAGCATAAACAATGGACTCGTACTTCAAGCGCCCATTCCCAAAAGAAGAAGAACCATGCCATATGGTTGTTCTTACAAAGAATTCTGGTCCTGCAAACCAATAGAATTCTCGGGCAATGAAGGACCCATTGCAGCTCTACGCTGGATAGAGAAAACTGAGGCTGTTCTGAAAATAAGCAAGTGTGCTGAAGAAGATAAGATAATGTTTGCTTCTAATTTATTTAAGAATGCAGCTCTAGAATGGTGGAACATTATCCTCCAGTCAAGAGGAAGTGATAGGATATATAACATGGAATTGGAGGAATTTAAAAATATGGTAGAAAGGAAATTCTGCCCTCCCAATGAAAAAGAGCAGATAGCAAATAAGTTTCTGAACCTTAGAATTACCGGGGTAGATAGGAAGGGATATACTACCACATTCTTTGAATATGCTAGGATAGTACCAACCCTTGCATCACTTGAACCAGTATTAATCTCCCGTTACATCTGGGGATTAATCGGAGAAATTAGACATGTAGTCAAGGCAGCTAGACCTCAAACCATAGAAGAAGCCGTAGAACTAGCCTATACCTTGACTGATGAACTAGTGCGAACTAGAGAAGAAGACCAGAGGAGAAACCTATCCCAAAGGCTTACTCAAGAATACCGTTCTGTGAATTCCAACCGTAGGAATATAGGTTCTACCTCTGCACCATACTGTAAAACCTGCAGAAAGAAGCATTCTGGAAGATGCTCTACTTACTGCAATTTCTGCAAAAATACCAGGACATAAGGAGGAAACCTGCAGAAGGAAACCAACAAATGGATTGTGCTTCAACTGTGGAGAAAAAGGTCACATCAAGCCAAATTGTCCGAAATTGGCTCCAGCTGAAAACAACAAGAACACTAAAAATGCTATAGCATTTGTTCTAACTGCAGACGAAGCCAAGATGATTCCAGACGTCATAGCTGGTACGATTTTAGTTAATGATATTTTTGCTAAAGTATTATTTGACTCTGGTGCAAACCAAAGTTTTATTAATACTTCGTTTTGCAAAATCCTAAATCAATCATTAACTAAACTACCACAAGAATGTCTAGTAGAGACAGCAAATGGAGAAACCGTTAGGATTTCTGAAATCTTGCAGGGAGCAAGAATAGAAATTTTTAATCAAAAATTTATTGCAAACCTTTACCCAATGAATCTGGCTGGATTTGATGTTATATTAGGAATGATTGGTTAATAGCCAATAAAGCCAGTATTTTATGTGATCAAAAGTCAATTCAAGTAAAATCACCAAGGGGTGAAAAGATCACAAGTAAAGGAAATAAACCATCCAGATCCACTAAATTCATCTCTGTGATGAAAACTGCAAGTTATATAAGAAAAGGATCTATAGTGTATTTGATTTCTATAATCAGTAACACCAAAGGAAAAGAACTAAAAGACATTCCAGTAGTGTCCCAATTTTCAGATGTCTTTCCAGAGGAATTGCTAGGACTGCCGCCAGACAGGGAAGTTGAATTCAGAATCCATCTACTACCAGGGACAGCACCAATTGCTAAAGCACCTTATCGTTTGGCACCCGCTGAAATGCATGAACTAAAGAAACAATTAGACGAATTGTTGGAGAAAGGATTCATACAGCCAAGCTCATCGCCATGGGGAGCACCGATTTTATTTGTCAAAAAGGAGGATGGATCAATGCGTATGTGCATTGACTACCGTGAATTAAACAAGGTTACGATTAAGAATCGGTATCCATTACCGAGAATCGATGATCTGCTTGATCAACTGCAAGGAGCTCGATTTTTCTCTAAAATTGATTTAAGATCAGGATATCATCAATTAAAGGTACAGGAAGAGGACATTCCTAAAACCGCATTTAGAACAAGGTATGGTCATTATGAATTCACTGTCATGCCATTTGGTTTAACCAATGCCCCAACTGCATTTATGGACATGATGAACCGAATATGTAAGCCATATTTAGATAAATTCATAATTGTCTTCATAGATGATATTCTAATTTACTCAAAAAGTAAAGAGGAGCATGCAAAGCACTTGCACTTACTTTTAAGTCTGTTAAGAAAGGAAAAGCTTTATGCTAAGTTTTCAAAGTGCGAGTTTTGGTTAGAAAAGGTACAATTTCTTGGACATTTAGTTAACCATGAAGGAATCCATGTGGATCCAACAAAGATTGAGGCAATTACCAAATGGAAAACCCCTGAGTCACCAACCGAGGTTAGAAGTTTCTTATGATTGGCCGGTTATTATAGAAGATTTATTCGAGATTTTTCTAGAATAGCCATTCCCTTAACCAAGTTAACCTGTAAATCCATTAAGTTTGAATGGAGACCAAAACAAGAATAAGCCTTTAGAATCCTTAAGCAAAGATTGACCCATGCACCCATACTAGCATTACCAGAAGGAACTGAAGACTTTGTAGTCTATTGTGATGCTTCTAAGTTAGGTATGGATGTGTGTTGATGCAATGTCAAAAGGTTATAGCTTACGCCTCTAGACAGCTTAAGAATCATGAAGAAAATTATTCAACCCATGATTTGGAATTAGGAGCCATAATTTTTGCCCTTAAGATTTGGAGACATTATCTTTATGGTAGTAAGTTTACCATATTCACCGACCATAAGAGTTTAAGGTATGTTTTTGGGCAAAAAGAGTTAAATATGAGACAAAGACGCTGGATGGAAATGCTTAGTGATTATGATTGTGATATTTAGTATCATGCAGGAAAAGCCAATGTAGTAGCTGATGCTTTAAGTCGAAAGTATCACGAAAAGCCAAAAAGGGTACGTTCTCTTAAATTAAATCTACAAGTAGATTTAAACGATCAGATTAGAAAAGCACAAGAATCAGTAATCAAGGAAGATACTGAAAAATTAAAAGGAATGATTAAGGAATTAGAACAAGGAACTGATGGAATTTGGAGATTCCATAAAAAGAGAATGTGGATACCTAAATTAGGAAATTTACGTCACCGTATATTAGAAGAAGCTCATAAATCTAAATATACGATGCATCCAGGAAGTGATAAGATGTACCAGGATTTAAGGAAAAATTTCTGGTGGATAGGAATGAAAAAGGATATAGCAGCTTATGTTGCTAAGTGTTTAACTTGTTCACAAGTCAAAGCTGAACACCAGAAACCCTTAGGATTGTTGCAACAGTTAGAAATGCCAGTGTGGAAATGGGAATTGATAACAATGGATTTTGTTACCAAGTTACCCAAAACAAGAAAAGGTAATGATACAATCTGGGTGATTGTAGATAGGCTAACCAAGTCAGCTCATTTCCTACCGATAAAGGAAACTTTTAGCATGGAACAATTAGCCAAATTGAATGTAAATGAAATTGTTTCATTACATGGAATACCTTTATCAATTGTTTCTGATAGGGATAGCCGTTTTACATCTCATTTTTGGACAAGTTTCCAAAAAGCAATGGGAACCAAGTTGAATCTAAGCACAGCTTACCATCCTCAATCGGACGGGCAAAGTGAAAGGACAATTCAAACAATGGAAGACATGCTTAGAGCTTGTGTAATTGATTTCGGAGGTAATTGGGATGATAACTTACCTTTAATAAAATTTTCTTATAATAACAGTTATCACACAAGTATCAATCCTGCACCATTCGAAGCACTTTATGGACGAAAGTGCAGAACCCCAGTTTGTTGGGCAGAAATTGGGGAAAAGCAACTATCTAGACCTGAGATAGTACAAGAAATAACCGATAATATCATTCAAGTCAAGGAACGACTAAAAGCAGCACGTGATCGACAGAAGAGCTACGCTGATAACAGACGTAAGCCGTTAGAATTCCATCTTGCTTGGAACCGTCGTTGTGTATGGGAAAGAGGGCTTCTACCAAAAGGTGTTCTATAAGGTATTATTGAAAGTCTCTCCTTGGAAAGGAGTGGTAAGATTCATCAAAAGAGGAAAGCTAAGTCCCAGGTATATTGGACCTTTTGATATTATTAGAAGAATAGGACCTGTAGCCTATCAGCTACAACTGCCAGAGGAAATGGCAGGAATACATGATGTATTTCATGTATCTAATCTCAAAAAGTGCCTAGCTGATGCATCACTCGTAGTACCTCTCAAGGATATAGATGTAAATGAACAACTTAAGTTTGTAGAGAAGCCTCTACAGATTGAAGACAGGAAGGTTAAAAATCTTAAGCATAAAAGATTAGTTCTGGTCAAAGTGAAGTGGGACTCCAAAAGAGGACCCGAGTACACATGGGAACTTGAATCAGAAATGCAACGAAAATATCCACACTTGTTCTAGTAGATCTTGAGGACGAGCTCTAAAACAAGGTGGGGAGGATGTAACAACCCTCGGTAAAACCAACACCCTCATAATAGTTCCGACACCCTAATATATATCTTAAAATGTCCCAATATGTATTATATTATGTCCCGTATGTGAAAACTGAGCCCAAAATAGATTATAACATATAAAATAAATTAAAAACAATAAAAATTAAGCTGAGGCGGGCCACGTAGACCCACCCCAAGCTTTTACGCGGGCGGTATAAGGGCCAGCACCTGACTCCGTTTGACTTCTTAAGTTCAGGCGGGCCGCGTAAGACCTCCATTAAGTTAACGCGGGCCGCGAGGGTCTCAATTGGTGGCGCAGCCCAGTGATGGCACGTGTCATCATCGTGGCAAGGCTAGATCATGACCGGGACAAGCTACGCGTTGACCCAGCTTTGACGCGGGCCACGTAAGCCCTGTCTGTTCTTTACGCGGGCCGCGTGGAGACCAGATTTCAGCCCTATATAAGAAGGCAACGGGCCTTCAGTTCCGATCGTTCATTTTCTTTCTTTCAATCTCAATTTCTGAATAGTGGGCATTATACCCGAGTCTAATACCCCCTCTAAAATAGCGAGGTTCTGCTACGATGTAAGTATTATAACCCCTGGAGACGTATTAGATACTCTGCCCGATTGATCTAGGGTTTCGTAACGGCTGTCGTGGTTCTGCCCGACGTAGTCGTTGGAATGCCGTCTCGGGGAGGGTATTACTAATGTTAAAATGGGTTATTATACTAACACACGTGCATTTGTGTAATTTATAGATTACTCTCAGGAAATCCTTACTGAAAACCCTAAAACAGCAATGTGAGTAATCCTCTTTTTGTAAACCTATTTTGTGAACTGTTTTACAAAACCTTAAATATCTTTCCATGCGAATAACGGTTATTGAGTATTTGTAAGAATACAATTACAGTCGGTAAATTTGGGGTTTTGTATACAAAATTTGTTACCACCTGGTAAAGGAGTAACATGACCATAAGTCGGAACGACAGTACCGAGTGGTGGTAATTGATATAATTTGGAAACAAATGTAATTGCGGATGCGCCCTCAATACTGTTCAATGTGACTTTTTAAACTTGATTAAACTGGGATTCACTCACCAGTATTCTCCACTGACAAAATATTTTTAAAACGCGTTTCAGGTAACAAAATGTGAAAGCCAAATAGAAGCCAGCTGGACAGCACTGAAGGCTTGAAAAAGTGGCAATAAAGTTACCTAAGAATAAAATAGATGTTTTGTTAAATAAAATAGGATTTATTCCTATAAAAGTATGTATACTGAAAACTTGGGTTTTACCCATGTGTTTAATATTATAAAATGAGGTGGTTTACTCTGATACAATATTTCCTAACTACGGTCCTGATGAAAATTTCCGCTGCCAAATTGAATTAATAACACGATAGCACCGAAACTGGCTCGCGGCCGTCCTTTCCCGGGGATTTAGGATCGGGGGTTGTGACACGGGGTTATAACCTAGTTTATTAATAAATTAATCTTCTAGATAACGAAATTCAAAAATAATATAAAATCAATAATAAGTAAATTATCTTGTTACGCATTTTATTTTTTCATATTTTTTAAAATTCTAATAAATAATATCATCAAGTAAATAAATTATGAATAGTTTTAATAAAATGAAAAGTACGTGATAACGGATAATAAGGTGGATGTTTAGAGTGCTTTAGTGTTGTGGGAAAAGTGAGATTTAAAATGGTGATAGTTTAGAATGATTCGACATGCCAACTAGGCTAGTCTAGATTTTAGACCAATTCAACATTGTTAATACTCTAATATAATATAGAAAAATGAGTAAATTACACGTTTTGTCCTTTATGTTTCTCCCAAATTTCAGGCGCTGTCCTTTACCTTTAAAATTGATGACTTTTGTACTTAATGTTTGAAAATATTGCACGTTATGTCCTTTAGCGCTAACTCAGTTAGAATTTTTGGTTAAATCTGGTAACCCAAGGATATTTTAGTCTATTTACCCATTTATTTAAAATAATTAAAATAATTAAATCAGATTTGTTATCTTTCTTGTCTCTCTCTCCAACTTTTCACCACCACCCACCTCACACCTGCCGCCACCAACCCCAACCACCACCACTCACACACCCCTGAACCAGACCATGTAATTTGCATCTTTTCAGGCTCTCCATAAGTAGCACATGTGCTAGAATAAATCAGAGAGAGGGTAGGAGAAAGAGAAAGTGGTTGTCCGCTTACTTCCGGCGAACTCCGGTCGACAATGGCAATCCCAGATCGAAAATTCAAGGAGTGGTGATGGCATCTGGTGTTAGATTTGAAGACTCGGGTGACGGTGGTGGATGGTTTCCGTACAGCTCCACCGTCGATCTGCAACCATCACACGACGGAGTCAGCACCAAATAAACGACATCTCCCAAAAATCCTGTAAAAACACGTTTGAAATTGTGAATTAACAGATTGTTAAGCAATCTGGCAGTTATAGAATCTGATTATTGTAAATTAAACCTTGTGGAGGATGATAGGGGATTTAGGTGTACTGTAAGACCCTAAATAAAAGGAAGATGGAGGATGATAGAAGTTGGTGGTTGATACGGTGGGGGTTTGCAGGTTGGGGGTTTAGAGGTTGATGTCTGGTAAGTGGTAATCTGTTATGCTCAAGTGAAAAGTGATTTATAAGTCAAATATTCTGTTATGCTAGTGTTAAATTAACTATGATGGGGCAGTGTTGTAAGTTGGGTATTTTTGAAATCCAGCAGCTAATAAATTGGTCAATTGCTGAATTCTGCAAATGAAATACTATGGAAATGGATATCTTCAACAAAGTCCATATTCTGCAAATGATCCGACGCTGTTAATGGCGGAAATTTTGAGAAAAAGGGAAGTGTATTGTTCTTTGAAATTAAGATCTGAAGGTTATTATGTGTATGATTGGTGTTGAAGACAAGTGGGGAGGTCAAATGACCGTTCTACCCTCATGTACAGTGCACATGACATAACTTAACTGAAATTTATAACTAGGTTTGTCCTAAAGGACATAACGTGCAATATTTTCAAACGTTAAGTACAAATTTCATCAATTTTAAAGGTAAAGGACAGCGCCTGAAATTTGAGACAAACATAAAGGACAAAACTTGTAATTTACTCTAGAAAAATAAAGTAGTCACCTAAATGTATAATCTTCGTTCAATTTGAATAAATTCCTTTAATTTATAATTCTTCATTTAATTAAATAATCCTTTTTTTATAATTATACTATAGTATTTGGGGATAAGGATAGTGTAAAAAGGGTATAAAGTGTGTGAACTCTAAAAAGTGTTTTAAATCATTAGATCTTTAATCCAATGGTTGAGATCAATAGGGACCAAATTATAAATTGTGTTTTAATTATTTGGACTGATTTGAAACTTGCAGGGGTAACAGTGTCTTTTTATATGTTTCAAATAAGTTAACATCTCCTAAATTCTAGCGATCCATTTTTAACCTAACACTAAAAATCCAGACACTCCAAAAATCCGGAAACATGTAACTGCTACCAGAAATATATAACACTATATGACACCATATAACACCATATAACGCTATGTAACACTATATAACACTATACATCCATCATAGACCTGCTACCAGAAAAATATAACACTATAACACTATATAACACTATATAACACTATACATCCATCATAGACCTGGCACCAGAAAAATATAACACTATAACACTATATAACACTATACATCCATCATAGATTGCTACCAGAAAATATAACACTATAACACTATAACTTTGTATAAAATCTTCATTCCGTATCCATCACTATATAACACTCTATAAAACCTTCATTCTGCGATCTTCAGAAAGTTATAATTGATGAACGATAAAAAAATACAAATTCGTAGATTAATTCGTATTCCTATAATAATGGGTGGCGGTTATGAAAGGTTATCAATTAATTGAATCAATGAGAAAATTACTTGTTTACGCTTTTGAATTAATTTGTATTGAGGACACATGCCATCTCCATAATATTTCTCACACTTCTCACACTTTTGAATTAATGTACATAATCTTTAGTCTAGTATTTGGTATATATATATATATATATATATATATATATACACACACACATATATTTTTCAATGATCAGTTGTGGATTATGAGGCAGGATGAGTTGGTTATTACTTCTATAGTTATTTGTTTATATTTTTATACTATGGGGCTGTTTTTTTATACTAACCCTCAAAAAACCAACGAGTCACACACTAAGCATAGCAATTTTATCAAAAGATGAATTAAATTTTTATTAAACCCTATAGAATTATAATAGAATTATTATTGTTCATTTTTTTTATTGAACAGAAAAGAAAAAGAAGAAACTAATTTATCATTTTTTTTACATCGCTGGATAGAATGCAAAGGGAAATAAAGGTTTCGATCCAGAGAAGAGAAAGAGGGGGAACCATCACAAAACCTAATCAATCAATCTCTAAAAAGTGAAAGGCAAATTGTGTTAAGGTTTTATGCATGAACTGAGATTATTGATCATCTAAACGTGATAACCATAAGGTATGTTGAAATTTATGTTGGTAATGAATAATTTGTGAGTGAAGTTGTGAAACTTTTGGTATGAATGAAGTGTTTGGATTGTTACACATGTAAATAGGGAAGTGGGTTTTGATAAAGGAATATAATCCATGAATCATGATGATTAGAATGAGCATCAACACATAACAGATTGTGAGTTAGGTGCTAAATTGATCATAATGAGAATTTTAAAATGTTAAGTCGAAGTTTCATGGTTCGATATTATCTACTTGAGCTAATAGAAGTAGCCTGGAATTTATGCCCACAAGGTGTATGATAAAATGCCTAAATAAAAATTTAATATTAATAATGCATGGTAAACCTTGATGAAAGCCCTATGATTAATTATTGGCACGTTTACATGACATGGATATAAACCATGAATTCCTAATTATAATTGGGTTGTACTCCTTAAGCCACTCAAGTGACGCTTTGGGAGCTTAAGCCGGGATGGACACACGTTTAAAAGGAAAGATCTGAAAAGGTACATAGCTAGATGTTACGTTAATTATGTTAATTAGTACTGGTGTTGGTATAAAGAATTGATAAATGAATGAATTGTAGAATTATAGACTAAACAAGTAAAAAAGACAAGAAAACGAGTCTTTAAAACATGTTATGTTGAGCGCATGTAAAACTAATGTATAATTGACCATTGGAGTCATAGAGGCGATAGTGATGCCCCACACGAGTAGACATGGTCAAGGACCATGGTGAGAATTATTAAGTGATAAATGTTGCTCATAAGTGATGGTATTCACAAGAGCAAATCAAATGGGTCGCACAAGTTTATGTAACACTCCAAAAATATTAAATATAAATATAAATGTATATATGTACATATTTGTACAATTAATAGCATAAATGTGAGACTAAAAACATTTATGCCAGATGGTTACATGTGGATTGTTAATAAAAGAATGGGTGATAGCTTTTTTTAGTAAAACCAAACTTGAGGGGTTAAAGTGGGCCAAATGAAAACTTAATTTATTAAAAAGAAGAAATTAGAAAATCTCACACACATATGTGTTTGTGTCAATCCAAAGAAGAGAAAGAGGGAGAACCACCACAAAACCTAATTCATCAATCTCTACAAATTGAAAGGCAAATTGGGTTAAGATCTTATGCATAAACTGAGATTATTGATCATTATTAAGCATTTAATTTAATAGTAAGTCTATGGTTCTAAGCCTTTCATAATTAAACATCTAGATTAACAGAGTATAACACGTATTAGTGTGAAACCGAATCATGCCTAACGATGATCACAAGATCAAAACCACAACGTAGGTTACAACGTCTCGCCTTATCCAGGCAGAGCTTCGACGTTCGTTGGTTAGTCTTCTGATCGACCGGACAAAGTATCATAACGACGATTAGGGTTTAATACATGGTATACGATTATAGAAACGAGAGTAAGAGTTTTAGAAGTCGAACATGAACAAATGAAGTTGTCCTAGGCATGCCCTTATGTAGCTGATTTTTGGCCTCGTCGCGCCATGCGACAATTAAAGAATCGCGACATGCGACGACGTCAAGTAGGGCTTAGGTGTGCTTAGTCACCACGTAGGCTTGCCACGTGGCGACACGTGTCATCGATCGTGAGAACGAAGCCCATCTTTCGGGCCCAAAAACACTTATTTCTATGACTTATTTATCTTTATATGTTTTTTATTGCTTTTGGTGGACTTTTTTTTCGTTTTATCTTTTGGCCCAAGTGTGTTTTGAGGCCCGTTTTCAATTTACATTATTATTTATATGGATAATGGGAGGAAGATAATCAATTTTGGAATTATATGAAAAGTCATTTTTCTCTCTCAAATCACTAGTGTGTGTTTTGTGTGTGAAAATCCCAACTTTCGGTATTCTTTGTGAATCAACGAATTTTGAAAGAATCGTTCCTGGTATTCTGTGAGAATCAACAGGTCCGATTTACTATCCCGTTTTCTAGTCTATCAAATTTAAAGTGCTATTAGTTGCAATTAAAAGTTTAATAATGATAAAGTAAAATATTAAACTCTGATAATGTAATATATGTATGTATGTGATATTATATTCAAAAAAAAGTGATATTATATTCAATTCAACATTACTAATAAACCAAATATATGGCAGACTTCGCTTTTCTACAATCATAAATCGGACTTTCCTTCTTTAGAATTATGTTTTGTATATGCAGTGATGTTAAGTATCATATTATCCAATTTTCATTTGTGATTTTGGGCACGTGATTTGCGTATGAAAGTTTTGATCATGAATTCATTGCTTATATGAGTGTTAGTAATCTTAAGTTATGCAGGTAATTTGTGTATAAAAAATTATATTCATGAAATCAATCCTTATAAGAGTGTTAGTAATCTTAAGTAATTCTGACCTACACCACTATGTAGACTTTACCGTAATTTCATGTTTTATTTTGTTATATTTATGTTTTATGTTCTTTCTTTAAGACCAATCGTTTTTATGTATTTGAATGTTATGCTTTGGATTCTACTCCAAATTTTTGGATCACTGTGATTACCGTCAAGATTATTACTTTGTAAATTTTAGTGTTCAGTTTTTGTTTCATTGCTACATGAATGAAGATTATTATTACTTCGTTTTGTTTATACGTCAAATGATTTTAATATATATGCATTCACCATTAACTGTAATTTTCTTACTATTGGAACAACATTCTTTGCTTAATCTCTCGGCGCATCATTTTGAACCATATAATCTGTTATGAAGTACAATATTTAGCCCAACTACTTATAATCCTAAACACACTCATACTATACAAACTTTCATAAATTTTAACATTGTATTTATAATTTTAATGCTTATTGCTTAACATCTGTGTATCACACGGGTAACTAACCTAGTAATTAAAACAAACACGATGATGAAATAAACATTATCCGAACCAAAAAGCAATAGGTGTTACGATATGGTAACTTAATTTAGGGGTTTGAAACACAAAGTTGGATCTTCTAGCTGGTGAATTGAATTGAAGTCGTGGTTGTTGGCCGGGTGGTGAGCTTGTATTAGTCATGGATTTGATAGGAAAAAAAAACTAATTTTAATTTCGCTTGTGCTTTTTAGTTTTTATTCTTTTGCTAGGGTTTTTCTCTATATTCTTTGTTGGTGCACTTGTGTCTGTACTTTGTCTGTATTCGGTCTGATATAAACGATGTCCTGATTTGTATTGTAAGTTGACCAAGTCAACCATCCTCCGGTTTGACTTGGACAACAGTTGAAAGAGGTTCTGATCGAAGGATAGCCTCGAAGGATACACCTGATCCTTCGAGGTGATCGAAAGATATGGTTCGACCATGGTTCGACCATTAGACCTCGAAGGATGATCCTTCGAGGTCCATGCTGATCTTTCGTGTAACATGTGGTCGACAGATGATCCTTCGGACCATCTGTCGAATCCTTCGACCAGACCTGCTGAGCTGGGTATATATACCCATGCATGTGTTGAGTGTGAGTTAGTTCTGGAGTTCTGAGTTCTGCCATTTTACACACCAAGAGATAGAAGCTTAGAGAGCATTCTGCCCAGAACTCACACACACACTTAGAGAGTTTATAGAACACTTCTGTAAACATTGAGCTTGTAACCGAACCTTCATTTGCATTAATACGACTAGTGTTAATCGGTGAATCTTTGTGTGTTTGTTTCTCTACTTGCTACTAACTCGGTTTGCTTGCTAGCTTGGATTCCGCACTCGCTAGTAGGTTTGTATAACAAGGTTTAGGTTCGTAATCCTCCGCGAAACAGGGACCTACAAGTGGTATCAGAGCCTCGCTCTTTACCTTGTTTAAAACCGGGTTTTTTTTACAAGTTGTGGTGTGTTGAAACACTTGGTTTTGCACCTGTTTTTACTTGTTTTCTTGCTTTTTCTTTGAGTAAAAACGTGTCTAAACTAACCGGGAGTGTTTTAAGTGGGGTTGGGTAACTTGAAAAATTGTTTTAAGTGATTTTGTATTTTCCGGTTAAGTCTCCGGTTAACATTCCGGTGACTGGTGTTGAAGATAAGGATTTCATTTTTGGCAAAATTTTCAAAGTTGGTGGGAAAGTACGTCTGACCATACCTTTTGCCGAAAGTTGACCTTACCAACCTGTCACCTTTTCACCAACCCATCACTTTGTGTCAGTGTGTCAGAACATATCGAAAGATATCTTTCGACATCGAAAGATCATCCTTCGATATCTTTCGATCAAGAAGGGCTCGAAAGATTTATATCCTTCGACCCGTCCCTCGAAGTTCGAAATATATCTTTCGATCAGGGAATCTTTTCGAAAGATAGTTGTTTTATCTCGAAAGATAAGGACCTTTCAAGTGTGAATCTTTCGAGATTTTGAGTCTTTCGAAGCCAGTGCTCGAAAGTCAACAGTGATCCTTCGAACACTGTTGATCATTCGAACAAGTGTGATCCTTCGGAAGTTAGCTATTCGAAAGATAAGTGTCCGAAAGATAGGGATTTAACACGAAAGATAAAGATCTTTCAAAAGGGGAATCCTTCGTGTTCTTGAGTCTTTCGAGATCATTGTTCGAGAGTCAACAGTAATCCTTCGAGTACTGTTGATCCTTCGAACAAGATTATATCTTTCGATTGTGATCTGTTTATTGTTAACAATTTTCTGTGGTTTAGATCTTTCGACCAGGATCTTTCGGTTGTGTATCTTTCGGATCTTTCTTACTTAGCATTTATTTTGCTTATCTATCATGAATCCGAGTTGGTGGGGAACTCCGGCTCCAGACAATGGTGAATATACAAGATCAAATGTCACTCCTTCATGGTGGGGTACATCGGCTTCAGACGATGGAAAATACACGAATACCAGGTCATCTCCTTTATGGGCCGAGTCGCCGGTATCGACATCTTCTCAGGGAAATCAATGGGCTTTGGTATCGAATCAAACTCCGAGCATTCAAAGTATTCTACTAAGCGAAAGTGAATCAGGAAGTTTGAATCGACCTCCAAAGTTGATGCATTTGAATGAATATCCAGGATGGGTTGAGAGATTTAAAACATATGTTCTTGGTCAAAATACGGAACTGTGGATACGTTTCACCACAGATTTCGATCAAGCCATAGAGGTTGCTGCTTCAGATTCTACTACGTTTGCTGATCTTCCAGAAGATAAAAAGAAAACCTATGATCTGGAAAAGAAGGCATACGCCATTCTCACTCAGGCGTTGAGCAAGGATATCTACCATCAGTTTGTCAGCTTCAAGACAACAAAGAAGTTATGGGATGGATTGAAAAACAGAGGAGTGGGAAATGCAGCAACACGTCAAATGCGTCATGATCTTCTCAAGAAAGAATTCGAAGGCTTCACTTGTATGGATAAGGAGTCCTTGGGAGATATGACAAGCCGATTTTATCATCTGCTTACGGAATTGGATAATTACAGTGTAGTGACAACTCAAGCTGAAGTTGTGAAGAAGTTTGCTGATGCTTTGCCTCCTCAATGGAGTAGTTTCTTGGAAATCCTGAAGTACAACGGTGTGTTGAGGACCACTAATATCAACGAATTCGTTCAACTGTTGGAAAACAAGGATCAGGAGGAAACATTGAAGGCGAAGAGAGTTCCATTGCCACAGAATCCAGAAATGTACTGTGGAACTTCCAATTCTTCGTCTGCAAGAACCGGTTCACATGCTCCACTTCAAACAGCGTTTGTCACAAGCACAGATTGTTTTGGCAATCCAATACAAGTTCCTGTTAAGCCACCTCCCACCACAGACATGTATGGAAATCCAATCCAACCACCTCCACCTCCTCCTGCTCAACAACAACAACGTGCATGTTATGGAGGAACATCATCTGCTGGTCAACAATCAAAGTCAAGTACAGTACAGCTCGACACGTCAAGCTTCTCTAAAATCAGTGTAGAAGTGGCTAAGGAACACATGGAGCTGCTTAACACTGTAGTGAGCGCGTACTGTGGGTTGATAGAAGGTCAGATTGGCAACATTAATCTGACACAAGAAGATTACAGGCAGATTGATAAAGAGGAGATGGACTTGATGGACATCAAGTGGGCCTTTGCGAGTGCTGTGAGAAGAGCAAAGGATTGGATGGAGAGTACTGGAAGAACCAGCTTGGAAAGTAAGCGAGATACCAAGTATGGGTTCGATAAGCAGGCCGTTAAATGCTTCAACTGTGGAGAACGGGGCCACTTTAAACGGGAATGTGCAAAGCCAGCACAGCATGGAAACCAGAATCCCTTCAGAAACCAGGGCAATCGGCAGAACCAGAACAGAAATAATGAACGTACATTAGTGCCTGTCAACAATCAAGCCAACCGGGCACTTGTAGTTCAGATGGATGAAGGGTGCGACTGGTCAATCCAGTTTGGTGGTGATAGTCCTAATGGTACAGCTTGCTTTGCTCAAGTTGTGAAGGATGTAGTTAGCACCAGTGGTGGAGAATCTTCCGCCAGTGGTGGTGAATCTTCTGAGGATGAAGACTCTTCTGGGTACAGCAGGAGTGTTGATGAAGATTCATCTAGGTCAGGCGATGAGAATATGGGCGAGACATCTGGTGTCTCAGTTGATGCTGATATTGATGAACTTTTGGAGGAAGCTGCAGCAGAAACTCAAAGAAGATCTGTTCTGGTGGATCAAGCTGCTTGTACTTCGTCTTCTCTCCATTCAGCCTTTATGGCTAATGTCGACAGTTCTTCAAGTCAGGTATGTGTCGATGAACCCATTGCTGTAAACTGTGATAACTGTGATAGCTTGCAGGCTAAATGTGCTGAGTTTGAGGCAAACATGTCTGAGTTGCAAGCCAAACATGATGCTTTACAAGCTAGTTTGTTTGACTTGCAAGACAAACATGATTCCTTGAATGCTGAGTGGTGTGCATTGCAAAGCAAACACGAGGCTTTGCAAGAAAAATATGATGTGACATTCATCCACAATCAGAAGTTGACTGTGGATCTTTCAAAATGCACAGAAGCCAATATGTTTTATGAAAACCATGAAAAGGAATTTAAGTCAATGATTGAGACATTAAAGAAAGACAAAACTGAATTGACTAAAATGGTTTCCAGAAAACAAACGGACATTAATTTGTACATCTCACGTCTTGAGGCAATGCAAAAAGAAATGGTCTGTGTAAAAACGGAAAGTGAGGCAATCCAACTCAAGCTAGACAGCTATTTGAGCTCTAGCTACGTGTTGGATCACATCATTGACGTTCAGAAAGAAAAACGGGATGTCACATGCATAGGATACAAAAAATGTCCACCACCAGTCAGACACAATTATGATGCCATGCCTGATGAGGAGGATAGAGTGTTCTTCGAACCATCTGTTCCTCTTGATGTGAAGGAGTTTGCAGCAGGACTCGGATACCAGAAAGAAGTATCCTCAGATTCGGATGTGTCAGCAGATACATCTGTAACTGCTAAACAGAAACAGGATCCTCCAGTTGAGGTTGAGGATGCTGATTCTTCAGATGATGAATCTGATGATGCTGCTCCAGCAAAGTCTGATGCGGTAGTCAAAAATGAGGACATACCTCTTGAGAATCACATTCTATGTGATCCCCCTGCCACACCCGCTAAGACTGTTGCAACTGAGTCCTCGTCTGAGAAGGAGTCGGAGAGTGTGACCTTGCTGTACACTTTGGTTGGTGATGATAAAATTTACTCAGACAAAGATTTTCCTATTAAGAATGTTAATCAATCCTTAATCGATAAAGTCTTTGAAAATTCGACAAGTAAGTTTTTGGGGAAGAAAGGACCACATGTTACAGTTACACAGTGTCCTCCAATCCCAAAGGCTGAAGTTCGAAAACAATTTGGCAACAAGAAATTACCAGCAATGCCAAAACAGCAAAATCACACCAAGCCCAAAGCAAAGGCACCGGCTCAAGTCCAGAAGAAGCCGAATCAAAAGAAGAAGAAAAATGTTAAATTTGTGAAATCGACGGGAACAGACAAAATTGAAACGTTTGAAAATAAATCTAACTTAGATTTTGTCAAGAAAGCTACTGTTTTGAAAAGAAATGAACAAAACAGTTCACAGCCTAGTACCTCGGGTTCACAAAGTTCAACATCATCGGCTAAGAGAACACATGATTCTTCGAGGTATGTTGAACGAAGATCATGTTTTGAGTGTGGAACCATTGGGCATATAATTCGAAATTGCCCTTATCTTCATAAGCAAAAAGGAAAGGTTGATGATCCCCGTGGCAAGACTGACCGTAAGCCATCTGTTTTCACAAAACAAGATCCCCGACTTGTAAAAGAAAGGGAGAAGAAACAGAAACGCCAACAGGTCAAAAGGATTGAAAAAGCAATTAAAACCGATGTGGTTCAAAAACAATCTGTTTCTGTAAAATCAACAAATTCAAAAACTTCAAACTGTAATGAAGTTAAAATTTTAAAGAATGACACTGATAAAACAAAACAGACATGGAAACCTAAATCGGTTACTGAATCAGGGGGACCATCACAATTTACAAACCATCAAAGACAAGAAGTTATTGTCATTGATAAAAATGGAAGACCCAAGACCACAATGGCTTGGGTCCCTCTCTCCAACTAATCTCTGAATGAGTGTGCAGGAAGTTCCAGGAGGAACTATTGATAGTCTTAGGATTGTTGATGGTGGAATGTCCTTGCACAAGATAGGCGACAGAAGAAATTGTTGCCTTTGATGGAGAAAGAGGAAAGAAAAAGAAAATGTGGCTGAATGAAGTTGCAAAAATTCGACCAAATGAAGAACGTGCCAAAAGTTGGTCATTATGGTTTTTGATCGGGTCCTCAGGAACGAATGAAGTGAAATGTGTGCCGATGCCTTGGCATGGATTGAACATCCGCACACCATTTCTGAAAGAGAAAGTCAAAGACCTTCGCTGGTGGAATGTGGAAGACCAGCCGGACCCGGAGGTTTATGAGCTTGTTGCTGTCAAGAGATTTCTCAGTAGCTGCACATTCGACCTTGAAGTTCACACCGGGTGAATATTAAGTTGGGGGAGTGCTTAGATTCCTTGCAATGCACGGAACAGTTGCAGGATACGCCTTTAAATCCTTAATCTCTCCTATACTTGTCGATATTTTAGCTGCTTTGTGAATTGTTATTATCTCGTACAGCACTCTTTGACCTGACACGTTGATCTCGGATATCACCTCACACGTGATTGTTTCAATGTGAAACTCATCAATGTTGTCATGGTTCGCACCGCTTACCGACATGCCAACTCATTTTTCCAAAATTTGTTAAATCTTTTCTGATAAAACTTAATTTTGGTAAACGGCATTAAGGTCAAGCAAGAGTAAAACCAGCATCGGAAAATCATTTTTGTAAATATCTTTGTGTGTTTTTAAATTTATCTTAGTTTATTGATTTTAGGGGGAGTAAATCCAAAATCTGAAAATCCAAAAACATTGAAAAATTTCAAAAACACAAAAACAATAGAAAATCAAAAATGAGTTTCCTGGCGAGCAAAAGAGAAAATGATAGTACATCAGTGGTCTATCCTAACCTCTTTAAACCTTAAATGCAAAACGATAAGCAGCTCTATATAAGATGTATCGGTAGGCTCACAATCATTTTAAAGTGTGCAGGGTGATATAAATCTTAATCGACTGAAGATCAGGTGGGAACCATTCATTGGCATATGGTCTTAGTACCGAAATTTCGTTTGATAGATTGCCGAGGTTCTGAGATATTCGGTCTTTATGCTGCTTATCATCTGGGTATCATGGTTGTATCTTTTACTGAAAAATAACGGGGACGCAAGTCTAGATCTTCCATGATACTATACATACGTGTACATATTGCATACTGCATTCGACCTCAATAAGTGATAAACAATCACATGTCCATATCAAATAAGTGATAAAATATCACATCTCTCCGGGTGTCAAGTTCGTCTCTCTGCTGTACGGAAGTACTGACCTGTTCACGGACTTGCACCTGTGCCCTCATGCATACGAAAATCAAGTTCCTCATCAATAAGTGATTATATCACAAAGGACTTGTTTTCAAATCAAAATAAGTGAGTATCTCACAATTTATACGGTCAAACAGATGATAATCGGTATACTCACTGGTAAGATGAACTCTCGTGCATACCTTGATACGGGAATGTGTCGTGATGTGGATGAACACCGGTCGGTAAGTATAAATCATACATTAACGTATCCTCTAAACATGATTACATCTGATAAGTTGAGCTTAAGTGGACAACAATACCGATAATTGTTATAGGAGGCTTATCTTAATGTTAACTAACTAAACAACAAGAGTGTTTTGGCATGACCGTACACTGATATGATTCTCTTACCCTCGAAACTCGCAAAAAGAATGTTTGTATATATTTATTTACTGCTTAACCTTTATTAGTTCTTTTAAACAGTTTCATCGTTTGGTGCATATCAGCACGACATTAGCGGTGATGTCGTTTGATAACACTCAAAGGATTTTAAATTGTTGTCTTTTAATTTCAAAAATACCAAAAAGATTTTAGGCTTGTTTTAATATAAACTTTATAAAAGCCAAAAAGATTTTATTTCTGCTTTATTTTCGATCGTACGATGTTGGAGCTCAAGTCTTCGCTACCTGAAACCTGACTGAAAACCGAACTGACTAAATCTTCATAAACGGTCGAAATTTGCATGTTTGAAAGTTAAAAGGCTAAAATTGGCAAATTTATTAAACTTTCAAACTGTCGGACGGTGTTTGATTGTGACATGGTCATACGTGTGTCATTTGTTTATGCTAACTATATTCCAAGCAGTTGTTCTCATTACGCGTTTAGATTTCTTGCATGTGCAGATTCTAAAGGCTAGGAGAACATGGTCGATGACGAGCTTTGGAATGAAGACACGAAGGCACTCAATGAATGAAGGTGATCGAGTCGCCGCTGGCCATCATCATCACCACAAGGATCTCACTTCATAAAGATAAAGTCTTTTCACGAGCATAACTCAAGGGGGAGCTTATGTTAAGGGGGAGTTTGTCAACACACTTCCTACATGATACGGGTAGTTTGTTGATACACTTTCTACTTTCAAGACGTGAAGACTTTGAAGATCCTCCGACATTGAAGACATGATAGGACATCAGAGTCTTGAAGACTTGAGGACCAAAGACCGTCGAAGTTCAAGACGAGTCTACACTTTTAGAAGAACAAGACAAAGATTAGAGATCAAAGACAAAGCTACAGCCAAGGGGGAGTTTGTTGGTGCACTTGTGTCTGTACTTTGTCTGTATTCGGTCTGATATAAACGATGTCCTGATTTGTATTGTAAGTTGACCAAGTCAACCATCCTCCGGTTTGACTTGGACAACAGTTGAAAGAGGTTCTGATCGAAGGATAGCCTCGAAGGATACACCTGATCCTTCGAGGTGATCGAAAGATATGGTTCGACCATGGTTCGACCATTAGACCTCGAAGGATGATCCTTCGAGGTCCATGCTGATCTTTCGTGTAACATGTGGTCGACAGATGATCCTTCGGACCATCTGTCGAATCCTTCGACCAGACCTGCTGAGCTGGGTATATATACCCATGCATGTGTTGAGTGTGAGTTAGTTCTGGAGTTCTGAGTTCTGCCATTTTACACACCAAGAGATAGAAGCTTAGAGAGCATTCTGCCCAGAACTCACACACACACTTAGAGAGTTTATAGAACACTTCTGTAAACATTGAGCTTGTAACCGAACCTTCATTTGCATTAATACGACTAGTGTTAATCGGTGAATCTTTGTGTGTTTGTTTCTCTACTTGCTACTAACTCGGTTTGCTTGCTAGCTTGGATTCCGCACTCGCTAGTAGGTTTGTATAACAAGGTTTAGGTTCGTAATCCTCCGCGAAAAGGGACCAACATTCTTATTTGGCAATGGTAAATAAAGGAAATGCCTTTCAAAAAAAAAAAAAAAGGAAATGCCCTTAGGTTAAAGACACCTTGTAAACAGTTTGTTAACGCCTCAAGTTTGAATACTCAAACCAGCTGTATAATTAATGAAGTCAAAGTGAACAACAAAAGTTAATTATATGATCTTGTGACATACAAGTAAATATAGAGCTATCTTATCGGTATTGTACATAGCACATAAAAAGATAATAATGCTATGGGTCACCACCTCACAAGCATGGAGGAATATACCGAATTAACCAAAACAAAAACCAAAACGTGATTAAACACGAGATTATGCAAAAGGGAACTGATGATTTTGAAGAATTCTCGATCTTCATGACCATCATGACCATTACGACCATCACGATCACCACTGTCAGCAACTCCAGCAACTAAAACTTTTCAAGAATTTCTGACTATGGTAAAACCAAATCGACTAATAGTTCCAAAGGAACGATGGACCTTGCGCGATATCCCCATCGCTAGAATTCCCCTCATCATATTCAGCAAAATGAGGAGAAATCATCAGTGGTGGCTGCATGAAATAGTCATCAAACCCCGGAAATATATCATAATCCGTCACATTATTGCTATAACTATCATGTAACACAACCGAAGACGATGTAGAGTCTTCCATGGGTGCGACCGCATCAGGAACAACCGAATTGGCATAGCGAGCTGCAGCAGCCTGTATCTGGGACGAAGAAAGAGACGTTCCACCAGGAATGTTGGGTGGTTGATCAGGGAAGTTGAACTTAGCAGAGCTGCCACGAAGACAGAAGGCCGCAGCGTCAAAAGCTCGAGCCGCTTTCTCTGGTGAGTCGTATGAGCCTAACCAGATCCTCTCACGGCTGTGTGGCAGCCGGATCTCTGATACCCATTTCCCCCATTTCCTCTTTCTCACACCTTTATACTTTGGCTCATGCGTAGAAGACCCTTCTGATTCAGGTTTCATCATGATCAGTCTTTGGCGTTTGCTGATGTTACTTTATATATATGTATGTGTATTTGTGTGGGATTTAACATTTAAGGGTCTGCGCAGAAGCAGATGAAATACTGAAAAAGACTGAAGGTCAACCGGACGCGTAATCTGGAATTCTTTGGTAAAACCTTAAAAGAAACTCACCCAATTAAATAGTTTTTCGCACAGCCGAAATAATCATCAAAAGATGTAATCGTTGACCTATGTTAAACCATAAGAACATATATATAATAATAGTAATATTAATTTCTATGATCAAAAACTTACTATATTTTTAAGGGGATGAGACTTGATTTACGCGGTTCCGGAAATATGATCTAAAGAGCACGTGTGTTAATAGGCATGTGGTCATTTTCAAGGCCACACATGATGATTACTGCATCGCTGCCTACTGACCATTAATAATCTCCTTATCTTCTTTTCTTCTAGATCCAACTTTTTCGATTTTCCTCCCTCCGATTTAAGTCTATTTTTAGTCTTTTTAGTGTTTTGATCATACATTTTTGCTAACACAAACTAGTTGTAAAAATAGAAAGAATTGCATGAGTGGTTTATTGAGTTTGGTATGTTTAACAATGTACAATTTTGAAATGTTATATGCATTAGCGGACTCGGGGCGGTAGTGTGATGACCCTTCATCACGCGTTGAAAAGCAACGGAACACCACCGCCGCTTGTTCCATCACGCGTTATATATGTAACGCGTTACACCCACCACGCGTTGAACTTTTGAATTTAGACCGTTGAAAATGACCGTTTGTAATATTTTTTGACCGTTGTTTGATGAATTTGATTGTTTTTTTTTTATATAAATCCAACATTTTTCAATACACAAACTCAAAAAACTCTCAACTATTCTCACACTCAATACAAAAAATTAAAACACTCTCCAACTCAATCTAAATAATTTTACAAGAAATATGGAAGGTTCAAGCAAGAGAGGTGGCGGATCGAAAAAAAGAGGTTCGGGTACGAAGAAAAATCCCGTAAGGCCCAAGGTTCGAGCGAATCTTGGTGAGCCGGCGCGCTTTAGGTTGCAAGACGAACCCGACCAAGTCCCACCCTTTCAAACCCAACAATATCCACCCTTTCAATCGCAAACGTACCATAACCAACCGTTCGTTCCACCGTTTCAACCTCACCAATTTCAATCGCAAACGTATCAAACCCAACCCCACGCACTCGACCCACCCCACACACTCGACCCACTACTAGAAGACAACACCCTCATTCATCATTTTGCAAAAGCGTGGCGTGAACCACGTGAACCACAACAAAGTCTTGACGAGGACGATGAAGAGGAAGAGGAAGAAGAAGCGGAGGAAGAGGAAGAGGAAGAAGAACAAAATGTTGACGTTCAAGAAATCGCTCCAATCGGCCGACAACCTTGGACGAGCGAGGAGGAGGTGTCCTTGACGAAGGCGTATTTGCACATCTCGGAGAGTAAGAAACACGGGAACGAGCAACGAAAGGATGCGTTTTGGAGACGGGTCATTAATCATTTTAGGCAACTTCCCGGTGCAAGGATACGAAACATGGACCAAATGACGTCGAAGTGGACGGATTTGAACGGGAAAATTAGCAAGTTCAACGCTTGTTTCATTTAAAAGGTATGTTTTTTATTAAAGTTTAAAAAAAACAGTTTTTATAAAAAAACAGTTTTATTATAAAAACAGTTTAAAAAAACAGTTTTTATAAAAAAACAGTTTTAAAAAAAAAGTTTTAATTAAAAAACAGTTTTTATTAAAAAAAACAGTTTTATAAAAAACAGTTTAAAAAAAACACTTTTTATAAAAAAACAGTTTTTAAAAAAACAGTTTAAAAAAACAGTTTTTATAAAAAAACAGTTTTTATAAAAAAAACCAGTTTTATAAAAAACAGTTTTTATAAAAAAAACAGTTTTATAAAAAAACAGTTTTTATAAAAAAACAGTTTTAAAAAAAAAACATAACATTTTATATTTTTTGTAGAACCGAAACCCACAAAGTGGAGCGAGCGAGGCGAGGATCATGCAATAAGCCACCGCAGAGTATTCCCGAATGTACAAAAAGAGAACTTTTCCACACGTGGCGGCATGGGAAGTTGCGAGACATCACCCGAAGTGGGTCCCCGTTGAGTTGGTTGACATGCATGGTCCTACGGCTCCAAAAAAACGAGGCGGTTCGAAAAGATCAAAGACATCCGAGTCGGGGAACTACACGACTTCTGCGTCGGATAACTTGCCCCAAATGAACTTAAACGACGACCCTCTTGACGAACCCGATCAACCCCTTGACGAGCCCGTTAAGGAAGATACACCCATAAGGCCACGACGCAGACGAGGTGGTGAATCGTCAAGCAAAGGGAAGGAGGCGGTGGCGGAGTCGATCTTTAGAATTGAAGAGGAGAAAATGACCCAATTCAAGAAGGCCGAACAAAGAAAAGAAACAATGATGTCCCTAAAAGTTGAACGGGAGCAGGCGTACAAGGAACACCTTGAAAACGATTGAAAGACAAAATGATTTAAAAATCTTGTGTGAAAACAACGCCCATCTCGACGAACCGTTCAAGTCAGTTGTCATTCAACAAAAGCGCGCGATTTGCGCAAAGTGGGGTTGGGAGATGCCACCCGTTTAGTTTTTTTTTTATTTGGCTATGTAATTTATTTTTAAAGTTTAATGAAATTTATAATTTAGTGTTTTATTTTTAATTTCTAATTTTAAAATGAAAATTAAAAAAATTGGGAGTGATAGAATTCCATCACTAGTGATTCCACCCCTCCTACATTTCTATCACTAGTGATAGAAATTTGGTTGATGACATGGCATGATTTGATTGGAGAGTGAGAGTGATAGAATCCATCACTAGTGAACCACCCCTAGTCCCCTTATGAAAGGGATTCGATTAGGTTTGGGTAAGAAAGGGAACTTACATAATGAAATTACGCTTGAATGAATAAGATGAGTTATGTGAATTTGAGGACATGTTCATATAACGTACTAATCGTTTTTCTATTGAGAATTAATATGAAGTATAGGCATGTTAACAAAGGAAGTGAAGGTTGACTCCACAATCCGATGCGAGTAATCGAATGGATGGATGAAGGGGCTAGTATAAGAAAAAGCATGATATGTTGACGCGTTATTATGCTTGTGTTAAGATTTTTGTATTTTGTCACCGCTTGCTAATAATGTGTTTGAACGTGATGACTGCAGGCTATACATGTTTGTATGTTTCATCTAGAAGTGTACGCGGTTGAAGATCAAGTCAAGACACGGATTGTATGTGGGTGTGTACGAAGTCACTTAAATTGAGACATGTATGTTAGTTTTTGGATTAATTTATAAATAGAGATTAATGTATTTAAGTGAAAGAAAGAATATCATGAAGGAAATTTTAGGTATGTAGTTTCCGCTGCGAATCTTAGGTTAAAACGTGTTAGGGCGTTACATCAGGTCCTGAAATAGTGCAAGAAACCACCGACAAGATCACTCAAATCAAGGGAAGACTGAAAACGGCTCGAGATCGCCAGAAGGGTTATGTAGATAATCGACGCAAGCCGTTAGAATTCCAAGTTGGAGATAGAGTACTATTGAAAGTTTCTCCTTGGAAAGGAGTAGTTCGATTCGGTAAGAAAGGAAAATTAAGTCCAAGGTACATAGGACCATTCCCAGTAATTCAACGCATAGGACCAGTTGCCTATCGCTTACAACTGCCAGAAGAGTTAGCTGGGGTACATGACATATTTCATGTATCCAACCTCAAGAAATGTTTATCTGACGAATCACTGGTAGTACCTCTTCATGATATAGAGGTAAATGAAAAGCTAAAGTTTGTTGAGAAACCACTTCAAATAGAAGATAGAAAGGTCAAGTTTCTCAAGCACAAAAGACTAGTACTGGTCAAAGTCAAGTGGGATTCAAAAAGAGGACCTGAGTATACCTCGGAGCTGGAATCGTAAATGAAGCAAAAGTATCCTCACTTATTTCAGTAAATCTCGAGGACGAGATTTTAAATAAGGTGGGGAGGATGTAAGGACCTGCATAAATATCCCAAAACAACCCGTAAGTAAAAACCCGGACCCCTGAAACCCTAATGTGCATGAAAAATCAAGAAAATTGAATTTTGGTCTTCACGCGGGCCGCGTAAGACATAAGGGTGGTCTACGCGGGCCACGAAAGGTTGCAATTCACCGGATATACGTTCAGGCCACGTGTCAACCACGTGGCGGACCTACCTGTGACACGCTAGCCCAAATCATAGATTAGGAGGCCCTAGCGGGCCGCGTAAGTTTAAGAGTGGGTTTACGCGGGCCGCGTAAAACCCATATTTCAGCTATAAATTGCTTGGTTCATGAGCAGTTCACCTGTGTCGAAAGTTTTGATCAAAAACTAAGTTCTACTGCTCAAATTCACACTTTCACATAGGGAGACGCTGCTACGATACAGGGTATTAACCCGATCGCTGCTACGATTCAATGTCCGATCGATTAAAACCAATTCGATGGATGTTTAAGTGCTGCCCACATTAAGGCTATACTTTGTCATTCGTCGTAAATTCGATGGATGTTTAAGTGTTGCACTTTGTCATTCGTCATGAGGGTTTTAATCTCGTGAGTTATCGTAAATGTTGTATTAAGTTACTGACCCAGTTCGTGTGCATTGTCATTTAATTTAGGTTACAAAGCTTATCAGTAGGCTAAACTCTGCCCGTTTAAACTTGCAATGTGAGTCATTCTCTTTTTATCAACAATGTTTTACAATACTCCAAATTATTTTCAAAAGTTATAATTACAGGGATTAAGTCGTGGTTATCTTGAATGACTGGCTAGTGGGGTATTGTGCACATTACTAATTTCTCACGGTTAGGCTAATAATCCTAACAGTGATAATCATCACTACTTGGGTGAAAGGACCCAATAGTGGTATGACCATCGTCACCAGGAGGTGACACGGCGCCAAATAAAAATAAGATAGAAGCCATTGTAATCGCTCTTATGCTGTAACCTATAACTATGTGTCGTTTTATCAAATTGAGTGACTCGCCAGTATTTCCCCGCTGATAAAATATTTTTTTTTAAACATGTTTCAGGTGACCTACTGTAAAGCAAGGAAAAGTGCTACGGAGCACTAATAAGCTTGAAGTATTGACTCAGTCAAATAAATAAACATGTTTTGTAAAACAGGGAATTTCCTAGAAAAATTCCGTTATTGTAAATTACGGGGTATATCCCAAATTATGAAATAAAATAATCGGGCATTTTCAAGTTTAAACGATCCTGCTAAACTTCCGGTGTAAACTTATATACCACGGGTTTCTGTCCCGTGGCTTCTGGACCGGGTAAAACCGGGGCGGGGGCCGTGACACCCCTACCTTTAAAGTGGTTCAATGTTTGAAGCTTCGTATTAGAGGCATGGTTGTGGGGGGATTGGAACACGTCTTGGTTTTTCTATGAAGACCGTATTCCATAAGTGTTCCTTGTCGTCCGATACCACCTTCGATTCATATTAGATAGCGTTGCCTTAGTTAAATGTAAGCTAAACAGCTGGGATTGTCTTCCTTTAGCATGTTTTTATAGTACCATACAAATTTATTCTCCTAAACACACAAAACTCTTATTTCTTTCAATGCCCCCAGCTCATGTGTTTCTTTATCAATCTTGAATTGAAATGTCATCCTCAGAAAGTTCCATACGATGTCATGTAATGGTAAAAGCCACAGGTCCTAAGCCATTGCGCAAAACCTCGGTTGTGAACTATCGACCTTGCATGGTCCATGAAATTCTAAGCAAATCTGATTATATTGCAATTGTTTACTACCAGCCACACATACACTAACTAATTGGATGTCCTTTATCAACCACTGAGGTCTTCTAGCTAGCTTAACATCAAGGAAGTTGTGGGTTAAGCCAAAATAGATGAGGATGTGGAGACGATTGCCAAATGACCCTTGTACCCACATCGTTGAATAAGAGGGCAATTCAAGGTATGTATTGAGATCAACTGGGTCTATTTCTTCCTCTTCTGTTCGTTATCCTCGACCTCTATTATGGAAAGATATTTTTGTTTTCCACTTATGCCATAGAATAAACTTTTTCGTACACCAAAAGGACTCCCTTTTCAACGGTTTAAATTCCAACTCCTTACTAGTCAAGCGTTTAGTACTATTCACCTCCTGTTCCGATGGTGCCGGGCCCGTGAATGTGTCATCAGGACAAGTAACAATAGCAGTTTTGCAGCATTAACCGAGGGTGTTACCATAGACTACCATAGACGTATCATACCAACACTTGGTGTGTTCTTAACATCTTTGAGTTGATTAACAAAGTTGGAATTATAGATGTCTTGGATTTTTACCAACTATACACCTCATGTAGTATACAAGCTTTAAACGTCTTCATCGGCTCTCTATGTTTGGGTTTTAATCTTTTGAGATTCAAACTAGCAACATAAGGATTTCTAAGAGTCACTTTTTAGTACACAATCAAAGGAATTGTCCTGCCCTTTTATGAATAGCGAGTGACGTGATTTCTTCCATTCCGTCTTCAAACATGGCATTGGAAAAAATGGTTGGAGGTAGAGCAACCGTAATCTTCCTATGGAAGGTCTGCCAGAATAGTGCCTCGAGTTGTCGTGAATATTGATGATACTGTGAATATTGATGATACTGAATAACATCACCTTCCAGATGGATGACTGCATACCTTACTTTCATATTGTCTAGTGTTTTATCAATTGGTGAAAAAGTACTCACAACGATAGACCAACCCTCAACGTTCTCCACGTTAAACCCAGGAAATTCAACCTCGCCTACCCTCGTCTGCCGATTTCACGGGTCTTCATTTTTGGTTCGCCTAATCGCACTACCTGAATTGCTAAACTTTTTTTCGTTCACCGCCTTCAAGATATGCTTTTGTTGGCTCATCATCGTCGCTAGGGCTCCTAGAGTTCCAAGATCCCCATGTCGTGATCCTTGGTTGTCAGCATCTTGATTGCGTGTGGTCGTCATTGGATTGTTCTAATGGAAAATTGCCTAGGTTCTGATACCTTGATATGGTTAGAATCGTTAACAGAGAGGGGTAGAAAAAAAAGGAGAAAAGGTTTATCTCAAATACATACCATAATCCTTGAATACGTAAAACATATATAGGTCCATGCAACTTACAATAAGCAACCACCGACTGACAATATAAAAAATAATAGTCCCTAAACAAAATAATAATTATAAATAACGTAATAGTTACGAAGGTCACATGTGTTGCTAAGAATTTGTTTTTCAAGTAAACCACAAATCCATAAAGGAATTAAACACAAAGGTTCACTAGCTTTACAAAATTTAATGTCCTTCAGCCGTATTAAAAGAAAACAAAGAACTACCATGTTAATTATGATACTTTCGTTCTATATAATGTGATTTTATCACCCTTTTAGTCATTGAATAAATATTTAAGAGTAAATATCTATTTAAGTCCCCGTTATTTGATGGTTTCTATTACTTGAGTTCAATTCCCAAATTTTTAACTATCTGAGCACCTGATTTTCCAAGTGCAACAATCTTAGTCTAATTAAATAACTCAATTAGATTTTTTAATAAGTAGTGTTGGTGCATTTATGTCTATCGCCTCCGTCAATACGATTCGTAGCAGAAATAGAATGAAACATAGCTTTATTGTGTTATATTTAGGAAAAAGGGCAATGTGGCATTATTGTAAATAAGGAAGTTTTCCTTATAGCCTATGCCTATAAAAAGAGGAGTTAGTGTTTCATTTTAGAACTTTTGTCACTTTTGCCATTTGCACATTTGAGGAGCTTTGAAGTTAGAGAAAGAAAGTAGAGAGAGAAAGTGCAAGAGGTGATTCACGGTGCTTTGTATGATTTCAGATTATCAATAGAATCACAGTTTATATTACAATTTTGTGTTCGGTCCACGTACGTGTACGGATTCCGCACGTCACACGTATCGGTTTGCAATCGTTCGGGAGTAGAAAACCAATCCTACAAGTGGTATCAGAGCAGGAGCTCGATTGCACGGATCAATCGCACAAGAATTCATCAGATTCAGATCAACAATTCATCCAGATTTGTCAAATTTCTTCATTTTTCTATCTTCTTCACTTTTGGACTGAAAAACACAAAATTAACATGGCTTTCACGGTTAAAATTGGCTGATTTTTGGATATTATATGCGAAAATCATAATCGCACAAGCCTACAAAATTTCAGAGCAAAATTCCAAGTAATCTGAGAGAAATCAAGAATTTTCTGTCCGAATTCGATAAACGTGTTAACTGTTGTTCTTATTGATGTTCACCGATCGGATGGCCATCTGATCGGATGGCCATTCGATCCAAAATCCCATCCGATCCACTGCAGCTTGGTTGTTGTGTCTTAAGGTTCAATCGTCGAATGGTAGTTCGAACGAACTGACATCCGATCCATAGCATTTTGGTTTGTTTGTTAAGTGTCAATCGTCGAACGGCAATCCGAACGGATTGCCATCCGACACCCAGCTGTCACTAAACAATTGATTTGTGAGCCAATCGTCGGATACCAAACCAATCGAACTGATATTCGATCCAAATACATTTCAAATTATATAGTTTCATTTGCAAAGGGTCGGATTGCAAATCGATCGGATTGACATCCGATCCAAAGACAACAGTTCAACAAAACTCAGTTGACGTTCATTGACCTGGTTCGATCGGATTGACATCCGATCCAAAGACATCCTTCATCAAAACACAGTTTACTTTCTTTGACTTGATTCGATCGGATTGACATCCGATCCACATGCCATCCGATTCACGTTTCATTCGATCCATTTGTCATCCGATTCAATTGATTGTGTTTGTTTAAAACTGATTATTGTTTGGTTGTGTATTCACAGGTGATAAACGAGAAACATCATGGGTGAAGAATTCTATAACACCTTTTACAAAGCTTTCACATCAGAATCTTCAGAAACATCAACCGTTACACCAAAAACAATAACAAAAGCAATCAATGATAATATAAAACATGATAATTTCTATGGGACTTATTCGAAACCACCTAAACTTGACAATATAGAAGATTACACATGGTGGAAAGAGAGGTTTCTGAACTGGACAAAGGCATATGCTCACGAGAGTTGGTTCTGTTTGGAGTTTCGATATAGCCGACCGATAAACGATAAGCATGAAGAGATTCATCTAAATGATCTTTCCGATGAAGACAAACGAAAATTTTCATATGAACAGAAAATGATGCACTGATTCAGCAATCTATCAGAGATGATATTTTCTCTTTGTTAATTCATGATGGTCCTTCAAAATCGGTTTGGGAAGCTTTAAGGGTAAAAGCTGAAGGGGGTAAACAGATTAAAAAGAATAAAATTGCTTTATTAAAAAAAGAATTTGATCTGTTTGACAGCCTAAAAGGAGAGTCGGCGAGACAAATGATTGAGCGATTTTGCCATCTAAAAATTGATCTTGATACGTTTGGGATAGTAAAAACTCTAGAGGAAGCGATTGACAAAATAATTGAAGCGTTACCACGAGCTGATCTGTGGCAAACGTTTGTTTTTATTTTGAAAAATGATGTGTTATATGAAACAATTACTCTCGATCTGTTGATTGAAAAAATTGAAACTCGTGAACTTGAATTGCAGAAACAGAACAAAATGAGTAGTTCTTCGTATCAACAGAATGTTGGTCTTTACTATAAAGGTAGTATATCTTCGGTGAATGTTAGCGAATCGCCAAAGACTGCATTTAGTGTTGAAAAAATCAAAAGAACCACAGAAAGGCTCATCAAGCTATAATCCGGGGTATCATTCATCTTCTGCAAATTCAAATTCTGAAGATTCTGAGGAAATTCTCTGCAACATCGCTTTAAAACTGAAAATTTCTCCTACAATGAGCATCAATGCTTCTAAACAACAAATGAGTTTTCTTGCATCTGTTCTAGAGTCATACGAAGGTCTAGTATCTGGGAAAATTGGAAATTCAAAACGAACAAAGGAAGACTACGACCAGATAGATCCAGCAGAAATGGAACTTATTGATATACAATGGTTTTTGGCAAGTTTCATTCGACAAGCTCAACGGTATATGGAGATTACAGGCAGACAGTCAATCGGTGGACCTTCAACGAAACTGGGATTCGATAAATCCAAAGTGACCTGCTTCAAGTGCAAGCAAAAAGGTCATTTCAAAAGATAATGCAATAATTCTGCAGTTGACGGAACTGAAAATCCTTTCAATGATGATTATTATCGGAAAGCGATTTATCGCCGTAGCAAAGAGGAAACGCCAAACTTGAAACAGATTGAAAACAATTCTAAAGAAAAATCAAGAGCATGTGTGGTAATACAAGATGACGACGGGTTTGACTGGAGTGAGTTCCTTCCAGAAGATGATCTTGCTGATGATCGGTTCAAAGCAAGAGTCAAAAAGGAAGCATTAAACAAACATCATGTTCTTGTTGCTGAGATAAAAGAGAAAACACGAGAAGAAATTCTGAAAGAGAAAACTGAAAGAGAAAGATTTTTTGCAGGTTGTTGGATTGAGATAATGCATGAAGAGTATGAGGAAGCAAAATACTATGGGAGATACGACAAGAAGAGAGATTGTTACATCAACAAAAATGGTGATCCTGTCGTTCATCGAAAAGAAGTGGTGTTTGATGATGTTCTTGCAGTAATTCCTTTGTCTAGCGAATATTATTCAAACGTAAAAGATAAAACTTATCTGAGAAGGCTGGACAAGGTAATTCGTGATGTGATGACCGCGAGTTTGAAAAAGAGGAAATGATAGTACATAAGTAGACAATCACAATACGCTAAAGAAATGAAAAGTCAAATATGATAAACGATCTCACTAATGATATGCCAGTAGGTTTTTACACGCTTAGTAGATTGTTTTTGAGATATAAACCTAAATATCAATACTTACTTATCTCGTGGGGAACATCTCCCGGATATATGGGTAACCCCCGAAATCTTGTTTGAGAGATTGCCTGATTCTGAGATACTAGGTCTTTATACTATTTGATATCTGGGGTATTATACCTGGTCTTCTGATATTGCGGAAGCAATGGCCTAGACCTCGTATAATACTTTACGCGCTTTAAAAAGCTTACCCTCTGCATAAAAATTGAAAAATATCGAAAGATATTAATCAATTGCAGTTGAAGAAAAGATTCTCTAAAGGGGAACACACCTAAAGTCGAGCCTTCATCTCTTTGACTGAACGAAAGTTCATACCTGAGCTCTCAAGGTCTCGCACTAACCTAGAATACAAATATCAAATTGGTATACTCACTTGTAAAACTGAATCTAGGGAATTTTGATACGGGAGTATATTCTATGGTGGGACACGTGAATAAGTTTAAGTCCTTAAAACACTAATATCGTATCTCAAATCGATTGAACTTTGTGTGAAAATTTAAGTGGATTAGTATACTGATAATCTAAGTGAATCGTTTAGAACTTAATGTGTTTAAAGCTCAACGGTGCTAGTGATTTGTCATAAACTGATATGATCCTCTAACGCGAACTCAAACAAAAATATTGTCTGTAAATAGGCATGTAAATATTTCTTTACTGCTTTAATTTTCAGAAAAATACAAAAAGATTTTGATTCTACTTTATTTTCAACAACCGATGTCCAAGAGCTGAGTTTCTAAATCTAAGTATGCTGAACGTGTTTCTGAGAATAAAACAAGCTCATTAATTTGAAACTTAAAATTTTTACAAAAAAAAATATCAAAAACAGTTTGTGAAGTCACCAAGGTCATTAATTTGGACTTGGATGATTAACTGTGAGGGATTTGGATTCTTAAATTGTGAAAATTTGCTGTAAAAAGCTAGGTTTCGAACTTGAATTGCTTAATACTGCCAAATCTATGAAGATTGTTGATAGGGGAGAGAATCAAATAATCCTGGATATATTCATATTTTTATATTTAGAGCCAGGTTCTTGATTAAAAGTGTTTAAGAGCCAGGTCATCATTTCTGGAAAACCGAAAATGCTTTCACTATCGAAATGTTTTAGCTTATGCTGAGAGAGCCAGGTTTTTCAATCCTGGATGTTCAAATTGTTTTCACTTACAAGTGTTTGAGATTTGCAGATGCTATGCTAGATTACGATCCCGATAGCCGAGTCTAAGGGGGAGTCTGAAGACGAGCTAGAGGCAAGGGGGAGCTTGTATCCGGAAAGCGAGGTGTGGATCCCAAAAGCACGGAAGCTTGACGAAAGGGGGAACCTGAAGAAAGAGTTTACTGAAAGGGGGAGCTGAAGCTGAAGACAGATCCACGGGGATTCTGTTCGAGCAAAAGGGAGTCTTGTTGGTGCACTTGTGTCTGTACTTTGTCTGTATTCGGTCACGATGTAAACGATGTCCTGATTAGTGTTGTAAGTTGACCAAGTCAACCATCCTCCGGTTTGACTTGGACAACAGTTTGTAAAATGTTGAAAGATGTTCTGTGTCGAAGGATAAGAGATCGAAGGATAATGTGGATCCTTCGATCTCATCGAAAGATATGTTTCGAATGATAGATCTCGAAAGGTGATCTTTCGAGGTCCCTGTTGATCCTTCGAATGCTTTGTCATCGATAGATGATCCTTCGAACCATCTATCGGATCCTTCGGACCAGACATCATGGGCTGGGTATAAATACCCATGCAGTGTGTTGTGTTTCATTAAGAGAGACACTTAGAAAGACAGACAGAAAGATAGAGCTGAGAGCATTCTGTCCGAAACACACACACACATACTGAGAGTTTGCAAGTTAGATTTGTAAACATTGTGCTTGTAACTGAAACCTTCATACGTATTAATACATTGGTGTTAATCGGTGAACCTTGTGTGTTGTGTTTATACTTGCTTCATCCCGGTTTGCTTGCTAGCTTGGATTCCGCACTCGCTAGTGAGTTAGTATAACAAGGTTTAGGTTCGTCATCCTCCGGAAAGGGACCTACAAGTGGTATCAGAGCCGTGGCTCTTTACCTTGTTTAAAACCGGGTTTGTTCAAGTTCTTGGTGTGTTTGGACACTAGGTTTAGCACCCGTTTTGGTGGTTTTTCTTGCTTTTCTAAACTGAAAAACGGTTTCTAAACCTTCGGGAGTGTTCAAGGTTGGGTTGGGTAACTTGAAAACTTGTTTTTAAGTGACTTTAAATTTTCCGGCCACATTTCCGGTGTGTTCAGGTGACCGGATCTTTTGGATAAGGTTTGCCATTTTTGGGTATACTTTGTTTGAAAGTCAAAGTTGGTGAAAAGTTGTTGGCAGAACATCCTTTCTGCCGAAAGTTGGTATACCAACCTATCACCTTTCGTACCAACCTGTCACCTTTTTCAGTTGTGTCAGAAGGATTCGAAGGATATCTTTCGACATCGAAAGACCATCTTTCGATCAGGAAGGATCGATAGATAATCATCTTTCGACCCATCCTTCGAAGTCAGAGATCTATCCTTCGAACCAGGGAATCTTTTCGAAAGATAAGGATCCTTCGTGTTGGTGAATCTTTCGAGATCTGTGTTTGAAATATCAGGAGAATCTTTCGAAATCATCTTTCGAGAGATAAGGATCCTTCGTGTGATCAATCTTTCGAAGTCAATCCTTCGAAATCATTGTTCGAAACTCAACAGGGATCTTTCGAACCTTGTTGATCGTTCGAACAAGTGTTGATCCTTCGAACAAGTCTTGTATCTTTCGATTTGTGTCTGTGTACACTTAACAGTTTGTGCTTGTGTAGATCTTCAATTAATATTTGATCAAAATGAGCTGTACAAGTCCCTGGGATTGGAGTTTGGACTCACGATCCAATCAAGAGTTAGTCACTGCTGCAGATTGGGCAAAGAGTATGTTACCTTCTCCATCGATCAGTCCAAGTCAATGGGCTTTGGTATCCAATCAAAGTCAAAGCATTCAAAACCTTTTGATCAGTGAAAGCGAAACGGGCAGTAACAATCGTCCACCAAAACTAAATCATATGAATGAGTTTCCATCATGGAAAAACCGCTTTCACACGTATGTCCAAGGGCAAAGCACCGATCTTTGGACGTGTTTCATCAATGCATTCAATGAAAATCTGGAGACTGCTGCGTCCACTTCTGAGGGTTATGCCAATATGCTTGAAAAAGACAAGAAGGCTTATGAATTGGAGAAAAAGGCCTTTGCCACACTTACTCAAGCACTCAACAAAGACATCTACCATCAGTTCTCATACTGCAAGACTACGAAAGCATTGTGGGATTGTTTAGTAGCTAGAGGAGAAGGCAATGCAGCTGCTCGAAAGTCTCGGCATGATTTGTTGAAGAAAGAGTTTGAATCTTTTCAGTTTTTGGAAAACGAGACTCTGAATGATATGACCACACGTTTCTATCATTTGATTAGTGAAATGTGTGCTTATGGAGTTGTCTCTACTCAACAAGACATGGTGAGCAGGTTTGCTGACGCCTTACCTCCAAAGTGGAGCTCTTTCATTGAGCTGTTGAAGCATACTGGAACTCTAGATCAAGTTAACATCTACGAGTTCATTCAAAAGCTGGAACACAAAAATGATGAAGAAATCAGGAAAGCCAAGAGAGCTCCCGCCCCTCAAAATACAGAAATGTATCTTCCGGGTTTCGATGCTCTAGCTAGAGCAGCTGCAGCCCAGCAACCTAAACTGCAGACTGCATTTGTCTCCAACACAAGTTCCTTTCCATTTCCTCAATCAACAGCTGCTCCACCACAACCTCAATTTGATCCGAGGTCTTACATTCCTGTCCCAACACAGCCACAACCACAACCTCAACAACAACAACAACAGCAAGCTCATTATGCAAGCAATCCTAAACCTCAACCCCAAAATCCTAACACAATCCGAGTCGACAACTCAAATCTTTCACACCTTAGCATTGAAGTTGCTAAGGAGCATATGGAAATTATTAATACCATGGTCAGTGCTTACTGTGGTTTGGTAGCAGGTAAGCTTGGAAACATCAATATGACCAATGAAGACTACCAACAGATCGACAAGGAAGAAATGGAGTTGATGGATATCAAGTGGGCTTTTGCAAGTGCGGTTAGAAGGGCCAAAGACTTCATGGCTCGTACTGGTAGAACTTCGTTAGAAGGAAAGAAAGATACGAAGTATGGGTTTGATATCAATGCCGTTACATGCTTCAACTGTGGTAATAAAGGGCACTTCAAACGTGAGTGCACTCTACCAACAAAACACGGCAATCACAACCCTTTCAGAAACCAGACGAATGTGAATGCCCAACAAGAAAACCGTGAACGGAGGATGGTGGCAGTGAATAACAATCAGGGACAGCCTGGAACTACAAATCACAATCGGGCTTTGGCTGTTCAAGCTGATGAAGGATGTGACTGGTCAGTGCAGTTTGGTGAAGGTGATCAGGGAAGTGGAACAGCTTTGTATGCTAAGGTCATCGAGCATGTTCATAAAGAAGAGTCTTCTGGAAGTGATGACAGTTCTGGTTATTCTGGAAGTTCTGATGAAGAAGGCTCTGTTTCTGGGGATAATCACTCAGAGCCTGATGTGAAGGAAGAAGAAGGTGAAGATATTCAGGATCTTCTGAATGAAGCTGATGAGCTTAAATGTCAGAAATCAATTCTGATTAGGAAGGCTGCCACTGCATCACAGGAAATGGAGAAGCTATTTTCTGAAGATGGAGCTTTTTCTTTTCAAACTGCCTTTATGGCAAACGGTTCAGCCTCTTCTAGTCAGGTAAATTCTGAACCTCCTGTTCCTAGTGTTTGTAAATCATGTGCTGAGATGAAGCTTGAATCAGAAAAGCTTCATAGTCATAACCAGAATTTGGTTATTGAACTGTCGAAATGCAAAGAGGCAAACATGGCTTTAACTCGGAATGAAAAAGATTTTAAATCTGTAATAGAAACATTAAAGAAAAATGTGTCCGAGGTTAACAAAGTAGTTTACCACAAGCAAGTTAGTATAAATGAATATATTAACATTGTGGAAGAAACTAAAAAGCAATTAGCCATAGCCCAATGCGAGCATGATGCGATCAAACAGAAATTGGATAGTTATTCTAACTCCCAATTTGTGCTTGATCACATCATCGAGGTTCAACAACCAAAGGGAACTCAGAAAGGCATAGGGTACACGAAATGTCCCCCCCCCCCCCCGTTGATGAACAATTATACCAAGATGCCTGATGAAGAGGAAATGCCTCGGTATGAACCCAGTGTGCCTCTAGATGTTGAGGAATTTGCTACTGGCCTAGGGTTCAAGCCGGAAAATTCATCCTCTAAGCAACCAGAAACGTCATCATCCGTGAAGCAAAGTCCTCCAATCATTGAGGACTATGATTCTTCAGATGATGAACCATATGTGAATGACAAGGATGAATCATTTAATGAAACAAAAGGAGTAGAAATTCCAATTGAGAATCATATTCTTTGTGATCCTCCTACTCCTGTTGTGCAACCTGTTCAGAAACAAGTGATTAATCCTGTCAAAGTTGATGAGACATGTGTGTCTACTGTTAAAAGCAGTAATGTGTTGTATACACTGGTTGGAGATAATAAAATCTACTCAGATCAAGTTTTTCCAATTAAAAATGTAAATCAATCTTTGATTGATAAAGTCTTTAAAGACAACACAAACAAGTTTTTGGGAAAAACACTTCCGGGAATTGTTGTAACACAATGTGATCCAATTCCTAAGGCTGAGATTAGAAAACAGTTTGGTAATCAAAAATCTCCAACCACTCAACAACCTACTGCTTCTAAGGGTAAACAACAACAACGAGCTCCAAAGCCAAAGGCTAAGGTTGAATCAAAAGGAGCTCGTTACAAGAAGAAAGCAAAAGTTGTTAAATTTGTAGCATCAAAAGGTACAGATAAAATTGAGACTTTTGAAAACAAATCAAACACTGATTTTGTACAACAAGTCAAGATTTTGAAACGTAACAGTGATAACAATTACACCCAACACACAAACGGGTGTGATGAAGGAGCAAGTACCTCAGGTTCTACAGGTTCAACATCTGCTAGTCGATCAAGTTCTCCTAAGTCTGTTGAAAGGAGAACTTGTTTCAAATGTGGAGAAATTGGGCACATCATCAGAAACTGCCCAAATGCTCCAAAGAGTAAATTTGTTGAGAAAGCTCCACCTGAAACAGTTCACTCTCAACGTCGGTCAGTTTCGCCTAAACATGATAAACGAACTGTAAAAGAACAAGAAACTAAACAACGACGTAAGAACATGAAAACTGTTGAAAAAGCTTTAAAATCTGAAGTTAAAACAGTGCAAAAGGAACCAAGTGTGTCACAACCTGTAAAACCAGAATCTTCAAAAACTGGTAGGCAAAGACGAACTTGGTTACCTAAGTCGGGTGACAATTCAGGGGGAGCAGTTGTTCTTAAAAACCATCAAGAGATTGATATCACGTTTCGTGATGCTCAGGGACGACCCAAGACCACTAAGGCTTGGGTCCCCATTCTCAACTGATGTTTTTAAATGACATGTGCAGGATGTTCTAGGAGGAACTATTAATAGTCACTGGATTGTTGATAGTGGAGCATCCAGGCACATGACTGGCGACTTACGGCTCCTATACGACGTGAGAAATATTAGAGGAGGGTATGTTGCTTTTGCGGGTGACAAAGGCGGTTTTATCACTGGAGAGGGAAGTATCTCCAATGGCATCGTGTGCTTCGATAAGATCAATTATGTTAAGCAAATTGATCACAATCTTCTCAGTGTGTCGCAAATCTGCGATAAGAAATTCACCGTGCATTTTGATGATGCCGGCTGCTATGTGCTGAAACCTGGATTCAAAATTCCACAAGAATGGATTCTCTTATCGGCTCCGAGAGTTAATGATCTTTATATTCTCGACATGAGCCAGGCGATTACAACATCTGCACAAGTCACTTGCTTTGTCTCAAAAGCCACAGAAAAGGAGTCTATATCTTGGCACAGAAGAATGGGACACATTCACTTGAGAAAGATGAACCATTTGGTGAAAAATAATCTTGTGAATGGTGTGCCTGTGAGAAGTTTTCATCTACAAGATATCTGTGTCTCGTGCCAAAAAGGGAAGCAAACGAAGAAGTCTCACCCGTTGAAGAAAATCAACACTGTCAGCATGCCTCTCGAACGTCTTCATATGGACCTTTTTGGACCTATGAAACACAAGACAACGTTCGGTGATGCCTATTGTCTAGTTGTTACTGATGATTACTCTAGATTTTCTTGGGTATCCTTCATGGCACACAAGAGTCAAACTCCTGGCATTCTCAAGGATCTTCTTACAATGTTGGAGAATCTCTATTCGTTGAAAGTAAAGAGGATCCGAAGCGACAATGGAACTGAATTCAAGAATCAAGTTATGGATGAGTTTTGTACTTCTAAAGGCATTCTTCATGAGTACAGTTCTCGATATACTCCACAACAAAATGGTGTCGCGGAGAGGAAGAATCGAACGATTATCGAAACTGCAAGAACAATGTTAGTAGAGTCGGAACTCCCTATTCAATTCTGGGGGGAGGCTGTATCGGCTGCATGCTACACGTTAAACAGAGTTCTTACAGTAAAGAGACATGGCAAGACTTGCTTCGAACTCCTTCAGAAAAGGAAACCGGATCTTTCTTACCTTGAACCGTTTGGTGCTCCATGTACTATGATTGAGCCGGATGGAAAGTTTGGTGCAAGAGCTATCGAGGGCTTCTTCCTTGGATATGCTACTCCGAATTTTCGTGTTTGGAATCTAGCTACCAAAAAGATTGAGCTATGGAGCAAAGTTAGGGTTCAAAGGTACACGAGTCCTGTTAGGGCTCCGGGTGATCCGTGGATGTTCGATTATGATGGGCTATTTGACTCCTTCAATCTGCCAACCTTTGACGAAGAATCAGCAGCGGCCAGGATGTTGTTGGAAAGTGACAACGCTGCTGTCTCGCCTTTGGTTAGACCTATTGTCGTTGACCCTCAAGTTTCTTCGTCTGTCAACAATATGGTTCAAAATGAGGTTTATGAAGATGCTGCTGATTATAATGACTCTTCTGAAGATGATGAATATCATGATGCAGCTGAAGGATCTTCAGCTCCAGCTGCTCCTGTTCAAGGTGCCTCTGGTGATACACCTCATATGCAGAATGTAGACACTGCTGAAGGGAATGCATCCACCTCTACCCACATTCCTGGTGTGGAGCTGGTTGTTGATCTTAATCTGAATAATTTGGGTATCAATGCTCGTGTGCCAGATAATCCTGAAATGAGGATTCACGATACCCACCCCCAGCAGAATATTATAGGAGATGTCCATCGCGGTGTGCAGACGCGTAATCAGCTGAGAAACAACCGGAATGCTGGTTTGTATTCAGCTATAAGAGAATCTGGCCAACAAAATGACTGGTCCTTCGCATGTTACGTGTCACAAGAAGAACCAAAGTCGTGGAAAGAAGCATTGAAAGACAGTGCTTGGGTTGAAGCCATGCAGGAAGAATTACAGCAATTTCACAAGCTTGGTGTTTGGAAGCTTGTTGAAAAGCCTGAGAACTACAAGAAGATTGGCACTCGATGGGTCTTCAAATGCAAGAAAGACGACCGTGGAGTGGTTATTCGGAACAAAGCTCGTTTAGTCGTTCAAGGTTTTCGTCAGATAGAAGGGATCGACTACAACGAAGTCTATGCACCAGTTGCACGTCTGGAAGCTATTCGGATCTTTCTGGCTTATGCCTCATTCAAAGGATTCAAGGTTTACCAGATGGACGTCAAAAGTGCATTTCTACATGGTGTGGTTGAAGAAGAGGTATATGTCGAACAGCCTCCAGGTTTTGAAGATCCTGTCCATCCCGATCGGGTTTGGTTGCTCAACAAAGCTCTCTATGGTCTTCATCAAGCGCCACGAGCTTGGTATGCAACCTTATCTACATATCTGCTGGAGAACGGTTTTCGAAGAGGTCTTATCGATTGTACTCTCTTCATCAAAGAACAAGATGGAGATCTTCTTCTGGTACAGGATAAATTCGAGATGAGTGCTATGGGGGAAATGAATTTCTTCATGGGCCTTCAAGTGCAACAAACAGAGTCTGGGATATTCATCCATCAGACTAAATATGTTGGTGACATCTTGAGCCGGTTCCAGATGTCTGATGCAACGCCCATTGGTACCCCATTGCCAACTAATCATGGAATAACTCCTGACTTGAAGGGTGAACCTGTTAGCCCTTCATACTACCGCGCAATGATCGGATCCCTTATGTACCTCACAGCATCAAGGCCAGACATAATGTACCCAACGTGCCTGCTAGCCAGATATCAAGTTAACCCGAAGGCCTCACATCTTGCAGCTGTCAAAAGGATTTTTCGTTATTTGAAGGCTTATCCCGACACCGGTCTGTGGTATCCTAGGGATAATAACTTTGACTTGGTCGCATTCAGTGATTCTGATTTTGGCGGATGCAAAATCGACGGCAAATCCACAACGGCTGGATGTCAGTTTTTGGGAAATCGCCTAGTCACATGGCAGTGCAAGAAGCAGACATGCGTCGCTACATCAACATGCGAAGCTGAATACATTGCTGCCTCAAGTTGTTGCTCCCAAGTTCTTTGGATCCAACAACAATTGCGGGACTACGGTTTTGAATTCCTAACTACTCCTATTTACGTTGATAATTCTGCTGCTTTAGATATCACTAAAAATCCTGTGCAGCATTCAAAGACCAAACACATCGAAATCAAATATCACTTCATACGTGATTGCTTTGAGAAAAGGCTAATCGATGTTGTTAAGGTCCACACCGATGACCAACGTGCCGACTTATTTACCAAAGCTTTTGACAAATCTAGATTTGACTTCTTATTATTGGTAAACGGCATTAAGGTCAAGCAAGAGTAAACCAACATCGGAAAATCATTTTTGTAAATATCTTTGTGTGTTTTAAATTTGTTTTAGTTTATTGATTTTAGGAGGAGTAAATCCAAAATCTGAAAATCCAAAAACATCGAAAAATTTCAAAAACACAAAAACAATAGAAAAACAAAAATGAGTTTCCTGGCGAGCAAAAGAGAAAATGATAGTACATCAGTGGTCTATCCAAACCTCTTTAAACCTTAAATGTAAAACGATAAGCAGCTCTATATAAGATGTATCGGTAGGCTCACAATCATTTTAAAGTGTGCAGGGTAATATAAATCTTAATCGACTGAAGACCAGGTGGGAACCATTCATTGGCATATGGTCTTAGTACCGAAATTTCGTTTGATAGATTGCCGAGGTTCTGAGATATTCGGTCTTTATGCTGCTTATCATCTGGGTATCATGGTTGTATCTTTTACCGAAAAATAACGGGGACGCAAGTCTAGATCTTCCATGATACTATACATACGTGTACATAATACCTACTGCATTCGACCTCAATAAGTGATAAACAATCACATGTCCAAACAAATAAGTGATAAAATATCACATTTATCCGGGTGTCAAGTTCGTCTCTCTGCTGTACGGAAGTACTGACCTGTTCACGGACTTGCACCTGTGCCCTCATGCATATGAAAATCAAGTTCCTCATCAATAAGTGATTATATCACATAGGGCTTGTTTTTCAAATCAAAATAAGTGAGTATCTCACAGCTTATACGGTCAAACAGATGATAATCGGTATACTCACCGGTAAGATGAACTCTCGTGCATACCTTGATACGGGAATGTGTCGTGATGTGGATGAACACCGGTCGGTAAGTATAAATCATACCTTAACGTATCCCCTCGCCATGATTACATCTGATAAGTTGAGCTTAAGTGGACAACAATACCGATAATTGTTATAGGATGCTTATCTTAATGTTAACTAACTGAACAACAAGAGTGTTTTGGCATGACCGTACACTGATATGATTCTCTTACCCTCGAAACTCGCAAAAAGAATGTCTGTATATATTTATTTGCTGCTTAACCTTTATTGTCTTCTTTTAAACAGTTTCGTCGTTTGGTGCATATCAGCACGACATTAGCGGTGATGTCGTTTGATAACACTCAAAGGATTTTAAATTGTTGTCTTTTAATTTCAAAAATACCAAAAAGATTTTAGGCGTGTTTTAATATAAACTTTATAAAAGCCAAAAAGATTTTATTTCTACTTTATTTTCGATCGTACGATGTTGGAGCTCGAGTCTTCGTTACCTGAAACCTGAACGAAAACCGAATTGACTAAATCTTCATAAACGGTCGAAATTTGCAAGTTTTGAAAGTTAAGTCTAAAATTGACAAATTTATTAAACTTTCAAACTGTCGGACGGTGTTTGATTGTGACATGGTCATTCGTGTGTCATTTGTTTATGCTAACTATTCCAAGCAGTTGTTCTCATTACGCGTTTAGATTTCTTGCATGTGCAGATTCTAAAGGCTAGGAGAACATGGTCGATGACAAAGCTTTGGAATGAAGACACGACGAGAAGGCGCTCAATCGAAGGAGATGATCGAGTTGCCGCTGACCATCATCAACACCACAAGGATCTCACTTCATAAAGATCAAGTCATTCACGAGCATAACTCAAGGGGGAGCTTATGCCAAGGGGGAGTTTGTCAACACACTTCCTACATGATACGGGTAGTTTGTCGATACACTCTCTACTTTCAATACGTGAAGACTTTGAAGATCCTCCGACTTTGAAGACTTGAAAGGACATCAGAGTTTTGAGAACTCGAAGACCAAAGACCATCGAAGTTCGAGACGAGTCTACAACTATAGAAGATAAAGACAAAGCTACAGCCAAGGGGGAGTTTGTTGGTGCACTTGTGTCTGTACTTTGTCTGTATTCGGTCACGATGTAAACGATGTCCTGATTAGTGTTGTAAGTTGACCAAGTCAACCATCCTCCGGTTTGACTTGGACAACAGTTTGTAAAATGTTGAAAGATGTTCTGTGTCGAAGGATAAGAGATCGAAGGATAATGTGGATCCTTCGATCTCATCGAAAGATATGTTTCGAATGATAGATCTCGAAAGGTGATCTTTCGAGGTCCCTGCTGATCCTTCGAATGCTTTGTCATCGATAGATGATCCTTCGGACCATCTATCGGATCCTTCGGACCAGACATCATGGGCTGGGTATAAATACCCATGCAGTGTGTTGTGTTTCATTAAGAGAGACACTTAGAAAGACAGACAGAAAGATAGAGCTGAGAGCATTCTGTCCGAAACACACACACACATACTGAGAGTTTGCAAGTTAGATTTGTAAACATTGTGCTTGTAACTGAAACCTTCATACGTATTAATACATTGGTGTTAATCGGTGAACCTTGTGTGTTGTGTTTATACTTGCTTCATCCCGGTTTGCTTGCTAGCTTGGATTCCGCACTCGCTAGTGAGTTAGTATAACAAGGTTTAGGTTCGTCATCCTCCGGAAAGGGACCTACAAGTCTGTGTTACGGAAGACGTGTTAAAGCTTCAAGAAGACTTAGAGAGAGAGAGAGAAAGACAAGACGCTACGAGATTGACTGCGGCAATATCCAAGGGGGGTCTGTTGGTGCATTTATGTCTATCGCCTCCGTCAATACGATTCGTAGCAGAAATAGAATGAAACATAGCTTTATTGTGTTATATTTAGGAAAAAAGGGCAAGGTGGCATTATTGTAAATAAGGAAGTTTTCCTTATAGCCTATACCTATAAATAGAGGAGTTAGTGTTTCATTTTAGAACTTTTGTCACTTTTGCCATTTGCACATTTGAGGAGCTTTGAAGCTAGAGAGAGAAAGTGCAAGAGGCGATTCACGGTGCTTTGTACGATTTCAGATTATCAATAGAATCACAATTTATATTACGATTTTGTGTTCAGTCCACGTACGTGTACGGATTCCGCACGTCACACGTATCGGTTTGCAATCATTCGGGAGTAGAAAACCGGTCCTACAAGTAGAAGGGCATTTCCATCATTTAGACCTAATGTACAACCCTTTAATGCATAAGAAACCTAAAAAATATTGAAATAAATAAATTAAGAAATAAATAACTATAAAAAATACACTCTTATCCTTTCTTTACCTAGCTACTTCCCGCTCTACTCTCTTTCACCTGCACCACCACCATTATACCACCTCCACCACCACCGCACTACCACCATCTTTAACCCTCACTCCACCGCACTATACCCTTATTGCACTACCTCAACATCAACAATGCCTCGTCCCTCAGCTCTGCCTAACCCCTATTCACCATTTGTCTCCGCAAAACTCTGATTAGCCACCACATGTCACCGCAACCACTATTAACCCAATCTCGACCCACCTACCCTTTGAGCTACCCCTTCCTCTCTTTTTGATCATGAATCACTAGCCCCCCAAAATTCATCACCTTCCCCGCACCAAACAACCTCCTACAACAATCAACCATCGATGACGTCACCAGTCAACACCATTCCATCATTGTTTTACCACCACCGGTCACACACCCACTACTCTAATCTAAGTACGAACTTGATTTAATCTTAAGTCCAACTTTTTAATGTTTATTTACAGATCTTCGTTTAAATTTTCGTAGTTAGGTGGGGGTGGTGCTGTGGTGGTTTAGTAGTTTAGGTAGGGGAGGTGGTACGATGATTTAGTGGTTTTGGTGGGGTCATGGCAGGAGATGGTGGTGCAATGGTATAGGTGGGGTGAGGTTGGGGGATGGTGGGGTAGGGATGAGGTTTAGGAGAGAGAGAGAAAGTACAAATGAGCTAAAGAGAAGGTGTGTGTGCGTATCTTTATAATTATAAATGAAAATGTAAGTACACTTAGCTGGATTTTAACCCATACATCTTATTTTAGGCTATAACTTTTAGCCTCTCTCATTGCCATGTGGCATTTTTTACACGTGGCGTGTTCCGTTCTAATTCTTGTTACCGTGATTAGGACATTACAGAATGGCCTCTCCTGTTTTCTCTTCTATTCCATTCAACCCTAAATCAGTAAGGTGGTGTTTGTTTTTTGCTAGAAGTACTTCAGAACCTCTTATGTCTGCGTCGCGCAGACCACGCGCAGACATAAGGGTCTGTAGCTTGTTTGTTTTTTAGAAGAGGTTAGGTCTTCAAACCTCTTCCCCACCTCTGCGTCGTGCAGACTTGGCCTGAGGTCTTCAAACCTCTTCTCAAGACGCATCTCCTTCTCAAAACACATCTCCTCCTCAAAAACACAGAACCTCCAACCCTAATCCTACCAGCCACACCTGAACCTCCTCCCCCACCACCTTCACCTCCGGCGCCACCACCTCCCCCACCACCTTCACCTTCGGCGCCACCACCTCCCCCATCGGCTCCTCCTCCTCGTCGACATACACCTCAGCCGCACCCCCTCCTCCTGCTCGATCTCCAACCTCAGCCGTACCCAACCATCTGCGGCCTCCACCTCCGGCGCCACCACCTCCCCCACCGGCTCCACCTCGTCGTCGATCTCCAACCTCAGCCGACAAAGGTATGAATTTAGGGTTTTCTTTTTTTGCCAAATTTCGTCTAGTTATTCGATTGTTTACTTGTTTATTCTTATTCTTCGGTGGTGGTGGTGGGCGGTGAAGAATGAGGTGGTGGTGGTAATAGATGAAGGCAGAGAGAGAGAGTACTGTGGTGGTGGTAGATGAAGGCAGGGGGTGGTGCTGGTTGCGACGGTGGACGGTGCTGGTTGCGACGGTGGACGGATATGAGTGTTAGGTGGTGGCGTGTCACACCCCCAAAATCCACACGCGGAGTACCACCGCTTGGAGGCGTGACATGACCAGGATCAAGCCATCAATCATATTGAACATAGCATACTATAAATAAGATAGTTCGTAAAACCCAAATCAATACAATTGATGTTCTAAACCCAATCATAGTATCAATAGCGGAAGCGTAATAATGAAAATCCAAAGTATGTAAATGTAAACCCAAAGTAATGTTAAGTTTGATTGTTTAAACGTTTTAACATGGCATCCACGATCCATGTTCCACAACGACCTGCTCTTTCCTAGTGCAAGCTCCATAAGTACCTAAGGTCCTGCAAGGCATGCAGCAGAGGGTCAACAACTAGTTGAGCGAGTTCACAGTTAATAGTTCAGAAATAGTATAGTGTGAGTAGTAGTATGTTCGTTCGTTATGTCATGTATCGTATTAGTTTCCATCGCGGCCTCCCAGGCAGGTATGCGAAGATATTAGGGGATGTTTTTCCAAGTATTCTAGACTAGGTTTATTTGTATCGCGGCCCCCCAGGCAGGTGTGCGAAGATTAGTAAATTTAGTTCGCGGCCTTCCTAAGGCAGGTGTGCGAAGTCAGTCATAATATCGCGGCCAACCCTTGGCAGGTGTGCGAAGATCAGTTCAATAAGTGTTACTAGTCTAGCCGTATCTTATCGTTAGGTTCTATCATCCGAGTATATACAATAAGTCATCCAATCCCATTCCCACCCGGGAACCCCATGCCTTGGCTGTGTGAACTCACCTTGGGTTTACTCGGTATGCTAAGTATGTGCTCGAAGTAAATCAATCACGTCCTAGGGTATGCACGTATACACAATCAGTTTGTATTCATTTTGTTCACGTATAGACATATCACCAAGTAGCACATTGCACGTATTCAAGATTATGCAAGTCATGTTCATCATTTAACAGCAGTTAGTTAATACAGTTAACTTCTAACAGAGTCTAACTAGGTTACTGTGCAGTTAACCAAGTTAACGAATTACAGGTCGGTGAAACATAATCTGTTTCGCCAACTACCCTTGGCGAAACACCCCCCTCTATTTCGTCAAACCCCCTTGGCGAATCAAAATCCAGTTTCGTCAACTGTCTTTGGCGAAACACTTCCCCTGTTTCGTCAATATCAGTTCCGTCAACACATCAGTTACACATTCAACAATTTCACAGAATTCACAGGAACCCTAACTGCCGTCAATCATCAAACCGAAATCATGCAGGAGTCACTAACATATAAATCATCATCCAATCATCAAGAAATCAATCAATCATATTAGGCCAAACATTAACTTTAACAAGCGGTTCATACAACGAGTATAACACGAGCATCATCCGATTAATTACAAGTTCAGATTCGTGTGTTCAATGGTTCATCATGTAGCTACATTCGGTTAGTCCAATCATATGCGCAAACAGTTGAAATTACGTAAAACTCATAGAACCCTAACCATACCCATGTTTCACATAACCTATGAGACTAATCTTTCACGCTTAACAACATCAGAATCAATATACTTCTACCAATTTACAGATCAAGATCATACGTAGAGAAACCAAAGAATCTATAAGTCTATTTAACAAACATGCAACTAACCGAGATGGATGATACGAATGTTTGACCGTTCACGAGAGCTTGGGGAATACACAGGGCTGCCGTCAAAGTGGGGAGAGTTCTAGGGTTTCTTATTTTTGCTAAAACGTATGAAACATAAGTCTGTGCATGTTAATATACGCGTTTTACCGTAATGGGCCCGAACTGGGCTTTGGCGAAACTGGTTGGGCCGACGGAACACTTGTTTCGCCGAGACTAGGTTTGGCGAAACACACTTGTGTTTCGTCGAGTCACTATTGGCGAATCACCTGATTCGTCGAATCCTAATTGAGCTTAATTCCGTAATGGGCTTAATCAGTTACAATCTCATGTTACACTTACACAACCAACCACATACTCATGAAATCACAAAACACTTTATCATATCACAACGTATACATTACAAGTCAAACAAATCAAACAATTAAACAGTCGAAGTCAACGGTCAAAGTCAACGTGCATTTAATGCGAAAGTGAAAGTCGAAAGTTCGAGTTGTCACATTATCCCCAACTTAAAAGAAATTTCGTCCTGAAATTTAGTACGTACCCACTGAGGAAGCTAGATAGGTTGCATCGTTCACTGGTTTTCTTGGGGTGTCACATCCTCCCCCCGTTGATCTGGAATTTCGTCCCGAAATTCCGTGGTAGTAGCTTCAGCCTCAGCAGTGGCTGTATTGGTTTCGAATAACTAGGGATACTTTTCTGTCATCTGGTCTTCGCGTTCCCATGTGTACTCTGGGCCACGACGGGAGTTCCAACGAACTTGAACAAGAGGGATTCTCTTGTTTTTGAGGACCTTAACATCCCGGTCCGTGATTTCAACTGGCTCCTCGACGAACTGCAACCGCTCGTCGATAGTGAGTTCCTTAAAAGGAACTATGAGGGTCTCATCTGACAGGCACTTCTTCAGATTCGACACGTGAAATACATTGTGAACTGCACCGAGTTCAGCTGGTAGGTTTAGCTTGTAGGCCACTTTGCCTATTTTCTCAATGATTTCGAACGGTCCGACGTACCGCGGATTTAGTTTGCCCCGCTTGCCAAAACGTACCACACCCTTCCAGGGTGAGACTTTAAGTAAAACCCGGTCTCCGACCTGAAATTCCAATGGCTTCCTACGCTTATCCGCATAGGCTTTCTGACGGTCGCGTGCTGCCGCCATGCGTTGCCGTATCTGCGCAATCTTTTCCGTGGCGTCCACTACAATCTCTGGACCCGTGATCTGACTATCCCCCACCTCTGCCCAACAGAGAGGTGACCGGCATTTACGCCCGTACAATGCCTCGAATGGAGCGGCTTGTATGCTGGTGTGATAACTGTTATTGTATGAGAATTCCACCAAAGGGAGATGTTTTTCCAAGCTGTTGCTGAAATCGATAACTGTTAATAGCTTATTGCATAGGGCTTTTATTAGCACGCCTAGTATTGAAAAAACTTGAAATATCCACTGATGAAAAGAACCATTTTGAATTAACTCCAACATCTGATGCGTGTCACCTACACACCCCATTTGTTTTGAAAAGATCCACTGATGACCACTGATGAAAAGATCCATTGGCTCATAAGATGCAAATTAATGGCTGTTATGCACATACCAAGCTAGGTCATGGCTCTAATGTTCAAGGTCTATAAACAAGTGCAACATTTGATCCACAAACGGGTGAGTTTGTCATTCACAGTCCTGCTCTAATATCAAGCAAAGTTATTATGTAACATGAAATGGATTCACAATAAGAAACATGTTATATGTTTTATTTGTTGTATGTATTCAAATTTATGTCTCCTCACTCATATTATTTTATTTGGTGTTTGATGTCTAGCAGTGGTGGCTTGGTGGATTGGGCAAAGTGTCAACACATGGTATAGTTTATACTCGCCTCATAGTAGGTGGCCTCATATATTACCATGATTACTTGGCGTTTGATGTCTAGCAGTGCGCTAACAAAATATGCATGGAGAAGAAGATTAAAAAGCCATGCTGGTTTATGAAGCTAAAGTGATCGCTTTATGCAAACAAAGTATGATTAACGGGGCGAAAAAGTTATTCAAATAGTTAAAATTATCAAACCAAAGCACTCAAATAGTAATTTAGTCACCAAAACAAACTCAAGTAGTAATTTACTCTATATTTAAAGTTATTATGTCTCATGCAATGTGTAGCTGATGTTATTACAAAGCACTTAAATAGTAATTTAGTCACCAAAACAAACTCAAGTAGTAATTTACTCTATATTTAAAGTTATTATGTCTCATGCAATGTGTAGCTGATGTTATTAAATATGTTTTACGTGTACATCATTATGTTTCTAGCCTGTCAGTATATTAAGGTGTGTATATAACAATATTCCTTACTAAGTGGTAGAGGATTCGAGTCTCTTGATAGACAAAAATATAGATTTAAGAGTACAGCTAGAAGGTGCGTTTTCACTATTATTAAAAAAAAAATCAAATACGTTTCTTCGTAGTAATTAGAAAAACGTGTCCACACCAAATCATTTCTTATACATTCTAGATTGTAGAATTTTCAAAGCTTAAAACACATTGTTCAATAAAACTTAAAACACATTTATAACTAAAAGTTTAGGATGTATTATAAGAATATCGCTACATAGATAAGTACACTTTTTTAACAATTGTTGATTTGATGATAATTTGAATTTATTATTTTGAAAAATAAAAACATAAGAAAAAGTATAATATGTAAAGTTAACATCATAAATCAATGTTTAAGAACTTAGCAAATAAGAGTTGATGATATACCTATCCTACTTTATGGGTGTCTAACAAATCAACTACCGATGCAAACACTAAAATGAGTGGCGACTAAAAATTCAGGGTATTCGAAATTATTGTTATTTTTATATCAGCGGTATCATTTGTATAAAATCGGAAAAAAAAAATTACACTACGTAGATGAAGTTGATGGGTATTTTTACACTACGGAGACAGAGTTGAAAGATAGTCCGTGCTACCCCGCTTGGCTGCTTCTACACTACCTCCACCCCTATCTAAAACATTCTCTTTATAGTATAACTTAATAAAATAAAAAATAAAAAGTAAAAAAGTTGAAGTCTTAAGTTTAACATGGTATAGTTAACTGTATGCGTATATTCATTTTTGGATTTCATTTAACGTAGAGAAAAATAAAAGCTTGATCTCTATATGAAAATTGAAGAGTTGGTGTTAGAATAATATATAATCAAGCTATTTGCTCAGGCTGATTATACAAGGTACAAACGATTTTCTCAACATGTATACATTTTTTTGTCTGTGATTAATATTAATGAACGTAAAGAAAATTTAATAAGCTACACTCTCTTTATGAAATTTATGAAACTTTTGGGGAATTTTGTAAACACGGATAATTAGAGAGGCGTGTAATCACTCTCGGATCAAATTATTTCGGTGGTTCTCCCTAATAATTCAATCGGATACATTCTCTGATTCAAAATCGAACAATAGTATGTTTGTTTGTGAAAATCATATGAACTAGAGGAACTACGACCAAAAACTTATATGAAACTCACGGTTAGGGATGAGTAACTGCCTTTGGCTATTATATTTTAATTTTGACCCTAGCCAGGGACTCTACCTCTTGGAATTATAACTACTCGAACAAGCTTGCATTCTCGCACCTCTTAACTTGTTTGATGCATATTATAATTTCATCTGGTTACTAAGTTAATCCCGATTACGCTAAAATATCTAATAGAAACTGACAGCTTCAGGAACAAAGAAACCAAAAAATATCAAAGGCTAAGAGAAAGAAGACATGTTGATTCTCAACACAAGTTTTTTCATGTTTAGCAATTTTTCATGATTTTGCCTTCAACACAAGCCTTTAAGATCATAATGCGTATCATTAACAATTCGTACTTTATTCTAGTATTGGCGAAGACATATCAGACCATTTGGCGTGAAAAAAGTTATTTCTTAAATATGTCAATGAACCTCGACTTAACTATAGATGTGAGTCGTCTATAGATGTTATACCATACTACCATAGTGATAAACAAAATCATTCCAAGTGCGAGTGGATTATACTCACTTTAAAACTTGAACACCATTTTTAAGAGTGAGTTCTCATAAAATTGCCACCTTTATGTATACAAGTTATAGAAAAAATGGGACACAAATGCCATTCTGGTTTTAAAATCTGTCAAACTCAAACATCTAGTTCAAGTCTTTGTTATTACGTTTATAAAATGAAGTAAAAATAACTAAGTAAATACACAGATAATTATTAACTGATGTAATGAAGATGCATGTATATCTTTATTGGTGCATAACATATGTCAAAAAAAAGTCAATCTTAGTATACACGTTTAAATTTGCTACAATATATATAAATATCTTTATGGTCTCACTAATATAAGTAATCAGTGCTCCAATCAAACATGGCATACAAACTTAGACTAGACTTCCTCATTCAAGCTTTTATAATCTAACGTATGATAAAGTTCAGTAAACGCCTTGGACTCGCAGATCCCTTTTCAAAATTTTATAATGTGAAAAAAAGTTGAAACATAATTATGTCATTGAACTTGGTCATTTTAGATGTAAAACGGTACTTACTTTTCTTGTTAACGTGTTTTTTCTTTGAATTTTGTTAGCATGAAATGAGGTTATTAATCATTAACCCAATACCAGATTCATAGTGAATTTGCATGAGGTTATTGATTATTAACCCAATACCAGATTCATAGTGAATTTGCAGCGAGCTTTTAAAAGCGTTTGTGGATAGTGTACTTGTTATAAGTATAACCTAATTGGTTTGGTACTTATTTGAGTTTAAAGCACCAAAATGATTTATATATATTTTTTATACACCCCTTCCCTCTATCTCTCTGTATACATATATAGATATATATAATAGAAACATAGAGTGAAAAATGATGTGAAAATAAGATTTAGGACTTAGGAGTATGAAAATAGTGGAAATCTTTTCTTTTCAAAAGGCTATAACTTTTTCATATGTTAATATCTTTTTTCTTTAAATTACATCATATTAACAAGAATTTTATTTTCTTTAATTTAAGTAGGCTATTGCTACAGTTTTCTTAATTTTTAAAAATTTTATTTAACAAGCTATAACGTTACATGATTTTGTAACGTTACGTGACTTGATTAAGTATCAGTACATAATTACATAACAATAGTTGACTATGTATATTACGTGATTTTGAATACCCATTACGTTATTACGTGATTTCGTTATAATATTTGTGTGAAAACCCACTAAGTGATTACGTTATTACGTACTAACAATAGCTATAATAAAAAAAACAAAATATGTAATACATACGGAAAGATCAAATCACGTGCTAAGTATAAATGTAATACAAAACATTAATCAATCTACCTAAAATAACCACGCAATGTCGTATATTACAGATTTAATCACGTAATAAACCATAATAAATTAAGTTATTTGAATGTGTAATCTCGTTAATAAGCATAATTGTAATAACATCTATTTTAACAAATTATTTTTAATTTGTAATCACGTAATGATGTTTGTATTGAATTTGTAATTACGTATCCTGTAAAAAATAAAAATTAAGAAAACAATAGCAATAGCTTACTTTAATTAAAGAGAAAGAAATGTTCGTTAATATAGTGAATTAAAAAAAATTATTATAATATGAAAAGGTTATAATCATTTAAAAATCGTGAAAAAAGTAGCTTTATGAGTTAACAATATTAAATTTTCCTAAACCTACAGGGTAGAAAACAAAAAAAAAAGGTGGAAACGTTGGGCATTATAAGACTCATATTGATAGAAGTAATTTGGGTCGGCCGTTCGTTTTTATTGAAATTTACCATTCAAAAAAAATATTGATAGAAGTAATGCTCCTACCTTATCTATTTAATACACGTTTTCAGTATAAATAATCAAACGAAACGTGTAATACTGACACATGCTGCTCATGGATACGACACCCTACCTACTTTATCTGTCCTCGGCATTTTTTTAACCATAACCGAGACCAAATTTTGGTCATGATTAATCGGTTAAAGAGTTTGGTTATGGTTAAAATCGAGTAATTATCCAATGGTGCAAGTTCAGTTTTGGAGCTCTGTTAGGCCATGTAGTGTATGATCGATTGAGGGTGAATAATGATTTCATTATTATGATAATCTGATCTATAAAGATAATGGGCTTCAATAAATTTAAGACAAACTTTGAAAAGTGTTATGTATCCACTGTAATTTTTCCCCATTCTCGAGTTCAGATGCTTCAATGCATCTGTTACTTCAATATCGTTTAGTTTTTCAACCGGTGTATAGAGATAGATAGATAGAGGGGAGGGTGTGCAAATATTAACTTTCTTTTGTAATTGAAAAGAAAGCAACATTTATTAAAAAATGCATATGAAATGACTGGAAATTTGCATATGTGAAGAAGATAAGCACCCTAACCTTCTGGGTGGTGTAAGGTGTATTTTTATTGTCTAGTTTCTTAATTACTAGATATTTTATTTGTATGTTTTTTGGTTTTTTAATACATCAGCCGTTCAAAAAAAATAACATTTAGATTCCATGTGAAATTAATAAGAGAAATTACTTGTGACATAAAAGAATAAGTTGGAGTTATCCAACCTTACAGTAAAATATGAAAAGTTAACATATTAATATTAAAGGGAAAAGATCAAATAGAAAGTTAATTTTCGCTAGAAAGGATAGGAAGCCATAGGATTATGACATGTGACAAATTTTAAAATAAAGAGAAAGGGTATTTTAGTCAATCCAACTCCTTCTTCTTCCTTTTTCAAAACCCAGTAAATTCAAAAACCCACCATTTTCAAAACCCACCATCTTCAACTATTTCTTCACTTTCTATCTCAATAATCACTACATTATAGTGCGATTTTCATCACCAATCAATGATTTCAGAACCCGATCAACGTGTTCTTCAGCTTTTTTTTTGAAGAAAACCCAGTTTAATTTCATAAAAAAATCTCGTTTTTTCCGGTGATTTTGGAGATAATCACTCGATTCGTTCGATTCGAGCGTTGATAAGTGTTTCTATCATTCAAAATTTGTCAATTGATGAAGAAATCGGCTTCGATCAATGTAAGAAATTCTTTAATTTCATTTTCATGATCTGGGTTTTTGATTTAGTTATTGCATTTTACGATCTTTGCGGGGGTCCGGGGGCGGCAGCCCCTGGCGGGGTCCAAGGGGCAGAGCCCCTGGCTGGGGTTACTAATAAAAGGAAAAGAGACTTTTAAAAAACTTGTAATGTAATTGGTATTTAGTAAAATCAGAAAGAAAAAAATTACATACAAAATAAATGAAAAATAAGTTGGCTAATAAAATGATAAATGTTATGAATGCAGACATTCAGGCCCATAGGCCAAGCTTGACCTAATGTTAATGGGCTTTAGGGTTGTTGTTGTTGTATTGATCTATATATATGATATATGTACACTCAATGAAGATTAATTCTCTTTTTTTTCTATACTTCTCATTGTCTCTACATTCTCTATAGTATCCTTTATATATTAGATGTTGCTATTAGGCCGTTGTTTCACAACACGTTATCAGCACGAAAGTGCTTGAATCATCATTGGTTTTAATCGTTGATTAAAGTCTCGGTTGACCCATGTCGTTGATGATGTTTTGTTGATAAAAGTTTTGGTGACCCGAGGTGTTTCCAACGAAGATTGGATTTCGTAGACATGGCGATTGAAAAGTGATGGAGATACTATTTCCTTTAGTTATTTCAAGGTAAGTTTTTTTTCCATCATACATGTTTATCTACATAAGGTACTACTCTTATACCTATATTGTTTCTTATTGAATATGTCTTATCTTTTCAACTTGATTTTACCATGATAAGAATAATCGTTAACCAGAATGAGATTTTTGAAAATCGGTTGAACAGGGGATGTTCAAATCCTACTCATAATTTTCATTTTCATTTTCATTTTCAATTACCTTTTCTAGAATAAATGATTATCACGGTATTAAAAAAAATAGGAAATATAAGTTTAATATATACATGGACACTTGTTACGGAAACCGATGAGAAAATATTTGTTATTAATTTATTAAGTCTAATCTTATCTATTTGCTAGTTATATTGCAAGCTTATTCCTTGGTTTAGAAATTGATATATAGTTTGATAAATTCTTTTCATGCATGTTTAATAGATAAACCTTGAAAAGAAAAGTTGTATTAATTATAAAATTAATTCCGATTTCCTCATCATTAATTCATGTTGATGTATATTTACCTATTTTTTCCTCAATTTACGAAATGAGTAAATAGTAATTACATAGTTTTTTATTGTTGTTCTAATAAATTGTTTTTATTATATTTTATGGTTAGTAATTAAATAGCCTTTTATTGTTATTAATATATATGATGTTGGTTAATGTTTAAAAATTAAAATCATTAAATCTTATTTTTCCCATCATGTAGTTTAATTCATTCTTTATTAATTTTAATTCATTTTTATGTTACAAATTTGATTAATTGTTATTACTTTAAATGATCTTTAATATCCATTTAATTACAATCTTAAATGACATGGAGTTATGAACATGAATAGTCACAATATTGTTGACATTAAATGATATGGAGTTATGAACATAAATAGTCACAATATTCATAAAACTAAATGATATGGAGTTAGGAACTGGATAGTCACAATAATACTATTTTTTATAGAAAATTAGGTGATTTACAATTTAATTTAAGAGATGATGATTTTAAAATTGCAGTACGAAATTATAGACATATTATACCTCTTACTTGTTGGCTTTATAGTTTATACTGTTTAGATAATATGTTTATGTATGCATTGATCATATTTCATAATAACGTTTGATGGAGATGATTTTGTAGTATACAATAGTTGACAGATTATTATACTATGAAAAAGTCTGTTTAGTATTTAATATGTTCATGTACATTCACTTCTGATGTGTAATACTTGTATTTGACAAATAAATTTTAATGTGATTGTTCATAACAATTTAACTAGAAATACAATATGATAAGTGTAATGTTTATAGTGTTCTTATTTGATATATAAGAATAAGAAATTTGATGTTTTATATGACATTACATGACATGTTATCATATAATTTTTAATCTGTTTGATGACAAATTATAGCTATATTTTAGTAGTAAAAAAAATCATATATTGATTTACTCATCTTTCTTTATAAATGTTATCTTACTATTAATCAAGATGTATGATTTTATTGTGGCTTTCATCATATATCAACTTTGTCCTTTATAGAACACCAATAATTTGAAAGCTAACGCACACAATGTCGATAAATTAGAACATAACCTATAATAATAGGCTTATCACTATTGCAATTTATTGCGTCTTTTATATGCTTTAATCTATTTAGATGATGTGTTAAATAAAAAAAATATATATTTCTTACAAGTGATGAAAAAAAATATTATTTCATAAGGTTGTGTCGTAAGTCATTTCTTATAGTGACATAATATAAAGTAATACATTGTATAATCATCACCTTTACATATTACCATAAACCTTTTTAATAGTGTTCTTGATATATTTTAATATTTTTTTTATAAAACTCAGCGGTTTAAATTCAACTTGTTTTTAATCAAGTCCGATATCATTTCAGGGGTTTAAATTCAACTTGTTTTTTAATCAAGTCCGATATTCAATCACAACAGTAAGGCAAATTAATTATATGTATTTTATTATATTGTATTTGATGAGAAGACATCTTATATCAATTATATATTGTACAATTTGACTTTGTACATTAATATGCCATTGTTTATGTATATAAACAGTCTTCAATGAATCAGCTAAATTAAAGTTGTGTATATGATCACACATTATAAACATGATTGAATAGTGATCAAGATTTATTTATAATATGACATTCGAAGTTTCAAACTCACTAAAGCTTATTGTAAATTTATTGATGCTTGTAAGATTTTGTACTGATAAATCTTAATGATTTGGTCATATAATTGATGTTATGTGGTGAAAAGATTAGTTATACATGTGGAATAAAACAATTTCCACTTGTCAAACCTCAAATGCGCTCTTGATATATAAGGTTTGAAACAGTCACCATGAAAGTTGTCTGACTCTGTTCCATTCCTTGAAGAGAATATGATGAGAAAAATATATATCATAATCCATTGAGCAAAACAATTTCCATCGTCAAATATCATTAATTGTTAAAAAATATATATAAAGTTTGAAACAACAAGCATGAAAGTTCTGTGGTTCTAATCCATTCCCTAATATGAATGTGATGATGATCAATTCAAAGGTTATGATCATATACATAACTAAGAAAATTGTAATGATGCCACCATGAATGTTGTATGGGAGTATAGCAAATATGGCCAGAAGACTATATTAGAAGTTACTAGAAATGATACTAATTTTCAACAATATTCCATTAAATCAAATATGGTGAGTAACCAGAAGTTACTAGAATATTTATACATTCACCACATGGCATGACCAAATAGGTCATCAAGATAGCATCATGATATGTTAAACAATCAAACATGCTAACCGGCACCTTAGCACCTCTAAGTACTCTAAAAAAACATTGCTCCCAAAATGCCTTATCATATGTCTAGTTAGTTTTTTTTGTGGCAAATAATTTTTTATGCCCTTCCAAACAATAAACTCATACAAACAATCCCTCTTATATGGGACCATTGAAATGTACAGTTGTGTGGATTGTGGCATTCATACATGGTTACATGTGAGTTTTTAGCTACCCGTATGTAGCATATGCCCAACACTATGGAACATTGTTTTTTTTTTTTTTTGACATGGTTTAACACTGTTCTTTGACAACCTAATTGTAGGGACCATTGTTGGGCATAATGTGAAATATAGTGAGAGGCATATGTAGCCGAGACGGAATTCGTCGATTGATTATATCAATTCAAAACCAACTGCTTATCTCAAATACTCCCCATTACAACTGGTCTCCTGAAGAGAACCAAGTTTTCATTTTTTTATATATTTTGTTGTGCAGCCTATGTACCAATAGCACCACCATAACATATAAAATGGGATATGTACATCGTATTCCCAGTCTTAGGGGGAGACAAGAAAATGAAAGACTGGTAACATAAAAAAATGCATCATATTATATATCGACCCCTGAAGTGGTCAATGCAAATCTGAAGTCCAAAAGAAAGAACATGTATTTGCAAATAATAACAAATGAAATACAAGATGCATTCACTAACACAAATAAGGTGACAAAGTCACATATACCAGCTTAAACTTATATGCTCGAATGGAAGTACTCACAAAATGATTATCATATTAATAAATTTTGAGAGATAAATCGGTTCCAAAAAGATAAGACCCACAAACACAAAAAGAGCAGAGCAACGCAGTTGGTGTAACCCCAAAAGAGGTGGCACAAAAAACACCATAAGTGGTTGCATACAAAACCCTAGAATTGGTTGCATACTAAACCTTAAAGAAGGTTGTTGTCAAAACCCCAAAAGAGGCTAATGGAGTTCTAAAAGAAAGTCTAGTACCAAACAAATATGAGATCGCGATGAATTATGTACAAAATAAGTACAATATGGAACCGTAATGAAACACATGTAAAATGATATATTAGACTATGCTATAGCAGTAGATGTAATCGATGAAAATGATATATTTGTTTTATGTGCACACAAATAGCCAAAATGGCTACATGACTTAAGGTTGAACTAAATTTGCTCGACAAACTAAACGTTTTCGAACCAGCAGTTCAAACACCCATAGACGTCAAACCAGTAGGTTATAAATGGGTGTCTTTAAATAAAAGGAAACGTAAATAATGAGTTTTTGCGATGTAAGGCACGCGTTTTAACATAAAGATTTTTCCTAAATCCGAGCAGTTGATTACGAGGAAACGTATACCCCTGTAATGGATGCGATAATCTTTAGATATTTAAGCGGCCTCGCAATCTCAGAATGACATCAGATAAAACAACTTATGGATGTCATCACCGTATACATGTATGAGATAATTGCAAAAGACATCTGTATGAAAACCCCCTGAAGGATTAAAAATGCTCAAAGCATTATGAAACAATAACCCCATAGGTGTTATATATATGAATCTTAAAGGAAACTACTCGTATGTGGTACAATCGACTATACTCTGAAAAGAGAGGTATAATTTTGATAAAATGAGCTACATCTATTTAAACAAGATTTCACTCTTACAGTGATAACGTAAACATCATCGAGAGGGAACTCTCAAACTAAAGAGGAAAATTTTGAATGACCTTTACAAAGTGTAGTTATTCTCGACCTGTAGTTCGAGTATATATGTACTATTTTTGCTCATCAATCTGACTACATCTTGAAGATGTTATATAGAAAAAGCTCATTCGTTGAGTACATGAATGATTGTCTGATCGCTTGACATAGAAAAAAATATTCTTATCAACCCCAAGAAAGGGATGTTGAACTACTTAGTCAAGAAGTACCATACTTAATTGCGATCAGAGCATTGACGTATCTTGCAAACAAGATGACATCTGATATTACGTTCTTGCTAGATGTATTAGTAAGATTACAGTTCTAATCTCAAATGTTGAACTCTTTTTCCCTTCACTAAGTTTTTCCCACTGAGTTTTCTTGGTAAGGTTTTTTTAACGAGACAACATAACTGATCCAGTAGTATCAGTTTATCTTATAGGTCCCGAAGTACTAATTTAGCATCATCATAAATCATGTTGTTAATTATGTATAATGCGTAGTGCACTCTTTTCCCTTAGCTACGGTTTTGTCCCATTGGGTTTTCCTGGCATGGTTTTTAACGAGGAAGAATTATAAAGCGCATTAAATAATTATTTGACATATTTACAAACTCGAGACACGGGATAGTTGCACAAGCACAATATGGCATCATGGGTTATGATTGATATATATTAGACTAACATAGAGTTCGATCTCAATCCAGATACAAGTTATGAAGGTCGAAGATTTCAGCATATTTAAGAAGTATGTAGATTAGAGTTGATCAAGAGAAGCTCAAGCCATACTGTATGAAGACAATGTAGACAACAACACTCAAATCAAAGAAGACTACGCCAAATATCAAGTCAAGCAATTGTCATAGAAGATTGGATTCAACATCATCAAGATATACAAGTAAAATTGAGGGGAGTAATGTACCCATAATATACACGGTGTATGTACTCTTTTTCCTTGACTAAGTTTTGTCCCACTGGGTTTTTCTTAGTAAGGTTTTAATGAGGTAACATAACTGGTCCTGCAGAATCAGTTAACATCGGTCCTGAAGAATCGTGTAAACATTATCTAGTAGTATAATGTTAACAGTGTACGTGTATTTCTAAATGTCTGAAGGGGCGTGTTATGAATGCAGACATTCAGGCCCATAGGCCAAGCTTGACCTAATGTTAATGGGCTTTAGGGTTGTTGTTGTATTGATCTATATATATGATATATGTACACTCAATGAAGATTAATTCTCTCATTTTTCTATACTTCTCATTGTCTCTATATTCTCTATAGTATCCTTTATATATTAGATGTTGCTATTAAGCCGTTGTTTCACAACAATAAAATATTTAATAAAAATAAAGTAGTAATAGTTATTTAGTAAAATTTGAGTTATATAATACAAGAAAAATTAAAAAACAAAATCCAATAATATGCATTGAAACTTGTCACTAGCGGTGCAAACCAGCCGAGCCCAAGCTTGATCAGGCTCAAGCTTGATAAATTTATGAGAGCTCGGCTCGAGCAACCACCTTTTTATTCATTTATTCTATTAGAATATATTAGTTAAAAGCAAAAAAAAAACATAGCCAATGGATCTGCAACTTGGCATGCCCTCATTAGTCACCTCTTTACTATTCACAAGCTATGGAAAGTGGAGTATATGTGGAAAAGTTGACCTCCGACGCCAACAACCATATCATCTCCGTCTTTCGACACATTTAACAATCAGTCTTGTTATCCGCCTCCATCCGCCTTGCACTGATCTTCATCTAATCAATCTTCTTGTGGTTCAATTTCTAACTCCAAAATTCAACAACACCATCAATGTCTTTCTTTGCCATCCTCTCATTCCTCGGAGCGGAAATTTTCTTTTAGGGGAGAAAAATTGTAGAGGATATAAAATAAATGGTGAAAATAAAAAAAAAAATCTTGCTTCAAGAGGCTGAGTGCAATGAAGACGGAGTTCAAAGGTCTAGGTTTAGGTCCTCGATTGTTTGGAGGAACATAAACCCTTGCGATTCGTGTTGTTATGGCATAATTGTGTTGCGTTGCCACAAAAAGAATTTACGAGAACATGATGGTGAGTGATCAAAGGTCAGAAACGAAGGGATGATCACAATGGAAAAGATAGGGTCCCGTGAAGAAGCATGTTTCATATTTGTGTTTGTGATTGATGGATATATGATATGCAATAAAAACTTGCACAAAAACTTTTTTCATGAATAGTGTTTTACCTCACACCCCACAGTTCGCTTTTTGTATAGATACATAATTGGAGGTTTTATGGTAAGCAAGGCACTAGGTGTGAGGAACAATAATCCTACCAAAGCTTCACATCCATGAGATTCAGCATTTGTTTCTTTTATAATTAATTACATAGATGGTCCTTGTGGTATATCGATGTTGGCGATTTGTTTATGGAAAAACATGAAAAGGTGTGGGACAAATGAGGGAGGGGGTTTGGCAATCTTGTTGATTATTATATTTTGCTAGTTTCATAGACAGTCCTTTCATATAGTTATTTACATCATTGATTCTTATAATAAATTGTCAACGTGTAGAATGGTCATTTTATATAGATAATAGATTTAACAAAAGTTAGTCTTAAACTTCAATCTCATAAACTGAAACCACGAATCCCAAATTTACAACTTCTAAAACTTAAACTTTAAAGATGTCAGTTCGATTAGACTACATACACCATGTGTGTAATTAACACTTGAGTAGACTGCAATTTATGTCGTTGTGCTATGGTCCAAATTGTATAACCACCCTTTTAAAATAATTCCGACACTCCTAAAATATTTATAACACCCCTATACGCCCTATACGAGAAACGGCCCAAAATACCATTATCTAATTAAAAAAACAAAATAAAAACAATAATTTAAGTCTGTCGCGGGGTGCGATAGACTGCTCCAAAGCTTACGCGGGGCGCGACAGCTTGGCTACGAAGCCTCACCCTAAACTGCCATGTGGCAGCCTCGTGTCAAGCCTATTGGTAAACTCATCAACCCTAGGGCCTACCATAGGGAGCGTCGCAGGCTGCGAAGACCCCGTCTTCGTCCGTCGCGGGGCGCGAGGAAGTGCTGTATCAGCACTATAAATAGGGTCGATCGGAATCAGTTGAAATCGTTCAATCTTCGTGTTTCTCTCTCAATTTCTACATAGCAATTATAATCCTCGGGCATTATACCCACTAAACTAACGAAGCTCTGCCTCGTTGTAAGTATTTTAACCCCCTGTTACGTATTAGATACGCTGCTCGATTGATCTAGTGCTCCGTAACGGCTGTCGAGGCTCTGCCCGACGTAGTCGTTGGAGTTTCTGTCTCGAGGAGGATATAACTAACGTAAAATTTGGGTTATTATACTAACGCATGTGCATTGTTTAATTAATAGATTATAACTAGGAAAACACAAAGGAAAACCTAAAATAGCAATGTGAGTAATCTCCTTTTTGTAAACCTTTTTGTAAACTGTTTTTACAAAACCTTAAATACTTTACAATGTAATTAGCAGTGATTGGGTCTTTGTAATTCTTCAATTACTGCCGGCGTGTTGGGGTTTTGTATACAAAATGTGGAACACGTTACCATTGGACAACGAGATAGCCAATGAGTAATATGACCCACCGGTCAGGATTGACAATACTGAATGACTAATTGTGTAGATACAAACATTGTAATCGCTCTCAATACTGTAAAATGATAAAACTCTTCTTGATTAAATTGGGATTCACTCACCAGTATTTCCCACTGACAAAATGTATTTTTAACACGTTTCAGGTAACAAAATGTGAAAGCCAATTAGAAGCCAGCTGGACAGCACCGAAGGCTTGGAAAAGTGGCTATAAAAGTTACCTAAATAAAGAAGATGTTTTTATTCAATAAAATAGGGTTTATCCCAATAAACATGTTTGTAATAGAAACTTGGTAATTTTCCATGTGTTTAATGTTATAAAAATGTGGTATTTTACTCTGATAAAATATTTCCTAACTACGGTCCTGAAGTAAATTCCGCTGCCAAATTGATAAACTCCGATACCACTAAACCTGAGTTCGGGGCCGCCCACTCCCGGGTAATTAGGGGGCGGGGGTTGCGACAGAAGATGGTATCAAAGCTACAGCCACTAATTCAGCCATAAAAGTGTTCTGCTGACACCAAAAATTTACTCATTATGTTAGGAAATAATCTACGTGATTACGTGCATATCTGTATATTATTGTTTTTTGTTATTTGACAATTTGTTAGTTTACAGTATGAGTGATCAAGGACCATCAGACGGTTATCGTCAATTGTCCAGCTCTCCTAGGGACGAAGGAACTTCTTCCCAGCCTACCCCTCGGGGTATTCGGCTGACACCGAAGAAGGGATTTTCGTATTCAAAGCACAATCTGAAGAGCCATTCCCTCCCAAGAAAAGAGGATGGTTCAGCAGAGGAGCTCAAGAGCGTAGAAAAAGAATGAGAAAATTACAGCAGCAGAGAGCTTTAGCAGCCGCGAATAGAGAAATGAATGCTCAAACTCAGGATATAATCAATAGACGACTAGCCAATTTCCACATACTAGCCACCACAGCCGCAGACCCGAACCTAGAACAAATAATAGCACCACAGCCACTACCCTTATTCCCAACACAACCTATGGAAATCGAACCCAACCCAGGAGACCAAATTCCAGCACCTGCTTTCGACCCAGCTGAAATCCCTAGAGTACTAGCACCCCATCCCCCAGATTATGACCCATGGTTTGACGACCATAGGGATTACCCAGAACTCCACCCACAAGACGAACCCATGCAAAACCCAGTAGCACCATATCCAGACCTTGACCCTCTAGACCCCTACTGGGATAATGACCAATATATCAGGGAGATCCTAGAAAACCGGTACCGTTACGAAGAACCAATGACACAATACCCTAACCCGATACTAGCACCCGCACCACCCATGAGCACTAAGAATGTGCAAGAACTCCGCACCTTTGGTGTGGAGATATTAGAAGGAAGTGAAAGAATGAGATATATACGGGAGAGACTCGTCTGGAAGTACGACGAGCGTAACATGCAATATTGGATGAACCCCTATCAGTAATAATAATAATAATACTAATAATATAAATATATATATTTATATATTTGTGTGTGTGTAAGTTGAATATATATATATATATATATATATAATCAACGAAACTAGATAATCCTATAGCTACTGATGCATACTAGTATTGTAATTTAAATTCCAGTTGTGATGGTAATATATATAGATGCATATATATAAAATAGAGTAAAGGTCGCAATGCACGACGATTTTGATCAATGTGTTGTTTGTGTAATTGTTCGCATTAAATATTGTTCTATGATATTAATACTTGGTAAATGTTTATAATCCAGATGGACAACGAAGTGAATCAAGAAAACCAGAATAACGATAATAATGGAAACCAATTAGATAACAGTGTCGTCCAACACATAGTGGCACAAGGGATTATAGACGCAATGCCATATATTATCAAAACGGTTAAGAAAGCGTACAATAATAAAAGTAATAGTGGAAGTAAATGACTGCCTACTGAACCTAGTCACAGCGTAAACAATGGACCATTACTTCAAGTGCCCATTCCAAAAAGAAGAAGAACCATGTCTTATGGTTGTTCTTACAAAGAATTCTGGTCTTGTAAACCAATAGAATTCTCGGGCAATGAAGGAGCCATTGCAGCTCTACGCTGGATAGAAAAGACTGAGGCAGTCTTGAAAATAAGCAAGTGCGTAGAAAAGGATAAGATAATGTTTGGTTCCAATTTGTTTAAGAACTCAGCTTTAGAATGGTGGAACACTATCCTCCAGTCTAGGGGAAGTGACAGAACCTATAATATGGAATGGACTGAATTTAAGAATATGGTGGAAAGGAAATTTTGTCCTCCCAATGAAAAAGAACAAATAGCTAATAAATTCTTAAACCTTAGAATGATTGGAGTAGACAGTAAGGGTTACACTACGGTATTCTTCGAATATGCTAGAATAGTGCCGACCCTTGCATCACCAGAACCAGTATTAATATCCCGTTACATTTGGGGATTAATCAATGAGATTAGACATTTAGTCAAGGCAGCTAGACCACAAACCATAGAAGAAACTGTAGAACTAGCAAATACCTTGACTGATGAATTAGTGCGTACACAAGAAGAAAACCAGAGGAAAAACCTAGCTCAAAAGCTTACCCAAGAATTTCGCTATGGAAATTCCAATCGTGGGGAAAATGTAGGTTCTACCTCTGCTCTTTACTGCAAGTATTGCAAAAGGAAGCATTCTGGAAGATGCTCTATATACTGCAATTTCTGCAAAATATCTGGACACAAGGAAGAAGACTGCAGGAAGAAACCTAATAATAAGATATGCTACAATTGTGGAAAACAAGGTGATATTAAGCCGAACTATCCGAAACTAGCTCCAGCCATGAACAACAAGACTACTAAAAATGCTACAGCATTTGTTCTGATAGCCGAAGAAGCCAAGATGATCCCGGACGTGATTACCGGTGCGTTTTTAGTTAATGATGTTTTTGCTAAAGTATTATTTGACTCTGGTGCGAACCAAAGTTTTATTAATACTTCATTTTGCAAACTTCTCAATCAACCATTAACTAAACTCCAACAAGAATGTCTAGTAGAGATAGCAAATGGAGAATCCATTAAGATCACTGAAATCTTGCAGGGAGCAAGAATAGAATTTTTAAATCAAAAGTTTATTGCAAATCTTTATCCAATGAAGCTGGCAGGATTTGATGTTGTATTAGGAATGAATTGGTTAGTAACAAATAAAGCCAGTATTCTGTGTGATCAAAAGTCAATACCAGTAAATTCACCAAAGAGTGAAAAGATCACAATTAAAGGAGAGAAACCGTCTAGATCTACGAAATTCATCTCTGTGATGAAAACAGTTAGTTGTGCAAGAAAAGGATCACCAGTGTATATGAGTTCTATAATCATTAACACTAAAGGAAAAGAATTGAAAGATGTTCCGGTAGTATCTCAGTTTCCAGATGTTTTCCTAGAAGAATTACCAGGACTACCACCGAACAGGGAAGTTGAATTCAGAATTACCTGCTACCAGGGACAGCACCAATTGCCAAAGCACCGTACCGTTTGGCACCAGCAGAAATGCAAGAATTAAAGAAACAACTGGATGAACTTTTGGAAGAAGGATTCATACAGCCAAGTTCATACCGTGGGGTGCACCGATCTTGTTTGTCGAGAAGAAAGACGGGTCAATGCGAATGTGCATTGATTATCAAGAATTGGATAAGGTCACGATTAAAAATCGGTACCCATTACCGAGAATCATGATCTGTTTGATCAATCGCAAGGAGATCGATTTTTCTCTAAGATCGATTTACGCTCAGGATATCATCAATTAAAGGTACAGGAAAAGGACATTCCTAAGACCACTTTTAGGATGAGGTATGGCCATTATAAATTTACTGTCATGCCATTTGGTTTAACCAATGCCCCAGCCGCATTTATGGACATGATGAACCGAATATGTAAGCCAAATTTGGATAAATTCATAATTGTCTTTATAGATGATATTCGCATTTACTCTAAGAGTAAAGAGGAACATGCAGCTCATCTGTATGCACTCCTAAATTTTTTGAGAAAAGAAAAGCTTTATGCTAAATTTTCGAAATGTGAATTTTGGTTAGAAGAGGTACAATTTCTTGGACACCTAGTCAACCATGAAGGAATTCATGTGGATCCCACAAAGATTGAGGCAATTACTAAATGGAAAGTCCCTGAATCACCAACCGATGTTAGAAGTTTTCTAGGACTGGTCGGTTATTATAGACGATTTATCTGAGATTTTTCTAGAATAGCCATTCCTTTAACAAAGTTATCCTGTAAGTCTGTTAAGTTTGAATGGGGACCAAAACAAGAAGAAGCCTTTAGAATTCTTAAGCAAAGATTAACCAACGCACCCATACTAGCGTTACCAGAAGGAACTGAAGACTTTGTAGTCTATTGTGACGCTTCTAAGTTAGGTTATGGATGTGTGCTGATGCAACGTCAAAAGGTTATAGCCTATGCGTCTAGACAACTTAAGAATCATGAAGAGAATTATTCAACCCATGATTTAGAATTAGGAGCTATAATTTTTGCCTTGAAAATTTGGAGACATTACCTTTATGGAAGTAAGTTTACCATTTTTACCGATCATAAGAGCTTAAGATATGTTTTTGGGCAAAAGGAATTGAATATAAGACAAAGACGCTGGATGGAAATTCTTAGTGATTATGATTGTAATATCCAGTATCATGCAGGAAAGGCTAATTTAGTAGCCGATGCTTTAAGTCAAAAGTATCACGAAAAAACAAAAAGAGTACGTTCTCTTAAACTAAATCTACGGATAGATTTAAATGAACAAATTAGAGAAATACAAGAATCAGTAATCAAGGATGATACTGAAAAATTGAAAGGAATAATTAAGGAATTAGAACAAGGAACGGATGGAATATAAAGATTCCATATGAAAAGAATGTGAATACCTAAACTAGGAAATCTACGCCACCGAATATTAGAAGAAGCCCATAAGTCTAAGTATACGAATATACGATACATCCTGGAAACGATAAGATGTATCAAGACTTAAGAAAGAATTTCTGGTGGATAGAAATGAAAAAGAATATAGCAGCTTATGTGGCCAAGTGTCTAACATGTTCACATGTCAAAGCTGAGCATTAGAAACCCTCAGGTTTGTTACAGCAATTAGAAATGCCAATATGGAAATGGGAATTGATAACAATGGACTTTGTTACCAAATTACCCAAGACACGAAAAGGTAATGATACAATCTGGGTGATTGTAGATAGGTTAACCAAGTCTGCTCATTTCCTACCAATGAAGGAAACTTTCAGTATGAAACACTTAGCCAAGTTGTATGTAAACGAAATAGTTTCTTTACATGGAATTCCTTTATCAATTGTTTCTGATAGAGATAACCGTTTTACTTCTCATTTTTGGACAAGTTTCTAAAAAGCAATGGGAACCAAGCTAAATCTAAACACAGCTTATCATCCTCAAATGGATGGATAAAGTGAAAGGACGATGGAAGATATGCTTAGAGCTTGTGTAATTGATTTAGGAGGGAATTAGGATGATCACTTACCATTAATAGAATTTTCCTACAATAACAGCTATCTAGGGGTGTTCAAAAAACTCGTGGCTCGCAGCTCGCTCGAAACTCACTCGAAAAAAGCTCGAAGAAAGCTCGGCTCGAAATTGGTTCGGTTGTAAATGAGCCAGCTCGGCTCAGCTCGGTTTGTAAACGAGCCGAGCTCAAGCTTGGCCTGGCAAACCGAGCCGAGCTCGAGCTTGGCCTGGCTCGGCTCGTGAGCTCGTGACCTGGCTTGATAAGGTTTACATCCTCTATTGTTTTTGTCCCACATCGCTTAGAAAACAAAAACTAAGGGAGTATCTTCCCTATGAAAGGAGGTAAAGACAATGTACAAAGTAAATTAACTATTTATACTTGCATATTTAGCCATATGGTTAAATTAAATGACAATTATGGCCCTTAGTCTATGAAGAAAATCATTTTTAAGGACTTTCTAAGTAGTAAATTTTGCGGTTCTTTGTTAGTTCGAGCTAGATCGAGCCGAGCCAAGCTAGCTCGAACCCTAATCGAGTCGAGCTCGAGCCTAAAATCTCAGCTCGATTTGAAATTCGAGCTCTAGCCGAGCCAGCTCGAATCAAGTTCGAGCCGAGCTCGAGCGAGGTCTAGCTTGGCTCGACTCGGCTCGTTTACAACCCTACAGCTATCATACCAGTATCAATGTTGCACCATTCGAAGCACTTTATGGACGAAAGTGCCGAACTCCAGTCTGTTGGGCAGAAATTGGAGAAAAGCAACTATCTGGACCCGAAATAGTACAAGAAACAACGTACGAGATTATCCAAGTCAAAGAAAGACTGAAAGCAGCACGCGATCAACAAAGGAGTTATGCTGATAATAGGCAAAAGCCATTGGAATTTCAGGTAGGAGATAAGGTATTATTAAAAGTTTCTCCATGGAAGGGAGTACTCAGATTCATCAAGAGGGGAAAGTTAAGCCCCAGGTATGTTGGACCTTTTAAGATTATTAGAAGAATAGGATCTATAGCTTATCAGCTACAACTGCCAGAAGAGATGACAGGGATACATGATGTATTTCATGTATGTAATCTCAAAAAGTGCTTAGCCGATGAATCATTAGTGGTACCTCTTAAGGATATAGAGGTAAATGAAAAACTCAAGTTTGTAGAAAGACCTCTACAAATTGAAGACAGAAAAGTCAAGAATCTCAAACACAAGAGATTGATTCTAGTCAAAGTAAAATGGGATTCCAAGAGAGGACCAGAATACACAAGGGAGCTTGAATCACAGATGCAGAGGAAATACCCACACCTATTCCAGTAAACCTCGAGGACGAGTTCTAAAACAAGGTGGGGAGGATATAACAACCCTCTTAAAATAATTCCGACGCTCCTGAAATATTTATAACACCCCTATACGCCCTAAAATACACCCCGTATACGAGAAATGGCCCAAAATACCTTTATATAATTAAAAAAAATAAAATAAAAACAATAATTTAAGTCTGTCGCGGGGCACAACAGACTACTCCAAAGCTTACGCGGGGCGCGGCAGCTTGGCTACGAAGCCTCACCCTGAGCTGCCACGTGGCAGCCTCGTGTCAAGCCTATTGGTCAACTCAGCAACCATAGGGCCTACCCTAGGGAGCGTCGCGGGCCGCGAAGACCCCGTCTTCGTCCGTCGCGGGGCGCGAGGAAGTGTTGTATCAGCACTATAAATAGGGTTGACCGGAATCAGTTGAAATCGTTCAAACTTCATGTTTCTCTCTCAATTTCTACATAGCAATTATAATCCTCGGGCATTATACCCACTAAATTAACGAAGCTCTGCCTCGTTGTAAGTATTTTAACCCCAATTACGTATTAGATACGCTGCCCGATTGATCTAGTGCTCCGTAACGACTGTCGAGGCTCTGCCCGACGTAGTCGTGGGAGTTTCTGTCTCGGGGAGGGTATAACTAATGTAAAATTTGGGTTATTATACTAACGCGTGTGCATTATTTAATTAATAGATTATAACCAAGAAAACACAAAGGAAAACCCTAAAATAGCAATGTGAGTAATCTCCTTTTTGTAAACTGTTTTTACAAAACCTTAAATAATTTACAATGTGATTAGCAGTTATTGAGTCTTTGTAATTCTTCAATTACTGCCGGTATGTTGGGGTTTTGTATACAAAATGCCGAACATGTTACCATTGGACAACGAGATAGCCAATGAGTAATATGACCCACCAGTCAAGATTGACAATACTGAATGAGTAATTGTGTAGATACAAACATTGTAATCGCTCTCAATACTGTAAAATGATAAAACTCTTCTTGATTAAATTGGGATTCACTCACCAGTATTTCCCACTGACAAAATGTTTTTTTAACACGTTTCAGGTAACAAAATGTGAAAGCCAATTAGAAGCCAGCTGGACAACACTGAAGGCTTGGAAAAGTGGCTATAAAAGTTACCTAAATAAAGAAGATGTTTTTATTCAATAAAATAGGGTTTATCCCTATAAACATGTTTGTAATAGAAACTTGAGAATTTCCCATGTGTTTAATAGTATAAAAACGTGGTATTTTACTTTGATAAAATATTTCCTAACTACGGTCCTGATGTAAATTCCGCTGCCAAATTGATAAAGTCCGATACCACTAAATCTGAGTTCGCGACCGCCCGCTCCCGGGTAATTGAGGGACGGGGGTTGCGACAAATTGCTCCCTGGATCCCTCAAACTTGCACTTTCTACTTTGAGTCCCTAACCATCACACTTTGTAGTCAATCGAGTTCTCAACCCTTAACTCTGTTACTCCACCGTTAGAATTGAAGGGAATTTCCAAAATAACCCTAGATATAAAATATTATTAATTCTTTTTCTGTATGATCTATCACCACTCACACCTTTGTAAATCCCCACCACCACCTACACCTTCGTCGTCTCTTTCCACCTCCGGCCACCACGTACAACTACCGTCTCTGCCGCATCGACCACAACTACAACCTCCAAAACACCATTTTATATGGATTATAGATTTAACAAAAGTTAGTCTTAAACTTCAATCTCATAAACTGAAACCACGAATCCCAAACTTACAACTTCTAAAACTTAAACTTTAAAGATGTCAGTTCGATTAGACTACATACACCATGTGTGTAATTAACTCTTGAGTAGACTGCAATTTATGTCCTTGTGCTATGGTCCAAATTGCTCCCTGGATCCCTCAAACTTGCACTTTCTACTTTGAGTACCTGACCATCACACTTTGTAGTCAATCGAGTCCTCAACCCTTAACTCTGTTACTCCACCGTTAGAATTGAAGGGAAATTTCCTAAATAACCCTAGATATAAAAATATTATTAATTCTTTTTCTGTATGATCTATCACCGCTCACACCTTTGTAAATCCCCACCACCACCTACACCTTCGTGGTCTCTTTCCACCTCCGGCCACCACGTACAACTACCGTCTCTGCCACATCGACCACAACTACAACCTCCAAAACACCATTTTATATGGATAATAGATTTAACCATGGTTGTAAAAGTCCCGCCTAGGCTCCGAGTACTCCCCGAGTACTCGCTACAAGGTAGGTTGCCGAGGCACGAGTACTGGTCTCTCAGGCCAATTACTCCCCGAGTAATCTCCGCCTAAGCCGAGTACTTCCCGAGTACTCCCAAATCCGACTAGGGAGCGCCTAGCGACTTTTGCAACCATGATTTAACAAATGTTAGTCTTAAACTTCAATTTCATTACAAAACTGCAACCATGAATCCCAAACTTACAACTTCTAAAACTTAAACTTTAAAGATGTTAGTTCGATTAGACTACATACACCATGTGTGTAATTAACTCTTGAGTAGAATGCAATTTATGGCATTGTGACCACAACTACAACCTCCAAAACACCATCTCCACCTTCGACCACCTTTCACCTTAACTTAAAACCTAGAAACAATTAACGCAATAACAACATTAGCAGCATTCGCATACTAATTATCCATCAAAAACGTTTTGTCCTTAAAAATCAAGCACGTTTTTCCCCAAAGGGTAAAACGTGCTTGATTTTTAAACATAAAGGACAAAACTCGTCAAATTTAAACATAAAGGACAAAACTTGCAAAATGGCCTAAAGATAAAGGACAAAACTTGCAATTCACTCTAAAAAAACGAACCAAATGAAATAGTAACAACAATTAACTCATCGATATAAGAATGAAATCGCGAAGACCATATCTTATTGGAAAATAAGGAACCATAGAAAATGGTGAAAAGTTGTGTACAACCACCACACTGTCGCATCGACCACTACTACAAACCTGCGTTACAATCCACCGATCCAAGGAAACCCAAAGCGCAAAGGCTAGGGTGATGATCTCGTACCTCACCATTGAATGAGGCTAGGGATTTGGGTCTTAAGTTTTTAGACCCACCTCATTCCGGACGCTCTAATCATCATCACCATTGCCACCATTTTTGGTGGTCTTAGGATTTCGGATCTGGTGATGGTGATGGTAGCCGAAAATGGGTTTGTGGTGTCGGCAGAGATTATTTATTAGTATCGATTTTTTATAAATGAATCAAGTAATTCTAGAGTCAAATAGTAATCATACAAATGTTTTAAGTTTTGGGAATGGTGTGGGAGTTGGATGGCGGGAAGTGTAGGATTTAAGAATATAAACTTATATAAATAATTATAGAAAAGAAAATTATTCGGTATATAATCGGGTAGGTGAGTATATGCTATCGGGTTAGGTAAACGAATATATCACTATCAATTAATTACCCGATTACCCAACCTTACACACGTCCCGGATGTTTTCAAGTATTCCTATCGAGGTTGGGTTCCGTTGCATCCCTATTTAAGCATGTTGGTTGCATTATATATGAGAGGGTTCAAACTAACAAATGGGCTAAAATAAAACGCGATAAAGGGGCTAAAATTCGCCCAATGATTGTTTTAACTTACAAAATTTGTTAATCATTTTGTTCAAAGTTTTAGATTTATAGTACATCAATGTTATAGTTGTAATCGTAACTCATATATTTATTATTTATTGAAGAGAATAAAATGGATCATAAATGCTAGTGGGTCAACTCAGTCTAGTTCAGCACATCATCACATTCCTTGTAGTGGAGCTAGCCTCTTATTTTAGGGGTATCCGGATTTTTTTTAGTGTATAATCATACAATAACAAAAAAAAAAGATAATAAAAAAAGTAAAACAAATATCTAATAGATTTGTCCTCTTCTTTTTTTATAGGTTGAAATCGTTCTATCATATTGTCGTCTCTTACTTCAAAGAATTCTAGTACCTAGTTTAACAATAACAAAGAAAACTAAATACTATAACTTTTTTCTAAAATTTAACTTATCTAAACATAACACATTTATGATTTATAGTCTTAAACCCTAACAAATATACAATGTATAATTCTACATAAACTGTAACACTAAACAAGATATCAAAGGATAAGAAAACTCACAAATCACGTCAAACCCAATCGGTCAACGCCAGTCAACGGTGTCGATTTAAGTCAATCAGCAGGGACGATCAAACAGTTAACATCAGGAACGATTCCAGCAGGCTTCAACAGGGACAGGGACGATTTCGTGCAGATATCATGCTTCAGCAGGGCCAGGACGATTCCAACAGAGTCGTTGGCTTCTATTCGACACAGATACTTCTTCAACGTTTGGTTTTCCAAATTGTTGTCTTTCAATTCTATCACCAATTGGGCTAAGCTTTGTTATTTACCAATTGGGCCACCTATCAATTCTATTATTGTTAATTTGGGCTTATTTTATCATTAGGAATTAATATTCAATAAGGTTTTGGGTTGTAAAAAATGTCTGGGCTTATAAAAAAAATGAGATTTTAGTAATATCAAGTATCCTATTTTTTGGTGAGGGGTATCCTCGTATTTTTTAGAAGTATCCTACGTATAAAACCGGAAAAAAACGCTACGAATACGGGGTTGAGTCGTAGCCCGTGCTACGACTCCTGTAACTATACTTCCGCCCTTGCACGTTCCTATAACAATTGTTATTTACCAATTGGGCCTCCTATCGATTCTATTATTGTTAATTTGGGCTTATATCATCATTCGGGGTTATAAAAAATGGCACTTTAGTAAAAAATGTTATTCTACAAGTTTTTGGGTTGTAAAAAATGTTTGGGCTTATAAAAAATGGCACTTTAGTAATATCAAGTATCCTATTTTTTGGTGAGGGGTATCCTCGTATTTTTTAGGAGTATCCTTTGTATAAACCAGAAAAAAAAAACGCTACGAATACGGGGTTGAGCCGTAGCCGTGCTACAACTCCTATAACTATAGTTCTACCCCTGCACGTTCCTATTTTGTAAGACTATGTGTAGTGATTTTAAGTACGTCATTATTAAAGTGTCACGTGACTGTCATGTAAGCAATAAATCTTTAACTAAACCATCATTTCACAAGGGTGTAGTTGTTTTAACTAAAAAGTAAATTAAAAAAAAAGTTATAGAAAGATATATTATGTGATTGGTTGGTTGGTTTTAAGTGGGCCTCACACCCTCCCCTTTGACGCACATTATTGGGATAACGATGGGCTCGTTGGCGCCCCCTTTTAACAATTGCATAACGGTGAAAGGGGGAGGGGGTGAGGTGGTAGATCTTCAAGCCACACTACATTTAGTCTAATGCTAAGGGTTTGACCTAACATTTATAAATTACATTTCAAATACCACATAAGTTTGTTGGTGGGCCAAAAGAAAGAAAGACTTGATATCAAGGTGGCCCTATCAATTCATTTGGGTCTGGGGTCACAACTCTTCAACATTATTTGCACCTTTCAGTACATGTTGGCATGTTGCAAGATGTAAAAATTATTGTACTCATCAATAATTATGCCATCATACTTAAATCATCTAAACTCTATAATATAAACAATTTCTTTATTTATATCTATATGCTAACATATATATAACAAGCAAGATAATATTAAAATTGGTTTAGATGATTATATTACATATTAACTGATAATTGTAATTATATAAATGATGATAGAATATTTTTAACGTGAGGTCAGGGGTGATCAAGACGATTGATTAGATAGAGAGCATTACTGGTGACTTTTGCGACATATGTGACCTTCTGTTTGACATCGGTTCGAACCCTGCCTTCGACCTCTTTGAACCCATCGAGACATGTATCTTCGTTGGTCAATGCTGCACTGACCCATGTCAAGGCATTGCTCATTTGCCACCTGAATGTGGCTCTTCTGAGCTCTTTGAGTTCACTCAGCGTGTCTCTCAGCTCATCCACCGAGTCTGCTATCTGGCTAGCACAGTCCTTCACAGCCCCTTTCTCTCTCTGGTCAGCTTCCTTTTGTAGGCTGGAAAGATACTTTGATGCATTGATGGCTCGAGAGATGCTGACTTTGATCGCTGCCTGTGCCAGTTCACGAGGTGTGCTTACGGGTCCTTTGTAAATGGAGAGAGTGTGGACGCAGACCTTAGGGAAGGTGGCATTCTGGCACGATGATTGGACGAGATCCAGTGAAGGGGTGGCCAGTGCAGTTGCATAGGAAGTGAGAGCAAAAATAATGAAGAAGATGCAAGCAGCCATGGAGATATTGAAGTGAAGCTAATTTAGCAAAATGTGAAGTTAGGTGGGAAGCAACTAAATAATAGTCAGTAGCAGAACAATAATATTAATGAGATAGAAATGCCATGTGCTGGATATATATATAAGGTTATATATATAGGGGATGGTTCAAATGAAAACCATTTTTATTGTGAAAACTCGAAAACTAACTAAAAAACCTAAAAAAACCTAAAAAACATACAAAATTTTTTTTTTTTTTTACAATTTTTTTTTAGAAAAATCGCTACTTTTTATATATGGAAAAAAATTTCAAAAAAAAAAAAAATTTGGTTGTACTGCACATGTGCACTAATACGGAAAGCCTAAACCACTTAACCCACCCCCCACCGACACCCCCCAAAAACCTAAACCCCCCCCCCCCAAAAAAAACCTAAATTCACCCTCCCACCAAAAGCCTAACCCCCCCCCCCCCAAAACCTAAACCCCCCCACCCCCACCCTCCCGAAAACCTAAAACTAAACCCTAAACATAAACCCGAAAAAAAACCTAACCCCCCCACCCCCACCCCCCAAAAACCTAAACCCCCTCCCCCCTCACACCCAAAAACCTAATCCTAATCCTAAACCTCCAAAAAAACTAACCCTAAAAGCTAAACTAGAATCAAAAAACTAATTTTAAGCATGTAATGCACATTGTAGTACATGTTATATTGCACATGTGCACTACTATAATAATAGTATTGAAAACAAGACGACACCATAAATCTTTTTTTATGTCATAAAAAATATGCTCGAATATACTTGAATGAAAGATAAGAAAATTTGTGATCTTATGGTGCCATTTTTGTTTTAAAATGATAACGTATGGAGAAATGAGAAATGTTTGAAAAGTTATATATTTTTTGTTCCAATTTTACCCCTCCTTCATTAAAAGTCTTCTCTCCCTCCTTTTTAGTGGGTTTTAGTTAGTTTTCTAGTTTTCACAATAACTATTGGTTTTCATTTGAACCTTCCCCTATATATATATATATGGGTAGGGATACGGTAAAAAGTGTCTAAAATGTGAGAAGGATAAGAAGTGTTTTAAACCATTGGATATTTGATCTAATGGTTGAGATCAATAGGGTATAAAAATGTAAATTGTGTTTTAATTAGAAGGACCTTATGTAAAATTGAAGGGTAATAGTGTCTTTTCCAATGTTTCAAATATGGTAACCGTATCCTACACAACCAAAACCCCCATTAATCTCCTAAAAACTAGCTATTCAAATTTAATTGCTAAATTATATCGATCATCAATTCTAAAAATACAAAAATATGTAACTACTGCAAGAAACGTATAACACTATACATCTATCATATAACACTATACATCCATCATATAACACTATACATCTATCATATAACACTATATAACAATATATAACACTATACATCCATCATAGACATGCTACCAGAAAAATATAACACTCTGCATCCATCATCTAACACTATATAACCAAAGAACACTATATAACACCATGTAACACTATATAAAAAATATATAACACTATACAGTTCTGAATGGTAGTTGCACTACAGAATTAATAATTTATGGTGTTATATAGTGTTTTCTGATGGTTGCGCTACAGAATTATATAACACTGCAGAATTATATAACACCAAAAACCATATTATAACACCATATAACACCAAGTAACAATAACACTACAGAATTATATAACACCAAAAACCATATTATAACACCATATAACACCAAGTAACACTATATAACACTATATAAAAAATATATAACACTATGCAGTTCTGAATGGTTGTTGCACTACAGAATTATATAACACTACACAAATTCTTAGATTAATTCCTAAATTCGAATTCCTATAATAAAGGGTGGCGGTTATTTTGGGCAGTTATCTTTTAATCAATTAATTGAAAGAAATAGAAAATTACTAATTCACCCTTTTGAATTAATTTAGATATAGGACACTTGTCATCACCATATTATTTCTCACCCTTCTCACAAAAGTAGGACTTTGTACAGGATCATCTACCTACCATATATATATATATATATATATATATATATATATATATATATATGGTAGGGTTCCAGCGTGAACAACCTCCTTTGATTTCCTTTTTAGTTGTTAAGGGTAGGATTGTAATTATATAAAAAATTAGATTTAAATCATTATTTTAATAATTGAATTAAGTTACATCTTTCCTAATTTAAATTCATTATCCACATTATGTGTATTTATTAATAAGATAATTATCAAAACAAACAACAAATCACCAGATTTCAATTTTAATTTTTATTTCAGATTTCATCACCAGAATTCAAATTTTGATTTTTAAAATCCACGTAACCTTCATATTTCAACGGTATACACATGTGTACTTGGATATAAATAGAACAGTACACATGTGTACTCAGCATCATACATATGTGTACAGTAATTCACAGGTGTACATTAACATTCAATACAAAAAAAATTCTGAGATATCACAAAAACAGACGATATACACATGTGTACATCGCATTAAAAAGAGGGCAAAATCAGAATACATATGTTTTTTTTGAACGGCAGCAACTATATATAAATATAGCGAACAGCAAGAAGCTGAAATTACAAGCGGAACATAAAAAACATTAAACAATCGAGGCTATATCGAAGTATACCCAGTTTTTCCACTCCAAAAACACACCTTTGACTCTATTTTTAACCCACAAAAAAGAGTCCTCCTTGATGGAGTCGACAATCCTCCGCACCGGCTCCATGATCCCGTTGAATTCCTTGTTATTTCTTGCAATCCACAACCTCCAGAGACAGCACAAAGCTACCAGGTGCACGACCCGTTTCCACCTCTTAGACCCGATTTGCGACTGAAAGTGGTTAAGGATCTGAGCAACCAAGGCGTCCTCGGCAAGAATGGGAATTTTCACCCAACGACAAACGTTCCACCAAACGCTCCTTGCCCAAACCCAATCAGCAAGCATATGGTCTGTTGTTTCATCCCGGAGCGAACATCTACTGCATTTGACTCCTGACACTTGGATGCCCCGTTTCACTAATGCAACTTTGGCCGCTAACTTTCCCGACTCTGCCCTCCAAGCATGGTTATTGGCCTTTAACGGAGCCCAAGCGTTCCAACGAAAGTTATCCCCGTCCGTGAAAACTGAAGCCTTTGCGTCCATCTCGTCACGAATACTCTTAGTAGAAAACTGCACACCTAAATTATTCGCCAAGACCCACTGATCCTCTTCATCCGACAACTGCAACCCGTGTAATAAGCTCATGAGATTTCCTAGCTCGGCCCACTCCATGTTAGAATTAGGATTTTTTGACCAACCCCAGCGCCATTGGCGAGACTCACCTATAACTTCAAAACAAGAGGAAACCGAAGCTGCCTTGTCAGATGCAATTTTGAAGACATTAGGAAACATGTTTTTTAAAGTCCCGCACCCGAACCAGTTGTCGAACCACATAAGCGACTTTAACCCGTTGTCGACTTTCACTCCAAGCTGGTCTTTTATGCTAATTCCCATCTTCCTGATGCTGCCATCGACTTCTGCAATATCCTTCCACCAACCCGTGATATTTTTGTTCAACGGCACCATTTTATTCGCCTTCACCGGGCCGTGTATCGCTGCAATTACGCGGGCCCAAAGCTGTTTCGGATCCTCACGAATTCGCCACCACCATTTGGCAACCATAGCCAAATTAAATGACTCTAGACCTCCCATCCCTAGCCCTCCATGTCTCTTTGAACGCAGCATTTTATTCCACCGATACCAGCAAATCTTAATCTTGTTACCCACTTGACCCCAGACAAACTTTCTCCTAATCCCCTCAAGAGTTTTAAGAACTGCTTTAGGAGCCTTAAAAACTCCCAGGAAATAGGAAGATAGGCTGCCCAAGACGGACTTGGCTAGCGTCACTCGACCCGCGAACGAAAGAGTCTTAGCTTTCCACCCGTTCAGCCTTTTATGAAATCTATTTATAATCGGCTCCCAATGTTTCACGCGCTTCATGTTTGCTCCGATGGGGAGCCCCAAATAAGTGAACGTAAAAGTACCAACCCCGCAATTGAAGATGCTCGCCACATCATTAATTTCGGAATCGGACACCCCTACACCAAAAACTTTGCTCTTATCCGGGTTAATATTCAAACCAGTGAGAAGGCTGAAGCACCGAAGGAGTCTATTAATATTTTCAGCATTATAAATAGACCACTCGCAAATAAACATCACATCATCGGCGTAGCTTAGATGAGTGAGAGTTGGACCGTCGTCGGGCAATTTAATCCCCGTAATAATTATGTGTACATCGCATTTAAACAAATAATTATTTTAATAATTGAATTAAGTTACATTTTTCCTAATCCTTGATTTGATTTGTAAGAGATTTATGCAATCAATTTAAGAGGATAATTGATTACTTGATTTGTGAGAGATTTATGCAATCAATTTAAGATTGAAATTACACATATACCCTTTTTGTATTTAATTAAATGGAAAAAATTAACCAAATAATTACCATCATGACACTCACTTTAATCTCAAGATCATAAAAATCAAGGGCCCAGATCAGTTCACGCAGTTCACTCTTGGGATTTTGTTCACGTTTGAACCTAATCCTATATATATATATATATATATATAACCTTATATATATCCAGCACATGGCATTTCTATCTCATTATAAGAAAAAAAACATATATATATATATATATATATATATATATATATATTGGGGACCGCTAGAATGAGAACCACCTCGAGTTGTAAGAACCGCGAGAACCACACCGTACGGGGCGAGGTGGACCAAAATTTTTTTTTCAAAAACGTAGATGCATGTATTATAAACACATTCGTAAAAAAATTTAAAAAAAATGCCGTGCGTGTAGTTTTTTACACCAAAAGTTTGTGGTTTACGAGTTCCGTATTACGTTTTACGGAACTCGTAAACCACAAACTTGTGGTGTAAAAAACTACACACACGGCATTTTTTTTAAATTTTTTTACGAATGTGTTTATAATACATGCATCTACGTTTTTGAAAAAAAAAATTTGGTCCACCTCGCCCCGTACGGTGTGGTTCTCGCGGTTCTTACAACTCGAGGTGGTTCTCATTCTAGCGGTCCCCAATATATATATATATATATATATATATATATATATATATATATATATATATATATATATATATATATATATATATATATATGTTTTTTTCTTATAATGAGATAGAAATGCCATGTGCTGGATATATATATATAAGGTTATATATATATATATATATATATATATATATATATATATATATATATATATATATATATATATATATGTTTTTTTTCTTATAAGTCTTTGATCCGTATTAAAGTGATGTTTTATATAGACAAAGACTCTTAACTGAACCAAACCCAGAAATAAAAAAGGTTAGTAAATGCATTATTGATGATTGTATAAATAGAGAAATGAGTAGCTAAATGAAGCAAAACAGAAAGGACAGCAAAAGGAGAGGCTGTGAGTTTACTCTTTTTAAATGCCCACCTGTATTTGTTGGCCATTTAACGGTAGACCGATTAAAAGATAAGACGGATCGGGTCAGGGTCTGGGTCAAGTGGGTTAAAACTTCAAAATGAAATAGTTACATGCATGAGTGTCATCCATGTTGTATGATCTGACCTAATTCCACATCTTCATGTTTCCTGTCCTGCTTTTGACTGGACCCATTTTTTTGAACACCATTGCACATTTGGGGCCTAGGTCACATGCATTCTGCATTCTAAAGGCCAACTTCATATGAACTAACCAAATGTTAGTAGAGCTCTTAGCTTGTTAAAATCTTTGTATAACTAAATGGAAGGAGTATATTATCGGTTTCTCACTTTCTTATAATTGTATTGCTCTAATTATACAGGTTTACCTACACTAGCTGCTGCGTGGTGTACAAATTTACATTCTTTTAAATTCAAATGTATAAAAAAAAATATATAAGTATGTATAACATTATACGGACTGTTTTAGTTCAGAAGTACTCCTTGTGGAACTCAAATCGTGTCGATGTCTTCTGGCTCATCTCATATGATAGTTTCCTTAGCTCCTTAGCCAACACTGGCATCCCACAATAGAACACTCCTACATAATCAACAAATTTATAAGCTTCGACTCACAATTCGAATTGATAGACTAAATCGTGGTTTTAGAGATTTGTTTACCTATGGTTGTATTCGGATGTTTCGATGCTACCTTCCCAAACACCTCTCTCCAATTCGGCCTAGCAAAATGTGTCCTTACCTGCAACAATACTTACGCTTCTTATTAGATTAATTCTAGCGTTTAGATTAATGTAGTATTGAATAAGATATTTAGGATTATCATACTCTAGTGCCAGATAGGATGTCAACTCCATGTTTGGCATGAGTAAGTGCTTGAACCATAGTGATCAAAGTTGATCTTGCATCACCTTCCTCATAAACACTTGTAAGATAATTGTGCATCTCGATTTGACCCTGTTTCAAATTAATCGTAGTCCAGTCAATTAATATATTGTAATGACATGTATCAAGATTAAAACATGTTTATTAATTACTTTGTGATCAATTTCCGCAACTTCATTCATGACTCCTTTAAACCATTCAAACGAGCCGGGCTCCCTAGTGACCCAATAGAAATTTGCACTTTTAGTCCTTCTTGGTTTCTTCTTTTCATTTGACGATGCGATACTTGAAGATGCTATACTCGTAAGACTATCCCCTGACATACTCGTTTCTGTGTTTGAATCTGTTTGGTCTTCTACTGCCCGATTATTGTTTAGTAAATCTCTAAGAATACTTATAAAAGGAGTAGCTCCAATTCCTAGCCCAACAAGAAGTAACACGTCATAGTTCCTGTAATCTTGCGCTGGTGCACCGTAAGGTCCGTCCAACAGTAGCTTTGGTAAACTGCATTGTTTAATTTTTCACTTTACTTTTTCAGTTTTCATCATCCATATAGTTTCTTAATGCCAGATAAAGTTACCCTTTTGAATCCACTTCCCCTAGCTTCCTAAATTTGGCTCGACCAATCGTACATGAAGAACCAGTATCATTGGTTAATACTTGCTTCAACTCTTGGGTCCAGTCTCCAACTGTCCGGATGTGAACGCTCAAGTAATCGTCTCCTGGTGATGAAGTCAATGAAAACGGATGCCTGAAAGATTATCGAAAAGGTTTATTAAAAAACAGCATGGTGCGCTATAAACCGATGGATAAAGTGTACACATTATGTAATACCTACCATTCAAATGGAGAGATTGAAGGGCATTGCAGAAATATGTACTGTCCACTCCGGTATCTAAATCCACTCGGTTTTGACATAATTATGCTGAATACATCTCCTGGTAGGATGGAAACCTGACGGGAAAAATAACATGTTATTATTAGTAGACTTTGTGTAAATAATATAATAGATAAAGTGTCTACTTGATTTATAGTATGTTTTCACCTTCATGATTTTAGGGGAGTAGTGTTCTGAACGTCCTGTTCGTAGACTTCTCTCAGCTGCGTATATTAAAATTGGAACCGAGATGTACATCCACGTCTGGGAAATTAAAACGTATATTCTTGGTGAAAAAAAAATGAATATAATATATTTATCGTAATTGACTAATTGTTTTCCAAAATCAAGAAAGCAAACATCTTACGGTTTTTTGAGTCCAGTTATGAACCAAAAACAAGAATGATCCATGAACCAAAAGCAGTATGTACACCAAACCAAAAAGATGATGTGAAAACCAGAATGCATTGAATCCAGTTAACCGGTTGAAAGGTGATGGCAGCTTCAAAACATTTTTTCTGAAATATCGCGAAGCTAAGGTGAACGCAAAGGCCATTAATATCAGCATTGAAATTCCAGTCATGCCTTCCACACCGACAATTAGTTCCTTGTATGTCGGCTTCTTGTTATGGAAATCTGATGCTATAAGAGCAAACTTTTCTGGTGAAGAGTTTACCAACCGAGGAAAATCGCAAATCATATGATTTCCAGCGTGCAAACCGATGCCAACAGCTATTGCAAAAGCAATTACCTGCAATCCAAATGGATCTTATCAAGTTCAAGGCATGTATATAGTATATACGACATCATAAGATCATATTCAAAGGGTAGTTACTGATTACTTGATTAGCGATTACCTTGTGAAAGTTGATATTGTCATCAAAAGGGATGAACAATCGCGCTCGGGTAGACCTTAGGAACGTTAACATGTTTCTACAAACGGGTAAAAGAATAAGAGCCATATTGAGTTTGAGGGTTTCAGCAGCCCCTTTAGCAGTGGTCAAACAATAGCCCATGACATGAAAAGCAGCCTTGTTCCTATACTGCTTAAATTTCCATGTAAATAAACAAGCCATGGTTAAAAACCATAGCAGTAAAATCCAACTTCTTTGCCAGTTTTCCACCAAACCCGACTTTACAAAATGAGTTAGCCTATGAACAACGCTTTTAGGTTTCAGTGAATTCAAATTTTGACTCCACCCGCCGCTTGCTATGCTCAGAGGTCTACTGTAGTTCATGTAAGCTTCCCTTTGTAGTAGAAGCGTTTCCAACTGCCATAACTGAAAAGAAACCGTTGCGTACTATTTCTTGATAAACTTGTTGTAAGAGTGAGTTTTTAAGCTATTGTACCTCAATATAGCCAAGATTTTCGGGGTCTAATTCTTCCATAATCAAAGAAGCGTATTCCTCTGCTTGTTCTTTCAACTTTGACAATCTGTTTGCTGCAGCACTAAGCACTAGCAGCTGCATATATAAATGTTATTTAGTAAGAGAAATGATTTAATTAAGATCTAATCCATCAACCTATAAATCAAATTATATATAAAAAAAAGATAAAATATTTGTGTACGAATTACGGATATGTATACCTCTTGTATCTCATCCCTTGTGATTCTTCCATCTTCGTTGCTGTCGGCCCTAAGTTCATAAGAAAGAAAAAAGGAATGGATTGTTAAGGAGACCCAGAGCTAGCAAACTCGTACTTATCAATTGGAACGTGGCAAATGGGCTAAAATTGGTCTAATTTAAATAGAGTACAACTTTCGTCACGTTTAGAATTACATTGCCCATAAATAACGGAGAGAAACATCTCAACATGCCGGATCATGTGACAAACGCCATAGAACTTTCTGGCCTACGTTTCATCATCGGAATCCCCTTATTTTGAAGTTTTTTTCCAACTTTAGCATTTTTAATTTATTTTCTTTTGATTGTAAAAACGCGTGAATCTATCATTTGACTAATTTACATGTTTGTTTAGACATTCAAATTAATTTCTAGGTAATCAATTTTAGTTTTCGAAAATTTGACTCCACCTGCCATTTAGATTGTGTTGATGTAGCATTCCATATCAATATATTTTTTTTTTCTCAAAAAGTTTTCCTATAATTATTTGTGCTTCCGTGTAAATTGATATCATGAAATCTTGCTTAGCATTAAACAAAAATTACAAATTGGTCAGTAGTGTAGCTCAAGAATATGGTGTATGCAGTTTTCTATTAGTTAGCAAGTCGTTATCTCAAAAGAAATGCAAAGTTTAAATCAATAAAATAATTTTAGTTGGTTGCCAAAAGGCCAAAAACAATTCGAAATGAAAACTGTCACACTTTTTTATTCTTCAATATGAAGAAAGATAGAATATAACATCACTTTTCTGAACCCAACAAAAAATAATCATATGCGGTCGACTTTATTATTGTATCTTTAAAATTCTGCACCCTTGCATTCCGGTTCGGGTACATAGCATGCCAAATGACCAAACTACCCCTTCAACCAAAAACTCAACTCTAAATTTTTGGTTGAAGAAACTTGAGGGCTGCCTAGTCATTTCACTAGCTCAAAGAACCATTGAATGTTCAACTTTTTTTTTTTAAGAGTAAGATTTTCTAAGATAAATACACTATGTCGTCGTAGTACTCTCCACCACTTACCATCCGAATATTAAATGTTCGACTTCGACTTTCTCCATTTTTCTAGCGAACCAGAACTTTTGCGTCTTTAGGGTTTTGGGATTTAAGATTAATAACAGAAAGAGAGTTTGAGAGACATACATGTCGAAGAATATCTGCAGACGAGCGTCAAAACTCTGGTCGGAAATCTGTAACCAAAAATCGTGAAGCTCCGCTTTCGTGATCTTCCCCAATTTCTGCTGTCTTCTTCGCGCCAACGCATCGAATACGCCCAACGCAAACTCCTTCGAATCCGCCATTCCTACAAAAAACACACACCAATAAGTTAACAAACACTGGACCAATTTGTTTTATTGTAACAACATATCATCAAACTTAACCGTCACCTATGCATTCAGCGAAATCTTCTCGAGCTAATAATCCATCATCTTTAGCCAGACACGCAAACCGTGCCTCAACGTTTTTCCACAACTCGTTAACATCGGTGTTTGTAGTTTTACTTATAAACCGAAGACCACCTAGCGCTCTTTGCGCGCTAGATTTCGTGCGAATCAGTTTAGCTTTCAATTTTCTAGCATCTCTAGACGTGATCACCCGGTCCACACTTGCATCCGAAGAAGAAGCTCGCGATGAAGAAGACGTCAGCCACGAAAACTTCCTACGAAGCCTGGAGGCCGCCCCAGCTGGAGACGACTGTGAAGGAACATGTTGATGATGATGATGGTTTGAATGGTTAGCGGTCGGGGTCACACTGCATAAAATGACCGAATCATCTTCGAGTTCTAACGTGACTTCTACTAAATCTTGATCATTGTTGTTTCGACGTAGATCGTTGAGGAATATAGGGAGCATTGCTCCTCCAACTCCGTAACTGTCATTGGAATGATCAGCCGGATGGTCTAGCATCCGGCTGAAAGTGGATCTTCCGTCAGAGCCACCGCGGCTACTGACGGGAGACTCAGATTGCATCATTGTTGTAGATTGCTTAAAATTGTGTTAAACATATAAACGTGAATTTGCATCAACATGTATGGAAAGAAAACCACATAGTGAAAAGGGATTTGTGAAACAAGCAAACGATGGGAGCACACGAATTCAACGCTTATGTGTTGAGAGTAGTTGAGTCTTGTTTCTTTAACCCCCTATCTTTTCCAACTTCCACCTTGCCATTATAAACTATACACCCACCCCTTCTTATTTCAAATTTTCAATATGCCTATTTTACAAACTCACCCCCTTTAGTATCTTGTATCTACTCTTTATTCCCCCTTCTAGATTTCTTGTATAGTACTTGGGTCTGCCGTGAGTGTACCGCAGGTGAGAACCCTTGTTTGTACTTTGTAAGTTAAGTGAATCACCTTGCAAAGACATGAAAATATGACCTTTTACCAAATCTTTTTCAAAAGCTCTCCTATTCACCTTGCAATACCTCAAATACAACATAACAATAGTTGTTACATAGTTTGAACTTTAAACTAGTGGGTTTTACCCGCACTCCGTGGCAGGGGCCTGTTTTTTAACAAATTTATATAGGTATCGATTCAGTTCGTTTTGGTATCGGTACTCGCTATAACAATCGAGAGAGAAACAAAAAATAATCGATCGACAACAATAAAACGATCATCGATCGAAAACAACAAAAATGAATACCAAACCGGTACGACATTGTTCGGTCGGTATAAGTCCAATTCGTTTCGTTACTTTTACACTACCGGTAATCGATATAGTTAACGAACACCAACTATTTAAAGTATAAGGGTGTGATTAAGGTTATATTAGAATAATTAGAAGTTATATTAAAATTATAAGATGATAAAGAGAAAAAATTGAAACTTAAAAAAAATTATACGAAATGAAAAGAGTATTATTCATTATAACAAATTCTTACAAGTTGTGATCGTTGGATAGAATTTTTAGAGTTGGGATTATTATCGGCCAATAGGTGAAACTTAGGATTGTTAAAATCCAGTAACTCGTATTTATATTATTACACAATTACACAAACACAAATTCTAAGATCCAAGAATCATACTCTTTAGGCACTACTAGAAAACTGTCTACTTTGTGACAGCCAAATTTGTAGCAAATTTGTAGGAAATTGGTCTTACCTACAGATTTGCTACAAAATGTTTCGTGCAAAATAAGCTTGTCGAAAACAAGGTTAGCTACAAAATTATGACAAAATTTCACACAAATTTTCGACAAAAATATATCGTCACAAACGTTGCCATAAAATACCTACAAACCGGTTTTTAATGTTTTTCCTACAATTCTTCCACAATTATGCCTTTTTTTGTATTTTATTTTATGAAATTTTACTTTTAAAATTAATAAGACTAATGATAAAATTTATCCATAATTACGAATAATTATTTTTATTTTGCTAGGGAATGGTCTCCAACACCTTAGGAGATATATGCCTTCCCATATATATCATTTTAAGAGAATATCAACTCTATGTTTCACAAGTTCCACAACAACATACCTAAATCCGCATAATTCGGATATAACCCTAATTAAGGTGTTATTACCGGTTATGAAACCATACACTTCGTATAATCTACAAATTTGCTGGCATGATAGCATGTAATCCATGGATCTAACAAGTCTAATAATAACACAATAATGCCAGTACGCGATAATTTTATTGATTTTTGCATAATTTCTTCTAAGCTGTATAAAGGTCTTTATCATCCTTGAATGCTTAAGAAAGGTTACTTTTTGAATGTTTAAATGGGAAAGGGTACTTGCATAACCATGTATTATAAAATCAATTAAAACTAGAAAGTTAAACGAACCATTGTAATCAACATATTAGAAAAACTAACTAGAAATATGATCAAAATTATAGCGTTATATGCGCAACTAAAGTGACTTAGATGTACCATTGTGATTGGTCAGACAAACCGTTTAAATGAGGGTAAATAATGCAAAGTTTTAATTAACAATGCATCACGCACTTTAAAAGCGCATCACATAAAAAACAATATACAAGACTCGTATCAAAATTAAAGTAAGCACAATTCTTGATTTTGTATCATAAATCTACAAGAAGAAAGTATATTAAAGACATTTGAGATTTAATTAAAAAGATGCCGTTCAAAAAAAAAACTGAGATTTAAAAATGGTGAAAATTATTATTAAACTGTCATTTTGGTCTCTGTGGTTTGGCAGTTTTGTCATTTTAGTCTAAATCTTAAATTTTTTAAACATAGGTCCATGTGGTTTGCATTTTTTTGTCATTTTAGTCCAAATATCAAAAACTCTCATTTTTTACTGTTACAACATGTTTTTTTTTGTCTTTTTGTGCAGGGGTATATTTGTCCAAGTACATTTCATTAAACATTTTCTTAATTAAAAAACTAAAGTAAATAAATTATTAATTCCTTTATATACCCTTATTAATATTCAATATTCATAGACCCCCCCCCCCTCCTTTAATAAAATCTCTAGCCTCAAAAGATAAAACACTAAAATCCTTCGTCAGCCACACACCCTTTCTCCCTCATCTCATCAGAACCCTCCGGTCGCCAGAGCACCCCCCCGGCCATCGTTCCTGCCGTCATGCAGAACCACCTCCACCATCTTCAACCTACAGTAGCCTAACATCATCATTGACCTGTTATCCAACAGAACACCGAAATCAATCTTCAGAAAAAATGAAAAAGGACGAGGGAAACAGAGATAAGTGTTACCGGTAAAACAACTCGTCGGACCAAAAACCGTGCCTCCGCCGGCGTGGCTCCGCTGTCTCCCCTGCTCCGGTCACTCTCTTTCTTCGCTGTCTCTCTCTCTCTCTCTCCGTTTCTTCGTCGTTCCACCACCAGACGGTGGTGGTGGTGGTGGTGGTGGTCGGCCGGTACACAGATCAAAGGGAGGGGTGGTTTAGGGGGTTTGGATGTGTGGTGAGGTACCAGAGAGTGAGAGATGGTGTGTAAAGGAGGGTATTTATTTGGGGTTTTTTAATTAAGAAATTGTTTTAAGGAAATGTATTTGGACAAATATACCCCTACACAAAAAGACAAAAATGCATGTTGGAACAGTCAAAAATGAGAGTTTTTTGAGATTTTGACTAAAATGGCAACAAAATGCAAACCATAGGGACTCAGATTTAAAAAATGTGAGATTTGGACTAAAATGGCAAAACTGCTCAAACCACAGGGACAAAAATGGCAGTTTCCTCTTATTTTTTTGTTTAGGTTTAAATGGAACCTTACTATATATATTTGATGAATAAAACGGTGAAAAATTATTTTTTGTTTAGATTTAAAGGAAGTCAAGTCCCTTACTATATATATTGATGAACTCAAATTAAAATCACTAAATATTTATAAATCATTAGATTCATTGTGAATGCATATGTCCATCCATAAATACACTATTTGTAAGATTGTGGTGAATTCAGTAGTAAATTTGTGTATTCATTGTGCATAAACAATTCAATTGGATATGTTGTTTTGACTATGATACATAAGTCGTTTGTATAACCATATAACTATCTCTCTTTCTCTCCGCTCAGTACATGCAATTGTTCTCGTGGCTCTCTACTTGCAACTGTTTTTTTTTTTTCATTAAACGCACTCATATAAATATGGGTAGGTTAAAAAAGAGAAAATCATATGAAGTGTATATTGCGGTACATGTACAATTAATGAATTTAAAGGGCTGGATAGTTGCGTTATTTAGTGTTGGTGCACTTGTGTCTGTACTTTGTCTGTATTCGGTCACGATGTAAACGATGTCCTTGTCAGTCTTGTAAGTTGACCAAGTCAACCGTCCTCCTGGTTTGACTCAGTCAACAGTTAGTAAATTTGATGTAAGTTGTCTGACTCGAAGGATGAGTGATCGAAGGATAATGTAGATCCTTCGATCACCTCGAAAGATATGATTCGATTGATAGACCTCGAAGGATCATCCTTCGAGGTCCTTGCTGATCCTTCGAAAGCATTGTATTCGAAAGATGATCCTTCGGACCATCTATCGGATCCTTCGGTCAGGCCTGCTGTGTATGGGTATATATATACCCATGCAGTGTGTTGTGTTAGATAGATTCACACAGACACTTTCGAGAGAGTTTGAGAGCATTCTGTCCGAACACACACACACACACTTGAGAGTTCGCAGAACAGATTTGTGAACATAGTGCTTGTAACCGAAACCTTTCATACGTATTAATACAGTGGTGTTAATCGGTGAATCTTTGTGTGTTGTGTTTATACTTGTTTCATCCCGGTTTGCTTGCTAGCTTGGATTCCGCACTCGCTAGTGAGTTTGTATAACAAGGTTTAGGTTCGTCATCCTCCGTGAAAGGGACCTACAAGTGGTATCAGAGCTTGGCTCTATACCTTGTTTAAAACCGGGTTTGTTCAAGTGTTTGGACACTTGGTTTAGCACCCGTTTTTGGTGGTTTTCTTGCAATTTTAAACTGAAAAACGGTTTCTAAACCTTCAGGAGTGTTCAAGGTTGGGTTGGGTAACTTGAAAACTTGTTTTTAAGTGACTTTGTGTTTTCCGGTCATATTCCGATCAATATTCCGGTGACTGGTATTAGGATAAGGTTTTCCTTTTTGGGCAAATTTTTCAAAGTTGGTAAGTAGGTACAGCCTGCACATCCCTTTCTGCCGAAAGTTGACTTACCTACCCATCACCTTTTCACCAACCTTTCACATCGTGTCAGTTGTGTCAGAGGGTCTCGAAAGATATCTTTCGACATCGAAAGACCATCTTTCGATCAAGGAAGGCTCGAAAGATCATCATCCTTCGACCCATCCTTCGAAGTCTGAAACATATCTTTCGACCAAAGGAATCTATTCGAAAGACAGGTGTCCGAAAGATAAGGATTTAACTCGAAAGATAAGGATCTTTCAAATAGTGAATCCTTCGAGTTTGTGAATCTTTCGAAATCATTGTTCGAGATACAACAGTGATCTTTCGAGCACTGTTGGTCTTTCGAACAAGATTTGATCTTTCGATTGTGGTCTGTTTATTGTTAACAAGTTTCTGTGATTTCAGATCTTTCGAACAGGATCTTTCGGTTGTGTGTGATCTTTCGGAATATTCACTTAGCATTTATTTTGCTTTCCAATCATGAATCCGAGTTGGTGGAATCCGGCTCCAGACAGTGGAAAATATACCAGTTCTGGTGTCACTCCCTCATGGTGGGGCACACCGGCTCCAGACAGTGGAAAATACACGTCTACAAGTCTATCGCCTTCATGGGCCGAGTCTCCGGTATCGACATCTTCTCAGGGAAATCAATGGGCATTGGTATCGAATCAAACTCCGAGTATCCAAAGTATCTTACTGAGCGAAAGCGAAACAGGAAGTTTGAATCGACCTCCAAAGCTGATGCATTTAAACGAGTATCGGGTTGGGCTGATAGATTCCGTACATATGTTCTGGGTCAAAATACAGAGCTGTGGATACGTTTCACCACAGATTTTGATCAAGCTATCGAGGTCGCTGCTTCAACAACTGCTAGTTTTGCCGATCTTCCAGAGGATCAGAAGAAAATATATGATCTGGAGAAGAAAGCTTACGCCATTCTCACTCAGGCGTTAAGCAAAGACATCTATCATCAATTTGTCAGCTTCAAGACTACGAAGAAGCTGTGGGACGGTTTGAAAACCAGGGGAGTAGGGAATGAAGCAACACGTCAATTGCGTCATGATCTGCTCAAGAAAGAATTCGACTGTTTCACGTGTTTAGATAATGAGTCTTTGGGAGACATGACAAGTCGGTTTTATCATTTGCTTACTGAGCTGAATAATTTTGGTGTGACGACAACTCAAGCAGAAGTGGTGAAAAAGTTTGCTGATGCTTTGCCTCCCCAATGGAGTAGTTTCTTGGAAATCCTGAAGTATAACGGAGTGTTGAAAACTACAAATATCAACGACTTCGTGCAGCTTTTGGAAAACAAGGATCAGGAGGAAACATTAAAGGCGAAGAGAGTTCCATTGCCACAAAATCCTGAAATGTATTGTGGAACTTCCAATACTTCGTCTGCAAGAACAGGTCCACATGCTCCTTTGCAAACTGCATTTGTCACTAGCACGGATATGTATGGCAATCCAGTGCAAGTTCCTGTAAAGCCACCTCCTACCACAGATATGTATGGAAATCCAATACAACCACCTCCTCCTCCTCCTCCTGCTCAACAACAACGTGCATGTTATGGAGGAACATCATCTGCTGGTCAACAATCAAAGCCAAGTACTGTACAGCTCGACACTTCAAGCTTTTCTAAAGTCAGTGTAGAAGTAGCTAAGGAACACATGGAGCTGCTTAACACTGTAGTGAGCGCGTACTGTGGGTTGATAGAAGGTCATATTGGCAATATTAATCTGACACAAGAAGACTACAGGCAGATTGATAAAGAAGAGATGGACTTGATGGATATCAAGTGGGCCTTTGCGAGTGCTGTGAGAAGAGCAAAGGATTGGATGGAAAGTACTGGCAGAACCAGCTTGGAGAGTAAGAGAGACACCAAGTATGGGTTCGATAAACAAGCTGTAAAGTTCTTCAACTGTGGTGAACGGGGTCATTTTAAACGGGAATGTACAAAGCCAGCTCAGCACGGGAATCAAAACCCTTTCAGAAACCAAGGCAACCAGCAGAACAGAAACAATGAGCGTACATTGGTGCCTGTCAACAACCAAACTAACCGGGCTCTTGCAGTTCAGGTGGATGAAGGTTGTGACTGGTCAATCCAGTTGGGTGGTGATGCTCCCGATGGAACAGCATGTTTTGCTCAGGTTGTGAAGGAGTTAGTTCACACCAGTGGTGGAGAATCTTCTGCCAGTGGTGGTGAATCGTCTGAAGATGAAGATTCGTCTGGGTACAGCAGGAGTGTTGATGAAGAATCATCCAATTCTGGTGATGATCATGTGGGTGAGACGTCTAATGTTTCGGTTGATGCTGACTTTGATGAGCTGTTGGAGGAAGCTGCAGCAGAAACTCAAAGAAGATCTATTTTGGTGGATCAAGCTGCTTATACTTCGTCTTCTCTCCATTCAGCCTTTATGGCTAATGTCGACGGTTCATCCAGTCAGGTATGTGTCGATGAACCCACTACTGTTAATTGTGATGAATGTGCTAGGTTGCATGCTAGGTGTGCTGACTTAGAAGGAAACATGTCTGAGTTGCAAGCCAAACATGATGCTTTACAAGCTAGTTTGTTTGACTTGCAAGACAAACATAGTTCCTTGAGTGCTGAGTGGTGTGACTTGCAAAGCAAGCATGAGGCTTTGCAAGAGAAATATGATGTGACATTCATCCACAATCAGAAGTTGACTGTGGATCTCTCAAAATGCACAGAAGCCAACATGTTTTATGAAAACCATGAAAAAGAATTTAAGTCAGTAATTGAGACCTTAAAGAAAGATAAAACTGAACTGACAAAAATGGTTTCAAGAAAACAAACTGATATTAATTTGTATATATCTCGCCTGGAGATTATGCAAAAAGAGATGGCTTGTGTGAAAACAGAAAGCGATGCGATCCAGCTTAAGCTAGACAGTTATTTGAGCTCTAGCTATGTGTTGGATCACATCATTGATGTTCAGAAGGAAAAGAAGGATGTCACATGCATTGGCTACAAGAAATGTCCACCACCAGTTAGACACAATTATGATGCCATGCCTGATGAAGAGGACAGGGTGTTCTTTGAACCATCTGTGCCTCTAGATGTGAAAGAGTTTGCTGCAGGACTCGGATACCAAAAGGAAGTATCCTCAGATTCAGATGTGTCAGTAGATACATTTGTAAGTGCTGAACAGAATCAAGATCCTCCAGTTGTGATTGAGGATGCTGATTCTTCTGATGATGAATCTGATGATACTGTCCCAGCAAAGTCTGATGCGGTAGCCAAAAATGAGGACATACCTCTCGAGAATCACATTCTATGTGATCCCCCTGTACAACCCGCTAAGACTGTTGCAACTGAGTTCTCATCTGCAGAAGAGCCGGAGAGTGTGAATTTGCTGTACACTCTAGTTGGTGATGATAAAATTTATTCAGACAAAGATTTTCCGATTAAGAATGTTAATCAATCATTAATCTGTAAAGTCTTTGAAAATTCGACAAGTAAGTTTTTGGGAAAGACAGGACCACGTGTTACAGTTACACAGTGTCCTCCTATTCCAAAGGCTGAAATTCGAAAACAATTTGGCAACAAGAAATTACCAACAGTGCCAAAACAGCAAAATCACACCAAGCCCAAAGGAAAATCACCGGCTCAAGTCCAAAAGAAGCCGAATCAAAAGAAGAAGAAAAGTGTTAACTTTGTGAAATCGACGGGAACGGACAAAATTGAAACGTTTGAAAATAAATCTAACTTAGATTTTGTCAAGAAAGCTACTGTTTTGAAAAGAAATGAACAAAACAGTTCACAGCCTAGTACCTCAGGTTCACAAAGTTCAACATCATCGGCTAAGCCATCACATGATACTTCGGGGTTTGTAGAACGAAGATCATGTTTTGAGTGTGGAACAATTGGACATATCATTCGAAATTGTCCATATCTTCATAAGCAAAAAGAAAAGTTTGATGTTCCCCGTGACCACAATGACCGTAAGCGATCTGTTTCTGTAAAACAAGATCCCCGCCTTGCAAAAGAAAGGGAAAAGAAACAGAAACGCCAACAGGTCAAGAAGATTGAAAAAGCAATTAAAACCGATGTGGTTCAAAAACAATCTGTTGCTGTAAAACCAGACAATTCTACAACTTCAAACAATTCAGAAGTTAAAATTCTAAAGAAAGACACTGGTAAAACAAAACAGACCTGGAAACCGAAATCGGTTACTGAATCAGGGGGACCATCACAATTCACCAACCATCAAAGACAAGAAGTTATTGTCATTGATGAAAATGGAAGACCCAAGACCACAATGGCTTGGGTCCCCATCTCCAACTAATTCATTTGAGTTCATGTGCAGGGTGTTCCAGGAGGAACTGTCAGTAGTCATTGGATTGTTGATAGTGGGGCATCCAGGCACATGACAGGCGACATGAAGCTTCTCTACGACGTTAAATCTATTAGAGGGGGTTATGTTGCTTTTGCTGGAGATAAAGGTGGATATATAACGGGTGAAGGAATGATATCCAACGGGATTGTCAGCTTTGACAAGATCAACTTTGTGCAACAACTTGATCACAATCTTCTTAGTGTTTCTCAAATCTGTGACAAGCAATTTTCAGTACACTTTGATGCTAATGGATGTCATGTGCTGAAGCCGGGCTTCAAAATTCCAAAAGAATGGATTCTCTTGTCGGCTCCAAGGATAAATGATTTGTACGTCCTTGATATGAGCCAAGCTATTACTACGTCTGCACAAGCAACTTGTTTCGTTTCAAAAGCCACAGAAAAAGACACTATCTCTTGGCACAGACGAATGGGTCACATTCACTTACGCAAGATGAATCATTTGGTTTCAAATGAATTGGTGAATGGTGTTCCCCTCAAAAATTTCCATCTTCAAGACGTCTGTGTTTCGTGCCAGAAAGGAAAGCAAACAAAGAAGAAGCACCCTACAAAGAAGATCAACACGGTGGCAGTTCCTCTTGAACGTTTGCACATGGATTTGTTCGGTCCTGTCAAGCACAAGAGTATTCGGGGTGATCAATACTGCCTCGTGATTACAGATGATTATTCTAGATTTTCTTGGGTTGCGTTCATGGCACACAAGAGTGAAACTTTTGGCATCATCAAAAACTTGATCATTCAGATTGAGAATTTGTATAAGTTGAAGGTTAGGCGGATACGTAGCGACAATGGTACTGAATTTAAAAATCATTCCATGACGGAGTTTTGCACTTCAAAGGGTATTCTTCATGAGTTTAGTGCAACTTATACTCCTCAACAGAATGGCGTCGCTGAACGTAAGAACCGCACATTGATCGAGACTGCTAGGACAATGTTGGTAGAGTCACAGCTGCCTATTCCATTCTGGACTGAAGCTGTGGCCTCTGCATGTTATACTTTGAACCGAGTCCTTACAGTCAAAAGGCACAACAAGACCTGCTTTGAGCTTCTTCAAAAACGGAAACCAGATTTGTCTTATCTTGAACCGTTTGGAGCTCCATGCACAATCATCGATCCTAATGGAAAGTTTGGGGCAAAAGCAATTGACGGCTACTTTCTTGGGTATGCCACCCCTAACTTACGAGTCTGGAATCTAGAGACTAAAATGGTCGAGGAATGGTCTGAGGTCAGAGTACAAAGGCACACCTTGCCAGTCAAAAATCCGGGTCAACCTTGGATGTTTGAGTACGATGACTTCTTCAATTCGATCAATGTTGAAGCCGTTGAAGAAAATGCTGCGGCTAGGATGTTTTTCGAGAGTGACAATGCAACAGTTTCACCGGTGGTTCGTCCAATTCTTGTTAATCAAGAACCATCTTCTTCGGTGAACAATAATACTCTCAACAATGAGGATTTTCATGATGCAAACGAATTGAACGAATCTTCAGAGGATGATGAATTTCTAGATGCAGATCAAGAAACCCCAACAACAGCAGTTCATGGTACTTCAGAGGGTACTCCTCCAGTGGATGCCCATAGAACAGCTGAGGCTACTGCATCATCCTCTTCGTCAATTCCGGGCCTTGATTTGGTTGTTGATCTTAATCTCAACAACCTGGGTATAAATATTCCAGTTCCAGATAATCCAGAAACAAGGATTCATAATACCCATCCTCAACAAAACATCATTGGAAATGTGCAAAGTGGCGTTCAAACAAGAAACATGTTGCGAAACAACAACAATGCAGGCTTGTATGCAGCTATTCGAGAATCCGGGCAACAAAACGATTGGTCCTTCGCGTGTTATGTCTCACAGGAAGAACCAAGAACGTGGAAAGAAGCCTTGAAAGATAACGCTTGGGTTGAAGCAATGCAGGAAGAACTGCAACAATTCCAGAAGCTGGGTGTCTGGAAACTAGTAGAGAAACCTGCTGGATACAAGAAGATTGGTACCCGTTGGGTTTTCAAATGCAAAAAGGATGACCGCGGAGTTGTTATCCGAAACAAAGCACGTTTAGTCGTTCAAGGTTTTCGTCAGATTGAAGGGATCGACTACAACGAAGTCTATGCACCTGTTGCACGTCTCGAAGCAATTCGAATCTTTCTAGCCTATGCGTCCTTCAAAGGATTCAAGGTTTATTAGATGGACGTGAAAAGTGCATTCTTACATGGTGTGGTTGAAGAAGAGGTGTACGTCGAACAGCCTCCAGGTTTTGAAGATCCTATCCATCCCGATCGGGTTTGGTTGCTCAACAAAGCTCTTTATGGTCTTCATCAAGCACCGCGAGCTTGGTATGCAACCTTATCTCACTATCTGCTGGAGAACGGTTTTCGTAGAGGTCTTATCGACTGTACTCTTTTTATCAAAGAACAAGATGGAGATCTTCTTCTGGTACAGGTATACGTTGATGATATTATTTTTGGTTCTACTAATGATGTCTTGTGTAGGGAATTCGAGCGCATTATGCAGGATAAATTCGAGATGAGTGCTATGGGGGAAATGACCTTCTTCTTGGGCCTACAAGTACAACAAACAGAGTCTGGGATATTCATCCATCAGACTAAATATGTTGGTGACATCTTGAGCCGGTTCCAGATGTCTGATGCAACGCCCATTGGTACCCCATTGCCAACAAATCACGGAATTACTCCTGACTTGAAGGGAGAAGCTGTTAGCCCCTCAAACTATCGCGCAATGATCGGATCTCTTATGTACCTCACAGCATCAAGGCCAGACATAATGTATCCAACGTGCCTGCTTGCCAGATATCAAGTTAACCCGAAGGCCTCACATCTTGCAGCTGTCAAAAGGATTTTTCGTTATTTGAAGGCGTACCCTGACACCGGTCTGTGGTACCCTAAGGATAATAACTTTGAATTGGTAGCATTCAGTGATTCTGATTTTGGCGGATGCAAAATCGACGGTAAATCCACAACGGCTGGATGTCAGTTTTTAGGAAATCGCCTAGTCACATGGCAGTGCAAGAAGCAGACGTGCGTTGCTACATCAACATGCGAAGCTGAATACATTGCTGCCTCAAGTTGTTGCTCCCAAGTTCTTTGGATCCAACAACAAATGCGGGACTACGGTTTTGAATTCCTAACTACTCCTATTTACGTTGATAATTCTGCTGCTTTAGATATCACTAGAAATCCTGTGCAGCATTCAAAGACCAAGCACATCGAAATCAAATATCACTTCATACGTGATTGCTTTGAGAAAAGGCTAATCGATGCTGTTAAGGTCCACACCGATGACCAACGTGCCGACTTATTTACCAAAGCATTTGACAAATCAAGATTTGACTTTTTATTATTGGTAAACGGCATTAAGGTCAAGCAAGAGTAAAACCAACATCGGAAATCATTTTTGTACATATCTTTGTGTGTTTTAAATTTGTCTTAGTTTATTGATTTTAGGGGGAGTAAATTCAAAAATCTGAAAATCCAAAAACATCGAAAAATTCAAAAACACAAAAACAATAGAAAAACAAAAATGAGTTTCCTGGCGAGCAAAAGAGAATATGATAGTACATCAGTGGTCTATCCAAACCTCTTTAAACCTTAAATGAAAAACGATAAGCAGCTCTATATAAGATGTATCGGTAGGCTCACAATCATTTTAAAGTGTGCAGGGTGATATAAATCTTAAATCGACTGAAGATCAGGTGGGAACCATTCATTGGCATATGGTCTTAGTACCGAAATTTCGTTTGATAGATTGCCGAGGTTCTGAGATATCGGTCTTTATGCTGCTTATCATCTGGGTATCATGGTTGTATCTTTTACCGAAAAATAATGGGGACGCAAGTCTAGATCTTCCATGATACTATACATACGTGTACATATTACATACTGCATTCGACCTCAATAAGTGATAAACAATCACATGTCCAAAACAAATAAGTGATAAAATATCACATTTATCCGGGTGTCAAGTTTGTCTCTCTGCTGTACGGAAGTACTGACCTGTTCACGGACTTGCACCTGTGCCCTCATGCATATGAAAATTAAGTTCCTCATCAATAAGTGATTATATCACATAGGGCTTGTTTTCAAATCAAAATAAGTGAGAATCTCACATCATATACGGTCAAACAGATGATAATCAGTATACTCACCGGTAAGATGAATTCTCGTGCATACCTTGATACGGGAATGTGTCGTGATGTGGATGAACACCGGTCGGTAAGTATAAATCATACCTTAACGTATCCCCTCGCCATGATTACATCTGATAAGTTGAGCTTAAGTGGACAACAATACCGATAATTGTTATAGGATGCTTATCTTAATGTTAACTAACTGAACAACAAGAGTGTTTTGGCATGACCGTACACTGATATGATTCTCTTACCCTCGAAACTCGCAAAAAGAATGTCTGTATATATTTATTTACTGCTTAACTTTTATTGTTTTCTTTTAAACAGTTTCGTCGTTTGGTGCATATCAGCACGACATTAGCGGTGATGTCGTTTGATAACACTCAAAGGATTTTAAATTGTTGTCTTTTAATTTCAAAAATACCAAAAAGATTTTAGGTGAGTTTTAATATAAAATTTATAAAAGCCAAAAAGATTTTATTTCTACTTTATTTTCGATCGTACGATGTTGGAGCTCGAGTCTTCGTTACCTAAAACCTGAACGAAAAATCGAATTGACTAAATCTTCATAAACGGTCGAAATTTGCATGTTTTGAAAGTTAAAGACTAAAATTGACAAATTTATTAAACTTTCAAACTGTCGGACGGTGTTTGATTATGACATGGTCATTTGTGTGTCATTTGTTTACACTAACCATTCCAAGCAGTTGTTCTCATTATGCGTTTAGATTTCTTGCATGTGCAGATTCTAAATGCTAGGAGAACATGGTCGATGACAAAGCTTCGGAATGAAGACACGACGAGAAGGCGCTCAAGGATGAAGATGATCGAGTTGCCGCTGGCCATCATCAATACCACAAGGATCTCACTTCATAAAGATCAAGTCATTCACGAGCATAACTCAAGGGGGAGCTTATGCCAAGGGGGAGTTTGTCAACACACTTCCTACATGATACGGGTAGTTTGTTGATACACTCTCTGCTTTCAATACGTGAAGACTTTGAAGATCCTCCGACTTTGAAGACTTGAAAGGACATCAGAGTTTTGAGAACTCGAAGACCAAAGACCATCGAAGTTCGAGACGAGTCTACAACTATAGAAGATAAAGACAAAGCTACAGCCAAGGGGGAGTTTGTTGGTGCACTTGTGTCTGTACTTTGTCTGTATTCGGTCACGATGTAAACGATGTCCTTGTCAGTCTTGTAAGTTGACCAAGTCAACCGTCCTCCTGGTTTGACTCAGTCAACAGTTAGTAAATTTGATGTAAGTTGTCTGACTCGAAGGATGAGTGATCGAAGGATAATGTAGATCCTTCGATCACCTCGAAAGATATGATTCGATTGATAGACCTCGAAGGATCATCCTTCGAGGTCCTTGCTGATCCTTCGAAAGCATTGTATTCGAAAGATGATCCTTCGGACCATCTATCGGATCCTTCGGTCAGGCCTGCTGTGTATGGGTATATATATACCCATGCAGTGTGTTGTGTTAGATAGATTCACACAGACACTTTCGAGAGAGTTTGAGAGCATTCTGTCCGAACACACACACACACACTTGAGAGTTCGCAGAACAGATTTGTGAACATAGTGCTTGTAACCGAAACCTTTCATACGTATTAATACAGTGGTGTTAATCGGTGAATCTTTGTGTGTTGTGTTTATACTTGTTTCATCCCGGTTTGCTTGCTAGCTTGGATTCCGCACTTGCTAGTGAGTTTGTATAACAAGGTTTAGGTTCGTCATCCTCCGTGAAAGGGACCTACAATTAGTTACTCGTAGTTTTGGATGCGTCGTTGTAATAAATTTATATGTAACTAGTTAAAAAGACACCGTTTACAATCAACAGTGTGCTAACACTTTTTTTAAAAGGTAATATTATGCTTAAATTAAAGGGGATAAAAATTTTGATTCAAAGATATAATAATTAGAAAAATAAAATACATGTATAAAAGTTAGAGATTAAAAAAATTGTTGCAGCTGAATTTGAATTGAAAAGTTAATAGTTAAAACTGAATTTACTATTTTGACCTTTCAGACACATTTAACTTCCAACTAAGTATAACTAGTCTTAAGCTCTCACGTTGCGGGTCAGGCGTAAAAATGTGCTAGCTGAACGATGACTAAAAACGGGGAAAACATAAAACAAATACACGAATTTAATACCAAGTGATCAACTGAAAACATACATAAAAATAAGAACGAAAACAGACAGGACTCTGGAACCAATTCGTATTTAAACCGACGAATACATAAAAGAAAGCATGTTAAACTCTAGGGAGTAAAAATGACATTTTATGAAGTTTTTAAAAAATTAAGGGGTTATAAGTGCTAATGTTAATAGTTAAGGTAAACTAACAAAACCCAAAAGAAAAAAAGAAAAAAAGGTAATAAAAGACAAAATAAGTATTATTCATTAACAATATGTTATGAATTAATATATGATCAATGGTACATCAAAATTTTTATGAAGTATGCATTGCGGTACTTCGTTATTCGTGGTATGTTAAAATTAAAGAAAAAAAAAAGGGAAAATCATATCAAGTCTATGGTGCCGTACATGTACAATCAGTGAGTTCAAGGGAAAGCATAGTTGCGTTAATTAGTTTTTTTTTTTTTTTATTTATTTATTTTTTTTTTTGGGGGGGGGGGGGTGGATAGCGACTTTCTTGTCTTTGGCCATCACACTTCTCAAATTAGAGAGTCTCGTTGTCCTGCTCTAGCCAGACTATGTTGTCTTACATCTTAACCGGACCCACGCTGACTTCAAAGTTAGGCTTGGGTGTTCCCCCGGGACACCATATCGTCGGATTCCACTTGGCAGTCGTTGTACCACCACAGGAGCAGAACTCTCTAGCATAACACACGATGTGACGAAAACTCGGGTGGGCTCGGGATTTGAATTGACAACCTCGCACTAGGCGTAGCTCAAATCCTTCATTGCCTTAATCCACTAAAAGTGACACAAATGAAGATCGAACTTGGCTCTCCACTGAAAAAACCACCAAGCCTCCTACCACTAGGCCACAACATAATTGCGTTAATTAATTACTCATGGTTTAGGACGTGTCGTTATAATAAATTTAACACACAAATGAAATCACATAGTTTATTCATATACTATGCTAAACTAAAGTGCATAAAAATTTTGATTTGAAGGCATAATATTTTAAAAAATAAAATGTATAGAAGTTACTTGAGAATTAAAAAAATGCTACATAATTTGAATGAAAAAATTACAGTTACAACTGAATTTACTATTTTGACCTTTCAGACATATTTAACTTTCTATTAAGTGTAGCTTTACATCAAAATTTTACGGAGCGTACGTTGCGGTAATTAGTTACTCGTGATAGATAGTTACTCGTGATAGATTTAAATATAAAAACAGAAAATCATATGAATTTTACATTGTGGCACATGTACAATTACGTTGCAGCACATATATAACGGGGGTCCTCGCCTAACACACCTTTTTTTATGTTGATGATGCCATTATTTAGGTGTTTTTATATATGTTCGCGCTTAAAGATTTATCTCTCTAAGTCTAACATTTATGGTATTTGCGTTAAAGAGGTGGACGCGTTTGCATCTACAGTTGGGTGTAAAGCAGGTTTGGTGCCTTCTGTGTATTTCGTGCTTACGGTTGGTTCTAATATGAACCAAATAAACAATTGGTGACTGGTCTTTGATGTTTTTGAATCTTGTCTATCGTTGCAGAAAACACCGGTCCTCTCGATTGAGGTAGAATTACTCTCATCAAGTTCGTTCTTGAGAGCCTTCCTAAATCCTAATTACTACTACTCATTGTATAAAGCCCCGGTGAAGGTGATAGAGGTTTTGTAGTCCATTATAAAAAAAAAAAAAAAGTTTATACGGGGGGTTCGAGTAAAAATAAAAAAATGGCTTAGGTGGCTTGGGACCGGGTTGCCACGCCTGGAAACAAAGGGGGTCTTGGTTTATGCAAACTGGAACATATCAACACCGCTCTCCTTTCTAAGTGGGGTTGGAGGTATGTGACACCCTGATAGTTGTCGATCAAATCCTAAGTTGACATGTTTCTAAAAACCCTCCGTATAATCACTATGTTGAAGGAGAGGGATTAAATACATTAAAAATGAATACGAAACAAAGTTGAGGGGCTAAATCTGCCAAAAAGTAAAATTTTGGCTGCTTCGAAGGTCCTTGCGGACCGTATTAGTATCTTGTTGCAGTCCGCAAGGGGTATTAAATTAGTTCAGTGCGAAGGGACCATATGGATTATCCCTTGTGGTCCTCAAGGGGTCCCTGCACAGCAGAATGATGGCCGGTAGCAACATGTTGCCTCATCTGTCTCGCAAACTTACCACCTTAAACATGCTTGACATAAATCAAAGGACACTTAATCTCATTCTTAGAACTCCATACACTTGGCTTCATTCCTTTAACCCTCATTTGGCTATAAATACCCTCCTTTGTCCACCATTATTCTCATACCAACTCAAACCACTTAAAATCTTAGTGTGAGTTGTTATTTTCTGCTTTCAAGCCTTTCCTTTGAGTGTTTTAGCCTCCTCTAAGCTAAGTAAGTCTACTTCCTTAGACTTTCCATTAGCATTCATTCTAGTAGTTTAAATTAGTCCGAAAGTCTAGAATTGTCAACAGTTTGACTTTTTTGTTAACTTTCGATTCTGACCACTTTGGTCAAGTCAATTTTAAATTAAATTCACCTACGTTATCATCATAATACAAGGCATAATATCTTGCATTTATATCCCATGATCATCACGTTTTAATGGGTCAAATGACAAGTCAAACTTATATTATCAAAAATTCAAAACGCAGCTTTATGCAATTAGCGACAGATGAACTTTTAAACATTATAACCAAATGTTTTGACACCAAAACAATGTATAGATCATCATAAAAATATATTCTGACATATTTGACTTGTTACGAACCCATTTGACCATCCGAACCTGTATTTACTCGTATAACTCGTTAAAAAGGCATAAACCATATAAACAAGTCGGAACAAGTTAAAACTCCTTTCAAAACTCTTCCAAATTAGAATGCATGGTTAAATGAACCATTTTACACAAGTCTCCTCACTTGTGTGGTTGTGAACCACATTTTATCCGGTCAACGCTTAATCTAGAGTAACCAAGCATAATTCTAAGTTAACCGGTCAAGTCCGACGGACTTATAATGATCCATAACAATTCTAATGGATAAATTATTTCCATTCATTCTAGACTACAGAGCCCTCCGAAAATCGCACCATAAGTTAATGAACTTTGAATTCAGTTATACTATGAGAAGTAAATACACTGTGAATACAGCTAGTACAGGTAAATACTTTTTAGCCTCTTTTTATTATAAAAACTCGTGATATGCTATAAAAGCACTTGGTTCGGGTATCACAATTGGCAAATGCTTTCCGAATGTCGATAATCCAAGTGTAATCCGTATTTTTTGAATAACATACAATAGTTGGGGGTTAATAGTACCGTATTTGTGCGTCCTGATTCATTTATTGTACTCGCCATATAAAGTGTGGGCTATATGCATACACCTGATAAACACGAATTGAAATGGTCTGTATATTAACCATGATGTGACAACTGTCAAAATTTCAGGTATTCGTACAATTATTAGATATTGTTTAGTGCTTAATGACTGTGCTAAATTACAATTTATTTACTTGAATTGCTTCTGATTATTACCATATGCATACATGTGCATCACATATTGCTTAATGTCATGTCATTATTGCATGAGAACTTTATGGACTCAAAAGATGCACGAAGCACAGTTAGCACAGTTATCCGGCAAATCAGAAAAATGCTGACGGAGTTCAGTAGATAGACAGACACTGTATGGAGATACAGAATGAGCCAGAAACTAAGTATTACACTAGTATAGTGTGTAGGAAAAGTAAGAATCATAAAACTGCCTTCCTAGTAATAGTTTAAGTGCCGGAAAGTGGCTAAAACTCACATAAAGTGCTGAATTCAGCAAAATTCAGCATAAATCAGCATTTTAACATACTTTTATCATGCAGAAATATGGTAAAATGGTCCTGAATGCTTTCCTAAGTGTCGGGAATTAAAAGTGTCACAAAAGGGTACATAAAGAACACTAAACTGCAAAGTTTAGCACCTTAATGAACCATTATCTAACCGAACAACCGGACACTACCCGAAACACCAAATTTTCACTAGAAGCACTGTTTTAACATTACCAAGCCAGTTATGGTCCCCGAACATCATAACACACAATAAAAATATCTAATAACCAAGTCCCTAACTATATGCTTGAAATCTAAACATAACCTAACTAATTGGTTGGAGCCTAGTCTACTACCCCCCCCCCACCTATAATCGGCCAAGTAAGCATGGCCCACTAGAGATTTTTATTTGGTTAATTTATTAGATGGTGTTTCCACTTTATTAAACATATTACACACTATTTAAAGTAATGGTGGAAGATTATAAGTAAACCTTTAAGTTCATAACCTTCATTTCACCCATTCATCACCAACACAACTTCTTCTTTTCCTTTCTTCTTACCTCACGGCCAAGAACAAGCCACCACCACCACCATCATTCAACCATCTTCCATCCATTCCACATATGTACAAAGGTGTAAGAAGGTATATTAGGAAGCTTGGAGCTTTCGGAAGTTGAAGGACCTTCACCGTTTGCTTTTATCCACTTGTTTTCTCCTCTTGATCATCCCTAGCCTTGTGCTAGTGGTAAGCACTATGATCTTTCCATTTTACTTCCATTTTAAGTGGTTATAAGAAGATTCATAATGATAATCTTAAAGAACACTAAGAAACACAAGAATGAAACTTGAACATAATCATGAATAATGAAGAAACTAAGATGGTTATAAGTTGTTATACTTCTTGATTGTTGATTGTTTGTAGAAATGATTTAGATCATCATATGATCTTGCTAGATCATGATTAAAAACATAATCTAGCAAGATGAAAGGATGAAAGTGTTAGAGATTTATAAATCATCCTCATGCAAGACATGAACTTGAAAAAAAATATATTGTTTTCTAGAAAAATAATGATTAATGTGAGTAATAATACTTATAGATCTAAAGATTTATGGAGGATTTCTAAAGAAACCAAGCTTAAAATATAAGTTTTACTAAATCTTGGTCCTTAGACAAACAAACCCTATTTTTAGTGGTTAAACAAGTGTAGAAACACTTGTGTAACAAGAAGAATTCATAAAGAAACATTTTCAGAAATTGTGATCACAAGTTGTGAAGACCTGTATTCTTTAAAAATGAAGTTTTTAAAAGATCAATCACACTTTAAAGGGTAACAAGACTTACTAAAAACACTAGTAAGTTACTACATATTTTATAAAGATTCAAGTTCATGAAGTATTAAATTATACTTGCTTTTGGCAAAATTGGTAAGTAAATGTTGTATAATATTGATTGTAAATTGATTGTGATGATATTTACAAAAGAAAATGATATGCTTGAAAGCATGGAAACCTTCATTTTTACGGGAAACTATGGCAAAAATTTTCTAAAAATCTAAACACTTAGAAAAATATTTATTAACATACACTTACAAGTGTATTTTAAACCATGAATTTTTACATAAACTTTGCCATAATTTTTTGTTACAAAAATACGAATATTGGAGGTTGGTTTTCATAAATAAAAGTGACTAAATATGTATTTAGAAAATATATATTTAGAAGGCACCATGTGTGTAATTATTTGTATATTTTGTGTCTTAGTTATATTATTTTAGGACATGAAATGATATAACTCATTAAAATATCATGAATTATCATCCAAAATATTACCAAGGAATAAATATACAAGGAATACCAAAATACTGGTAAAACCGAACAAAGGAATGTAACTCACAAAATATTCCGGAAATATTATTCATATGTATATTTTGGTAAATAATATTTTGGACATCAAAGAAATGGAAATGGGATTTTCATGATTACTACAAAATATTCATATTTTTGACAAAAATAAAATATATTATTTTGGGTGAATGAAAATATATTTTCTTGGACTTATTAAAAGAAGTATCATTTTTGGAAGAAATATGTATTTTCTCAAACAAACATGAACTATATTATTATTGAGAGAAAATGTATTTTTCTTAAAATAAACTTGAAGTATATTATTTTTGGAAGGAAAATGGATTTATATATTTCCCAAGTTAGACTTGGAAACATGTTAATTTGGGAACTTGTATGAGATTTACAAATATTTTTGTCAAAGGAAAAATTATAAATATTTCTAAGTTATGTTTCCCAAAATATATATTTCGGAAATATATATTGATGTATTTTTACTAGAAATATTATTTCGGAAAAATTAATACAAAAATTAAGTATAAGAATACTTAACAATTACAAGAAAATACGTATTCTCGTACGTATACATACACTCCGGAATACGACACCAATACATGGCAAAAATATACAAGTATAAGAATACAAATACAAATACACCCCTCCTTGGCAAAAATATATATTGGTTTATGCCTTTTGACTATCACCATTAAAACAACAAATTCAATCCTTTAAAAGACTCCCAAGAACTATGCCTAATGTTTCAAAGAAACAAATAATGTTTATGTGATCTGAATTGGGATCATGGTTTATGGATATCAGAACCGAGATCATGGTTTATGTCGAACCTTTCTGTTTGGTGAGAAAACTTTAACGGATAACGGATCGGGGATCACAGTTTGTGGCGAACTTTTCTGGGTGGTATAAAAAATTAACGGATATCGGATAATGAACGTAATTTAACTATTACGATCAACATGGTATTGGTATACATCGAGTTTCTATGAATTGACCTTTTGATATTGCAACCACTTTGACTTTTGCAAAACCAAATTTGCTTTATTTGGGTGTTGAATCTTTATCACCCAAAAACCTCTTGAATTGTGCGTCTCTTAGTTAATACAATTCGATGATACATAAATCTAAATTAAAAAAAATCTAAAAGTGACTTACATTTATGCGATTTGAATCGAGATCCAGTTTGTGCATTGATAATGGTTATTATTGTTTTTTATGGCGTATACATCCCGCCGCAACGCGCGGGTTGCGTCAACTCGTTTATGTACAAATACAAAAGTGTGATAAGTTAAAAGTTTATTAATTTTAACTATTATTCCAAAATTTAACAAACATTTAAAATATTTATTATTTTAACAAATAAATTATATAACTTGGAATAATGATGAAGACACTTGGAAACGTAACTCAAAAGCACTAATTAATACTAAGTCAAGGCACGACCCGCTCGTCTAATAGACCATAGTACGTTGTAGGTAGTCGTGTACACAAGAGGAAACTTTGAGTTACAGGCGGATTCGAAGAACGCAAATCAGTGAGTTCATGTTCCCCCTTTTCTTTTAACTTTTTTCAGTTTTATAACTTCGGGGGTGAAGTACATGTCACATACTGTTTACAAACATTTTGATTTGGTATGGTTAGCTAAGGAAGGGTACTGCTTGATCATGTGAGTGGTGGGTATAACACTTAAGGCTATTAATCCTCGTTGTAGGACCGAGGGACATGAGTGATAGATCTATTTGGGTGTAGCGAGCCGCACCCATGAGTCCGTCGAGTGGATCATGTGGTGACTATGTCTTATTCCCGGAGACAAATTTGCTAGGTTTGAGTTCTCTGCATCACTTCACACATCTCAATGGCCTTGCAAACCATTGGTGATCTGGTTTCCTTGTTGCTTTTATACCAGGGTTTTCAAGTACATACAAACATACTTACAAATGTTTCAAAGGTTATTCACAAACACACACATGAACTCGCTCAACTTTTGTTGATGTTTTCAAACTACATGTATTTCAGGAAACTAAGTATGGATCTGGCGGGCGTTAAAGTTTCAAGTGTTGTCTGGAATAAAAGATGTCATCCGGTGTCGAATGGTTTAGAGTGTGTATCATATCTCGGATAGGATACATGTTTCAAAGCTTGGTTATCATTAGTGTCTTTTGAAAAGTCCTTATGGAACTTAAAACCTGTTGGTGTTGTATTGTGAATACGAAGTATGTATTTTTTGGGTTAAATCAATGTTGATGTAAGGTTTCAAAACTTAATCAATGGATGAACATCTTGGGTTTATCATATAGTTGTTTGTTATGGTTGAATGCAATGATATTAAGCAAGTCACACCAAATCACGCTTCCGCAAAAGTCAGGGTGTGACACATGAACCGGTTTTGAACACTGGTCCCAAATATATGATAAGCATGTAATTCTGGTAACAAGAAAAATCCCAACGACTAACAAATGATTTTTAATGTTTTACAAATGATTCGGTTAATAGTATTACCAGCTTTCGCTGACGTATTTCTAAAAATTGACTTATAGGTGGCGAACCTCAACATTAGGCCAGATAAGGTTTGGTCACGAGCTTCGAAATTTGCGGCTTCAATAGCAAAAGGAGCCATACAGTCCCGAAATCCTTTTTATTAGATCTTACCTTTGGATATTTGTACCGAATATCAATACTTGAAGTTTAATATATTTTGGCACTTTTAATACTTGTACTTTATCACTTCCTACTTAAGCTGCAAATTGTGAACTGTTATCCAATCGTCACGCATAAACCACACATCCGGACCCACCGGGAAATCAGGGTGTGACAAGGTATAAATCAGAAAATGACAACTTCTGGAAGAAAGTCATCATGGGTCTCTATACAACCCGTTTCTCATGGGATTTTGTTCCGGTTAGGAAAACAATGGGTGGGGTATGTTGTAACATTGTGAAGGTGATTTCATTGCCTTTAGTAGATGGGTTGCACGTTAAGAAGTTTCATCTAAGGAGGAGCAGGAAACGTAGGTGGCATATGCTTTTGGCTAGACCCGTGGATCTGCAACGAGCCTCTTAAATTTAGATTTCCTGCGTTGTTTAGTTTGGAAGAGGAGAAGTGATGCAAAGTTATGGATAGAATCTGCAGCGAGGATTTGGGTCAGTCGAGTTCGTGGGGCTGGAAATGAGATCCAGCGTCCAGCGTGGAGACTGTAGAAAACACGCAGCTGATCTCCTAACTGGCTGATGTTGTTTTGTCAGATGGTTAGAGATGGAATGGGGTGGCGGTGGGAGAGTACAAGATAAAGACTGTCAAATCTTTGCTGAGTAGTGGACCCAACTACAATAACATTTAAATTTTTTTATTGGTGTAACTGGTTCCTAATCAAGTGCAACATATTCGCCAGGCGTGCGGAAATGGGTAGAATCCTGAAGGCAATTGCATTGAGAAGAAAGCAGATTATGGTGACGAATAGTTTGTGCCCGTTGTGTGGCATAGGAAAATAAACACCGGAACATTTGTTCACTTCTTTTTTTTTTCGCTTCAGTCCTATGGCAACTAGTGTCTACTTGGTGCAAGGTTCCAAATCCTTATGCGTTTTCATTTAGAGATTTACTTGAATTTCACTTGCATTGTGGTTTAAAATATCCTGAGAATTCGGCTATCCAAGGCATCATCATGGAGTCTGTGGAAAGCCAAAAATGGGTTAAAATTTTCAAACAAATAGGTCTGATAGAAGAGATCTTCAGCGAAGTCAAGACGGTTGGGTTTTTATGGTTTAAAAGTAGGTCTAAGCTTAAGGCCGCCATCTCTTAGGTAGATTGGAGTACATTTGTAATTATGTAAGTCTTTCTTTTTTGTTTTAATTTGTTTGTGAGTCTGCCCCGATTTGGGGTGGCGTTGTGTGTTTAATGACGTTTGCCTTTCAAAAAAAAGGCGAGCAAAGTTGCGTTAATTAGTTACTTGTGGTATTGGACTTGTCTTTTTAGTAAATTTAACGCATAATTAAAATCCCATAGTTTATTCATATATAAAATTAGATGTAACTAGTTAAGATGCATCATTTATAATCAACAATGTGCTAACTTTTTTTAAAAATGGAATATTATGCTTAAATTGAAGTGCATTAAAATTTTGATTTGAAGGTACAATAATTAATAACCTTTGCTATAAATTTTGTTTTGCTAAATCTTGCTCACCATTTTTACAAAGCATATATAACTTTTATATTATTACTAATGGTGATATACATATATATGAGTTGTAATTAATACGTACTTACCAATACTAATTATAAAAATGTTCATTTGGTAGCTAACTTTAATTGTTTCTTATTTCTTTATATTCCTGTGTGTAGTCGTGTCTCCCACTCTTCCAAGTTCCATTTCATGACATCGTTTATTTTTAATACATGGTTGTTGTACTTTTATTCTTGTTTTTCTAGAAACCATATATAGAAAAATATATATATATATACAAGCCTTGTTATTTCTTTCGTAAAATATTGATGATTTAGCGCCGTTCAAAACTAAAATTTGATTCAGTGGGTGAAATGAACGAAAGTTGTTGCTTTTTATTAAATAGATAAAACGTTTTTGATATGTTATTATTTATTAGGTTTTTTCCAATAAACATTCCCTATATTTACGTAATAATCTTGATATATTGAATGACAGTATGAGCATCACCACCGGAAGAGATTCCTCATCTAAAAACACGGTAAAAATATGGGTGTAGACCAAGTTTCGAGCTCAGCTAGTATAAATTCTGTTTCTAAAGTTTGAGCTTGGCTCATTTTTAACTTATTTATTATTTTATGTAATTTTTCTTATATTTATAACTATTTTATATAAATTATTAAGTTATTTTTATTACATTTTTATATATAATAAAAAACTTGTTTATGCTCATGAGCCTGCTCGAGTTTGATAGTGAAGCTCGAGCTCAGGCTAGTTTATTAAACTAGCTTATTTTCAGGCTTGAACTCGGATCTCATGTAACTCGCAAACGGATTGACTCAATTACACCCAATCTAAAAAGCTTATAAAAATTTCATTACTTAGTTATTTCACACAACGATTTTGTATGTGCATGTATCCATACTATATTAAGGTGAGGATCAAATAGAAAGTTTATTTTGGCTAGGAATGATATGAAGCAATAAGATTATGACGTGTGGCAAAATTTTAAATAAAGTGGAAGGGTATTTTAGTCAATGTTACCCAATCTTCTCTCTTCTTCTTCTCTCTGTAACTTCAAAATCCATCATTTTCAAAACTCACAATCTTCAACCTTTTCTTCACTTTCTATCTCAATAATCACTACATTATAGTGTGATTTTCGTCATCAATCAATGAATCAAACACCAAATCAACGTGTTCTTCAACTTTTTTGAAGAAACTCAGTTTAATTTCATACAATATCTATTTTTCCTGTGATTTTGAAGCGAATCACTCGATTCGTTCATTTCGATCGCTGATAAGTGTTTCTAACATTCAAATTTCGTCAATCGGTGAATAAATTTGAGGAAATCGGCTTCGATCTATGTAAGAATTTTTTTAATTGCATTTTTACGATCTGGGTTTTTGAATTGAGTCATTGCGTTTTACGATCTTGGCGTGGATCCGGGGGCAGCGCCCCTGGTAGCAGGGTCCAAGGGGCGGCAGCCCCTAGCGTGGTCCACCCTATTTGATAAACTTAAGAAATATTGTTAACCACAAATCCTAAGAGAAATCCACCTTATGCACATATCTATAGTTTAAAATTAACTATATACAAATGGGCATATAGTTAATTTTAAACTATAGATTTGTGTATGTTACGAAAAGCTTAAGGAAATGTGTGGTCCATAAATTACATGTTTTTTTCTCCCTTCATGTGTAAACAACCTATGAATCAATAACGTACGAATTAAATATAATTTTGTGATTTTTCATTTTTTTTATCATTTGAATCCCAATCAATAGCAACATGTGAAACGGCTTAATTGACAAACGGGTAAATGCCATGTGGCATCCACCACCGCTCATTTCAACCAACGTCAGGGAAACACTATTCCCTACCGTCTCCTTTGTAGTTTAAACTGTAGATATGTGTATATTACGAAAAGTTAAGGGAAATGTATGGTCCAAAAATTACGTGTTTTTTTGCTTCGTTCATGTGTAAAGAACATATGAATCAATAACGTATGAATTAAAAATAATTTTGTGATTTTTTTAATTTTTTTATCATTTGAATCCCAATCAATAGTAACATGTGAAACGACTTAATTGACGAATGATGGCATTTACCACCGCCCATCTCAACCAATGACAGAGAAACGCTATTCCCTGTCATCTCATTTGTAGTTATGTATAATATAATATAATATATTATATATCTTGTATTTATTTTGATGGCATTATGGTGCTTGGCTATTTTTATTTGGTTCCTTTAAAAGAGTAAATAATTTTAAAAACTTCACTAAGTAATCGGGAATTCAGGACCCTTCATCTGAAAGGTAATGTTACCCTAAGTACATATACATGAGAGTAAATGGGTATTTAATGATGGTCGTTATGCATTAATATCTAAAAATATAATTTATTTTATTATTAAAATGTTTTAGAGTATCACTTACTGTTATTATAAAGGGTGTGTAAAAGTTGTGTTAAGAATTAAGATGCGTGTTATAGTTGAACTGAAAGGAAAAACTAATGACGTTATATAATATGATCAAATGAAGTTGGGAGTGTGCTTTCATTTATAATTGAGTATTTAATCATCAAACAATAAGAATCAATGATGGACATTGTCTCCTTTAACACGTAAAATTTATCTTAACGGTTTTCTATTGTGTTTTTATTTAACTAAAAATCTATTATTGCCTTTTAAAATCTTAATTAAATTATAGCAGTGCAAATATATTCGTGAGACTAATGCGAATGAAGATTTCTTGTTAGTATGTGTAAAACTGTGCCTTAATTTTGTGTTTTTTTTTTTTCTAACAAGGAAGCACCCTCTAAAATTTATATAGTGTTCTTGTGAAACTTGAACTTCCATTACTATAAAAGATAAACATCTTGTGTTACTAAGACAAGAAGGCATCAATATCTTTATTTTATGTATATGGATCAAAACTTACAGTAATTAAAGTTATTAACCGGAGATATTGAGTGGATGACTTGAGATTTTTGTTACCGTTAATGGGACAATTCTTCTTATATTGTGCACTAAAAAATCTCATGTGTCACTTGATCTATTAAGTTATTTAACATTTGGGTTCGCTTCTAGAGATCGTGTACTAAAAAATCTCATGTGTCACTTGATCTGTTAAGTTATTTAACACTTGGGTTCGCTTCTAGAGATCGTTATAATTTGTTTAGTGACATTAAAAAAGATGTTTTGATTCTGATTTTTAAATTCATTTAAGATTAAATGAACCCAATTTGAAATTTTAGGTAAGAAGTTGTTGTAAGAAAAAGAATTTTAGGTAATTGTTTTATCATATAAACTACCCATAAATTCAATCGATTAATGATTATCTAAATATGATTTATAAAGGACAAAATAAAATAATAAGAACACATGTCCAAACTTGAATCAGTGGCAAATTAAGTTTAATATTTTTGACCGAGAGGGCGGAAGTCACTGAACCTAAAAATTTCCGTAAAATCAGAGGTCGAAAACGTATATACCCAAAAATTTCTATACAAAAACTACATACTCTCCACTACCGAGCGAAAAGTTCGAGGGTCGGCCGCCCCCTCCCGCCCTACTTAAGCTGTGCCCATGCCTTGAATATAGCTACAAATTAAAATTGGAGTAAATTACAAGTTTTGTCCTTTATGTTTACATCAAATTGCAGGCGCTGTCCTTTTGGCCAAAAGTTTACAGGCGGTGTCCTTAACCTTTCAAAATCTTGCACGTTTTGTCCTTTAGTCCAAACCTGGTTAGAAATCTCAATTAAAAACTGTCATGTGCATTGTACATGAGGGTAAAATGGTAAATTCTCTCTCAACCCCATTTAAAATAAATAGAATTACATTAAAACAATACCACCCACCTATCACTTAACCCCATCATTTGTCTCAAACTCCACCCACCTTTTCTTCTCTTCTCTACTCAAATCAAACTCCCCCATCAAAGTCAAAACTCCACAATCAAAACACCTATCCACAATCAAAACACCTTTTCAGATTTCGTGGTGTTGAAACAGAAAGATAAACTCAGTGGTCAACATCAACTGGTTAGAAATCTCAGTGGTCAACATTGTTGTTGATTTTTACAGGGTGTGACGATTGGTATGGGACCGACGGTGAGCTTCGATAGCAGCATCATCTTTTAACAACACTACAGTTAAGGTGTCATGGAAGTTGCTGCTGGTTCCTTCATGGTATAGAAGCAGATCTCATCCCGCAGAGGTAATTACAGGGTTTACAACACGGTCAACAGAAACGGATATGAAGAAATCGTAAAGATTTTCTGTAAAAACTTGTGTAGATGTTCAATTTGAGAAGAGAATGGCGGAGTATTCCGGAGCTGATGTTCGATTTTCAAACGGAGGTGTATAGGTCAAGAGAAACTAAAATAATCATATATTTACATCGAGGTGTTTAGGTCAAGAGGTGTTTTGATTGTTCGATTTTAACTGATTGTTTAGGTCAAAAGGTGATTTAAGAAGAGAAGGTGGGTGGAGTTTGATACAAATGATGGTGTGTGATGATGGGGTTAAGTGATAGATGGGTGGTATTTTTTTAATGAAATTCTATTTATTTTAAATGGGGTTGAGAGAATTTACCATTTTACCCTCATGTGCATTGCATATGACAATTTTTAACTGATATTTCTAACCAGGTTTGGCCTAAAGGACTAAACGTGCAAGATTTTGAAAGTTTAAGGACACCGCCTGTAAACTTTTGACCAAAAGGACAGCGCCTGCAATTTGATGTAAACATAAAGGACAAAACTTGTAATTTACTCTTAAAATTGTGTTCCTCTTAAGTAAGGCATTATTGTCACTTGTAATGTGGCCGAGTGACAAAGCCAAAGTCTTTTTTTTTTTAAGAAAACCCTAATTAAAATCGATTAATGTATAGTTAAGAGAAAAAAGTTATCGTTTATTAGCTGTTAAAAATATAGTAGTACATTACTACATTTAAACCAAAAGGAAAGAATCCATGAGTTAATTTCATAAAAGTTACATGCGCAATGATGAGTTTGAAAGGTACAAGCATGTCCAATTGTACATGCATGCAATGCAAACTGTGGTGCATATTTAGTTAGATATGTGCTACTATTTAATATAGCTACAAGTTATAAATTTGAGTTCTTAATAAAGTAGTGCGTTACTGCATTCAAACATAAAAAAAAAAAGAGTTCAGGACTTAATTTCATAAAAAGCAAAACAAAAGTTACATGCGCAATAAAAGTTTGCGGAGTACGAACATGAATATTGTACGTGTATAGTGCATATGTACTACTCTTAATCCCGTACTTACAAGAGTTTATGGCACGTTAAATGAGTAATCAAAATGTACGTTTTAAACTAATTTTATCAAATTACTTAAGAAAGAATTAATATTATAATAACTTGATAGTGATGGATTTTTCCCCTTACAACTTTTTTAGTATTTTTTCGGCAACCGACGACTAACGACGTTAAGATCCATTGGAGACCAATATGTTAATAGTTGTGACTGCTAGTGGTGATTTTTGTAGTTAGGACCGTTGGCGGCTAATTAACCGTAATTAGGATTATTTTAATCCATTTTTCCTCATGACTATGATTAGATAGTTTGGCTGACATGTGGATTACATTGTGTTTGTAAAACTAAAATTGTTTGAAACATGTACCATGGTTATAATGCCGAATTTTTTTTTATAAATTCTCTTTTTCGTTCATTAAATCATATTTCGATATACAGTACTAAACATATGTTAAAACCGAGCCCAATGCTCAAAAAATAGTATAATTCTTTTTAGTTAAGTATTTTAACAACTAGGACAACCGCCAATAAAAACTAAGACCATGAGGTATGGTGGGGCTTGGGTTGGGGCTTGGGTTGGGCATTGGTTGACACGTGGAATGGGATGGCAGACATGGGTAAACCCATATTCAACACGGTATGGTGGGGCGGGGGCAGAGCCGTTCCAACGTTTTTGTAGACCCTAAGCGGACTACGAAGTGGAGGCCCTTTTGCAAAACATATAGAGATTAATAGAAAAATTAGCTGCTAAAGTTAACCTACATTTAGTAATTAGCCCTAATTTTGCCCATAAATTCTCCTCTAATCTCGACAGACCCGACGCCATGAGTGATTACCGTTAGTGATATCCGATAAACTAGAAAATCGAAAGAGCAGGTTGCGATAGGAGGTAGAAACGATGATCGCGGCTCAATTTTAGGGATTTTTGGCGCTGATTCACGGAATTCGGATGAGGTCGAGTGGTAGATGGTTGCTACATACTGCAGTTATGTCTCGGGTTTAATTTCGAAACTGTGTCTTGCATGTGGGCCTTTTTTCCTAAACATTTTTTTAATTGTGTAATTTTATAAACAAAACATGGTTTAGTTTTGCTTTTTAGTTGAGCCTGATACATATATAATATATATAACTTTACTAAAAATTGGAGGCCCTTGATTTTTGTGGCCCTAGGCCTGTACCTAGATTGGTAAGCCTAACGGGCCGGCCCTGGGCGGGGGTTTGGGGGCGGGGGTTTGGTGGGCTTCGTGGGCTGACCGGCTGGGCTGACCCGCTGGGCTGACCCAATATTATTTAAAAAACAAATTTAATTTTTTTAATAATTTTAAATAAAGAAAACTACAAAAAAAAATCCTAACTTTTATATTTGTTTTTTTATCTCTTCTCTCAACGCCAAGACTAGTTCTAACTCGTCACCCTGTAGGTGATCAATCAGCTGGGATAGAATTTTCAAATCATCCCTTCTTTGTTTCAGGGCATCTCTAGCGGCATCTCTAGCTTCTTTGCTCCTTCGTATTTCGGCCCTTTGTTGTTGGAATACATTGAATGTATCCAACTTGCATGAAATGTCATCCAACTGGTCGCTGTATATTCCCCTACGCGAGCCAGAACTCCCAGCTGAAGGCGATGCCGTATCAGATCTAGATTTTTGAGCATGCCTTCTTGAGGCATTTCTTCCATGCCGTATCGGAGTGTGGAAAGTTAGTAAATACACGATTCCCAAGAAACGATGCATAACTCGCTTCATGGGGCATAGAAGAGTGTATGAAAAATGGACGAGTAATTGGACGATTGGGTGGTGGGCTAGGATTAGTTTCTTGGAATGCATACGGGTTGGTCGGGTCATAAGCACGGTTTAATAAGGATGCATTTTTTCGTATTGTAGAAGGAGAATTTGAAGACGTATAGAAGATGTGGTTGAATGTGGAAAAATGGAAGAAAAATGTGAGTTTTATAGTGAAAAAATGAAAGAAAAAATTAATTTTTTTTTAATATAGCCGTTGGCCAACGGCTAGCCCAACTGCTAGCCCAACAGCTAGCCCAACGGCTATTTTCTTTTGGCCATTCACAAACTGTCATGTCACCTTGCTCTCCCGCCCCACGCCCAGCTTGAAACCCAAGCCCCAGGGGCCACGCCCCAACCCAAGCCCACCCAGGGTGGTGCCTTGGGCGTTTTCCCCCAACCCACGCCCCAACCCAAGCCCCATACCACACGTGTGACAACTCGAGTTTCCACGATCTCCATCTTCGCATTTATTGCACGTTAATTGTTTGGATTGTTTGTTTTCACAACTTGTTTGTTCACAACTATACATGTATTGTGATTTACATGATTTATATGGTGTGGGGATTTAGTGTGTATGTAATATATGTTTTGTTTTATAGTGTGCCTAATATCAAGTAACCTGGAATCTATAAAATCACTAACTTAGTCGAAAACCCCACCATATGAAATCACCCTCATCGAAAACACCATCACTGATGAAAACACATATGTGTTTTCGTCCATGTGAGGCAACGAAAACCAAATGGGCTTTGGCCCAGTAGCGATTAGATATAAGGTCTTGTTCTTAACCCTTACGCGAATTCGGTAACTGGCAACCCTAAATCATCTCTCGCATTCTCTCTCTCTCGCTACCCTTGAACCTGACGGCAAACTTGTTGTCGACTCGACTCATCGCGGTTAGTGTTAACCTTTAACCGATTGTTTGATTTAAAGCAATTGTATGAACGATTTCTTGTTTATTATCATAACTATGATTGTGTTGTGAACGTAAGACTGGATTATCGTTATGTGTGTATATATATGTTCACAAACTGTTATACATATTGGATGGTACGATCGACCGTGTGTGCCTGTCAACGATGATCTGAATGATATTAACGTGATATGTTTGTTGTGAACTGATTAACTTAGGTGATTGCATGAATAGATCAGATTGATCAAAAGGCTGTTATTATCGATGTAAATGTTAGGCGGTGTTAGGGTTGTTGTAGTTTGTAACTGTTGTTTGATGTTGATGCCATGACCACGAAGACACAGACATCACGAAAACAAAAGGGTCAGACGAAATCCCCTTTGTGTTTTCGTCACACCTCAAATTCAGCGAAAACCCCAGAGATTTCGCCAAACAGTTTTCGTTCAAAAGTGTTTTCGGCCCAACTGGTTTTCGGCCCAAACGATTTCTGCCTAAATGTGATTTCGGCATTGAGTATGTTCGGCCCAGAAAGGGTTTTCGGAACTAGTGTTTTCGTCCAAGATTTTTGTACAGTAAACTTGGTTATATGACGTTTGTTAACTTTGTTAGTGATTAACACCGTTAGTTGATAAATCATGTTAAATTGATTAACGTGGTTAAGTATGTTAACCTTATTAACCGAGTTATATGTGTTAACTCTGTTGAGTAACTAATGCTATTAGTTTGTTAATTAACACTGTTTGTTTGTTAAAACCGTAAAGGGGTTAACTCTGTTAAGTTAAGCACGCAACCCTGTTAAATATGTAACTCAGTTAAAGGTGTTGATCCCGTTAATCTTGTTGACCTTGTTAAGTGTTGATATTGTTAAACCTGTTAATTGATTTAACTGCTTACGTGACATACGATATTAATTACTAAGCACCTTATGACATAGATTTGCCTGTGAAACATTTCGAGTTCGAAACTGATTATACATACGTGCGTACTATAGGACGTGACTGATTATCTGTGAGCGTGTGTATCTCTTTAGCAAACCGAGCAAACCAAGGTGAGTTCACTGCATTTCTCAAGCATGCGTCCCGGTGGTTTGGGACAACTAGTCAACGTTTGAAAAGGGAATCTTGGGTAAACATTGTAATTGAGTCTTGGTATTTGCGTATGGGATCGATCATTACCAATGCTTGGTTAGGGGCATTGGGGACTGGACACACTCCAGGTTATTGAGGGACACACTTCCCGGATACATATGGGCACACTCCCTAGGGTATCTCAACAAGTTATAAACCGCATCATATCACATCAGAGAATTAACCTAACATATATCTGGTAACAAAACACGTTAACTAACTTTGAACTCACCAGCGTCGTCTGACACACTTGTTTGCATGCTTCCAGGTCGTTAGAATACAAGACATGGACTTGCTATCTGGGAGTGCTGGAGTGGTCATGGATCGAGGCTATTGGATCACTTTTATTTGATACATTGGTTTTGAGTACTATTATGAAACAATTGCTAAACGATTTATTACATGCTTCCGCTATACTACTTTTTGGGGAATTAATATTATGTTTGACCTTTACTATTGGTAATCAATGACATGTTTATTTAAATAATTATCATTGGTTCAATGTGATTGGTGGCTCAGACTCTGATGTGTAACACGCCTCGCGGAGTTCCCGCAGGTGGTATTTTGGGGGTGTTACAGTTTGGTATCAGAGCCACTGGTTATAGTGAACTAGGTTTTAAAACGTTTTATAAAACCAGACTATAACCGAATACCTTCGAAGAATCGATCATGACACTCAGCTCCAGATCGCAAGGTTCGTCTTCTGTTTAGTTTATGCATTACTTCTTTAGTAGTCACACACTCATAACTTGCATGACACGATACACTCGATACTACGGTGACTTGATAGTGAGACACTACTCTTCAACTTATGTGAATAGTAAACCAGTGATACATTCGTTGTGTTGTGTGAACGGGGGAAACTTCGAGCGCAAGCTAAGAGGCACTGAGATAAGCATGCAAATTGCCTTATTATTATGGGTGCACACTTAATAATAACGTGGGGTGCATGCAAGTCCCAGTGAGGCTTATCGAGCGTGAGAAGGGTTCTGCCTTTTTATGTGTGAACTTGGTAGTACGTAGATATCAACCTGATATTTGATATCCATCTCGTTTCGATTTCCTGAATCGGTTTATCTCTATATATAGAATCATGAGTGGACGAGGACACGGACGTGGCAACATCAACATGACTCAGGCTGAGTTGACTGACCTAATTAACACTCGTGTGGCTGAGGCTTTAGCAGCCTATCAAGCTGGTACGGAATGTACCAAGTGCTCTTACTCTTATATCGCGTACACGTCTTTTCACTCCTGTAACGTGTTCCCTTTCGTCATTTAGGTCAGCAAGTGCAACCTCAACCCAACCAGCCTGCGTGTACGTTCAAAATGTTTATGGACTGTAAGCCACAGACCTTCACCGGGACAGAAGGGGCTGTGGGACTTCTGAGATGGTTCGAGAAAGCAGAGTCTGTGTTTGCTATCTGTAACTGTCCCGCTGGGGACATGGTGAAATATGCAGCGGGTACCTTGGCGGATGGTGCCCTAACGTGGTGGAATGCCCAAGTGCAGTTGTTGGGCATCGAGGCAGCGAATGCCACAACTTGGGATGACTTTAAAGAACTGATCAGAGAGGAGTATTGTCCTCGAGATGAGGTCCAGAAGTTGGAAAACGAGTACTATGACTTGAAGATGGTTGGATCTGAAGTCGAAGCGTATGTGAAGCGATCGTATGAATTGGCCGATATGTGCCCGAACTTATCCCGGCCTATGTCTCGGAGGATTGAGTTGTTCATCAAGGGGCTACCTCCGCGTGTGAAGAGTTTGGTCACTGCAGCCCATCTCAATGATTTGACACAGATTGTCCGATTGACCCACAAGATTGTGGACCAAGAGGTAGAGAGTAGCTCATTACCGCCGCGTGTTTCAGCCACTGCTGCTGCACCCACCGCCACTGCATCCGCTAATGATAATAAGCGGAAGTGGAGCGATTACGACAAAGCATCTAGCGTGGGTCAGACTCAGAAACGGCCAGACAACAGTAGCAATCGCAGTATCAGCCAGTCGTCTTCTGTCAATCAAGGCCTGGGAAGTAGCCAAAGTCAGGGTTCGTATGCAGGGAAGAAGCCGCGATGTAACAAGTGCGGCTATCATCACTTCGGGCAGTGTGGACGAACATGTAACAGGTGTGGTAAAGCAGGCCACGAAGCCAAAGATTGTAGGGCCCCACAGCCCAGACATCAGCAACAACAGAACCAGCAGGATCAGAGACAGCAGGGACAACCACCCCAGCAGAATCAGGGCTTCAGAAAGGGGTGCTATCAGTGTGGGAACGAGGGTCACTTTAAGCGGGATTGCCCTCAGCTGAACCAGAATGCTAACGACAACGACCGCCAGAATAACAACAATGCTGGGAACAACAACAACAATGGCAATAATGGGGGTAATGGTGCTCGGGGCAGAGTGTTTCAACTTGGGGCAGGGGATGCTAGGAATGACGGCAATGTTGTCACCGGTACGTTTTCTGTAAACAATCATATCGCTTCTGTGTTATTTGATTCTGGTGCCGATTGGAGTTACGTGTCCCTAGAGTTTAGTCAACGATTGGGGATAACCCCAACGCCTTTAGAAGTTAAGCAAGTAGTAGAACTAGCAGACGGTAAAACGATAGAAGCCTCGAATGTCCTTTTCGGGTGCAAGCTAGATCTCGTGGGTAAAGTGTTTGATATTGATCTCCTTCCCGTTACGCTCGGTAGTTTCGATATAGTGGTAGGCATGGATTGGCTGTCCAAGCACCAAGCAGAAATTTTGTGTAAGGAGAAGGTGGTGCGTATCCCTCTCCCCGATGGGAAGTCATTATTAGTTCAAGGGCATCGTAGTGGGACGATGGTTGGTATTATCTCGGCCATGCACGCGCAAAAGTATCTACAAAAGGGGTATCCTGCAATGTTAGCCTTGGTTACTAACGCTCAGTCCGAGGAAAGAAGAATCGAGGATCTGCCAGTGGTGCGGGATTTCGCCGATGTGTTCCCAGAGGAGTTACCAGGGTTACCTCCTCACCGTCAAGTAGAATTTCAGGTTGACCTGGCGCCAGGAGCGGCCCCGATTGCTCGAGCTCCATACCGGTTGGCCCCTGGGGAGCTACAGGAATTGTCTAATCAGTTGCAGGAATTATTGGATAGGGGTTTCATCCGACCCAGTTCTTCGCCCTGGGGAGCCCCAGTGCTGTTTGTAAAGAAGAAAGACGGGTCATTCCGTATGTGTATCGATTATCGAGAGCTCAACAAGGTAACCATTAAGAACCGCTATCCGTTACCACGCATCGACGACTTGTTTGACCAGCTGCAAGGGTCAAGTTTCTATTCAAAGATCGACTTAAGATCGGGATATCATCAGGTGCGGGTTAGGGAGGAAGATGTTCCCAAGACTGCTTTTCGAACGCGCTACGGACACTACGAGTTTTTGGTCATGCCGTTTGGATTGACGAATGCACCAGCGGTCTTCATGGATCTCATGAACCGTGTATGTAAGCCATATCTCGACGAGTTTGTTATAGTGTTTATTAACGACATCTTGGTTTATTCAAAGAACAAGGAGGAACACGAGCGTCATCTACGTCTCATCTTAGAACTTTTGAGAAGGGAACAGCTGTATGCTAAGTTTTCTAAGTGCGATTTTTGGATTCGAGAAGTGCATTTCCTTGGGCACGTTGTTAACAAGAAAGGGATACATGTGGATCCTGCGAAAGTGGACGCAGTTAAGAATTGGGCGGCACCAAAGACTCCTTCTGAGGTGCGACAATTCCTTGGTCTCGCTGGATATTATCGGAGGTTTATTAAAGACTTCTCGAAAATCGCGCAACCTCTCACCTCACTGACACAGAAGAACACGGTATATTCTTGGGGAACGAAGCAGGAAGAGGCTTTCCAGTTGCTAAAGCAGAAACTTTGCAGTGCACCGATCTTGTCCTTGCCAGAGGGTACCGAAGATTTCGTGGTCTATTGTGATGCATCGATTCAAGGTCTCGGCTGTGTGTTAATGCAACGCGAGAAAGTAATAGCTTATGCCTCACGACAGTTGAAGATTCACGAGAAAAACTACACGACACAAGACTTGGAGTTAGGAGCGGTGGTATTTGCGTTGAAGATCTGGAGGCACTATCTGTACGGTACCAAATGCACCATCTACACCGACCATAGGAGTCTTCAGCACATCTTCGACCAGAAGGAATTGAATATGCGGCAACGACGATGGGTTGAACTGTTGAATGATTATGAATGTGCCATCAAGTATCATCCGGGCAAGGCGAACGTCGTAGCTGACGCCCTCAGCAGAAAGAATAGTGCGCCAAGGCGTGTGCGAGCGTTGCAACTCACGATTCAATCCAATCTTCCTTCCCAGATACGAAACGCCCAGTTAGAAGCGTTGAAACCAGAGAACGTTCAAGCTGAAGCTTTACGCGGCTCAAGGCGACGACTAGAACAAAAGGGAGACGGTGCTTACTACGTAACCGGACGCATCTGGGTTCCACTCTATGGTGACTTACGAGAACTTGTAATGGATGAGGCACATAAGTCACGTTACTCCGTACATCCTGGATCAGATAAGATGTACCACGACTTGAAAACTACATACTGGTGGCCTAGCATGAAAGCTCACATAGCAACCTACGTCAGCAAATGTTTGACTTGTGCTAAAGTCAAAGCTGAACATCAAAAGCCCTCGGGTCTACTGCAGCAACCAGAGATACCCACATGGAAGTGGGAACAGATCGCCATGGATTTCGTGACAGGACTACCAAGAACTCAGGCTGGAAATGATACCATTTGGGTGATTGTTGATCGCCTCACGAAGTCAACACATTTCTTAGCAATCAAGGAGACCGACAAGTTTTCGCAACTAGCAGCGGTTTATCTTAAAGAAGTCGTCTCTAGACATGGGGTACCAACTTCTATCATTTCAGACCGAGATCCGCGTTTCACTTCAGAGTTATGGCAGTCAATGCATAAATCGTTCGGTTCCCAACTCGACATGAGTACCGCTTATCACCCGCAGACGGATGGTCAAAGCGAGCGCACAATCCAGACACTTGAAGACATGTTGCGGGCGTGTGTGATTGATTTTGGGAAAGGGTGGGAGAAACACTTGCCATTGATAGAATTCTCCTACAACAACAGCTACCATACAAGTATTAAGGCAGCTCCGTTCGAAGCACTATACGGACGAAAATGTCGTTCACCCCTCTGTTGGCTTGAGGTGGGTGATAGCCAAATCACAGGCCCTGAGTTTGTGCTTGAGGCAACAGAAAGCATTGTGCAGATTCGAAACCGTATGGCCGCAGCTCGCGACCGACAGAAAAGCTACGCTGACAAGCGTAGTAAACCGCTGGAATTTGAAGTTAATGATCGTGTTATGTTAAAAGTCTCACCCTGGAAGGGTGTAGTGCGTTTTGGAAAACGTGGCAAACTAAACCCTCGTTATGTAGGACCATTCAAAATCCTGGAACGAATTGGAAAAGTGGCCTACAGGTTGGAATTACCTGCTGAGTTGGGTAATGTCCACGATGTATTTCACGTGTCGCAGTTAAAGAAGTTTTTGGTTGATGAAACACTAGTAGTACCATTTCAAGAGCTGAAAATAGACGACAAGTTGTAGTTTGTCGAAGAACCAATTGAGATTATGGATCGGGAAGTTAAAGTGCGTAAGCATAGCCGTATACCCATTGTGAGAGTTCGTTGGAACTCAAGACGTGGACCGGAGTTCACGTGGGAACGCGAGGATCAAATGGAACGTAAGTATCCACATTTGTTTCCCAAAGACAAGATCAAGCCTGGCAGTTCTACACCTCCTGTAACTAGTGAATTTCGGGATGAAATTCCCATTCAAGTTGGGGATGATGTGACACCCGGGGAAAATGCACAGTCATCCTGATTAGCATCGTGTTCCGGATAGCTCATCAAATTTCGGGACGAAATTTCTTTCAAGTTGGGGATGATGTGACAACTCGAGTTTCCACGATCTCCATCTTCGCATTTATTGCACGTTAATTGTTTGGATTGTTTGTTTTCACGACTTGGTTGTTCACAACTATACATGTATTGTGATTTACATGATTTATATGGTGTGGGGCTTTAGTGTGTATGTAATATATGTTTTGTTTTATAGTGTGCCTAATATCAAGTAACCTGGAATCTATAAAATCACTAACTTAGTCGAAAACCCCACCATATGAAATCACCCTCATCGAAAACACCATCACTGATGAAAACACATATGTGTTTTCGTCCATGTGAGGCAACGAAAACCAAATGGGCTTTGGCCCAGTAGCGATTAGATATAAGGTCTTGTTCTTAACCCTTACGCGAATTCGGTAACTGGCAACCCTAAATCATCTTTCGCATTCTCTCTCTCTCGCTACCCTTGAACCTGACGGCAAACTTGTTGTCGACTCGACTCATCGCGGTTAGTGTTAACCTTTAACCGATTGTTTGATTTAAAGCAATTGTATGAACGATTTCTTGTTTAATATCATAACTATGATTGTGTTGTGAACGTAAGACTGGATTATCGTTATGTGTGTATATATATGTTCACAAACTGTTATACATATTGGATGGTACGATCGACCGTGTGTGCCTGTCAACGATGATCTGAATGATATTAACGTGATATGTTTGTTGTGAACTGATTAACTTAGGTGATTGCATGAATAGATCAGATTGATCAAAAGGCTGTTATTATCGATGTAAATGTTAGGCGGTGTTAGGGTTGTTGTAGTTTGTAACTGTTGTTTGATGTTGATGCCATGACCACGAAGACACAGACATCACGAAAACACAAGGGTCAGAAGAAATCCCCTTTGTGTTTTCGTCACACCTCAAATTCAGCGAAAACCCCAGAGATTTCGCCAAACAGTTTTCGTTCAAAAGTGTTTTCGGCCCAACTGGTTTTCGGCCCAAACGATTTCGGCCCGAATGTGATTTCGGCATTGAGTATGTTCGGCCCAGAAAGGGTTTTCGGAACTAGTGTTTTCGTACAAGATTTTTGTACAGTAAACTTGGTTATATAACGTTTGTTAACTTTGTTAGTGATTAACACCGTTAGTTGATAAATCATGTTAAATTGATTAACGTAGTTAAGTATGTTAACCTTATTAACCGAGTTATATGTGTTAACTCTGTTGAGTAACTAATGCTATTAGTTTGTTAATTAACACTGTTTGTTTGTTAAAACCGTAAAGGGGTTAACTCTGTTAAGTTAAGCACGCAACCCTGTTAAATATGTAACTCAGTTAAAGGTGTTGATCCCGTTAATCTTGTTGACCTTGTTAAGTGTTGATATTGTTAAACCTGTTAATTGATTTAACTGCTTACGTGACATACGATATTAATTACTAAGCACCTTATGACATAGATTTGCCTGTGAAACATTTCGAGTTCGAAACTGATTATACATACGTGCGTACTATAGGACGTGACTGATTATCTGTGAGCGTGTGTATCTCTTTAGCAAACCGAGCAAACCAAGGTGACTTCACTGCATTTCTCAAGCATGCGTCCCGGTGGTTTGGGACAACTAGTCAACGTTTGAAAAGGGAATCTTGGGTAAACATTGTAATTGAGTCTTGGTATTTGCGTATGGGATCGATCATTACCAATGCTTGGTTAGGGGCATTGGGGACTGGACACACTCCAGGTTATTGAGGGACACACTTCCCGGATACATATGGGCACACTCCCTAGGGTATCTCAACAAGTTATAAACCGCATCATATCACATCAGAGAATTAACCTAACATATATCTGGTAACAAAACACGTTAACTAACTTTGAACTCACCAGCGTCGTCTGACACACTTGTCTGCATGCTTGCAGGTCGTTAGAATACAAGACATGGACTTGCTATCTGGGAGTGCTGGAGTGGTCATGGATCGAGGCTATTGGATCACTTTTATTTGATACATTGGTTTTGAGTACTATTATGAAACAATTGCTAAACGATTTATTACATGCTTCCGCTATACTACTTTTTGGGGAATTAATATTATGTTTGACCTTTACTATTGGTAATCAATGACATGTTTATTTAAATAATTATCATTGGTTCAATGTGATTGGTGGCTCAGACTCTGATGTGTAACACGCCTCGCGGAGTTCCCGCAGGTGGTATTTTGGGGGTGTTACAACACGTCCTAAAGGGACCTCATTGTTAGATTGTCTATCGACATGTAGTCGCTAAATAGTATAATTCTTTTTGTTAGAATCGATCACTTTGGACAACCTTAAAATAGTTGTTGATGACCCTTGAACTGTGGTCTGAGTTGATAATATGTAGTAGGCCTGTAAACGAATCGAATGTTCATAAACTATTTGCGAACTTGTTCGACGGGAAATTCGTTTATTTAACAAACGAACGAAACGAACAAAAAATTTTGTTCGTTTAATTAGAACGAACATGAACACGCCTTGTGTTCATTCATTTATGTTCGTAAACGTTCGTGTATTTTCGTTTAAATTTTAGTAAATGCATAAATAGTTATATTTATATAAATATTAGTTTCTAACTACTTATATAAATATAACTAATTAGTAATTGAGTTTCTAGTAATAAAAAATGAAATTTTAAAATGTAACTAATCGTTTACTTAATTTATATAAAAAAGCTACCTAATTTAGTGTCTATGAACCCTAATTTAGATGTGTTTTCGGATGAATTATATATTAAACTTCTTTGTTTGTGTTCACTAATTTTAAATTGTGTTTGTCTATATTTGTTAAATTACGTTTATTTTTGTTTATGTTTGTTCAATCATGTTAATTTATGTTTAATTCAAATATGTTCAGTTAAGGTTTTTTTGTTCATGTTTTTTTGTGTTCGTTTATGCTGGTTTGAACGAACATAAACGAACACGAACATACCCGATTTCTTAATAAATGAACATGAACAAAAACTTGTGTTCGGTTATATGTTCGTGTTTGTGTTCGACTAAAGTTAAATGAACGAACACGAACATGCCTATATTCGTGTTCATTCGGTTCATTTGGTTTGTTTACATGCCTAATCAGTAGCAAATGAGATTACTCATGACCATTTTATCGGTCGTTCTTTTGTTTTGCAGCCAGTGCCGAAGCTTGATTTTGAATTTGTTATTACATGTATGCTTTCCTCTCACAATTTGGTTTGATCAAGTTAATCTGAATCGATTTTTCTAAGTCTAATTCGAATTTGAGCACTTTAAAGTTTTAATAACATCGACAATCAAATTGCGTAAAAACCAATTTGTTTAACACCCAGAACTAACGCAATGGCTTATCCTCAAACAATAAGTTAAGTAAGTGGTGGCACGTGGGTCAGGACTATTTTTAAAAGAGAGCTCAAAATTTTGGAATTATATAAACTTAAGTTAGTCGTTATCTTCAGATAGTGAGGGGAAATCCAAGTTTTTCTAGAACGACCAACTCACATGTTAATGATTTTAATGTCATCAAGCTATTGTAAGTAATCGGGATATACTTAAATATCAAATGAGAGACTACAATATACATTGGTATAAGTTAATTAAGAAACGCCCAGTGTTGAATGCACACTTGTTCAAGATTGTTGTAATTTAAGGAACAAACATGGGGGTTCAAGGGAGTGGCGCCTCCTTCGCAAGGATTTCCTCGGGGTTGCGCTCCCTTGATGGGGGTTTGGGGGCAACACCCATAGTATGGTCTCGCTTCCCAGTCTTTGAACGGTGCCACAGTGGATGGACTTTATTTTGCTTTAATATTGTAGAGATATTGGATGTTTGGTGTATGCCATTATTAGAACTAGATTGGGCATAACTTTGTTGTTGGAAAGTGAAATAGGTTTGCCAATAGTCTTAAGCGCACCAATAGAAACGTAATAGTTAGTTGCAATTGATCATCAATGGAAATTGGTCACTAGTTGCAACTGCATATTAGCTACAAATACGCTTCAGTTGAAACTTTGTAGCAATGGTAATGGCGAAAATAACTATCACTCGCACTTAAGTTACCATTGATGGACCAAGTTTGCACTTATATGGTTCCACTAATGAATTCAGTTGTAATTGTCATATGTTGCATTCTTTCACGAAGGGTTGCAATGTTTCGCCCAATCATTATGTTTGTTCAACCCTTATATATGGGAATCATCTAGTGTGATTTCAGAATCATCATCGAACACATGAATTTTAACGCAAAAAAACTGAAAAATCATACTTGTTCTTTGAAGTACACTTTGGTCTTATTTGGTTACTGATTTCATGTACCTATGAAATACTTTAATCTGAAACAACATTATACATGATTAGAAAGCTACGCAAGACGTCTGATTGAAATACAAAACTTGCATCACACATCTTTAAAACCTACTTCTAAATCTACACCAATATTCATCGAGTGAGAAAGAATACATTTACTCCACACCTTGATTCCACTAGATTACAAGCACTTTGGTGAGAAATGAGATGCACCCTTTGGTTATATAGAATATCATATAATATCTTCGCTAACTAGTCATAGTATATGATCTGGAATATCTATCAACGTGATATAGATATTCATATACAACCTAGTCAGATTTTAAATTAAAAAAAAAAACATTTGGATGTAACTTAATGAATCCCGAATATCATATAATATATTCGCTAATTTAGTAACTTAGGGCGTCATTATTGTAAATATATATTAATCTCAGCATGCATGCATGATCAAGTTTGAATATTTAGGAATGACAGTAATGTTGGAACCAACGTGAGAAAGTGGAAAAAGACGGGCGGAGTAGTTATGCTACTTGGTTGATTATGAATCATCCAATCTTCACCTGATTTTACGTAAATGTGCAGTCATCTTCTTTTGAATTTTTATCGCCTGCTGGTATATTATTTTGCTTCCAATCTACTCAACAGTGGTGGTGATTCTAGATGTTTTTATATATTAACAAACTATAAATTAGTACCATATTTAGGCATACAGGTGTTTTAGGATACAAGTGTTATACTCAAATGATTTGTGAGTTTCAAAAAAAAAAATGATATTACATTTTTAACTTAAATCTGTTTGACTTTTTACTTTTAATCCAAAAGTTTTTATCTTTTATAATTAAACCTCACAATTTTTTTATTTTCAACTTTGTTCCCCACACTTTTCATATTTGGCAGATTTTTCGTTTTACGTTTCGTTTTAAATTTTACGCATTAACACGGCGTAACGTGCATGTGTGGTTCAACGTTTTTACGTTTCGTTTTACGCTTCATACTAGATTTTGCGAGTTAACATGGCTCAACGTGCTTGTGTGGTTCAATGTTTTTACGTCGTCTATTTTTCCCGTTTAACAGGTTCGTTACAACGCGCGGGGTCCTAAATCGACTTAATTATTATTTTTTATGTTTTACGTTACAGTCTAATTTTTTCACATTAACACACCGTAGCTTCGGTATTGATTGTCGTTGGCGGCAGGGGTGGACCTTATGTATACCAAGCCGTAACACGGGCTACGGCTCAACTTTTTATCGGAAGTGTAAAAGAAATCGGTTTTTATGCCAAGGATACCCTTGAACAACTACGAGGAAACCCCTAAAAAAACTCCGTAAGCCCAAATTGCAGTATATAAACTTAGTTCCTACTTCTTAGCCCAACCCAAATCAATAATCAGTTATAAGATTATTACTACTTATAAACCTTATGTTATTAAAGCCCAAATCATTGAAGATTGTAAATAACAAGCCCAACTGCCCAAAGCCAGTTATATGTTAGCCCAAAATAATAAAATACTCTAACCATGTATCTCAAGAATTCGGAAATCGATTTAGCGAGGTAACAACTAGTTTGATAAAAAAAAATATGTCGGGTTTAAATACTTGTAACGGTTTTTCTAAGTTTGACCCATCGAAGATATTGGCGTTTGCTAAGATGTACCCGGATGATTTTATTACACAAGAAATAGGGACTCTTTTGGGTGATATTGAGTCATTTCGTCACACTATAAGCGTTGGTGATAAATTTGCAAACTTGAATGGAATAAGTGATGCTGCACGTGTTATGGTTGAAACGGGAATGCATAGTTCTTGTCCTTCAGTTTATCGGATAGTGAAGCTAGCTTTGCTTTTACCGGTTGCAACCGCAACCGTTGAAAGATGTTTTTCGAAATTGAAGCTTGTCAAGATGGATTTACGCAATCGAATGGGTCGGGAATTTTTGTACAATGTTATGGTTTGTGCGGTCCAAAAGGATTTTTTACGTGAAATAAAAGACGACGATGTGATGGAACGATTTCAAGATATGAAAAAAAGAAGAGGACAAATCTATTTGGTGTTTGTTTTACTTTATTTATTTGTTGTCGTTTTTTTAATATTGTACGATGGCACGATGAAATTTTTTTTTTTTTTTTTGGATACCCCTGAGTTAATGTTTTAGTTCCGCCACTGGTTGGCGGTGGTTTGGTATTTATGCTATTCAACATAGTTTTACGCCCCGCTGCATTGCAGCGGGTGGTAAATCTAGTTGTATTTCAAAAGATAATAATAATAATGATATGTATATGTATTTCATTTCAAGGGCAGAAAAGGTGAGTGCCGACGCCTGCGTTGCTTCATATTGTCTCAATTTGACATCATATTTAGAATAAATAGTGTGGAATGAATATATAATAGCCAAGTTTCAACCAACGAAACAAAAGTCAGATACATATGGAAGGGTAAAAGTCACCTGTCTAATTAGGAATCTCATCTTCACCTAATTTACGTAAAAAGTTGTATCATCGATGTTCGATTTTGTGAAATTTCATAATCATGGGCATCTCTTTACTTGGATTTAAGTGACTTCAAAAAAGAGTCTCGTTTGGTCTCTACAATGTCTATATAAAGAATTATTACCAATTGCTTTATCTGTTTTTTTAACAGTAAAATATTAATATCAATATCAATATAAACGTACACACTACAACAAGAACCACCAAAATTACAAGAAATAATTGGTGGGAGACTCTATGTTCTAGTGGCAGACCCATAAAACGTTTTTCATAGGGTCGGAAACTTTTTAGGATCAATTGTCTATCGTTACATAGTTCATTTTTCAATCTGGTTTCGGTGATTGGGTCACTTTAAAGAAAGATGAAAACCAAGTTGAATATCAAATACATAATAAAAGTACGTTAATTATCATTAGAAAATTATAATACGAATTCAATATTTTGAAATCTAGTTGTTAAATAATCTACGAAAAGATTAACATCCGCCATTTTTTCGATATAACAAATATGATTGGCGTTCAAAATACAAAAAGTAATCCGGCTAACCAAAACATTGGCCAGATCACTGTTGAAATTTCTTATGAGTCAATTTCAAAATTTTACAGGGGTTATTTCAAAAGTTATTGATGGTCACTCGAGATAAATCACATGTATAGTAGGAAACTAACCAACTCGAGGGATGATACCGACCCGTATCTACTAATGCCATGTTGACACACAAATGTTTTGATGCGTTTACCTATGTTTAATCCAAGAGAACACATATTATTTTTACTAGGGTAAATTCCACTTTTCGTCATTTATGTTTGTAGCAAATTGCAGTGGATAGCCTTTAACTTCAATAATTATAGTCACAATCCTTTATTTGGAAAACTCATTACACCTTTCGTCCTTTAGCACTAACCTAGTTAAAATTTTTAGTTAACTATGGCATGTGTCTTGTACATGAGGGCAAAACAGACATTCAATATACAAACATAACAAGAATTTCAAAATTAAAAAACTTTATCCATAAAACCCTCCTCTCTCCTTCTCTCTCACTCTACATCCCTCTTTTATAACCTACTCTCTCCTCTGTACTCTCTCTCTCTCTCTCTCTCTACATCCCTCTTCTACAACCATCATCATCAGCCATCTACACCATAAACCGTCATCAGCATCATCACGTTTGCTTGTTTACAGGCTGCCACCACCACCCTTTCATGAATGCGCCGATTTGACCTTAGTTGAAATAACAGGAGCCGTCGCTGACCTGTTATTCAATGATTTAATGATGGTGTGGTTGTCTTTGTGCGGCGACGATGGTTTTGACCATAGTGTTTGACCAATAGAAGAATAAATGTGATTGTAACCAGTTTTTCGGCCGCCCATTTTGAAGGTGATTGGGATTCATTAGATGGTTGTAGAAGAGGGATGTAGAGAGAGTATAGGGGAGATAGTGGGTTCTAGAAGAGGGATGTAGAAAGAGATGGGGGGGGGGGTTATGGGTTTTTATTTAAGTTTTTTAATTTTGAAATTCTTGTTATGTTTGTATATTAAATGACTGTTTTGCCCTCATGTGCAAGTCACATGCCATAGTTAACTAAAAATTTTAACCAGGTTAATGCTAAAGGACGAAAGGTGTAATGAGTTTTTCAAATAAAGGATTGTGACTGTAATTATTAAAATTAAAAGTTATCCACTGTAATTCGCTACAAACATAAAGGACGAAAAGTGTAATTTACCCTTTTAACTAATGTATATGTTAAATAAATCTAAAGTACTTTTTTCTATCTCCTTGAATGTGTGTGTATATATATTAAATGAGTAATATAATTAATGATTTTGATTCTTGTTGCTTAGCTAGTATTGGAGCCCGCGCTTCGTGGCGGGGTTGTAGGAGGGTACTGCCGAGGATGTATTTGTTACATGATATATGATATATCGATGAGTTATTATAGACCATACAAACTTTAATCTAAACAACGGTAAAATAAGCAATCGACAGGGTTAAGTAAACATGTCTAGAGTTAAAAGTTAGTTTGAAGAGTAAATTACAAGTTTTGTCCTTTACGTTTACACCAAATTGCAGGCGTTGTCCTTTAATGCAAAAATTGATAGGTTTTGTCCTTTTTGTTTCAAAATCTTACACGTTATGTCCTTTAGGCCAAACCCAGTTAGATTTTTTTGGTTAAATCATATTACACAAGGGTAATTTGGTCATTTAACGCAGTTTTTAAAAATTATATATAAAATAAAGCAAAATGATATATTCAACTCAACCTCTCTCTCTCTCTCTCTCTCTCTACCCCCCTCTCTCTCTCTCTACTCTCAGATTTCACCCACTTCACCGATCAAACCCTAACAAACCTTCATCACCTCCCCAAATCCCCCACAAATCACACCAAAATGACTGATTCAACCGACAAATTATCATACTTTCAAGCAATCACAGGCGTAGAAGACATCAATTTATGCACCGAAATCCATCAATTCTGCCACCGTCGCCACCACTTCCGTCACCGCCACAGGTAACAATTACAAAAAAAGCTACACAACCCTGAGCAATTACAACCGAGAACATTCAAAGTAACAACTTACAGAAGCCTTCTTTGTGAATGAAAAAGGAATAAACAATATAAAAGTGTATCTCATTATTCATGTTCTGTTGCAAATTGATTCCCCTGAGTAGCTGCATTAAGAACTAAAAAGGATCTGACACCACAATGGTGAAGCTCTTAGGAATAAGTGAACTTAATTCCACGAGTGCTTCTTTTTTTTATGCCATCACCACCACCATTCAAACCCATCTCATCATTTTTTAAGATATGAAAACAAGAGATATGTTAAGGTTTCAAAAGATGGTTAAAGAGATCTGCCCAGATCTGGTGGTAGTGGCGGTTCTTGAACTAGTACACCCTTGGAGCGGTGGTTGGGAGTGGGGCGGTGGTGAACAGTGATGGTGTGGGTGATGTTGAGAGTTGTGGTTGTTGGTGGTTGTCATTGGTGGTGGACAGATGTAGAGAGAAAGACGGACAGGGTAGAACGAGAGAGAGATGTGGGTTCTATCATCTATGTGATATCAATTACAAATGTTATTTATGTATATAATATATTATATTATATTAGTTTTTCAATTTTTTTATTGTTAATTAAATATTTATGTATATACATGGGTAAAAAGACCAAATTACCCTTGTATAATATGATTTAACCAAAAAAATCTAACTGAGTTTGGCCTAAAGGACATAACATGTAAGATTTTGAAACAAAAAGGACAGAACCTGTCAATTTTTGCGCTAAAGGACAGCGCTTGCAATTTGGTGTAAACGTAAAGGACAAAACTTGTAATTTACTCTAGTTTTAATTATGATAAGGTATATAAAAATTATAATTAAATTTGTTACCTTCTATATTGAAAGGTTAATATAGATCCTATAGTCTTTAATCTAACGACAATAAAGATAAGCAAGCAACATGAATAAGTTAAATAAATAATAAGTAAAATAAAAAGGAATTAAAATCATGAAAAAAATAAAAGAACAATTGTTCTAAAAAAAAATTATTGAACTTCAACGGGCGTATGATAACTCTATTAAAGTTTAGGGTCGAAACGTAAATCATTTATAAAAAAAGAATTATTATTAGATTTCTGTATGATAAATCTGTTAAAATTCACCGGTATACATAAATCGTTTATAAAAAATATTAGAGCTCAGAAGTTGTTTAATAACTTTATTAAAGTTCTGAGTTCAAAATGTAAATCAGTTTAAAAAAAACAATATTGTAGCTCTATAATTATAAAATAAAGTTAAAATGGACCAAATAAACATTTACTATTATTCACAATTGGTTTTGTTAGAGTATACAATTATCATATTCATAGTTTCTTTCATTCCAATTTTGAATGCCCTAATTCAATTTCAGTTTGATAAACTAACACAAAGTTACATACTATTACATCCATATTATTTATCTTTAACTAGTGGTAGTTTGCGTTATGCAACGCGAATTCGATCGGTAGCGATTTGATTTGTTACGGTACTAATACTCGCTATAGCAACTGAAAGTCAAAACTAAAGTTTTTATATGCGTAAAAAGATATCGTCACGTGTCTTACATTGATCGAAAACCTTAAAAGAGAATATTAATACCGATGTTCTGTCGAAACCGATTTTGTTTGTTAAGTTGGCGACATGGTACCAACACTCCTATCAATTATATTTGATCTCGAACGACATAGTTGGAATTTTATTACCAATTTAATTATATTGTTAAAAAAAGGTAAACGATGGTTACTCATAACTTTGTAACAAATTATATTATATTATTAGAATGACGAAAAAGTTAAACCATAGTTATTAAAGGCTCATAGGCCTCACCTGGAGTCTAGGTACAAATCGCAGAAAAAAAAAGTGAGGGCCTAAGAAAAAAAGTGCACAATAAAAAAAATATATATGTTATGTATTAGAAAAATAATACTATTCTTCAAATAAGATAAATAAAATCTATTATATAGCATACACAATACCAAAAGTTCTAAAATATTAGTGTATTAGTGTTGAAAAGTAGTTTTCCTAAGATAAAAGAAATCTGGTTGGAACCTTGCTGATGGCTTTTAACAATTGTGGCTTAAACGACATCACTTTATACAAAAAGAGAACCAAGCCGTGTAGTAGTTTTGATAACATGTACGTTTGTACTTTGATCACGTGTACATTGCCATTCACAACTCGGTTTTAAATAAATTTTATATGGAGATGTAAATAAGAACGTTATAACGACATACCCAAAATTTTATAAAATATCATGTTTGGAAAGTTATAAGTAAAATAACAAAATACGATCAGATTAATTCTCTTATATATTAATAATACAATGATTTGAATAGTAAAAGTTATAATGATATATATGGTTTTTTAATAATTTTATTATCTTCTTTACTTTTTAAGTTAGATAAGCTTTTGTTTAACAGGCATAGGTATCAAAAATACTAGTACGGTTATCGGTACATAAAGGTAAAAACCGACACCAGCCTCGTACAGAAAACACGAAAAGTCGGTATCGAATTGATTTTGAAAATCTTTTATTTCGGGAAATTCGGTACTGCTACCCGGTACCATTTGCTTATCCCTAATCACGGATGTCATATGAACAACAACGGTATCGTGCAATTTTTTTATTTTTTTTTTTCAATTTTTAATTAATGATTTATTTTTTTAGTTTCAGGGGTAGGAATGAGCTCGATGTCAACCAATACCGAATCGGTACTGGCACCGAAAATACCAATTACGGTACCTGTATATGAAGGTAAAAAACGGTAGCGAACCGGTACCAGGAACGCCAAAAGTCGTACCGAATTGGTACTTAAAATCTTTCGGTTCGGGAAATTCGGTACCGGTACCCAGTATCATTTGCTCATTTCTGACCACAGGTTTCATGCAAACAACATTATTACCATACAACTTTTTTGTTGATTTTCTTTTGGTTATCTTTTTGTATTTTTTTTCAGATTTTCTTTTTATTTTTGTCAGCGGTTTCCGTGCGCAACGCGCTCGTAATGATTTCAAAACACATGTAAACACAGACTAAACAACAAAAGACGTTCGCCGCAACGCGACGATAGTAAAAAAAACTAGTTATATAGAAAATTAAGTATAGAAAAAAAAAGAAAAAAAACAATCAGATTGTAGCCTTTAAAATAATGGCATAGAAAACCAAATAGAAAATATAAAAGGAAAATTCAAAAAAGGAATCCAAAATGAAACGAATACATACAATAATGAAAAAAGAAAAATTTTACAGAATAGTAACCAAGTTTTAAAAGTGTTCTAATTAGGTCACTGGTGTCGTTTTTGTCACAATTAGATAACTTAACATTCAAATCGAGTCATGTCTTTTTTTTCCACGTGTCAAGAGGAACATAAGATGCTGAGGTCGAATTATTTTAATATATGAAATTATATTTATTAAAAATAAAAACCATTTAATTACATTAAAAATTAAAAAAATAAGTTACAATCCACGTCATCACTCGACATTAGCGTCAAATAAAAGAGAAAAAGGAAACAAAAATCCACATCACAACGGTTGCCTATGAAATGGATGAAAAACCCCTTACTTTTAATGAAGAATGAATGTTTAGTGACCTAATTGGAACACTTTTGAAACTTGAGTGACCTAATTGGAACACTTTTGAAACTTTGTTACTATTCTACAAAGTTACCCCTTAAAAAAACCATAATTATTATAATTAAATTCGTAAAGTTATAAAATAATATGGCCAAAATCAAAGGATTCAATAGTTGAACGGTGCTCAAGTTATTATTTAATATAGATAATAATAATTTAGAAAATATCGTGATTATAAGAAAAACGAAATAGCGATTGAGATTGCATAGAAAAAAAAACAGAGTGTGACAGTCTAAACTTAATAATGGCATTCGAAATGACATAGAAAACCAAATACAAAACATAAAAAAAAAAATAAAAAATCTAAAATGAAATGAATATATACAACAATAAAAAACCACAACTATCATGGTCAAAATTTTAAAATTCTTAAAGTCTATAGCTTCTCAAATTTTCTTGGATCTTGACAAAATTCGCAATCAAAGAGTATGGAATCCTCTTGATCAGACAAATACAAAAAAACGAGTAAACTGCTACAAATACGAATCACTTTCAAACCGGCATTATATTGATTATCTAATACTAGATTTACAATTAATTCAATACCTCTCTCTCTCTCTCTCATAAACCCTTTTATATAACATGTTTATATACTATATGTATGCGAATTGGGCTTGGTACTAGGCTATACTTTTTTTCAAACCCATTACAACTCTAAGCTAGCTAACCATCATTACATAATGCTAAGCCTATTACAAAATATTCAAAGACTAAACTATCAAGCTATTGTCACATAATACGTACCAATAGACCCCATTGACAATAACTTCATAATGTAACTTTATCTTCAAACATCTTGCGGTCTTTTGGTCTTTGCATAGCTTCAGCTACAAATAGTTGTTGACATTAATAGACTCCCCCTTAGCTGATGCTTCTAATCTCTAAAATTCTTGTTCGTTGTAGGTCAGTGAACTAGTAATCTATGATTAAACAAACCAGTTGAACGTCTTCCATATCTTGTTGCAATGTAGTAGAAGAATCCTACCATGCATCTTCACTATCTGCATTTCACCTAAAATTTGCACTCCACTTGAGTTCTACACTTCATTTTGATAACCGCATCAATTTGTTTAGAAACACAAGCAAGTATCTCGAAAAAACCATTAGTCTTCACATTATAGATAAACCAATATTTTATCTCCATATGCAAAAACAACAAGTTGTCAGTTTAATATGGGAGACCTTTCAAAAAGAAAATCTTTTTGGTATGTTTGATATTTTTCAAATCAACTAAACAAACTCAAAAAGATTTACACTGCATCTTTTTTTGTGAAAATCGTGTGCAAAAAGTTCATATCAGTTTTGTTAAACTATTACACACTATTAGTTAATTTTCTAAATTAATTCTATGAAAACCAGTCCAAGATGATTACCAATATTATTTATCCAATAAAATACATGAACAATTTCAAATACCATGACAACGTCATACCATTCGTGAATAGGTATGTACTTCTGTACAATCAAAAGGATCAAATGTTTATGTCCAACAAGGGTTAGGAAAATACCATGCATTTTGCACTTTGAATAACTCTCTAGGAAAGTTTCTTTATTGCTTTTTTTTGCACTTTAACTCTTTTAAGATATTCAGGACTGTGTCTAGGTTTGCATATATCTAGATGCAACAGAAGAACAACCCTTACATATGTGGATGAAATAACAGTATAAAGACCAAAAACCTCGAATTTTAGCAATCTATCAACACAAGATTTAAGGTTATAAAACCATATGCGCAATGTGTTACACACTTGGTATATAGTTTGTTATGTTTATATCACGTAGTAAGTTGATTATTCCATATTTCTTGCCTACTGGTACATCGCATGATACAGCTATTATCACACTTTAGAAATTTTAGTTTTTGTTTCAGTGTAATAGACTAACCTGCTGATGTACTATCACTTCTTCTCAATCACACCATGATATCTCTCTTTTTTATAATGGTTTAGGAGTTTTAAAATTTTTAACTTACCTCCCCTAAACACACGCACTATCTACAATCTTTTTCGCTTAGGGAAATTTCTCCCCTAAATTTTTGTTTTTAAGGAGTAAGTTTAAACTTTACAGAAATTTAACACAAATAGACTCCTACTTAAACCTAATAAAAAGTTTTTCAACATGAAAATTAGAATAATCATGATCAATCACAGAAGTAAATAATTCGTTACCATTTGTAACCTACCATTCACCTCAGATGTTTTACAGGAACAACCATTGTTAAACATATCAACGGTCCTCCTTAGTCGTCCTGCACTTACTCAACAACTTAGTTAGAAAGTAGAACCCAAGCCTTGATCGTCTTGGGTCGTCCAAAATCATAAAAAAATTGAAATTCTTTCTAATATCCATCACACCTTTCAGGTGTCTTTGATATATTCCTTTTTGTTCGATGAGATCTATAGTTTCACTAGGTCTTTGAGCATGAAAGTTCCAATGAACTACTGGATTTGCAGAATTTTGTAAAAAAAATTGGTTTCACTAGGTCTTTGATCATGAGAGATCTATACCGATTACCATACCCAGAAGTTTGTAAAAAGAAAATTGGATTAATTTGAACATTTAAGTTACTAAAACCCCAATATTCGTTTCTATGAATTTTCGATTACCAAAAGCCTAGTATCGATTTTAATGTCCAATTTTTTATTTTGAAACTGATTTGATTGACCATTAAAATGACTAGATTTTGGAAAAATGCTTCTATGTCTATTAAATCTTCTTGATGTTGAAGGTTTAGGTTGAAATCTAGGTTGATTTGTTTTACAACTTGGTTTAACATTATTTGTATCAACTTGATTCTCATCCTTATTGGCTCATCTACTTTCTTACCGGATAACAACTCACTACATGTCCTTTATTTTACATTCAAATTGATTTACGTTTTGACATAAAAAATTATGTAAATGAGTTGGGACAAATATAATATGTTCTTATGCTTATTAATGTATACGTTTTCAGTTGGTCTACGTTTTGACGTATTTTTATTTCAAAAATGAATTGGGTCAAATATAATGTGTTTTCATTAGGGTGTACGGTGTGGTGATCGGTAAAGGGTGGCAAACCCCTTTACCGATCGGTAAACACCACCGCCAACATGTGTTTAATCACCAAAGTTTGCTAAATCGGTGGTGGCATGCCGAATCGGTAAGGGAGGAAGGAAAGAGATAGGGGGTGTGTGGGTGGGGTCCATTCCATCTCTCAACCAATCACACTTTTTCCTTTTTTTTTTTAAAAAAAAAAAAGTTTACCACTTTATCAAATGTCTAAACCATTGCCAACACTTTTCACCAAAGTTTAAACACTTTTCACTGATTGACATGGCGCGCTCTGATTGGCCGGTTTTTTAGTTTACCACTCCAAAGTGTTTAACCACTCCTTACACCCTTAGACGATATAAATTCGAATCACTTTACGTTTTGACACCACCACAACGCGTCATAACTATTGTCTTACGTGCTTATTTTTATGCACGTATCGGTATATATTCAAGTTAGTCTACGTTTTGACATAAATTAAAATAAGCAAGTTGTGTGAATAGCATTTTCATCCTATTGGTTTTTTGTTTGTTTCTTTATTTTTTTCCGGGACTGTATAATTTTTATATTTTACTTTTATTTATGTTTTATTGTTTTAGTTTTAAGTTCTTTTTCATTAAATTATATTTGGGACAACGTTTACCTTTTCATTTACAATTAATTTAAAATTAGTCTGTCTTGATGTCTAATTTAAATTTATTTTTATAGTTTTTGAATGATGTTAAACATTTATCGATATTCCTTTGAGCATATTTCTTTCGGTTACTATACAGAACCAAAACAAATATACATCGAAACCCGCAACGTAACGCGAGTAATCTAACTAGTTATATCATATTCATCCCAATCGTTGTTTTAAATTCTCATTTCAAACGTGCATATAGTTTAACGTGTCCAAAAGTTTATATAAAACTATGTAAATTGTTATTTATATATTTGTCTACTAGATTACTTCCTAGTATTTTACAAACGTGCCTTTTAAGATTTGTGCACCTAAATTTGCATCCATATTCATTTTTCTTTTATATTTATTCTTTATATAGTAATAAAGTTCTAAAAGACCTTAGATTAAAAAAATATCCATCTTTAAACAAACAAACAAATTACTAACATAATTAAACTAAAGGGATGTTCCTTGTCATGTAATTTACTATTTCATGTTTTACCTCATATCATATAAATTTCGATTAAAGAGTAAATGGTGGTATTCAATTTTAGTTTTAATTAAGAGATATTGAGTTGATCTATATAATTAGGTATTTCTTTAATAATTTTACACGAATATGAATCTAACAAAAAAATAGATCCCGTAAATTAAAAATTAATGTTGGTTAAATGTTGTATTTTTTAGGGATTTTTACATCTTTCTCCCTCCTAAGAAGCTTTATTACATATTTCCCCAACTCATAAATTTTTAATTACATATTTCCGCTTCCTAAAGAAGCCTTTTTACACATTTCTCCAATCTCTAATTTTTTATTACATATTTCCCCAATCTCTAAATTTAATTACATATTTCACCTTTCTAAACCCCATATATATTATATCTTTATCCGCTTCATTAAAAATACTCTTATAGAATTACTATTTTACCCCTAATGAGTTTATTAAATAAATAACTACAATATATTTCCTAGCCTTTTCTTTTTTAAATGTTACTTTGATAGTAATCAAGTTTTATAAGTATTACATTGAAATTACTTAAAGTTTTTTTTATTTTTTATTTTTTATTATTTATTTTAAAGTTATCTGACTTTCATTATATGTTTCAGTTTTTCTAAAATTTTAAAGTTATCTGACTTTAATTTAAAATTTTAATTTAGATAAATGAAACATATATGAATTTTAATTACTACCGAGTGATTACTTTTTTTCCCAATTTGAATACGAAACTTAGTTATTATTTCGTGAATATTTTTCTTTCTTTTGCAGTCTATTTTATGCTAATTTGACACAATGTGAATTAATATGAAACTTAGTTATTATTTAGTGAATAATTTTTATAAATGTTAAATAATTTTCTTCCTTTTACCGTCTATTTCAAGTTAATTTGATTTTCTTTTCACCAAAATAGTAACCGAAATTCGTATATGGTTCGTTTGCCTCACTGAAGCTTAAACACTTATAAAATTTTGCAACAATTGAAACATATAATGAAAGTCAGATAACTTTAAAATAAATAATAAAAAATAAAATAAAAACTTTAAGTAATTTCAATGTAATACTTATAAAACTTAATTACTATCAAAGTAACACTTGAAAAAGAAAAGGCTAGGAAATATATTGTAGTTATTTATTTAATAAACTCATTAGGGGTAAAATAGTAATTCTATAAGAGTATTTTTAATGAAATGGATAAATATGTAATGTATGGGGTTTAGGAAGGTGAAATATGTAATTAAATTTAGAGGTTAGGGAAATATGTAATAAAAATTTAGAGATTGGGGAAATGTGTAATAATGCTTCTTTAGAAAGGGGAAATATGTAATTAAATTTATGAGTTGGAGAAATATGTAATAAAGCTTCTTAGGAGGGGGAAACATGTAAAAATCTCTATTTTTTATAATGCAAAATGTGTACATAGAAACTAATTAAACTGACTTTTATTTGATAGAAGACTAAGATAGTATAATTATAATGGTAATTAATATGAAATGAAATTCATCTAAAAGGCATGGTATTAAGTATATCTTTTTTGTTATCTGCCTTTTATTTAGTTTTACATTTATTTGTCTTTTATATTTCATATAGCTAGTCTTGGATTAGTAGTGTATTAATTTATTAAATAATAATCCCCTAACTAGAGAGTTGGTTTAGCCTCGTACCATGTTTTAAATATAAATCATGTTTTATATAATCAAATATTTAATTTTAAAACATATACGACGGTAATGAATATCATATTGTGAGTTCCTCTAAAGCCAACATTATTAGAACCACCAACTCTTGATTTCGACTTTCACCATTTAGTAACATAACGCCAAATTCAAAAGAAAAACTTGCCATTACGTTTTACACACCACAAACTCAACATCTTCTTAGTAATTCAACCACTACCTTTTGGATGTATCTTGAGCACTAATTTTTATATCACATTTTGTATAAAGCTTGTCTAGCATGTGTCATAATTAGGGCATGTCTAATAATAATAGTAATAATAATAGTAATAATAATAGTAATAATAATAATAATAATTAAACACGATTATTTTTCAAATAAACTTATTTTCAAATAAAACAAGGGTGGTTAAACTCAGTAATGAAGGAACACGAACAAGAAATCTCGTTCGGTAAGCGTTCGTGAACAGATCATGAACAAGCTTGTTCCTTTAATGAACGAAGCCTTGTTTATATTTGTTCGATTCGTTTACAGCCCTAGTCTTGAGCTATGTCCAATGTTGGCTACAACAAGATAGGTAGGGCGAAACGGTCGTGTTGGATTCCGTTGTAAATATGGAAACGGATGTCTTGAGTTTCTGTCTAAAGTATTATTCATTGGGATAGAAATTATTCTTGTTTTGTTTAAGGATTTTTTTTCTTAGCCTTGCTAATATTTTTTTGTTGTTTGTATCGTTTAGGTAAAGCTCATGAAAAGGATGGTGAACGGATCAAGTGCTAGGGACACCACAAGGACATCACATCTCAAATTTGGTTAATGTTTTTGTAAATGTGTCAAAATAGGTATGGTGTAAACTTAACAAATAACTAAACTACTTGGATTCCAACTTTTGTTGACTTGTGATCATTAAAATTTGAGCACATTTGTACAATGGTTTACGTTTTGTGTTTGTAAAAATAGAAATATTTTTTAGACCCAATTTTCGCAATCCAACTATGATATTGAGTCCTTTTAAAGGTGACATCAAATATGTATAGAAAGCTTTTTTTTAGCTTTGTGGTATCGATCTAGTTTAAGGATGTCATTGTATATTTAGTTTCATTAGAATGGTAGGGTTTTTTTTTTTTTTTTTTTTTCAAATGTATGGTTTGTACGATCTATTTCACATGGGTAGTGTCAAATAAAAAGTTGATTTTGCTCAAGTAGGATAAGAAGGAATTTTAATCTTTCATTTTTAAATTATTGGTTAAGATGAGTGTAAGGCTATTTTTGTAATAACTTATTTGTTAACTTTGCTACTCCACATGCAAGACACATGCATACCCCCCTCCTATTTTTTAAGCATTCATATAACATTATTTTTTTTTTTTTAATATTGCACTACAAAATCGAGTATCTTTTTACCTTTAATTTGAGTATCATATTGCTATATAACATATAAGATCTAAAAAACCCCAAAAAATTGTCTTAGATTTCTATGTTCTATAACATTTTTGTATTTAATTTTTTGTACTTTATTATTATTTTTTTTTTGTCCTAGATTTTATTTTGTGTTGAATTTTTTGTGCTGGTTTCTTTTGTACAAGATTTTTTGTATTGTATTTTGAGAAGACAAAAGGCCAAAAGTTTGTGTTTTAAAACCAAAATACTCTTTCATCCTACCTATAAGGAGTGTCACATATCATTTCCATAATGTTTCTAATACTACTTAGGAAAAACCACTTTTAGTGGATCCTGCTTATCTATACTATATAATAAAAGAAATAATTTTGAGGACATTTGTCATCATATTAGGCCATGTTTTATAGATAAGTATTATATTAGTTTAATATTTTCTAATTAATTATAAATAATTATCCTACTAAATATTATTTAGTTTAATTTCTTATGGATAATTATTATTTACTTTAATCTCCTTCTCATTTATAATATGATTTATTTAACTAACAGAGTAAATTACGATTTTAGCCCCTGTGGTTATATCACTTTTACTCTTTTAGTCCACAAAGAATTTTTAACATCTGAGCCCCCGACGTCTTTTTTTCTAATCTTTTTTGCCCCTTACGTCATTTTTCTAACCCTTTTAGCCCCTGACATTTAATGGATGGGGTTAGTGTTAGGGGCCAAAAGGGTTAGAAAAAAGACGTTGGAGGCTCAGATGTTAAAAAAATTGGGCTAAAAGGGTAAAAGTGATATAACCACATGGGCCAAAATCGTAATTTCCTCCAACTAATATTATTTATCATTTATACATTTACGGAGTTTTAAATAATGTGTTAAATTTATTGAGACTTCGTTAACAAATTTTGCTACAACAAAATAATCTATTTATATCAATCTAAATTTATATCTATACTATACTATATAATAAAACATTAATGTGTGACACATGTCGTTGATTGTAGGTATTTATTTTATGATTTTCTCCCATCACTTCCAAACTTATCTTATATTAATTAAATAAATAAATGAATAATGAGCTAATATTAAATTTTATCCTACTTTAAATTTCGAATATCATTCTTCTATTTTTCTAATACAATATTATCCGAAATTGTAAATTGTTAATTTAAAACATTTTAAATAAAACAAATTATTTATCACAAAAACCAAACTTTGTATTAATATATTAAATATTTTTATTTTCACTATACAAAATTACATTTACTAAGTTTTTTATTATTTGGTCTGAGGTTTTCAAAGATGTATTATTTTATTATTTGGTAAACAATGTTACATTTATTCAACCCTTGTAATACATATGGTTTTAAAGATATAATTTTTTTATTTGGTATATAAAATTACATTAATTCAACCCGTACAATATGGTTCTTATATCTATAACTTTTTATTATTTAATATATAAAACTATATTTATTCAACCCGTGCAATAAAGGAAGGTTTTAAAGATATAATGTTTTATTATTTAGTATATAAATTTATTTACTTAACCTGTGTAATATACGGGGTTATAACCTAGTATATACCTAAGGATGTCATTATATAGGAAGAAAAGGTTGAATAGGTTTTTATTAGGGAGGAATTGGCACTTTAAGGACTATAGCTCCGACCAACCATCACTCATCAACTCAAAAAGTGCACCAAGTACCTATTAACTAATAAGTGATGGCGGCACCTACCCTAGCCACAAACTTTTTTATATTTTTTTATTTAAATAAATTCAAATGTTATATAGAAAATAAATTTCATTAACTTTAAATAAAAATACATAATTCAAAACAAACGAACCAAAAAAAAAATAAAAAAAAATCCTACACATCGTCTTCCTCCTCGAGGTCTGGTAGATCTTAAGCTGCAATATGGATGAGAAGATCATTTTTAAGTTGATAATGCGTATCTGGATCGATTAACTCCGTAAGCGTTTCGTCGTCAAAACAGGTTCAACAATTGGATCCCTAATGTGGACCGGTGAGAAAGCATGCCCCTCGTCTTATAAGATTATATTGTGAATTTTCATGCACGTATACGTTTTTCTAATAATCTTACTCACTGTCATAGCATGTATGGGTCTCCTAAGTATTCCCATTTTTCCTTTTAGGACACCAATGGACCATTCCACATCGTTTCTTGCCCATTTTTGCAATTTCTTGAACTTCTTTTCATTCGGATTGACTGGATACGGACATGTTTTCACAAACGTTGACCAAGTAGGGTAGATCCCGTCGTTAAATAATATCATCGTTTGTATGTATGTCCATTAAATAGAAATACGTAGGTGCGGTTCCATTCCGTTCAGCGATGAATATTGGAGACTTTCAATATCACCAACAATTGTTTTAAAATAAATGTTTGGACATATGAAAATGCTATTTGAATGTTTCATCATCATACTTTTAATCATCAACAAAATAATGTTCATAAGATTTTTTTGGAACGCTCGACGAAGTTGCAATGTCTTCCGCTTCGAGTTCCTCTAGCTTCCCCACGAAATAAGCTAGCCTACTATCGGTTGAAAAATCGTCTTGGAAATTGTTCGGCAGTGAGAATAAAAATGAGTATAAAGTTTTAGAGATGGTTGGAATGAAATGAGATGGAAGTGAAAATGGGTTTAGAGATAGTTATTTATAGAGTTTAAAAATTAAATACAAAACTTTTTTCAATTAAACGGTTCGTTAGGTGCATGGTCAACGGTAACAAAGGAGAATCTCGAGCGGGTTTGGGAGCTGGTCGGCACAACCCGCCAAACCTACCCGTGAGAGTGGCGACGGTGTACTGGCTCGAGTTCAAACCCGGTGAGGCCTAACCGCTTGGTGCCTCGTCCCCCTTAAAGTGACATAGTTAGAAAAAGATAGGAAGAAAGGGTTGAATAGGTTTTTATTAGAGCAACATAGTTAGAAAATAATATCCTTTTAAATACCATATTTCTAGGGCTAATTTTTATACAACTCTTTCACAATAGCATACTACTCCAAGTCTCTTTAAGTGTATTCAAACTAGTTTTTGCCTCGCTTGTTTTGCGAGGCATTAAGCCGAATATTGCTCTCTCATAAAATGTATGTGTGTTTGGTTACTTGTACATAGTAGTCATAACACAATCTTTAAAAAAATTATATCGAGTCAACTAACTAAAACAAAACACTAATATACTTCTGCTAAAAAATAACTAAAACGATAGAAAGACTATAATTTTAAACTTGGAGCAAAATTGTAATTTTTCAGGACAAATGAGCGTGTTCTAGGCAGCCGCTTGACACGACTAAAAATTACACGAAGTCAACCAACTAAAACAAAACACTACTATAGATTTGTCAAAGAAAAATTAAAGAATGGTATGACTATAATTTTACACTAAGGGCAAAATCGTATTTTGACAGAGAAAAAAACAAAAAACGATGGCAAAACTATAATTTTGAACTAAGGATAAAATCGTAATTTGGCTAAGAGAAAAAAAAAACAAAAAAAACAAAACAAAACCAATGACAAAACTACCTAGCAGTATTCCCTTCCATGGGGCATGTAAAATATAAAATACATAAAAAGCTTTTAAAATTGTTTTATTTGTAAGAACGCTAGATTATCATAATTGTTTTATCGGCAAGACGTCACTGTCCATTTTACTAGGCCGGACGGTCTTACCGGGCTTAGAACTAAGTCCTGTCTGGAACTGGGCTTCTATTCAAATTATCCAATCATATAAAATGGATCCGTTTATGTAACTGGGCTTTTAAGTTTTCAGATCTATTTGAACTTGCTGACTCGCTCGAATTAACTATCTATCCCGTTTTGCCATTTTCATAAGTTGCGACTCATCCGGCGAAGCATAGTTGGGGCGGGAGGGGGCAGCCGACCCCCCAAACTTTTCTCTCAGTAGTGCAGAGTATGTAGTTTTCGTATAAAAATTTTTGGGTATATACGTTTTCGACCCCCCGTTTTATAGAAATTTTTGGGTATATACGTTTTCGATCCCCCGGTCAAAAATCACAAGCTTCACCAAAGAGGATATCTTGTACTGAAGTGTATGGTTGCCTTATTTGGTTGTTTTTTATATAAATAAAAAACCTTCCTTGCTGATAATTAAAAAAAGTACTTTGACAGCCAATATCCATCAATGAATAGGATAAAAGTCAACCCTCAACAAAGAAGCCAACATCAAGCGTTTAGGCCTTGGGGTGTAACCCCCCCCCCCCCCCCCTCCCCTAACACCTGGAGGGCGGTGTTCCTGACGTTATTGGAAGTTATAGCCAAATATAACACTTGTATAACCCCTACTTTACATGGCCTAATGTACCATATGGTCCATATGTAAACAAAGATATTTAATTACTTTACTCTTCCTGAGAAAGATGAATCATGTTTATTTTGAGTTATCTTGAATTATGTAACATGGTGCAGAAATCATAACTTCAAAAAAGTTGTCCATCAAAAAATTTTATTTTTTATTTATAACGAATGATTGTGTACAGCATAAAGTAATCCATCAAAAAAATTTCTTTTTAATTTATAACAAATGATTGTGTACAGCATAATAAAACATATTTTTTAAGTTGATAATATATTTGAAAAACGAGCAACATACATACATCATAATTTATCATAGAAAAAACTAATGTAACTTGCTAAATTAATAAAATATAAATATAGACAATAATATAAGTTATCACTACATAATTTTATATTTTAATAAAAAGAATCTTAAATAGAGGTAATGTAATATAAGAAATGTTCATCTAAGGATAACTTTGTATATAACAATGAATTCTAAGAATGTTTAAAAAGATAATTTTCTTGTTGAGTATTGCACTATTGCTAAGATGGTCTAGGCACTTGCTGTGTGTTTAAAATGAAGATTTCATACAAGTTATTTATATCTAATTATTTTTTTATTTGATTCATCTGTTAAGATGTAATATAGATAATTATAAAAATATAATTTTAACAAAAAAATTATTTGTGAGCTTTTATATACTTATTTTTGTTTTGTTGAATTTGTCACTACTAGCTTGGATACAAATTAATATTACATCATTTTATTTATTTACATCAAATTATTCATTTCAATTAAATTTTATTTATATGAGTTTGTTCTTAAGAACATGGGGTATGGGACGGGAGTTTGGGCGTGGGTTGGGGGAAAACGCCCAAGCCACCACCCCGGGTGGGCTTGGGTTGTGGCGTGGCACTTGGGGCTTGGCTTTCAAGCCGGGCGTGGGACAGTATGGCGAAGCGAGCTGGCTGATTCTCATTGGGTCACCCGCCACGTCAGGCGGTTGTTTTAAAATTTTGAATTTTAAAATTCAAACTGGTCCCCCCATCCCCCCATCTTCTATAACCGCCACCCGGGTCCCCCAAAGGCCTATATATTGCAACCCCAACCCCACTGGTCCCCCCATCCCACGAACCAAAACCGCACTGGCTACCCACTGTCTTGAACCCGCTACCCCGCTGGTCCCCCCAATCCCACGAACCATTATGGCATCCTGGACCCGTCAAGAAGAAATGACACGTAACTAGCGTCGTCGACGCTATGAAGGCCGGCCACCGGGCCAAACAAAATATTGGGCGGAAGCATTCGCGGCCTACCGACATAACGTCGGTAACGACCGCCACAGCCTCAACGCGTGCCAACATAAATGGCGCGAGATACGGCCCAAGCTCGAGCGTTTCAAGGCTTACTACGAAGCGGTTCCCGGTGGCGAGTTAAGCCACGAGGACCGGGTGGCGGTGGCGAACATAGAGTTTCGAGGCAAGGAAAACAAGGCGTTCGACAAGATCGACCTTTTTGAAATTTTTTAACGCTCTAGGTTTTTTTATTTTGTAATTTTTAGAAATTATGTGATTTTTAGGATTATGTAATTTTTAAAATTTTAATGAAGTTGTAGGTTTTTTTTTATAAATGTTGTGTGATTTTTTATAAATTTTTTGTATTTTTTTTTTAAAAAACATTTATGCCACGCGGTGCACCCAACCCACGCCCCGCCATACCCCGCGGACACGTAACCTGACAGTGGGCTGACTCCATTTACACGTGTCACCAAATGCCTAACCCAAGCCCCACCATACCCCACGATCTAAAAGTACTGCGAATCTTCATGGCATTTTTCAAATCTTCGTGATGTTATTCATCACTTAAAAAAAAAAAAAAAAAATCAACCTTTAACGCAAAGTCACCACCAACCTCCATTCATCATCTCAAAATGACTTTCAAATCTTCATGAATTTAAACATCAAAATCTTTAGACTTCAAATCTTTGTAATCTAAGAACATAAAAGAACACTCCATATTCAAATCATTAAATCCCATATATGAATAACACATACCACAAAACACATGATAGAACCTTCAAAACCAAATGGAAAAAACTGAACCCTAGAAACCACACATATGGCAATATACACCAAAAGTAAGCATAAAGCATGTTGATTTTCAATTGCTAATCTTCTAATAACACAAACGGGTGAATTTCATGGGTGTTGAGTAACGGATATTTGACTTGTATGAGACATAATTTTATAACCAAATATAAGATTACCGAAACATGACATAAGACATATAAAAAGGTGCGTTGTTTTTCATCTTTAAATAATAGTAAAAATGACTAGTGGGTTGCCAATAAACCAAAAGTAAGCATAAAGCATGTTGATTTTCAATTGCTAATCTTCTAATCACCTAAAAACACAAATGGGTGAATTTCATGGATACTGAGTAACGGATATCTGACTTGTATGAGACATAATTTTATAACCAAAAATAAATATAAGATTACCGAAACATGACGCAAGACATATAAAAAAGGTGCGTTATTTTTCATCTTTAAATAATAGTAAAAATGACTAAAGTTGCCAAATCAATATTGAATTGCACCGCACATTGCTTTTTTTTTTGATTAAACGTTTTCAAACAATTTAAAAGGCCGATTACCTTTTAGTAGTCAAAATTCAAAAGTAAAGTATATAATAAACAAGACATGTTTTGTGACAACCCGAATATTTAAGGTTACTACTTAAACACCACAACCCTTGGCATGTGCCTTTACGTTTAATTGCTTTTATATTACGACTTTACGATACTTAGCAGGTCACATCCATGCGTTACTAAATGATTAGGTGTATGTCAACTCTGCGTGAAACCGTTAAACGTTTAAATGAGCCGTTTAGATAATTTAGGGAATTAATTATATTGGGCCACGAAATTGCTCATCGCACTTCACCTCGGCCTCTCGGCCCATGCATTAAACCAGGCCCTAAAGCCAAACACTTGTAGTGGATTTCATACCTTTACCCCGGCCCACAGTTCTGTTCGGTCAACAACACACCAGCCCATACTCTTTATGGGGTTACTTACTTGTAGAACAAGGGGTTGAGGGAATACGTATAACACATAAAGCTATCAAAAAGAAAACCCTAGTGCATCATGCTCCTGTCGACGATCAGCCCTATCGTTCCATCACCTATGGCAGCCATTAAGTGTAATCCCCTTGAATCCCTGGGCGCACCCCTATTCACGGCGGCAGTGTAACACGACTCGCCGGAGACACGAAGGCGTTGCCGGAAGTAACCGAAGCTCTCTCATCCGAAGCCCCACTCCCTAAACTCTCCGGTTAGTTGTTGCGATTATTTGGATTTATTTGGTGTTCATGAGATTACGTTTTTATGGTTACTAGAACCCTTGTGATTATGTGTTGCAAAGGTGTGAATGTTGTGATGTTAGAATAACATAATATGGATTGTGATGAACTAAGCATAATAATAATGGTTGTCACAAACGTAGAAGCAGGAGGATTAACACATAACTTAAGACTTATGATAAGTGAAACTATAAATAAATGCATGGTTATATAACAGTGATTGATCTGGGATTACGCCCGATACGCCCGCATCAATTACTGTCGATGAATTAGAAGTGTGAATATAAACACGTTGACGATTATCATGAGCAAACCAACGATTCTTGTATTCTGAATATTATAGGCGAGCTAGGATGGAATGATGTGATCATTATAATCGGGATGGTAAATGATATGTGTGAGTATGATATGTTTGACTGAGATATGACTAGAAATTGCTTTAATTGTGTGAGAATTAGAGTTGCCTAACTGTTTCAATTACATAATCAACGTGATTAAAGTATGGGAGTTGGTTATGGAAATTGCCATAAATTGCGGAACCATGTAACCGACACCGCACCATCAAGAAGTCGCACACTCGAACCTTAATCGCACACTAGGATTTGAGTCATACAAAGGATATGGGACACACACGTAAACATTACAGACTGGGTAACGAACCGGGATCAATCGCACACCCTCGGGGGTATCGCACAGTCCAGTAGACTCCATGTTTAGTTGGGCCGGTTAAGTCGTGGGCCACACAATCTGGTAGTCGTGCACTAGAAGTAGGCCGACACTCGGGGTGGGCCGTACACTAATGGGTCGCACATTTCCATCGGACCGTAATGGGTCGGGTAATCTATGAACCGCACATTTCATGGTTGTGACAGGTCGCACAGTAGACCGCACACCTTAAACACAGTCGCACCCTTGAATGTTGATGTTTTGGACTATTAAACTGTTACACGTTTGTAAACTTGCATGCTTATTAGAATGAGAACCGAACTGCTTGGTATGTGCTATTTTGAAATACGAGCTTGTGATGTGAATGTACCTATGTTCCGGATACTTGTTGTAGCTTGTGTAATGATATGTGTTTTACTTGTTCGCTACTTGGATAGTGTGTAAGAATAGTATGTGATTTATGTGTACACGAAACTGACTATCATTGGTAACCGTAATAGGATTTGGTTGACCAACTTGGAACGGGTAATGTAACGTAATATACCGAGCAAATCTAAGGTGAGTTCATTGCACTTTTCTCAAGCATGCGTCCCGGTGGTTTGGGACAACGGGTAAACATTTGGAAAGGAAACATTGGGTAAATAACTTAATCGGTTTTGGTTATTGCCTGGAGGGCAATGGGGGTGATTAGTTGATAGCGCTATTAGGTGGGAAACCTCACACCGGGCCGCAAGGACGGGCGTGAACTAATTATCTGGGTATGGCTATGGTTGTTAGAGGCACACTCCTCGGATACATATGGGCACTCTCCCTAGGGTATCTAACGAAGGCAACATAGCAAACGGTCGTTAAGGGGTACCCACTCCCCGGATACACATGGGCACACTCCCTAGGGTATCTAACATGAGCAACATCGTAACGCAACATTGAATCGCATTAACGTATATCTGGTAACACAACACGTTAACGAAACCTTGAACTCACCAGCGTAGTCTGACACACTTGTTTGCATGCTTGTAGGTCATTAACGTTTGGAACATGGACTTGCTATCTGGGAGTGCTGGAGTGGTCATGGATCGAGACTCTTGGTTTCACTTATAAACAAAGCATTGATTTTGGTTATTATTATGAAACGATTACATGCTTCCGCTACACAACTTTTGAGAATTGATAACATGTTGACATCTTATTTTAGTAATTAATGTCATGACTTATTTAAATATTTACTATTGGTTCAATGTGATTGGTGGCTCGAACTCTGATGCGTAGCACGCCTCGCGGGGCTACCGCAGGTGGAATTTTGGGGGTGTTACAGTTGGTATCAGAGCCACTGGTTATAGTGAACTAGGTTTTAAAACGTTTTGTAAAACCAGACTATAACCGAACAACTTCGAAAATCGATCATGACACTCAGCTCCAGATTGCAAGGTTCGTCTCTCTCTCACTTTATGCATTGCTTGCTTAGTAGTCACACACTCACAGCATACATGAATTGAAACGTTTAACACCATAAGTGACTTGATAGTGTGACACTACTCTTCGACTCATGTAAACCATAGAACTGTGATATCATCTGTTGTGTTGCTTGAACGGGGGAAACTTCGAGCGCAAGCTAAGAGGCACTGAGATAAGCATGCAAATTGCCTTATTATTATGGGTGCACACTTAATAATAACGCGAGGTGCATGCAAATCCCAGTGAGGCTTAATGAGCGTGAGAAGGGTTCTGCCCTATTGTGTGTAAACTTGGTAGTTGTAGATTTCAATGTGATACTCGACTTTTACCTCATTTCGACCCTTAAGATTGTTCCCTTCTCTTATATAGAACCATGAGGGACACCGGAGGACGGAGGTATAAGTTAATCAACTCCCGGATAAACATGATGACATAAACAATAATCTTACTCCTTGTATTGCTAGAATTGCTATTACATAACAGTTTTCCTCTCTAAACTAGTCTATCCCCTAGCCCTTGCCTTGGCCAACGCTTACCGTTTAAGGTGGCGGTTAGTTACTGTTCTTGATATAGATAAACCTATCATTCCATTATCATGGTCACACTACATTCTCGATTGTCTACGCATAAACTCCTATAACATTGTGCTCTAGTTTAAAAATAACCTGATAAACTCTTCTTTTGATACGTAGTGATCACTTCTTGTACCCTGAGGATGGTTGTGTATCATTTTATGACCATATCATTTCGAAAATATTTTCGTGTCCTTGTAATGAAACCTTTTGGTGACATACTTGATGTTCCTAATACACACGCCTTAGTTCAACCCTTCAAAGTTGGCTTCATACATGTTCGACTAATTACACACTCAATTTCGTACATAGATTATAGTAAACCATTCTTATTCGCATACGGCAGGCTTGATGACTGTGGAAAACGCCCCGAATAAACCGGATCACTATGAATTCGACCAACCGTTACTCTTCAACATAATTCTTAATGTGTCAACACCCTCAATGTAACACTTCCAATGACCGGTAGTGTCACCTTATTCCTACTTATACCGCTTGTGTGCGCAACCAACTACACCATCATCATCGGGTTTGCTACTTCACTCATGATTCTAAAACAATTAGGTGGAACAGATTGATGATAACCGCGTTTTGGTATATTCTTCGCGTCTTATCTTGTTGTGCTAAAATGAATACCATAGTTCTTACATAACCCTGTTATACGCTAATCCTTGCTTGGCTAAATCACTCTCTATGAACGTCACTCGAGGAATGAGTCATACTTAAGATCATCAAGTGCAAGAACATAAAATAAAATTTTTACTTACGTAAGGTATGCCAAGGTCAAAGTCCCCTCTTGTGTGAAAGCACCATACTCATGTATAGCTTCATCGACCTCTTTGTTCCATGCTTATCTCTCTTTGACCGAAGGCTGGTCATCTTCTATAACCAACTACAACCAAAATATCACAATCAATATCAACTGAAAATCTCTTTTCCCTCTGAATGAACGAGTCAAGATGATACCCGTCTGAATTAGGGATTAATGCCTAACTTGAGTTTCCATCCAATCGATTGAATTGCTTGAATCACCTGTTCCAAGAAATTATATTTTCTTTCTCGAATTCTTGCATACGATGGTATCACCTTTGATCTTTGATAGGGGTGACTACACCAGTTCTGATCGCCGGTAGCGATGCCATGTATAAACATATACCTTTTACACTCACTTTATCACATTCACATATTTTGCTTCGAGAAAATCTTGGTGGTGCACCTAACACACGTGATTTTAGGGTTGAGCATTTAGCCTGTAACAGACTACTTTAACACATTTCCAGTTCGGTTTATCTCGTCGACCCTTCGTTTATGATGTACGATATTCGCCTCAATTCTGGTAAGCTCTAGATATACATTAGATACACTTGCTTCGTGAAGTGTTGGCTGCTTAATATACAACATCCATGATAACTAAACACTAACTTTTTGCAAGTCCCCAAATTCGAAGGCGTATAGCTCACCCAAGTTATATTTAGTGCAACAACCCCCCCCCCGGTCGCACATGTTAAATGCATCAGGCAATACCATACGGATGTATGACACACTCGTATTTCAACTTTTGTGAGCATCTCTTGAGCTTAGCATAACTTGTCACAACATTCTTCATTATCAAGCTACTATCAACTCAACTTGTGTTTCTACTTAAGGGCAAGACATTTTTTTTTTTAGTTTAACACAATTAACACAAACTCTATTACCTCAAACACTCATTCATGCATAACACTCACATAACGGTAATTCGGGGAATTACGGAATTACACATGGGTTGTACTCGAACGTTGATGAACAATTAGAACACTATTCCTGAACAAATAAAGAAATATAACTTATGTGAATTTAGATGTTATCTGACTTTATATGCTATATGACTTATATATTATTTAGTGAACTTTCGTGAAACCGTATTTAACTACGTGTTTAGTGAATTATCGACAAACTCATAATTGGAAGCCTAGAGTATAATATAGCCTAAATTTCGAGGACGAAATTTCTGTAACATGGGGAGGATGTGACACCCGAGCAAAATCCGCAATAATCCTAATTTCCTCACTTCACTCCTCAGTTCTTACTTGTCAAATTTCGGGACGAAATTTCTTTCAAGTTGGGGATGATGTGACAACCCGAATATTTAAGGTTACTACTTAAACACCACAACCCTTGGCATGTGCCTTTACGTTTAATTGCTTTTATATTACGACTTTACGATACTTAGCAGGTCACATCCATGCGTTACTAAATGATTAGGTGTATGTCAACTCTGCGTGAAACCGTTAAACGTTTAAATGAGCCGTTTAGATAATTTAGGGAATTAATTATATTGGGCCACGAAATTGCTCATCGCACTTCACCTCGGCCTCTCGGCCCATGCATTAAACCAGGCCCTAAAGCCAAACACTTGTAGTGGATTTCATACCTTTACCCCGGCCCACAGTTCTGTTCGGTCAACAACACACCAGCCCATACTCTTTATGGGGTTACTTACTTGTAGAACAAGGGGTTGAGGGAATACGTATAACACATAAAGCTATCAAAAAGAAAACCCTAGTGCATCATGCTCCTGTCGACGATCAGCCCTATCGTTCCATCACCTATGGCAGCCATTAAGTGTAATCCCCTTGAATCCCTGGGCGCACCCCTATTCACGGCGGCAGTGTAACACGACTCGCCGGAGACACGAAGGCGTTGCCGGAAGTAACCGAAGCTCTCTCATCCGAAGCCCCACTCCCTAAACTCTCCGGTTAGTTGTTGCGATTATTTGGATTTATTTGGTGTTCATGAGATTACGTTTTTATGGTTACTAGAACCCTTGTGATTATGTGTTGCAAAGGTGTGAATGTTGTGATGTTAGAATAACATAATATGGATTGTGATGAACTAAGCATAATAATAATGGTTGTCACAAACGTAGAAGCAGGAGGATTAACACATAACTTAAGACTTATGATAAGTGAAACTATAAATAAATGCATGGTTATATAACAGTGATTGATCTGGGATTACGCCCGATACGCCCGCATCAATTACTGTCGATGAATTAGAAGTGTGAATATAAACACGTTGACGATTATCATGAGCAAACCAACGATTCTTGTATTCTGAATATTATAGGCGAGCTAGGATGGAATGATGTGATCATTATAATCGGGATGGTAAATGATATGTGTGAGTATGATATGTTTGACTGAGATATGACTAGAAATTGCTTTAATTGTGTGAGAATTAGAGTTGCCTAACTGTTTCAATTACATAATCAACGTGATTAAAGTATGGGAGTTGGTTATGGAAATTGCCATAAATTGCGGAACCATGTAACCGACACCGCACCATCAAGAAGTCGCACACTCGAACCTTAATCGCACACTAGGATTTGAGTCATACAAAGGATATGGGACACACACGTAAACATTACAGACTGGGTAACGAACCGGGATCAATCGCACACCCTCGGGGGTATCGCACAGTCCAGTAGACTCCATGTTTAGTTGGGCCGGTTAAGTCGTGGGCCACACAATCTGGTAGTCGTGCACTAGAAGTAGGCCGACACTCGGGGTGGGCCGTACACTAATGGGTCGCACATTTCCATCGGACCGTAATGGGTCGGGTAATCTATGAACCGCACATTTCATGGTTGTGACAGGTCGCACAGTAGACCGCACACCTTAAACACAGTCGCACCCTTGAATGTTGATGTTTTGGACTATTAAACTGTTACACGTTTGTAAACTTGCATGCTTATTAGAATGAGAACCGAACTGCTTGGTATGTGCTATTTTGAAATACGAGCTTGTGATGTGAATGTACCTATGTTCCGGATACTTGTTGTAGCTTGTGTAATGATATGTGTTTTACTTGTTCGCTACTTGGATAGTGTGTAAGAATAGTATGTGATTTATGTGTACACGAAACTGACTATCATTGGTAACCGTAATAGGATTTGGTTGACCAACTTGGAACGGGTAATGTAACGTAATATACCGAGCAAATCTAAGGTGAGTTCATTGCACTTTTCTCAAGCATGCGTCCCGGTGGTTTGGGACAACGGGTAAACATTTGGAAAGGAAACATTGGGTAAATAACTTAATCGGTTTTGGTTATTGCCTGGAGGGCAATGGGGGTGATTAGTTGATAGCGCTATTAGGTGGGAAACCTCACACCGGGCCGCAAGGACGGGCGTGAACTAATTATCTGGGTATGGCTATGGTTGTTAGAGGCACACTCCTCGGATACATATGGGCACTCTCCCTAGGGTATCTAACGAAGGCAACATAGCAAACGGTCGTTAAGGGGTACCCACTCCCCGGATACACATGGGCACACTCCCTAGGGTATCTAACATGAGCAACATCGTAACGCAACATTGAATCGCATTAACGTATATCTGGTAACACAACACGTTAACGAAACCTTGAACTCACCAGCGTAGTCTGACACACTTGTTTGCATGCTTGTAGGTCATTAACGTTTGGAACATGGACTTGCTATCTGGGAGTGCTGGAGTGGTCATGGATCGAGACTCTTGGTTTCACTTATAAACAAAGCATTGATTTTGGTTATTATTATGAAACGATTACATGCTTCCGCTACACAACTTTTGAGAATTGATAACATGTTGACATCTTATTTTAGTAATTAATGTCATGACTTATTTAAATATTTACTATTGGTTCAATGTGATTGGTGGCTCGAACTCTGATGCGTAGCACGCCTCGCGGGGCTACCGCAGGTGGAATTTTGGGGGTGTTACATGTTTATACTCAGAAAAAAAAAACATGTCTAATTATAACAAAATCACGATTCGATAAAAAAATATAAAAAAAATAAGACATGTTTATCATTTCATAATATAAAGATATATTCAATGATATAAGAAAGGATTAAATGAAAGTTTTTTTTATAAATCCTTTGAGAGTAACTCATCATTTTGATGGTTAAAACTATTGATGTGTGACAAAAATTTAGTTAATAACAAGTTAAATGTCTCTGTAATGCAGGTGGTGCAAATTTGATTTTTCATTTATTTATTTTTTTAAATAATTTATATCATGTTTAATTGTCCACTATGTTTAAAATACATTACCTTTTTTTTACAAACTATACAAAAAAAAATCCATGTTCTATTCTAGTTTTTTTAATTGACACGAGTCTCGCTATGATTTTTTAAAACTATGTTTTTAAGAATCTTGATGCATTGTTAGTTATGATAGCGTGTCTAACTCGTTACAACGTGGTGTCTATTATAATAGGTGTCCAACATTCTAGTTTTAGGTCATTCTGTATAATAAGTTTTGACTTATTTTTTCATTATAATGTGTCGAGTTCATTACAATGTTGTGTTTAATCCGTTACAATTACAATCCAACTCATTACAAAAATTCACGTGTGCAAACTTGTTGCCTTCCAAAACGATTTTTGTGAAAATATTTTTACGTCTACACCATAATATATTGTTTTGAATGGCTAATTCACATAATCACGTACCTTCTAAACCTACTCTTAAATCTATACCGATATCCACCATGAAAATAAAACCCTCCACCACTTGATAAGAAACACCTTTCCAACTAGGGTTGTTCATTTTTATCCGAAACCCGAAACGAACCCGAATTAGAGAATTTCCGAAAAACCCGAATCCGAATAACCCCATCCCGAACCTTAAATAGGTCGGTTATCGGGTCACTTTTCCCAGCCAAAAACCCGAACAACCCGACCCGAAAAACCCGGAAAAAGCCCGAACATTACTGTCTTTTTTTTATAATGAGTTTTTATTTAAAAAAACCCGAACATTTAATGTCTTTTTTTATAGATGTGTTTTTATTTAAAGTTTTTGGTATCTACAACATTATGTTTTAGGAATTTTGAACATTATGATATCTTATTGTCAAATATTGTTTTAATTTTCATGATATTTTTTAAGTAGCATGATGAATTTTAATCATAGTTTGCGAAAAAAAAAACGTTTTTTTTTAAATAATATCTAAACCCGAAAACCAAAACAACCCAACCGGAACTAACCTGAACCCGAATAACCCGAACTCGACCAACCCGAACTCGACCAACCCAAACTTTAAATGGTTTGGTTATCGGGTCCGAACAACCCGACCTAAAAAACCCAAAACCCAAAAAAAAAAAAAAAAAAAACAAAGAACACCCCTATTTCCAACATATCTTGATTCCACTAAACTACAACTAAAACACCATTATACACGCCAAACAATGGTTGAAAAACCGTGATACATTTTTTATTTGAATATTTTAAGCTTTACTTTCCTCCCAAGGAAAAAAGTTAAGAATTTGATATGCATATAACTAAGCCATAAGCGTAGAGGAATGAATTATATGTTAGTCCAAGAAAGAAGGCAACACTGCATAGGAATAACCCAAAAGGATTCCAAAATCCAGTTTCTTACCCATCACATTCCTCTTTTGTTCTTCCTTATTTGACCCATTTTATACCCATCATCAGATCTCTCTATTTCAGGTTTCTTTTCCTCTTTCATCATTTACTTCTAATGATTAATTAAAACCAAGATTTAATGCATTGTGACATTTCATATAATTCATATAATATAGCAGGAGATTGCAAATATGGAAGACAATGGAGGAACTAAACTCAACGGTATTCGACAGATTGTTCGGCTCAAAGAAATCATCCAAAGATGGCAGCATGTGACACTGGGGCCGAAAGGAAACGATGAGGCGGATAACAGTCCTCCGATAAGCAATCGTTCAGGCGCAGGGATTAATCCGGCGATAAGCATGAGATTGAAAGGCTACAATGTGTATTCTGATTCAGATGTTGAAGATGGCTGCCAGAGCCCTGATCTACCAAATGATGTCCCTAAAGGGTACCTGGCAGTTTATGTAGGGCCCGAGCTTCGACGGTTCATCATTCCAACGAGCTATCTTAGTGATCCGTTGTTTAAGGTCTTGCTTGAAAAGGTTGAAGAAGAGTTCGGGTTTGATCATAGCGGCGGGCTTACTATTCCCTGTGAGATTGAGACCTTCAAATACCTTCTCAATTGCATGGAACATCATCAAAAGGTAATCTTGGGCTCATTTTATTCGAGCCGGGGGTCTCACTGTAAGCAGCCTCTCTATTCCTACGGGGTAGAGGTAAGGCTGTCTACATCTTACCCTCCTCAGACCCTACCTTAGCTTTGCTGTTGGTGGGATTTACTGAGTATGATGACGACAATGATGATGAACATTATTATTTAAGTTAATCTTGATTTTGTTTACATCTTTTTGGATTTGAATTTGCAGCTATGATTGAAGGGATAAAGACCAACACATCAACTGTGCAGCTTATTCTTGTGGTACGCGGATTTGACATTCTTTTATCTGTGTTTTCGTTCTTCCCTCTTTCAAGTATTCAAGCGGAAGAGACTCGAAGATATAGTTGGTAGAAAAACTTGTGGTTTCCTAGGTCCAGTTTAACTTTGTGATGTTAAATTTGTTGCGTTCTTGGATTCTTTTAACAACATTTGAACTCTAGACGTATTCATCGTGCAATGCAAATTGTGTTTTACTCCAAATCGAGGCCTATTTCGCCTTTCGGCCATGTGCTTCTTATCTTATCTTGTCATGTTACATGTACCTTTGTAGAACAAAAGGTAACTAGGCTTAGTTGTTAAGTCTTTTTAATTGTTGGTGTGAATGCTTGTATAGGGACAATGTCAATAGGGATGCTTTAAGGTAAAGAGTAAGATAATAGGTGGTGTATACTTACAATTAAAATATGATAATATAATAAGGGATTAGGGATCATGTGCTTGATGGCTGCATGTGCTTAAAGATTTGTGGATCATGGGGAGATCTGTATTATATAAGTAACATGATATCATAAGTATGAGACACCTCATAGCACCTTTATATAATAGATAGATGAGAGATGAAGGGATTTGGGTATGATTATAGGTATATATCAGGAAAATCATTTTTAAATATCTAGTTGGATGATGATTTATGAGTCATCAAACGTATGGAATCGAACGTTTGGCCCGTCTTGAAAGTCTACACTGTTATGGATAGATTTGCAAACAAGTAGAGCCTGGATCAGGCTCTACAAGGTTTGAGGTCAACTCAACAATGATATTCTAGTTCTGAACTTGATACAATAGTTCAACGAGCCTTATTGAAGTATGCTTGAGCTCAACTCGAAGAAGATTTGAGGTTAAGATCGAGAGGTCGTGTAGCTTAAAAATATGTATCATAATTATGTTCAAGAAAACAAGCTATGCCAAAAAAATTAACACGTGAATAGGAATAGAAAAACTCGATAAAAATTCAAGTTGAGTTCTACATTTAAGCTCGGATTGTTGTATGTTTCTAGCTCATTTTTCTATTCGAACTCGAAATGGTTTGGCAGTTGATCAAACTTGAAGCAGATTTGAAATTAAAATTTTCGATAAAGCACAACTAGTTTCCTTTGGTGGTTATGAATATTTTAAGAAATTGTAGATCCTGTGTGCTACAAGACAATGTTTAATGTTTGAATTTGAAAAATTGGGCCTTCTGTTATTATGTTAAGATAAGAAATTTGGGCCTTTTCCATGATGCCAATGTAAAAATATGAAATTTGGGCCTTCTCATAAATTCGGTCCAATTCGTTCATATGTTAAAATGTTAAATAATTCCAAAGACAAAAAGAATGCAATTTGCTTATGATCCTAAAATATTGAGAAGTGTAATGCCCAAACAAGTGCTACAAACGAATCCCATTGTTTCTTATGGAGTTAAATTTTAAAATATATAATCAATTGAAGTGGTGAAGCTTGAGATTTTCGACCGGGGGGTCGAAAACGTATATACCCAAAAATTTCTATACGAAAACTACATAAGCGAAAAAGTTCGGGGGGTCGGTTGCCCCCTCTCGCCCCCACTATGCTACGCCCATCGTTGAATTCGGGCATGTTAGAACTCGACTCCTATTCTTATTGGGTATTAAAATACTTTTGAACTCTTGAAACAAGCTCGAGTAGAATCGTTATGATGGATATGTTGAGCAATTTGAGCTCTCGGACTTTCCTCGAATTAAGCCCAAAGTTGCATCAATATGACTTGTCAAGCTGTTAAATCAAATTTGAGCTTAGCATAACATAGTAGTCTACTAGAGCCTAGCTCGGATCATACGAAGCCATGGACCGAGCCGTCTTAACACAATGGAGCCAGATGGCACTTAAAACAGACAAATGTCTAAGAAGATCCTTTAAGGGGTGTATATGATAAAGGAAAACATCAAAACAACAATATACAGTAAAGTTGGTATTTAAAAGACCTACAAAAATATATAAACACCGTGGTATGCGGGTTTAAATTTGGTCAATCCATAATAGATATATATTATTAAAGACGGGTCAAAATGAGTTGGGTTAATCTAAACACTTTCTTTGATAAAATATAACGATTTTGTAACAAAAATATATCCAATATATTTGTTCTTCACGGACACATATTTTACTAGTAGTAAATACTTGACTATGTATTGAAGCCATTATCAAAAGAAATGTTACGTAATTGATATAGTTTTACATAAAGTCACTAAATATAAGGACAATAGCAATATGAAGGAACATGACCCGTCCACCGTATTCATTCCCCTTGCCCACACTTAAAACATTCTTCTTGTATATATTGTGATTTTTGTTGGTAGACACATAGAGCCCACATAAAAATGAAGATTATATCACATCACATCAATCACATGCATGCATGTTTGTTTGTTTCATGCTTTTGGAATTTAGCTCACTAAATTATAACATCATTAACCGTTGATTTCTACATAATCCAAATTAGCATTTGCTGTTAATCATCTCCTCAAATTAAGCAAAACCCAATTTATTTTATTTAGTACTGTCGTTATATAATATATATAGATACACACACTGACACACAGATCATTATAACATAGGTTTTTTTTACTAAGTATATCATGTTAAGTATAACCTTTTCATAATAAACATTAAACAAGTTAACACACAGAGTGAGTTTTGTCTAAGAAGCGTAGTAGATAGCAATGAGATTGTGCCATATGTACATTGTTGGTTTATTGGCGAAGAGTATTTGTGTTGTGTTTATTTAGGCACACAAAACACAACACAGTTATACGGTGTAACTGAGAAGTTATGCTATTTATAACTGTGTTGTTACACCATGTAAATGTGTTGTTATAATGGTATAACTACATAGTTATAATAGTAAAGCAACAAAGTTATAACAATAAAAAAATAACTAAAATGACAAAACACCATAGTTTTTGCAGAGAGAGAGAGAGAGAGAGAGAGAGAGAGAGAGAGAGAGAGAGAGAGAGAGAGAGAGAGAGAGAGAGAGAGAGAGAGAGAGAGAGAGAGAGAGAGAGAGAGAGAGAGAGAGAGAGAGAGAGAGAGAGAGAGAGAGTAAATTCAATTTGTGTCGCTTTGGATTTTAGGCAGACTCAACTGAAGTCCAAACTTTGAAAATTTTGCTTCCTAAGTCCCTATGGTTTACTAATTTTACACTCTGAACCCGTACTTCTAACACCATCAATATATTCCGTTAGATACCTAACGAAATATACTGTTATGGGGGCCAAAACTGTCTTTTCGACCTTAAATAAAAACCTAACCTCATTATCATCCTTTATTTTTTTTTTCATTTCTTCCCAACTTGCTTCCATCTCCTTTCCCCCAACCCATTTTACTGTCTGACGCCACCTCCGACCTACACCTAAGTTGTACCCACCTCTAATTTACCGTCTAAAGCCATATCTGACCATCACCACATCCAATTTACCTAACTCTAAACCTAACCCACCTCTGACCATCACCAAAGTTGAACCCACCTTCGATTATAGCTAATACATTTTCAATGAATGCGACCATGGATACACAAGCATTGAAAGGTAATAATAACTCCATTGATCTTAATTAGTATAGTACTTGAAAATTACCGAACTTGAACATGATATAAGTTGAATTTGAACATTTGTAGTCGGAATTAGGGTCAATGTTCCCCTGAGCCACCTTGTATTGCACTTGAAGGCGGTTTTGAAGTTCTTGAACGATATGAACCTCGATCTTCGCTTTGAGCAAGGTAGGGAAGATAGGATCGACTAAGGATAAAGGATTTTTTATGATTTGATGCCTAGTTATGTTAACATTACTAGTTGATCACGGTTTTTATGATCTAGGTTTTTTGTAGATCATGGCTTTCAATTGACCTAGTTTGATGATCAAATCATTAAATATGTTTAAACAGATAATGTATGTGGTTTGGATTATCAAATCACTTAATTAGTTAAATCAGGTCGGTTACTTCGCATCTTAAATCAGTTAAGTCTGATAAGTTAAGTAGTTAGTATACTTTTTCTTCACATTGCATTTGTAATTTGTTGCCATAACAACTTGGGTGATTTGATTTTGTTGGTTTCGAGTCGGGTAATTGGAAGTGGTGATTTTACTTGTTTGGCCTTCTTGAGTCATAAGAACATCACATGCACAATGGAAGTGGTTCACAATTTGGTAACTGGAAATGGTCTCTGATGCAAAACCATGGGGTAATTAGATTTGGTAGGTTCTAAGTCGGTTCATTTGGATGTCAATCTGCTTAATGGTTCAGTGTTGGTTCATTTGATTTAGTTTAGATAATATGCACATTGTTTCTTGTTTTTGATAATCCTAATGGTTTTGATAATATGCACTCTTTTCCATTATCGTATTCTATCAAGTTTTGAAGATCAGTGGCTAATCTCTTCAAGATCATCTCCGAGTGTAGGATTGTGAGTTTTCTAGGGTTTTCTTTACATGTTGGGTTCGATACATAAACTTTGTAATCTTTTGATTGATATCGTATGAATTGATTCTTAGTATTGTTATGAACTAGTGATTTTTTTTTTTGCATCATTAACATTGAAAGATGAATATTACTATTAGCTTTGATTCATACTAGGGTTCGTTTATTGTTCTTGATTTATAAAACAAATAATTGTTCATTATTTATATTGTAAAGGTTTTATTGAACCATTTGCATATGATAGATAATTGTTGATGTCTACAATTAGGGTTTTAGTTTAACAAACTCAAGAAATCTTAAATAACTATACATTATATTAAATATCTAAATATATATTCTTTAAGTTTAATATCATTATTTAATATGAAAGATTCAGAGAGAAGCGGAAAAAGTATTATATAATATGAGAGAAAGCGGAAAAATAAGGGTGATGAAGGACACCAAAAAGTGAAACGTGATTTCAAATATTTCATTTATTATATAGATATTCATTTAGTATATAGATATAGATATAAACATAGATATTGGTAGATATATATGCATCAACGGGTATATATATTTGTTAATTATTATTTTGGATTAATAAATTTGTGCATCGCATACAGAAAAATATGTTATGCATCACTAAGTTGATAGTCATGTATAAGTGACTTAGCAATGAGACAACAATATTCCTGTAGGCGGTCCGAGTCGGGTCGTGACGATACGGGTCAGCGAAGTTCCGAGTTGGGTCGGAATGGTGTGGGTCTTTAACGGTCCAGGTTGGGTCTGGACGGTGCGAGCGGCGGCGGTCCAGGTTGGATCGGGTCAGGGCGGGAGCGGTGGTCTGAGGCGGTGGTGGTGGCTGAGATGATATTGAAAGAGTAAATGGGATCGTTACCCCCTTCGGTATTCACAATCCAATATATAATCAAGGTTACATGCACTAATTCTAGGATGATTACAAACCGTATCTCCTAAATATATGGAAGGATATACTATACTTATATGTACGCTAGTACACCCCCGCAGTCGAAGCGAGAGGTGGCCGGATGCTGAACTGGACCTAAAACCGTCAAAAAGAATCCTTGGAAGGCCTTTTGTAAATATATCGGCAATCTGATAACGTGACGAAACATGCATGACGCAGACATGCCCTCGTTGGATTTGCTCAGGAACGAAATGGATATCGAGTTCAATGTGTTTCGTTCGTTGGTGTTGAATCGGGTTGCCAGATAAATAAATAGCGCTAACATTATCACAATAGACGAGTGTAGCCCGTGTTAGCAAATGATGGAGCTCAAGTAAGAGGTTGTTTGAGCACTAGATCTTGACACAGTAGCTTGGCGTTTCGATGACCAAGAGATAAGATTGTCACCATAATAGATGCAGTAGCCACTGGTTGAACGACGCGTATCTAGACTGCCTGCCCAATCAGCATCTGTGTATGTGAGCAAAGAGGGCTGCATAGAGGAACAGAGCTGGAGACCATAAGAGACGGTACCTTTGATGTACCAGATGATTCGCTTGAGAGCGTGCAAGTGTTCATTTCTTCGGAGCTTGCATGTGCATGCATATTTGTTGAACAACATAGCTAATGTTTGGTTTTGTGAAGGTGAGGTATTGAAGTGCCCCGGCCATACTACGGTATAGTGTAGGTGAAGGGGTAAGGTCCCAAAATTCTCGTAATAAGTACTTGGGACCATACCACAACCTTGTCTTTCAGCCCTTTTTTTAACCTTGCGCGGCTGCGCACTGGTCCTACAAAAAAAGGCTTAGGAGACAAGATAGCAGACAACACTTGCGCGCCAAAGGGAAATCATGAATCCTTGCGCTTTCCTCCATAAACAAAGGATAAAAATCCTAAGATAAACACTTCCGCTCAAATAACATCCAGACTTGGATATTATTTACTCGAGTGGTGCCACACGATAAAGAATCACATCAGATTATAGCAATAATCTTCTAGAAGGACTCAATCGTGCACCACTAGACGGTTATAACCGTCTGGACACGTGTCCTCATCTCAGGCCTCCTTGAAATCACAAAGATGGCATGGAATTGGAGGAAAACCTACACTTGTCCACTTTCCACGTGGCAATTCCCTAGTCGAAGATCAAAAGAGCGATTCGTGTGCATTCACGTCGGATCGAGAAGATTAACGGAAGGAAATGTAACCGCTTACGGGGTTAGCATCTTCCGTTAATATTTCATCAACGGGTTTTCCCGCCCAAACTCTCGGCTATAAATACGAGAACAATTCAGGTATGAAATTCAAGCTACACACACTTCGTCAATACCTCTTCTTCTTCATAAACACATACTTATTCTCACGTTGGAGTCGGGTCAAGGAGAGAACCCCTCTTCTTCCCTTGACGAGGCTAACGGTGTCTTGTTTTGCAGAGTTTACCGGAGAAGAAGACCAGTTGCAATCGAATCAAACGAGAGAGAACAACCCCCCTTTATGCATATCCAAACCCCCTAGATAATTTGATTCCGGTCATTTATCTAGTGTTTCTTCATTGGCGCCCACCGATTCCTCTATTTTATCAGTTTTGTCTCGTTTCGATTCAGTTTCCATCATTCTCTGTTTTCACATGGCAGAGAATTCATCATCTCGCCCATCAGGTCCTCGATCTGAAATCAAGGGTTCTACAACCCCAAATACTCAGATCGACAGAATCATGGGAATCAACAAAAGTAACAGTCACTCAAACGAAAAGGACTCCTTAGATCAACTCATAGAGAGAGCTCCAGAATACTGGTTCGGCAGATTCCAGATTGCTTTAAACCAAATTTTCACACAAATTAATAGATTTGAGTCCCTAAACATCAGATCTGATACTCTGCAAGGAAGCAGTGGTAGGATTGATACTGTAGTATTGGACCCGCAAATGCCTTATCAGTGGGTCATCCAATCTAACAGTCATGCCAGGAAAATCCCAAAACTAGAAGGTACCAATGGTCGGACAGCAGAACCAAAACAAATATACATGGTGCAAGGAGGCCCTTCACGAAGGCCAAACAAACGGCACCATGATAAACATTGGAGGGAACAGCAAGTCGTATTTCCTGTTGTCCCTGGAGGCCCTCAGGAAGAGCGACCAGTCATCATTACTGGCATCTTCGGCCATTACCGAACGGACTATATGTTTATAGATCTAGGAAGCTCGATGGATATCATATACGAGCAGTGCTTCAAACAACTTGATCCAGAAGACAAAGCACGATTAGAGCCGATTGATTTTCCTCTCACCGGATTTTGCAATGAAGCTGTATTCCCATTAGGGCAAATATCATTTCCTGTGACTCTATCTGATGGCGAGCATTCGCGCACAGTCACAGTAAACTTCATGGTCATGCCGGCAACATCACGCCATGATGTCTTGCTCGGAAGAAGGTCACAAAGGGAATTCAGCATGATCACTTCTATTCCACATGCTGCATGCGGGTTTCCAACAGAAACTGGAGTAGCAATTCTATACTCAAGCAAGGAAGTCATGTACGTAGATGATGAGCCACCAGCAAAAGTGGCCAAATCCTCAGCACCAAACGAGCCGGAGAAATGGGTTCTGAACGACGAATATCCAGAACAGACCATCCTGCTAGGACACGCCATTTCACCAGCAACACGAATACAGTTTAAAGAATTGTTGTCTAACAATAAAGACATATTCGCTTGGTGCCCAGCAGACATGACCGGGGTTCCGCGCGATATAGCACAACATTGTCTAAACATCCGACCCTCAGCAGAACCTGTTGCGCAGGGGAGGCGCAGCCTCAGCGCCGAGAAAGTAGAAGCCATGAATGAGCAAGTAACAGAGCTACTTAACGCCGGAATCTTGCGCGAGGTCCAATACCATACCTGGGTCGCCAACCCATTAATGGTCCAAAAGCATAGTGGCGGATGGAGAATGTGCGTCGACTTTAAAGACCTGAATAAAGCATGCCCAAAAGATTGCTACGCGCTTCCTGAGATAGACAAAAAAGTTGACTCTCTAGCATCATTTCGATGGAAGTGCTTTCTTGACTGTTACAAAGGTTATCATCCGGTCCAGATGAAAGAAGAAGACGAGGACAAGACAGCATTCCGCACAGACAAAGGCATCTTCTGTTACACAAAAATGCCCTTCGGCTTACGTAACGCAGGCGCAACTTACCAGCGCCTAATGGATACCGTCTTCAGATGAGACATTGGCAAAACAGTCGAGGTATACATGGATGACCTCGTCATCATGAGCCACGAGGAAGATTCAATGCTCGCAAATATCCAACGCACGTTCGATTCTTTGCGCAGCGTCAACTTAAAGCTCAACCCAACAAAGTGTTCCTTCGGAATGGAGGAAGGGAAATTTCTGGGTTTCATAGTAACAAGAGATGGGCTTAAAGTAAATCCAGAAAAAGTGCAGGCCATCCAGCTAATGCCATCACCTGCAACAATAAAAGAAATGCAAAGACTCGCCGGACGTCTAGCAGCCTTGAACAGATTCTTGGCAAATCACGCGGCCAAGTCTTATCCATTCATTAGCACCCTACGAAACTGCGCCAAGAAAACCCATTTCCAGTGGACACCCGAAGCGGAAGCAGCCTTCAAGCAAATGAAGAAATGTTTAATTCAATTGCCAACGCTAACCGCATCGAGAGAAAAAGAACCACTGATCTTATATTTATCTGCGGCGGAAGTAGCGGTAGGCGCGGTATTAATGGTGGAGCGAGAAAATGTTCAGACTCCAATTTATTATATAAGCAAAATGCTCACTGGCCCAGAGACGCGATACTCAATGATAGAAAAGCTGGTCTTAGCACTAGTACATGCATCACGGCGCTTACGTGTAACACCTCGAATTTTTGTGTCCAATAATGTGTTAACACGTGTCATTTGATTTCACGTGGCATTGATATTAAATAAAGGACTAATATTGACAAACCTTGAAAGTATATAAATTCGAGGGTTATAAATGTCAACCAAGGGTGATTATACTATATAGTAACCCTAAATAATGCTTGTACCTTCAAACGAATGAATCATAGATCATACGGAAACGAAACACGAAAGAAAGTGAGAGATTACAAGCTACAGGGGTTAACTGTGTCAACATGTTTAAATTTATACCTCTGAGTGACCCTTTAACGTTCCCAAGGCTTTGTAACGGTATTATACGCTCACTAGAATATAATATATAAATTTCACGAAGTTTCGTTATGAAACGGGAAAGTTACGATCGAATTCGTAGGAGAAGGGTTAAAAGCATCAATAATATAAATTAAGGCCTTCTGAATAATAAATAAATTAACCGGGGGCTTAACAATACGGGTAAATAACGCGAGGTCCCTAATCGTAATTAATCGAGGGCCTTATCGCAAAGTTACCCCTTCAAACCCGAAAGGTCAGGTAATTAATTACAAAGATTTTTAATCATGACATAAAGATTTGAAAAAGATTTAATTTTAACCCCTTACGGACCGTAAAGGGTATGCCTTACGGACCGTAAGGAGGGGGAATGATTGCTGAGATCCGCCTATGGCTTACGGACCGCAAGGCCGAAGCCATACGGTCCGTAAGCAGCGCCCGGCGACAGAAATGTGGCTGTTGGCTGTTTTAAACGGCCAGACGCGAATTTATGGGTTCTTCAGAGGTATGGTTGCCCCCTACTCGACCCATAAGCCTCTAGGACACATGCCATTCATCCCATATCAGTTATAGAGTGTTGTGTAATGATCTAAGAGCTTGGCCTTGGCTATAAATACCATGCTCATGCCCACAACTTTCATCACAACTCAAACACCTCTATCTGATCATTCCAAAAGCTTTCAAGTATTCTTCTCTGCTCTATAACCAAGTCTTAACTTCTGTAAGTTACTTAGATCCTTTGTAGTTTCATTTACGCTTAGTGAATCACTAAGAAACAAACCGTCGTAAATACGGTTTGACTATTGAATAAATCCGTGATGGTTCTGTCTTATGACGAATCAAAGGTAGTTATGAGTTGGTATTAATGTGGGAAATAAACCTCTAAAAGGGTTCCCTCTGATCACCACTCTAACTATGTCAAATGTCGAGTCAAACGTGCGGTTAAAAAGTCAACAGAAAGCTATTTTTGCGATTTATGTATAATCTGTAATGTGTATGCTATGAAACCTGTTTAGACATTCGTAAAGCATGATATTAAGTATATAAACTTGTTTGCGCTCGTTTGAATCGACCATTTGCTATATTGAACCGGTTCGGAGCCGAATGTCGCAAAAGTTTGACTTTTGCTTTGACTTCAGTTCTGACCCGTTTTAGTGAGGTATAGACATGCCTTAGGACTCTCTTAGGACCAGGTTACATGATGGAATAAACCTCTGTGATCGGTTCATGAGTTATCCGAGTCTTTTGCGCATTTCCGTTAATCGCCTAAAAGTTGACCGTAACGGCCTTTTCGAAATAAAACGAATATTTCGGACACATGAACGGACCAGAAACTTGCTTATTAAATTATAAGCATGTCCTTAAAGTTTCACGTCAATCCGAGTGTAACACCTCGAAATTTTTGTGTCCAATGATGTGTTAACACGTGTCATCTGATTACACGTGGCATCTATAATAAATAAAGGACTAATTTTGACAAACCTTGAAAGTATATAAATTCGGGGGTTATAAACGTCAAACAAAGATAAATATACTGTATAGTATCCCTAAACGATGCTCATACCTTCAAACGAATAAATCACGGATCGTACGGAAGCGGAACGCAGAAGAAAGTGAGAAATTACAAGCTACAGGGGTTAACTGTGTCAACATGTTTAATAATACCTCTGAGTGACCCTTTAACGTTCCAAAGACTTTGTAACGGTATTATACCCTCACTAAAATAATATATATAAATCTCGCGAAGTTCCGTTTTAAAACGAGAAAGTTATGATCAAATCCGTGTACGAGGGGTTAAAAGCGTCAATAATAAAAGTTAAGACCTTTCAGATAATATTGAAAATAACCAGAGGACTTAATAATTCACATAAATAACGCGAGGCCCTTAATCGTAAATAACCGAGGGCCAATTCGCATAGTTACCCCTTCGGTTCCGAAAGGTCAGGTTATTAATTACAAAGATTCGGTAATCATTGCGAAAGATTTGGCAAGATTCTGATCATGATTACAAAGGATTTAAAAATCCTGAAAACATAACCTAACGCGACCCGCGTAAGGTTTCAAGGTAAGTTGAGGCGGGCCGCGAGCCTCCTCTTAAACGCGCCTGGTTAGTAAACTTCAGGCGACCCGCGTACAAGGTGCCTGGTTCCCCCATGCGGGCCGCGTCAGGCTCCCAGATGCAGAAACATGCTTAACTTGGCTGTTCAGCCTTCCAAGAGCCATGATCTGCATTTAAACACCTCCAAATGACCCCTAAACGACCCCTAACACTAAGGACAAGTGTTGATCAGTTGTGGTGTGTGCTAGACTTTGTTGTCAATCAATTGTGGTGCTTGAAACCACTATATAAAGCCTAAGTTGCAACCATAAGTTCACACCCCATCATCTGCATCATTTGGTCATTTCTGGAGCTCCAACTTCCTCTCAAGTGGTCACACTTGGTGCATAGGACCTCAGTAAGTGTTCCACTCCTTTCCCATTTGAGCTTTAACTTAGTTTTAGCTTAAAAGTCGATCCGTCGTAACTAACGGTCGACTTAGCGATAACTCACAAATGATTCAGTGAATTGTCGAATCAAGAATGGTTATTTGTTGGTAATTATGTGGGTGATAAACCTCTAAAAGGGTTCCCACTGATCACCACTCTAACTATGTCAAATGTCGAGTCAAACGTGCACCCAAAAAGTCAACAGAATGTCGTTTTGGCGAATCTTGCATAATCTGTAATGTATATACTATGGAACCTGTTTTGATGATCATAAAACATGATATTAAGTATATAAACTTGTTTGCGCTCGTTTGAATCGACCATTTGCTATATTAACCCGGTTCGGAGCCGAATGTCGCAAAAGTTTGACTTTTGCATTGACTTCAGTTCTGACCCGTTTTAGTGAAGTATAGATATGCCTTAGGACTCTCTTAGGACCAGGTCACGTGATGGTATAACCCTCTGTGACCGGTTCATCGTTTGTCCGAGTCTTTTACGCATTTCCGTTAATCGCCTAAAAGTTGACCGTAACGCCCTTTTTAAAATAAAACGAGTATTTCGGACACGTGAACGGACCATAACCTTGCTCACTAAATTATAAGCATGTCCTTAAAGTCTCACGTCAATCCGAGGTCTAGAATAAGAGTTATGCTAAATAGCGCAATTAAAATAAACTTTTGTAATAAACGACGCAATTAGCATAACACCTATCTAAGCCAAGATTTTATCACCAAAACTTTTACCCACTGTTATAAAATAATATTTTGGGAATTTTAAAGATTTTTAATTATTTTTAGCCTGCTCATAACCTACGGTTATGGCTATGGGTCGGTAAATACCGAATACGCCCTTTTTGGCCATAAAATGAGTTCTACAAGGTCTTTTGACCCGATTCCAGTTGCTACTAATTTTAAATAATAAATAAAGTATTTTAAGCTTTATAAACTGTTCGGGAAACTCAGATTTCCTGTAGAACTCGAAAATCCCTTTTAAAAGTCTTTAAAGTGACCGAAAAGCCCCTACGGGGCATAATATAAACTTAAACTCGTTACGGGCGTCACGGAAGGTATCCTACTGATACCAAAATACTTTTAAGGCATATTGACTTAGGAAATAAGCGTAGGACACTTATGGTTAACCGTTTCGCCTATTTGCGCACACGGTACGGCCCATGGAACTAGTTTTCGTGCAATAGCCGATATGGGTCAAATTATATTATTCGAACCCCAAAAATCCAGAGTATGAACTATAAACCCATATAAAACAAGTCTCTGAACTTGTTGGGTCCAAATCATACTCCATTCTCGGTTTTCGCCTTTTCGTGCGAATTAACCATATCTATATATCGGAATCAACCGGTTTAAGCTACGGCTAATACAAGGACCGTTAGGATTCTAAGAGGTTAATTAAAACCTTCGTTCCAGATTAGGAGCCCCAGTAAAAGCTATCGGTGACTTGATCTAAATTAAGGATTTATACTTGCAAAGGTAAATACTTTTAACTTATTTTCCCTTATACGGGCTTGGGATACGGTATTTTAAATATACCGCTTGGTCGGGTGTAGAAACCTTTTAATCGGAGATGATTAAATTGCATAATCCCGTTTTAATCTGTATTGATTGATAACAAATAACGTTGGGGGTTAATGACCGTGTCCTGGATATCCTTGGCTCATTTTAAAAAGTGAATGGCCACGACGTAAGCACAAGGTGTAGGCAAAACACCTCCTGTTGCATATGTATAACGTATACTCACTCGTGAGAGTATTCTTCTTGTGAGATTATATTTGTGGTGTGTCGATTAATCTTGTCCGGCTTGTATTGTATAATCACCGGCCCTAAATGTTGGACAACCATGTAAATCGGATACAAGATTTTTATTAACAAAATTGTCCCAAGTATAAAAGATTAATTTTGCCTTTGGGTATTTTAATCAACGTGTCAAAATATTTTGTGCCTTGTGCATTCAAATCAATTTTCCCAACTCTTTTCAAAGGAGTCGGTTGAATGTATTTACCAGTGTAAACTGACGTATTTTCCCCAAAAAGATTAAGTGCAGGTACCTAAACGTAAATTGGCTGGTATTAGCTCCCTAGCGTCGTGATAAGTCTCGCAAGCTTGATTGCAGTATCTGATGGAACAATATTTTATTATTATTTTGATCCGCTGTGGATATATTCGACTTCTGTAATACATTTGATATTACAACCAGAGGTTGAAGTATATATTTATCTTTAAGCTTCCGCTGTGCATTATATAATTGTGTGGTTTGACTATATTGTTGCCAACATCGTCACGGTAATCCCCCACCGGGCCCACTGGTGAGACACGTGGAAATCGGGGTGTGACAGGTTGGTATCAGAGCCTTTTGTGCTATTATTAAACGCCTCGATCCCAGACGATCATGGCTTATAAATTAAACTTGTCCACGAGACTAAGCCTTTTGTGCTATTACTAAATGCCTCGATCCCAGACGATCATGGCTTATAAATTAAACTTGTAGGTGTGACTAAGCCTTTTGTGCTACTACTAAATGCCTCGATCCCAGACGATCATGGATTATAAAACTTATCTACGCGACTAGGCCATTTGTGCTAATATTAAATTATAAATTAGGATTTATGATAAAATCCTAAATAAAAATAAATATCCTTCCTTCCCTGCCAGTAGGCATTTTTAAAAGGAATCTTAAAGGTGAAATCTAGCCTACGCGGCCAAGAGGGTGAAACCTACCCAAGGGATTCAAATCCTTGTTAACACCTAAAAAAAAAAAACGTGTTAGCACTCCTGACAAATGTGATTCGATAAAATCACAGCAGTCATCCTTATATTGGATTCTTCCAATTTTCTTATCTAGTCTAGTGATCTTGAGATCATGGCTTGTGTCATCCTATAAGATGATCACGTTATAAACATCCGATAGTGATGAAGTGCCTACGGGCTAAACTTGTTGTCCGATAAGATAACGACAGTGGTGGTCTGTGACCTCCTGTCTGAAAGTGTTGGACCAGGTCCAAGCATAATGGTCGGTAGGATCCATACGATCTCGACTAATAGCATCTGAGAAGATGATCATATTATAACCATCCCTCAGAAGGGAAATGCCCACGGGCTATACCTATTGTCCTAAAAGACAAAAGACAGTTGAAGTCTACAAACTCCCTGTCAAGAGAAGGTAATGAACGTGATTCAAACCTTAAATGCCTCGATTCTCTGAAATCATGGCTTACAAAAATTTAGAATTGTCCTTGTGACTAGGCCTTATGCGCCACTTCAATATCCTTAATGTTTTATAACTAGGATAAATTAAAATGGAAAATACTAATTAAATATAACTAACAAGTTAACCAATATGGTTTATATTACCATGGTTGATAAATCGTCAAAGATGATGATTCCATAATAATCTCTGAATAAATCATTGTTAATATTTATGTAGCAATCAAGCTACATGGCTGGATTAGATGAAGCTAACAGTCACTTGAAGGGCAACAATGATGCTACCAGAATTAATGTAACTGGAGCAGAACTGCAGGCAATAATAGATTATGCTGTTACTCGAGCTCTTGATCGACAGTATGATGAACCAAATGATACCCACTCCAAGACTCTATCTATGGCTTGTAATAAGCCCACTCCTAAAACGCATGAGTCAAGGGAGGACGATGTCCATGACTTGTCAAATCAAGGGAGTATTCCGTCTAGACAAGTTGTGTTTCATCAAGAGGCATCAGTTAAGACCTGTTCATATAAATATTTTGTCTCCTGCAAGCCCAGAGACTTTACAGGAGAAAATGGGGCCATCGATTGCATGACATGGCTTGATGAAATGGACGCTGTTGTTGACATCAGCGATTGTGCGGAGCAAGATGTTGTGAAATTTGTTTCACAATCATTTAAAGGAGAAGCGTTGGCATGGTGGAGGTCATTACTCCAAGCCACGGGGAAGATTCTACTCTACAACTTATCTTGGGGCCAATTTGTTGCATTAATCAAAGAAAACTATTGCCCTCAGCATGAAGTAGAAAAGATAGAATCGGACTTCCTGACGTTGGTCATGGAAAATTTGAACTGTCAGGCCTACGTGACAAGTTTCAACACTATGTCCCGCCTAGTCCCTTATTTAGTCACCCCTGAACCTAAACGCATAGCGCGTTTCATTGGAGGCCTAGCACCAGAGATAAAATGAAATGTTAAAGCATCTAGGCCAACCACATATAGGTCCGCGGTGGACTTATCCTTATCTCTCACCTTAGATGCAATCAGATTTAAGTCTGTTAAGGCTTCTAGCGAGAGAAGAAGAGAAAGAGAGGAGGAGAACTCTCATCAAACTAACAAGAAGAAGAAGGGAAGCTCGGAGCGTGGGAAGGATTCTGAGTTTGGAAAGAACTCGAGTCCGCCTGATAACAAACCCAAATGCAGTAACTGCAAAAAGCAACATTTTGGAAAATGTACAATCAACCCACGTGCTAAATTGTGTGGAATTTGCAAGACCAAGGGTCACAAAACCTTAGATTGCAAGGGGTTAAAGAACGCCACATGTTACAATTGCAACGAGGAAGGGCACATCAAAACCAGCTGCCCAGAGCTTATAAAGAAGCCGGGAGAGGCCAGGAAAATAAACGCATGAATCTTCAGGATGAACGCCCAGGGGATAATGCAGTATGATATATATATAGCAGGTACCTTCCTTATCAAACAGTATGCAGAAATTAATTACCACTGGCACATATAACTCTATAATGAATAATGATTGTTGAGAATTATTGTCTCCGTCTGATAGGACTCCTATCGTTTAATCCGAGATGAAAAATTTGTCGTTAATACTTAAGAAAACACTCCAACGAATCCTAGATTGATGTCTGTATCTATTAGGAATCGCTCTTTTCTAATATCCTTATGGCAAGCTTTCGAGCTATCCAAAACTCATCAATATAACAAAGACGGATGTGACATTTTGATCTCCTGTCAACAAGATGATGAATTAGGCCCAAACCTTAAATGCCGTTGATGGTCCCACGTGACCTAGGCTAAACATAATGAATATATATTTAATAACATTCATTGAGAATGTTAGTACTATATTAACCAATATGGTCTATAAATGCCATGGTTAGTATATGTTAAGGCCATCAGGATGAAGAATAGCAGTTGTTGGATTGCGACTAAGAAATTGTTTTATTGGTATTAGGAACCCACATCGAGTATGGCAAACTCGGATAAGACAACAGTCAATCGCGCCATTGATGACGCGACGCATGCTAATGATGCTGAAATTGTAAGCCTTAGAATTTCCAAGGATGTTCTTCAGACCATGATAGACGCAGCCGTTAGAAAAGCTGTAAAGAAGGCTGTGAAAAAGTTAAAGGAGCCCCTTGTGGCTCGGTCCAAGTTTTACCTAGGACCACCTTTCCTTACTCCTAAGGAGGATCTTGTTCATGCCTCTGATGCAAAGGATGAACTAAAAAGGAAAAGGGACGTAGACAACTCCCAGAGTTCCAAGAAAAAGAACAAACAAAAGTCCGACCAGAAACCAGAATGTGAGACCTGCAAGAAGCGCCATTATGGGAAATGCAGGTTCGAACCAAAATCTAAATCACAGCCCAGGACTTGTGGAATCTGCAAGTCTAAGGGACATAAAACGTTGGACTGCAAGAACATGAAGAATGCCGTCTGTTTCAGCTGTAATGAGAAAGGCCACATCAAGACTATGTGCCCTAAAAATGTCAAAGGAAATGCGGCGGAGGAATTAAAGCCTAAAATTGAAGACGCCTAAAATACCTGAGCTAGTCCATAAATAATGGCAACAGGTATATTCCTTGGCATTTTATCAGTAATTTAAATACTAAGAGTTTATTTTGGTTCGGATACCAGTAAATTCTTCATAAACAGTAATCTTAGAGAACTTTTATATTAGCCACAAGGTATAAATCATCGAGAAAACCTTAGTAACCTATTCTTCTAGTATCGACAAGGAATCCTTCCGAAAAATCTAAGAGTCCTCTTTCTTCGCATAGAGTACAACAACATATGTTATTTTTATTTTCTTCCTTCATTTTTCTCTCTTCTATCGCCTGCGAATGCCAAACTATGTTTGATAAAAGTGCCATATGAGGATTGGCGTATTCTAGTGTGTTCCATAGATTACTTCCATGCCTGATCAGTATGGAGGTTTAATACATGGAACCCCTGAGATATCCCAATGGTTATATTGTACTAGAGTCGACTAGTAGTATTCAAGGAAGATATCCATAATATAGTTATCTAAATAAATATTCCCTAGTAACGGAATATGAGGACTCATAACATAAATATGTCACTTAATTGACACGAGCAATGATGGGTGAACTGGAGTCTGAGATATGGAAATCTTTATAACCTCCTCGTATCTTGACTACATCCTCATAAGTTTCCCTGCTTACCTCCTGGAAGGCAGGTAGAGTTAATAAATATTAACATCCCTCTATGGACTGGAGTATTGTGAAAAGCTCCACATTGCTTATAAAACAATCGAAACCCTTGATTAAATAAGTTTTAAGATATAGTCTCATATAGCCTGACTCAGTATTCTGAAGGTTTTATAAGAAAGACGGTTCATATTATCTATATATTAATGACCGCAACCCTAATTAAGCAACAATTAAGAACTGCCATAAGATGCCAGAATCTAAAGGCAAATTACTGGTGGATAGGCTTAATAAAGTCTGTAGCCACTCATGTTACCAAATGCTCGACTTATGCGCAAGTCATAGCTGAGATGGTAACTACGGATTTTATTGCCAAGTTACCCAAAACCAGGAAAGGAAACGACACAATATGGGTTATAGTCGATAGGCTGATTAAATCGGCTCATTCCTTACCCATAAAGGAGACTTACAACTCCGGCACCATAGCCCAATTATATGTTGATAAGATTGTAGCCTTACACGGCATATCTGTGTCTATTATCTCCGATAGGGATACTAGATACACGTCACATTTCTGGAAGAGCTTCCAGCAAATCTTTGGGCACGCGTTTGAACTTCAGTACGGTTTACCATCCACAGACGGACGGTCAGAGTGAGCGTACCATTCAAACGTTAGAAGACGTGCTACGCGCGTGTGCTATAGATTTAGGTGGTAGTTGGGATAAGAACCTACCCCTAATCAAATTCTCCCACAACAATAGCTACCATACCAGCATAAAGGCTGCGCCTTTCAAGGCATTATACGGTAGGAAGTGTTGATCGCCTGTTCGTTGGGCGGAAGCGGGAGAGGTCCAATTATCCGGACCAGAGATAGTGTTCGAAACGACGAACAAGATTGTTCAGATTCGTGACCGTCTCAAAGTTTCCCGAAATAGGCAGAAGAATTTCGCGGACCCAAAAGCGTAAAGCTTTTCACTTCGAAGTAGGTGAAAAGGTGTTGCTCAAAGTATCACCTTGGAAGGGAGTGATACATTTCGGTAAGAAGGGCAAACTGAGTCCGAGATAAATAGGACTTTTGAGGTCATTGAACGTATCGGATCAGTTGCCTACAAGTTGAACTTGCCAGAAAAGCTCAATGGAATTCACAATGTGTTCCACATCTGCAATCTCAAGAAGTGCTTCGCCGATGAATCATTGGTGATTCCACACACAGATGTGCATATAGATGAGAGCTTGAAGTTGTGGAGAAGCCTTGTCGGTTGAAGACCGACAGGTAAAAAAAAAAAAAAAAAGCTTCAAAGAAAACACGTACTGATTGTAAAGGTCAAATGGAATGCCCATAGAGGTCCCGAATATACGTGGAAAGTTGAAGACACAATACCCTTATTTACTTGAGCAAATCTCGGGTCGAGATTTATTTTAAGGGGGTGAGGATGTAACACCTCGAAATTTTTGTGTCCAATGATGTGTTAACACGTGTCATCTGATTACACGTGGCATCTATAATAAATAAAGGACTAATTTTGACAAACCTTGAAAGTATATAAATTCGGGGGTTATAAACGTCAAACAAAGATAAATATACTGTATAGTATCCCTAAACGATGCTCATACCTTCAAACGAATAAATCACGGATCGTACGGAAGCGGAACGCAGAAGAAAGTGAGAAATTACAAGCTACAGGGGTTAACTGTGTCAACATGTTTAATAATACCTCTGAGTGACCCTTTAACGTTCCAAAGACTTTGTAACGGTATTATACCCTCACTAAAATAATATATATAAATCTCGCGAAGTTCCGTTTTAAAACGAGAAAGTTATGATCAAATCCGTGTACGAGGGGTTAAAAGCGTCAATAATAAAAGTTAAGACCTTTCAGATAATATTGAAAATAACCAGAGGACTTAATAATTCACATAAATAACGCGAGGCCCTTAATCGTAAATAACCGAGGGCCAATTCGCAAAGTTACCCCTTCGGTTCCGAAAGGTCAGGTTATTAATTACAAAGATTCGGTAATCATTGCGAAAGATTTGGCAAGATTCTGATCATGATTACAAAGGATTTAAAAATCCTGAAAACATAACCTAACGCGACCCGCGTAAGGTTTCAAGGTAAGTTGAGGCGGGCCGCGAGCCTCCTCTTAAACGCGCCTGGTTAGTAAACTTCAGGCGACCCGCGTACAAGGTGCCTGGTTCCCCCATGCGGGCCGCGTCAGGCGCCCAGATGCAGAAACATGCTTAACTTGGCTGTTCAGCCTTCCAAGAGCCATGATCTGCATTTAAACACCTCCAAATGACCCCTAAACGACCCCTAACACTAAGGACAAGTGTTGATCAGTTGTGGTGTGTGCTAGACTTTGTTGTCAATCAATTGTGGTGCTTGAAACCACTATATAAAGCCTAAGTTGCAACCATAAGTTCACACCCCATCATCTGCATCATTTGGTCATTTCTGGAGCTCCAACTTCCTCTCAAGTGGTCACACTTGGTGCATAGGACCTCAGTAAGTGTTCCACTCCTTTCCCATTTGAGCTTTAACTTAGTTTTAGCTTAAAAGTCGATCCGTCGTAACTAACGGTCGACTTAGCGATAACTCACAAATGATTCAGTGAATTGTCGAATCAAGAATGGTTATTTGTTGGTAATTATGTGGGTGATAAACCTCTAAAAGGGTTCCCACTGATCACCACTCTAACTATGTCAAATGTCGAGTCAAACGTGCACCCAAAAAGTCAACAGAATGTCGTTTTGGCGAATCTTGCATAATCTGTAATGTATATACTATGGAACCTGTTTTGATGATCATAAAACATGATATTAAGTATATAAACTTGTTTGCGCTCGTTTGAATCGACCATTTGCTATATTAACCCGGTTCGGAGCCGAATGTCGCAAAAGTTTGACTTTTGCATTGACTTCAGTTCTGACCCGTTTTAGTGAAGTATAGATATGCCTTAGGACTCTCTTAGGACCAGGTCACGTGATGGTATAACCCTCTGTGACCGGTTCATCGTTTGTCCGAGTCTTTTACGCATTTCCGTTAATCGCCTAAAAGTTGACCGTAACGCCCTTTTTAAAATAAAACGAGTATTTCGGACACGTGAACGGACCATAACCTTGCTCACTAAATTATAAGCATGTCCTTAAAGTCTCACGTCAATCCGAGGTCTAGAATAAGAGTTATGCTAAATAGCGCAATTAAAATAAACTTTTGTAATAAACGACGCAATTAGCATAACACCTATCTAAGCCAAGATTTTATCACCAAAACTTTTACCCACTGTTATAAAATAATATTTTGGGAATTTTAAAGATTTTTAATTATTTTTAGCCTGCTCATAACCTACGGTTATGGCTATGGGTCGGTAAATACCGAATACGCCCTTTTTGGCCATAAAATGAGTTCTACAAGGTCTTTTGACCCGATTCCAGTTGCTACTAATTTTAAATAATAAATAAAGTATTTTAAGCTTTATAAACTGTTCGGGAAACTCAGATTTCCTGTAGAACTCGAAAATCCCTTTTAAAAGTCTTTAAAGTGACCGAAAAGCCCCTACGGGGCATAATATAAACTTAAACTCGTTACGGGCGTCACGGAAGGTATCCTACTGATACCAAAATACTTTTAAGGCATATTGACTTAGGAAATAAGCGTAGGACACTTATGGTTAACCGTTTCGCCTATTTGCGCACACGGTACGGCCCATGGAACTAGTTTTCGTGCAATAGCCGATATGGGTCAAATTATATTATTCGAACCCCAAAAATCCAGAGTATGAACTATAAACCCATATAAAACAAGTCTCTGAACTTGTTGGGTCCAAATCATACTCCATTCTCGGTTTTCGCCTTTTCGTGCGAATTAACCATATCTATATATCGGAATCAACCGGTTTAAGCTACGGCTAATACAAGGACCGTTAGGATTCTAAGAGGTTAATTAAAACCTTCGTTCCAGATTAGGAGCCCCAGTAAAAGCTATCGGTGACTTGATCTAAATTAAGGATTTATACTTGCAAAGGTAAATACTTTTAACTTATTTTCCCTTATACGGGCTTGGGATACGGTATTTTAAATATACCGCTTGGTCGGGTGTAGAAACCTTTTAATCGGAGATGATTAAATTGCATAATCCCGTTTTAATCTGTATTGATTGATAACAAATAACGTTGGGGGTTAATGACCGTGTCCTGGATATCCTTGGCTCATTTTAAAAAGTGAATGGCCACGACGTAAGCACAAGGTGTAGGCAAAACACCTCCTGTTGCATATGTATAACGTATACTCACTCGTGAGAGTATTCTTCTTGTGAGATTATATTTGTGGTGTGTCGATTAATCTTGTCCGGCTTGTATTGTATAATCACCGGCCCTAAATGTTGGACAACCATGTAAATCGGATACAAGATTTTTATTAACAAAATTGTCCCAAGTATAAAAGATTAATTTTGCCTTTGGGTATTTTAATCAACGTGTCAAAATATTTTGTGCCTTGTGCATTCAAATCAATTTTCCCAACTCTTTTCAAAGGAGTCGGTTGAATGTATTTACCAGTGTAAACTGACGTATTTTCCCCAAAAAGATTAAGTGCAGGTACCTAAACGTAAATTGGCTGGTATTAGCTCCCTAGCGTCGTGATAAGTCTCGCAAGCTTGATTGCAGTATCTGATGGAACAATATTTTATTATTATTTTGATCCGCTGTGGATATATTCGACTTCTGTAATACATTTGATATTACAACCAGAGGTTGAAGTATATATTTATCTTTAAGCTTCCGCTGTGCATTATATAATTGTGTGGTTTGACTATATTGTTGCCAACATCGTCACGGTAATCCCCCACCGGGCCCACTGGTGAGACACGTGGAAATCGGGGTGTGACACCGAGGTCTAGAATGAGAGTTATGCTAAATAGCGCAATTAAAATAAACTTTTGTAATAAACGGCGCAATTAGCATAACGCCTATCTAAACCAAGATTTCATCACCAAAACTTTTACCCACTGTATTAAAATAATATTTTGGGAATTTTAAAGATTTTTAATAATTTTTACCTTGCTCATAACCTGCGGTTATAGCTACGGTTCGGTAAATACCGAATATGCCCTTTTCGGCCAAAACTCGAGTTCTACAAGGTCTTTTGACCCGATTCCAGTTGCTACTGGTTTTAAATAATAAATAAAGTATTTTAGGCTTTATAAACTGTTCGGGAAACTCAGATTTCCTGTAGAACTCGAAAGGCTCTTTAAAAGTCTTTAAAATGACCGGAAAACCCCTACGGGGCGTAATATTAACTTAAACTCGTTACGGGCATCACGGAAGGTATCCTACTGATACCACAACCTCTTTAAGGCATATTGACTTAGGAAATAAGCGTAAGACTCTCATGGTTAACCATTTCGCCTATTGCGCGCACGGTTCGGCTTGTGAACTAGTTTTCATAAATTAGCCGATACGGGTCAAATTATATTATTTGGACCCCAAAATCCAGAGTGTGAACCTTGAACCCATATAAAACAAGTCTCTGAACTTGTTTGGGGCAGAATCACATTCCATTCTAGGTTTTCGCCTTTTCGCGCGATTAAACCATATTTATATTCCGGAACCAACCGGTCTAGGCTACGGCCAATATAAAGACCCGTTAGGATTCTAAGAGGTTAATTAAAAACCTTCGTTCCAGATTAGGAGCCCAGTAAAAGCTATCGGTGATTTAATCAAATTAAGGAATATACTTGCAAAGGTAAATACTTTAACTTATTTCCCCTATACGGGCTTGGGTTACGGTATGTTAATACCGCTTGATTGAGCATTATATTTTTCCATCGCTTAGGTGGTTAATTAAATAATATGATCGGCTCATTAAAACAGTTTTGTTTCTTAAAAGCCTTTGGGGGGTTTAATGACCGTTGTCCCGGATATCCTTGGCATCATTTTACGAAATGGCCACGACCATCGACATCCCGGTGTAGGCGTACACCCGGTATACATTGTCGACATTAAATTAAAAGACGTAGCCGTTGGTTTTTATACTACGGTTTTACGCAATGTGGTGTGTCTGTAAATCTTTAACCCGGCACGACCCGGGCTACTGAACGCATAAAAGAACATGTAAAACGTTCACAAGATTTGAATAATTTTCCCAAGTTATAAAAGAGTTTGTGCCTTGTGCATTCAAATCAATTTTAAATAACATTTTCAAATGTGTCAGTTGAATGTATTTACCAGTGTAAACTGACGTATTTTCCCCAAAAAGATTAAGTGCAGGTACTATACGAAATTGGCTGGTATTAGCTTCCTAAGCATCACGAATAGTCTCGCAAACTCGATGTCGTATCTGAATAAACAATATATTATTATTTTGATCCGCTGTGGATATATTCGACTTCTGTAATACATTTGATATTATAACCAGAGGTTGAAGTTCATATTTATCTTAAGCTTCCGCTGTGCATTTATATAATTGTGTGGTTTGACTATATTGTTGCCAACATCGTCACGGTAATCCCCCACCGGGCCCACCGGTGATACACGTGGAAATCGGGGTGTGACAGGTTGGTATCAGAGCCAACATTGAGTGAATTAAACACTATCCTAATGTGTTTAATCTCAATGACACAATTGCACATACTTGAGTCTAGACAAGAACTTAGGACAAATTCGAATTGTTATTCCAATTTTGTTTTTTTTTTCTTTTATTATTGGAATTTAAAGTTTTATAAAGCAGGAAAAATGCCGCCCATAATATTCCGAGGAAGAGGAAGGGGAAGAAGAGGCAGAGGAGATATCGTGACACATCACGATCACGAAGCTGGACCGTCAGGAACGAGACCTCCTTCAATGACACGGAGTGAAGAACCACAACGACGAAGAGATCTTTACGAACCTGCGAGGCATTCCACCTCGCACAGCTCGACGCCATCATACCGGCACTCATTTGGGCCGAACTCAGAGAATGATCCCAACAACCCACAACCTTCCTTCATACCTCTACAACGTTCGGTATCGCACCGAAATTACGACGACCCTACTCCATACTTCATAGGTCAGTTTAATCCAGCTGACTACATACAGGAGCCTTCAGGCTTTGTTCCACTAGGGCCACAAGATCACTTCTCCGAAGACCATATGGATGAAGATACTGATCCAACTGAACCTGCTCGTGGTACGCCCACGCATCCGATAGAAGTCTCTGATGGGTCATCTTTCCATGGCACACCCTATCAGGGACCAGATAGTTTCCAAGCGTTGTTCGACCGACACGAGTGGTACTACACACCACCTCAGCAGACATCACAACAACCGCGACATCCACAAGATCCCTCTGAGGATTCACGCTTTGTGGCAGTTACGCCACCACCTCCGCCACCGGCGCAACCAGTAATACCTGATCCGCCAAGGCGTAGGAGGACGAATGCGCGTATGTCCACACGAGGAGGAGGGGGTATCCACTTCAGCACCCCTCGACACTCTAGTAGTAGCCACTATCCGCCACTACAAGAAGAAGGACCTTCATGTCCTACACAGGAGGCGAACTCCGCACCAGCTGCACCAAACTCGCCACCATTTGGGTATGACCAACCCATACCTGCTTACACGGGTCCAACGGCTTACAACCCGTTCGAACCGTCACAAGCACAATACAACTACAATTATGAACGCGACCCCTATGTGGTGTCGGCTAGATATAATGCACGCTACCCTGACGGAGCTCATGGGAACATGGGACCACCGGACTACTCAGCTCATGGGTATCCAATACCTCCCAGACCCCCAGTTTCGCAGCAAGCGCCACAACCACGATTCTCTCCTCCTGAACAGGAAGAGATACTCCATCGACTAGATCGTGTGGAGAGAGAGTTCGAAGAAGAGAAAAAGAGCCACCGAGGATTTCTCAAAGGCTTGGCGAACCTACTAAAGGGCAAAAAGAAGAAACGTGACCACTAGCCCTTAATAGTTGTACTTAATGTAATTTCTACTTTGAAATAAGTCCCTACGTGGACTTAACTTTTAGTCCTTGCACGGACACTTATCTTATGTTAGTCCCTGCGTGGACTTGTCACTTATTTTATACCTCTATGGAGGTATGTACTATTTGAAAGACCCGTTTAGGGCAATATGTAATTGTATTTGAGATTATGGAATGTATGTTATGAGTTTTGTTTTAATATGTATGAAATAAATCAAAACCATTCCTTTTAAATTGATCTGCCTAAATAAAGAATCTTACGAGTGAAACCTAGCCTGGTATCTTTTAAAGATCCGGCCAAGATGGTAGGACTTAGTTAAAAGATTCAGATTCCCTGTTAACCTCTGCAAGCACGTTGACGTTCATGGCAGATGTGATTCGTTAAAATCACGCACGTCATTCTTATACAATAATCCCTTAAGGATTTCAAAACCCAACTAAATGATTTATAAATCGCGGGTTAAATCACCTATGCAGGTGATCAATCTTATTAAAACATCCATTAGTGATGTAGTGCCTACGGGCCAAACTTATTAAAACATCCCTTAGTGATGTAGTGCCTACGGGCCAACCATATTGAAACATCCATTAGAGGTGTAGTGCCTATGGGCCATAATAATTGTCTTATAACGACAAAAGGCAGTGGTGGTCTATGACTCTCTGTCAGAAAGAGATAAAAGAACTACGGTTCAAATCTCTATGCCTTTGATTCTCTGAAATCTCGGCTAATGTTATAAAACATCCTCGTGATTAGGCTTTACGCCGCCAATATTTTTGTTCTAGCTAAAATAGGATGTATTCAAATCCTAAGATTTAATGAGTAATAAGTTAACCAAATATGGTCACTATTACCATGGTTGACAAATTATCATAAAAGACAATTATATAATAATCTCCTGAATAGAATTTTGTTATCTTCTGTAGCAGATTCAAGTTACAATGGCGGATCCCAATGGAGAGAATAGCCATACAAATGAAGATGACTACGACAATGCGCCAGTGCATCTGACAGGCGCACAGCTAAAGGCTCTGATTGACAATGCTGTTCAGGCAGCTCTTGATCGTCAATATACTGAGTCCCAAGGCAGAACCGTATCAAAACCACCCTCTAAACCAAAGACACACTCCAAACCACCCTCTCAACCCAAGAAAGATGACGACAAACACTCGTCCACTGAGAACAGCGTTCATCGCGATAGGGAATATACTGATGCATCCAATGCTAAGGGTTGCACCTACAAATACTTTGTATCTTGTAAGCCCCGGGAATTTACAGGGGAGAAAGGTGTTGTTGATTGTATCACCTGGCTAGATGAGATGGACACTATTGTGGACATCAGTGGGTGCGCAGAGAAGGATGTGGTGAAGTTTGTGTCCCAGTCATTTAAGGGCGAGGCCCTGGCATGGTGGAGGGCGTTGGTGCAGGCATCAGGTAAGTCTGCTTTATACAAGATGACATGGGAGGAATTTATTGCTCTCATTAAGGAAAACTACTGCCCTCAGCATGAGGTTGAGAAGATCGAGGCTGACTTTGTGTCACTGGTGATGACGAACCTGGACTGCCAGGCTTATTTGACGAGCTTCAATACGATGTCTCGCCTGGTTCCGTACCTTGTGACACCAGAGTCTAGAAGAATCGCCCGTTTCATTGGGGGCTTGGAGCCTGCGATAAAGGCAAGTGTAAAGGCCTCCCGGCCGACGACCTTCAGGTCAGTTACTGACCTCTCCTTGTCTCTCACCTTAGACGATGTCCGTCTGAGGACACTAAGGAGCAAGGAGGCTGAGAAGAGAAAACGTGAGGATGATACCTCACGAAGATCAGGGAAGAAGCACCGTGGAAACGGTGAAGGCAAAAGAGGGTCGGAGGCAAAGAAAGATGGGCAAGCTGGTGAAAGGCCCAACTGCAAAATCTGCAAGAAACCCCACTCTGGGAAGTGCAGGTTTGCATCGAATTCACAGTCACAACCAAAGACTCCTTCCTGTGGACTGTGCAAGTCCAAGGATCATAAGACTGTGGAATGCAAGAAGATCAAGGATGCAACCTGCTATGGTTGCAACGAAAAGGGGCATATCAAGAGTAACTGCCCTAAGAACGCCAAGAAGGCGGAGGAGACCAAGAAGACAAACGCGAGAGTCTTCCGCATGGATGCAAAGGAGGCAGTACAGAATGACAATGTGCTTACAGGTACTTTTCTCGTAAATAATATATTTGCAAGAGTACTTTTCGATTCTGGCGCTGATAAGTCCTTTGTAGACCAAAAGTTTTGTAAACTATTGAACATGCCGATCAAAACCCTAGATATGAAATACGAGGTAGAGTTACCAGACGGCACGATAGAAACCGTCTCCACTGTTCTAGAAGGATGTGAAATGTCCATTAAGAACCATTCTTTTCCTCTATCTCTACTTCCTTTCAAACTAGCGGGTTTCGACATAGTCCTAGGCATGGACTGGTTATCCCGTAATCAGGCCCAAATCATTTGCGGCAAAAGGCACATAGTATTAAAGACGCCGAGTGGTGAATCGCTTACCATTCGAGGAGATACGCAGTACGGATTGCCCGAGGACGTATCTATGCTCAAAGCTTCAAGGTGTTTGAACAGAGGCTGCGTAATTTACATGGCTCAGGTGATAATAGAAGAACCTAAGCCGAAAATCGAGGATCTTCCTGTCATTTCTGAATACCCCGAGGTTTTTCCTGAAGAACTACCTGGTTTGCCACCAGATAGACAAGTGGAGTTCAGAATAAACATCATTCCTGGAGCAGCTCCGATAGCAAGAGCACCTTACAGGCTAGCTCCAACGGAAATGAAGGAACTGAGGACCCAATTGGATGAACTGCTGGCGAAAGGTTTTATCAGACCTAGTTCATCTCCCTGGGGAGCACCAGTCCTATTTGTAAAGAAGAAGGACGGATCGATGCGGTTGTGCATCGACTATCGAGAGCTAAATAAAGTTACCATAAAGAATAGATATCCTTTGCCGAGGATCGATGATCTATTCGATCAGCTGCAAGGAGCAAGCTATTTCTCGAAGATCGACTTGAGGTCGGGCTATCATCAGCTAAGGGTCAGAGATGAGGATGTACATAAGACAGCATTTAGGACTCGCTATGGTCATTACGAGTTCTTAGTGATGCCTTTTGGGCTCACAAATGCACCGGCTGCGTTCATGGATCTCATGAATCGCGTCTGCAGGCCGTATTTGGACAAATTTGTCATAGTCTTCATCGACGATATCCTTATATATTCCAAGAACCAAGCTGACCACGAGAAGCACCTCCGTTGCATTCTCGAATTACTACAGCGTGAGAAACTCTACGCCAAATTCTCGAAATGTGAATTCTGGCTACGAGAGGTTCAGTTTTTAGGTCACGTTGTGAGTGAGCGTGGTATCCAAGTGGATCCCGCTAAGGTAGAGGCGGTCATGAACTGGCAAGAGCCAAAGACGCCTACCGAAATCCGTAGTTTCCTGGGGTTAGCAGGGTACTACAGGAGGTTTATTGAGAATTTTTCGAGGATTGCTGCGCCCTTGACCTCCCTGACCAAGAAGAAAGAAAAGTTTATTTGGGGCCCAAAGCAGCAAGAGTCCTTCGAAATACTGAAGCAAAAGCTAAGCAACGCACCTGTGCTGACATTACCGGAAGGTACAGATGAATTCGTAGTTTACTGCGATGCATCACACACGGGCATGGGGTGTGTGCTTATGCAGAAGGGCAAGGTGATTGCCTATGCTTCAAGGCAATTAAAGGCGCACGAAAAGAATTACACCACCCACGACTTGGAGTTGGGTGCCATTGTATTTGCGCTAAAATTGTGGAGGCATTACCTTTATGGTATTAAATTTGTGATTTATTCTGATCACAAAAGCCTCCAGCACCTGTTCAACCAGAAGGAGTTGAACATGAGGCAGCGCCGCTGGATGGAAACCTTGAATGACTATGATTGCGAGATCAGGTACCATCCCGGCAAGGCGAATGTAGTCGCTGATGCCTTGAGCAGGAAAGAAAGGGGTAAAACCTATTCGAATCAATGCCAAGAGCATTGAAGTCAAGAACAATTTGATTGAGAGGATATTAGCTGCACAGCGAGAGGCTGTGTTGGAAGCTAATTATCCTAATGAAAAGTTAGGAGTAACTGAGGAGCAGTTGACTCTTAGCAAGGATGGAATCCTTAGATTAAACGGACGAATATGGGTTCCGATTTATGGAGGACTACGAGACGTTATCCTCCAGGAAGCCCATAGTTCCAATTATTCGGTCCATCCTGGAGCTGACAAAATGTATCAAGATTTAAAGGCAAATTATTGGTGGATAGGCTTGAAAAAGTCTGTGGCCGCCCACGTAGCAAAGTGCTTGACTTGTGCTCAAGTCAAAGCCGAGCACCAAAAGCCGTCTGGCTTGCTACAACAGCCTGAACTTCCCGAGTGGAAGTGGGAATGCGTAACTATGGACTTCATAACCAAGTTACCCAAAACCAGGAAAGGAAACGATACAATATGGGTCATAGTCGATAGGCTGACTAAATCAGCTCATTTTCTACCCATCAAGGAGACGTATAGCTCCGATATGTTAGCCCAACTTTATGTTGATAAGATTGTAGCCTTACACGGCATACCTGTGACTATTATCTCCGACAGGGATACCAGGTACACGTCTCATTTCTGGAAGAGTTTCCAGCAATCTTTGGGCACGCGTTTAAACTTTAGTACAGCTTACCATCCACAGACGGACGGTCAAAGTGAGCGTACTATCCAAACGCTAGAAGACATGCTTCGTGCATGTGCAATCGATTTAGGCGGTAACTGGGATAAGAATCTACCCCTGATCGAATTCTCCTACAATAATAGCTACCACACCAGCATAAAGGTTGCGCCTTTCGAGGCATTATACGGTAGGAAATGTAGGTCGCCTGTTTGTTGGGCGGAAGTAGGAGAGGTCCAATTATCAGGACCAGAGATTGTTTTCCAGACAACGGACAAGATTGTCCAGATCCGGGAACGTCTCAAGGCTGCCCGCGATAGGCAGAAAAGCTACGCTGATCCAAAACGTAAGGATCTTCACTTCGAAGTAGGTGAAAAAGTGTTGCTTAAGGTATCACCCTGGAAGGGGGTGATGCGTTTCGGCAAGAAAGGCAAACTGAGTCCGAGGTACATAGGACCTTTTGAGGTCATTGAACGTGTCGGGTCAGTTGCCTATAAGTTGAACTTGCCTGAAGAGCTCAATGGAATTCACAATGTGTTCCACATCTGCAATCTCAAAAAGTGCTTCGCCGATGAATCATTGGTGATTCCACACACAGATGTGCATATAGATGAGAACTTAAAATTTATAGAAAAACCTTTGTCGATTGAAGATCGACAGGTAAAGAAGCTTCGAAGAAAGCACGTACCGATTGTAAAGGTCAAATGGGATGCTCGTAGAGGTCCCGAATATACGTGGGAAGTTGAAGACACAATGAAAGAAAAATACCCCTATTTATTTGAGTAAATCTCGGGTCGAGATTTATTTTAAGGGGGTGAGGATGTAACACCTCGAATTTTTGTGTCCAATAATGTGTTAACACATGTCATTTGATTTCACGTGGCATTGATATTAAATAAAGGACTAATATTGACAAACCTTGAAAGTATATAAATTCGAGGGTTATAAATGTCAACCAAGGGTGATTATACTATATAGTAACCCTAAATAATGCTTGTACCTTCAAACGAATGAATCATAGATCATACGGAAACGAAACACGAAAGAAAGTGAGAGATTACAAGCTACAGGGGTTAACTGTGTCAACATGTTTAAATTTATACCTCTGAGTGACCCTTTAACGTTCCCAAGGCTTTGTAACGGTATTATACGCTCACTAGAATATAATATATAAATTTCACGAAGTTTCGTTGTGAAACGGGAAAGTTACGATCGAATTCGTAGGAGAAGGGTTAAAAGCATCAATAATATAAATTAAGGCCTTCTGAATAATAAATAAATTAACCGGGGGCTTAACAATACGGGTAAATAACGCGAGGTCCCTAATCGTAATTAATCGAGGGCCTTATCGCAAAGTTACCCCTTCAAACCCGAAAGGTCAGGTAATTAATTACAAAGATTTTTAATCATGACATAAAGATTTGAAAAAGATTTAATTTTAACCCCTTACGGACCGTAAAGGGTATGCCTTACGGACCGTAAGGAGGGGGAATGATTGCTGAGATCCGCCTATGGCTTACGGACCGCAAGGCCGAAGCCATACGGTCCGTAAGCAGCGCCCGGCGACAGAAATGTGGCTGTTGGCTGTTTTAAACGGCCAGACGCGAATTTATGGGTTCTTCAGAGGTATGGTTGCCCCCTACTCGACCCATAAGCCTCTAGGACACATGCCATTCATCCCATATCAGTTATAGAGTGTTGTGTAGTGATCTAAGAGATTGGCCTTGGCTATAAATACCATGCTCATGCCCACAACTTTCATCACAACTCAAACACCTCTATCTGATCATTCCAAAAGCTTTCAAGTATTCTTCTCTGCTCTATAACCAAGTCTTAACTTCTGTAAGTTACTTAGATCCTTTGTAGTTTCATTTATGCTTAGTGAATCACTAAGAAACAAACCGTCGTAAATACGGTTTGACTATTGAATAAATCCGTGATGGTTCTGTCTTATGACGAATCAAAGGTAGTTATGAGTTGGTATTAATGTGGGAAATAAACCTCTAAAAGGGTTCCCTCTGATCACCACTCTAACTATGTCAAATGTCGAGTCAAACGTGCGGTTAAAAAGTCAACAGAAAGCTATTTTTGCGATTTATGTATAATCTGTAACGTGTATGCTATGAAACCTGTTTAGACATTCGTAAAACATGATATTAAGTATATAAACTTGTTTGCGCTCGTTTGAATCGACCATTTGCTATATTGAACCGGTTCGGAGCCGAATGTCGCAAAAGTTTGACTTTTGCTTTGACTTCAGTTCTGACCCGTTTTAGTGAGGTATAGACATGCCTTAGGACTCTCTTAGGACCAGGTTACATGATGGAATAAACCTCTGTGATCGGTTCATGAGTTATCCGAGTCTTTTGCGCATTTCCGTTAATCGCCTAAAAGTTGACCGTAACGGCCTTTTCGAAATAAAACGAATATTTCGGACACATGAACGGACCAGAACCTTGCTTATTAAATTATAAGCATGTCCTTAAAGTTTCACGTCAATCCGAGGTCTAGAATGAGAGTTATGCTAAATAGCGCAATTAAAATAAACTTTTGTAATAAACTGCGCAATTAGCATAACGCCTATCTAAACCAAGATTTCGTCACCAAAACTTTTACCCACTGTATTAAAATAATATTTTGGGAATTTTAAAGATTTTTAATAATTTTTACCTTGCTCATAACCTGCGGTTATAGCTACGGTTCGGTAAATACCGAATATGCCCTTTTCGGCCAAAACTCGAGTTCTACAAGGTCTTTTGACCCGATTCCAGTTGCTACTGGTTTTAAATAATAAATAAAGTATTTTAGGCTTTATAAATGTTCGGGAAACTCAGATTTCCTGTAGAACTCGAAAGGCTCTTTAAAAGTCTTTAAAATGACCGGAAAACCCCTACGGGGCGTAATATTAACTTAAACTCGTTACGGGCATCACGGAAGGTATCCTACTGATACCACAACCTCTTTAAGGCATATTGACTTAGGAAATAAGCGTAAGACTCTCATGGTTAACCATTTCGCCTATTACGCGCACGGTTCGGCTTGTGAACTAGTTTTCATAAATTAGCCGATACGGGTCAAATTATATTATTTGGACCCCAAAATCCAGAGTGTGAACCTTGAACCCATATAAAACAAGTCTCTGAACTTGTTTGGGGCAGAATCACATTCCATTCTAGGTTTTCGCCTTTTCGCGCGATTAAACCATATTTATATTCCGGAACCAACCGGTCTAGGCTACGGCCAATATAAAGACCCGTTAGGATTCTAAGAGGTTAATTAAAAACCTTCGTTCCAGATTAGGAGCCCAGTAAAAGCTATCGGTGATTTAATCAAATTAAGGAATATACTTGCAAAGGTAAATACTTTAACTTATTTCCCCTATACGGGCTTGGGTTACGGTATGTTAATACCGCTTGATTGAGCATTATATTTTTCCATCGCTTAGGTGGTTAATTAAATAATATGATCGGCTCATTAAAACAGTTTTGTTTCTTAAAAGCCTTTGGGGGGTTTAATGACCGTTGTCCCGGATATCCTTGGCATCATTTTACGAAATGGCCACGACCATCGACATCCCGGTGTAGGCGTACACCCGGTATACATTGTCGACATTAAATTAAAAGACGTAGCCGTTGGTTTTTATACTACGGTTTTACGCAATGTGGTGTGTCTGTAAATCTTTAACCCGGCACGACCCGGGCTACTGAACGCATAAAAGAACATGTAAAACGTTCACAAGATTTGAATAATTTTCCCAAGTTATAAAAGAGTTTGTGCCTTGTGCATTCAAATCAATTTTAAATAACATTTTCAAATGTGTCAGTTGAATGTATTTACCAGTGTAAACTGACGTATTTTCCCCAAAAAGATTAAGTGCAGGTACTATACGAAATTGGCTGGTATTAGCTTCCTAAGCATCACGAATAGTCTCGCAAACTCGATGTCGTATCTGAATAAACAATATATTATTATTTTGATCCGCTGTGGATATATTCGACTTCTGTAATACATTTGATATTATAACCAGAGGTTGAAGTTCATATTTATCTTAAGCTTCCGCTGTGCATTTATATAATTGTGTGGTTTGACTATATTGTTGCCAACATCGTCACGGTAATCCCCCACCGGGCCCACCGGTGATACACGTGGAAATCGGGGTGTGACATTACGTCGGTATTTCTCTGGTCATGTCATCACAGTTCTCACTAATTACCACTTAGGTCAAATCCTATCTAAACCCGACGTTGCGGGAAGATTGGCCAAGTGGGCTATTGAGCTAGGAGGATACAATATCCTATACAAACCGCGACCAGCAATCAAGGGGCAAGTTCTAGCAGATTTTGCCACAGAGGTTCCCATCGACAAAGTCCAAGAATGCGAGGCAATTCAGAACCCTGCTCCTGTTTTCGACGATAGGGTCTTTGACTCTGCACACAGATGGAGCCTCTAATGACGATGGAGCAGGCGTAGGCCTCCGATTGGTCAGCCCAGATGACCATGAACTTACATATGTTATACGCCTGGATTTCCTTAACACGAACAACGAAGCAGAATATGAAGCGTTCTTAGCAGGCCTTCGCTTAGCGCTTAAAATGGGGGCGAAGAACCTCGAAGCTAACATTGATTCAAAATTAGTGGCCGAGCAAGTTAATGGGCACTACGATGCAAAAGGAGAGGCTATGGCATTATACTTGGAACAAGCGCGAATGTTGGTCAGCCAATTCCAAACGTTCAAGGTTAATCATATAAACAAAAGCGAGAACAAGCATGCGGATGCACTAAGCAAATTGGCTGCTACCAGCTTCAAGCACTTAGCAAAAGAGGTACGCATCGAGGTGCTATCAAATCCTTCTGTTCCTCTCAAACAAGTCAACATCATAGAGATTGGCAATCCGTCCTGGATGTCCCCGATCATCTTATATTTACAACACGGGAAACTCCCGGAAGGAAAGGCAGAAGCTAGGAAAATCCAGAATAAGGCAATTAACTATGAAATGGCGGATAGAATTCTATACAGAAAGTCATTCATGGGGCCGTTACTGCTATGCGTTGACAAAACAGACGCGCAATACTTAGTCAGGGAAATCCATGAAGGCTTGTGGGGGATACATGCCGGACCGCGCATGGTAGTAGCAAAAATAATGAATGCAGGCTACTATTGGCCGGGAATGCACGTGGACGCGATAGAAATACTACGGAAATGCGCTAGTACCGGTCACGTCCGCTTGGCCCTTCCAACAATGGGGCATCGATCTTGTTGGTCCATTCCCTGACGCACCAGGCGCAGTAAAATTCATTATCGTAGCAGTAGACTATTTCACAAAGTGGGTTGAAGCCAAAGCACTAGCTTCAACAACAGCAATGGTAATTCGCAAATTTATATGGGAACATATTATTTGCAGATTCGGATTACCATTGCGCATCATCTCCGACAACGGCACCAACTTTGCCTCGGAAGATCTTTAGAAATGGTTCAAAGAATTGAAGATCGAACACAACTTTGCTTCCATGGCACACCCACAGGAAAATGGCCAAGTCGAGAGCGTCAACAAACCGATAGTCGACGGCATTAAAGCGCGACTCGGAACAGCGCGCAGAGGATGGGTTGATGAGCTCCCCAGCATCTTATGGGCCCATCGCACCATGCCAAAGACTAGCATGGGAGAAACCTCGTTTAGTCTCGTCTACGGATCTGAGGCAGTAATCCCAGCCGAAATTGGCCTCCCATCACCGCGCATGATTGCTATGCAGAAGCAAAACAATGAGCAAGAGCGACAACTGGATTTAGACCTTCTCGAAGAAAGGCGCGAGAACGCCGCCATCACAGAGGCAAGGTACAAATCGAAACTCGAAAAATACTACAACGCGCGTGTACGCGTATGTACCTTTGTTCCTGGTGATTTCGTCTTGTGCGACAATGAAGCTTCCAACGCAGAAAAACCAGGCAAATTAGCGCCAAAGTGGGAAGGACCATACATCATCAATGAAGTCCTAGGCAAAGGGGCATACACACTAAAAGGAATCGATGGGACACTAGTTCCTCGCACCTGGAACGCGCAGCAGCTGCGCAGGTGTTACATATAAGCTAAACCATTCCACAAAAATAAAAGTATACAGGCAATGTATTTCTTTATTACACTTTGTATTATTGGCCTTGCGTCCTATTAATGCAAGCGTCATCCTTACACATATTACTGTTTGTTACAAATTGCATATAAGTTTTTTGGTTTACGCGAAAACAATATGGTAAACATTGTACGCCTCATGAACAGTCTAAAAAGGGCACAACCTTGCGTATTTTAGACAAACGTTCACACATGAGCACAATACCATTCTCATTCGCTCTACCTATTCAAAGCAATTAAACATATGCAACATATTGTAATCCAAACACAAACTGAAAGCTCACATGCACAACAGTGCATCAACAAATATATATATCATCACGTGGAGTATAAACAACCATCCACAAAGATCACGACAGTGATCTTCAAAATTTTTTTAAGTAGCAAGACCAACATATTTATAAACACCAAAAAAGGGAATACACTATTCTCCAAACTTAACCTAATCAGCAGCAGGACCATCATCAACAATCGGCACCTGATCACCACAGCGGTTCTTCCGGCGACAGTACACCAGTTGACATCCACCCTTCCGAATCATCAGAAAATGGGACATCAGGTCGTCAGCAGATAGTACACCGACATTTTCATCAACAACACCCTTTTGCTGGAGAGCTTTACAGTCAGAACCGGCAACCATTAAAGAATCAGAGTTGAACGGCTCTCCTTCCCCGTCAGCTACTAATGATGGTGAACCAGCAAGAAGCAAGAGACCCTCAGCGACCTCGTAAACCCTCAGAATATCCAAAAGTCGCCGGGTACGGAAAGAACGTTTCGCCTTCATTTTTCCAGATCAAACAAATGAATAAGAACCCTCAAACGTATATATAGAAGAGTTAACTCCGGGAAAGAGGAAAATCATGATCAACTATCAGACGTCTTTTCTGAACGGCGCTACAGGAACAAGTGTCATGTCCAATAAATAAAGAGTGACAAACGTCAAATACGTATCCCAAGGCAAGAAGAAGGGTAAGTATCGCGAACACTAATTTTTTATTACAAACAACGTCACCTACCGTCAGCTCATGATTACACAAACTCTTCACCGAAGCTCCCAACAGATCAAAATAAAAAAGGTGCAAAAATATTTTTTCAAAAACTGTTCAGTTACTTAAAGTCAAAGATTTTCAAAATTCCCATAAAAAGTAAAGTAAATCTTCTCACAAAAGATTCCTTACTTTCGCGCCAAAAAGCATTTCTCTCTCATAAGTCCAGTGCTCTACTTATTTGTATAAGGACAACACTAGACTTGGGGGACTTGAAGGGGTAAGGTCCCAAAAATCTCGTAATAAGTACTTAGGACCATACCACAACCTTGTCTTTCAGCCCTTTTCTTTAACCTTGCGCGGCTGCGCACTGGTCCTACAAAAAAGGCCAAGATAGCAGACAACACTTGCGCGCCAAAGGGAAATCATGAATCCTTGCGCTTTCCTCCATAAACAAAGGATAAAAATCCTAAGATAAACACTTCCACTCAAATAATATCCAGACTTGGATATTATTTACTCGAGTGGTGCCACACGATAAAGAATCACATCAGATTATGGCAATAATCTTCTAGAAGGACTCAATCGTGCACCACTAGACGGTTATAACCATCTGGACACGTGTCCTCATCTCAGGCCTCCCTGAAATCACAAAGATGGCATGGAATTGGAGGAAAACCTACACTTGTCCACTTTCCACGTGGCAATTCCCTAGCCGAAGATCAAAAGAGCGATCCGTGTGCATTCACGTCGGATCGAGAAGATTATGGAAGGAAATGTAACCGCTTACGGGGTTAGCATCTTCCGTTAATATTTCATCAACGGGTTTTCCCGCCCAAACTCTCGGTTATAAATACGAGAACAATTCAGGTATGAAATTCAAGCTACACACACTTCGTCAATACCTCTTCTTCATAAACACATACTTATTCTCACGCCGGAGTCGGGTCAAGGAGAGAACCCCTCTTCTCCCCTTGACGAGGCTAACGGTGTCTTGTTTTGCAGAGTTTACCGGAGAAGAAGACCAGTTGCAATCGAATCAAACGAAAGAGAACAACCCCCCTTTATGCAGATCCAAACCCCCTAGATAATTTGATTCCGGTCATTTATCTAGTGTTTCTTCAGTAGGGTTATCAAAGTCAGCACCGGATGTAGCACTTAGCTTAGCGTTGGTATCTACCGGTGTAGAAACGAGGTTACAAGAATGCATACCAGCCCGCTCGAAAATTTCCTTGGCATACGTTTGTTGGGAGAGGAACATCGCCTGCTTGGTTTGTGAAACAGAGATACCGGGAAAAAAAACTGAGAAGGTCAAGGTCCTTCATGGCAATATCGTTAGCCATGTATGCCATGAGCTCTTTTCATAGGAGATCCGAAGAAGTGACAAGTACAATTTTTTTTCCAACAAATTCTAATTCATATTTAAATATTTAAATTCCAATTCTAATTCCCTTAGAAAAAATCGACGAACCAAGTCACCAACACACTCTGAGCTTATACTCTTGATGAGTCTTGTAACCATGTTGTAAACCACCATTATATTACTTCTGACAGAAAAAAAAAAGTAATAGTATTGGATTGAGTTTTCCTTGCAATACATTCTTATCAAGGGCGGACTTATCCACAATGAAGGGTGGGCGGTCGCGCCCTATGAAAAAAAAGTTTTTAGTGCTAATTTATGTCGAAAATCCCAGCCGTACCCTTTGGGTTTATTCAACCGCACCCGTTGAAAATTTTCAACCGCCCCCCTAAGAAAATACGAATTTATTAAAAAAATAAAAAATAACCACTGATTATTGTGAATATATAACTGTATAACACAATTTATATAATTATTCTTTAACCACTTATTTACTTTACTTAACCCAATATACAATCTAATTTTATTAACCCAACTACCCAAACCCAAACACAAGCCCAAAGATTGTGAACTAAATAAAATAACCCACCCATGACCCATTCGACTTCCAAATCTCGCCTCCAGAAAAGACGCCCAACGACTATAGTCTATAGCGACTAACGACCGGACTAGTTATTTGGCCGGAAAAATCAAAATTCCTGCTGTTCTGAACATTATTACGCCGGAATTCCGACTTAGAATGGGTATCATTTCTTTATTGATTGTTTTTTTTGTTGTTTTATGCGGTGATTAGGAGGAAATATAAATGTATAAGGCTTTGATCTTTTTATGTTTTTTGATGTTTTTTAGTTGTTCTAAACTTTTAGTTAATGATTTTGTTCTTTTATTTTAAGCTTTGTTTGTTTAAATAATTACTATCAACATTTAAAACTAGTGCTTAAATGTTCAAAAATTATGGATAGTGATACTGCTTGAATATAATTGTTTATTTTGTGTTAGTGTTTAATGTTGTTTTATAAACTTACGGAGATGAAGGGGGTATGGTCCCAGATCTTGCGTCAGCATCGACCGCGAGTGACCATTACCCTTATCAAAACCCCCACTAGCCAACAACCTACTTGTGCCCATGCGAGAACGCATCGACACAAGGGTTGAATCCAATCTGTCTAGTGATGGAGGAGGACTTACCTGGAACATGAGATTGTAGAGTGATGCGACATAGCATCACATCTGGTGTATGAAAACGGAAGTATTCACAGCGATGCGGCCTCGCACCGCGTCCAGTGAACACTTCTATCAATACAAGGGAGCTGGATAACAGCAACAGTCACCACAGGCGACGATGCGGCCAGCACCGCATCTCGAGTATTTCTTGATCACAAGAAAGAGACACGATAACATCAGATGTTACCGCAGGCAGCGATGCGGCTCGCACCGCATCCTATACGCTCAACAAGTGGGACTGACACCACAGTGCAAGTGGCACCAATGGCAGTCACCTGTCAGGGCTACGTAAGCAACGGACTGACGTGGTGTAACATCCACAACCGACAAGCCTGACACACCTGCAAAGGTGCAGCACGTCGTCAGTCCGTCCATCATCCTCCTCCTTCACTCCTCGGCTACAAATACCAACCCCAAACCAGGTTTGAGGTATCTCTTCACAACTCTCTCACTACTACTACTATCATACTTTGCTTCCCAAGCAGATTACTGATTCTTACGCCGGAGAGTGGTAACAAGGAGCACCCCCCACCCCCATCCTCCTTGTTACGAGTCACGGTTTGTTTCCTTGTGCAGGAGATCTACCCACCGGTGATCCAGCCAGCGATCCTCGAGAGGAAGGGATTAACCCTTCTTGACGAGACCAGTGAGTTAACCCTGCCCGGTTAACCATTGTTTCATCAGGAGAGATTTATATGTAATAAGAACCATGAGTATGGAAGTTATGACGCAATTTCTCAAGAGGAAAAGGGTTGAACCACTTTTTTCCGTCGGATTCTTCTAATTAAAGACCAAGCAATGTTTTAGATAAGTTTTTTTTTTTTAATTATTATGAGATATAGAAGTAAGGATGGTTTAAATTTTGATGGTTTTTTGTTGTTATTTTACATACTTATGATGTGTTTACTGTTTTACTTCAAACTTTGTCTGTTAATGTGATAGAAAGTTAGGAAATAAGGTTTGATTGTTTGAAAATTAAAATTGACCAAACCCGACCTGATCTGATCTGATCCGCTCTGAAACGTCGTTTGTTTATGTTTACTTGTTTTACATGACCCGACCCAATCCAACCTGCTATGAATCAATTTTTTTATATAGTTAGGTGCCTAAAATCTTTAAATTTTGTTCGCACCCCATAAAAAAATTCTTAGGTCCGCCGCTGATATTTTAAATCAATTCGAAACATGTACAACAACTAGCTTGACATATCTCATCGTACGTCCAACTAGCTTTGGTTTCCAACTAATTTTAGAAGCAAAACTACAATTTTATAAGAAATCACAGATGTACGTAAACGCGTTTCTTCATTATATAATTTAACTTTGGTTTCTTCCATGCTGGTTTCATAATTCTTTAAATAAATAGATAGATTAACAATTAACAATAATAATATAAAAGGTAACAGAAGAGAAAGAAGGGGTCTGCTTCTACTGTTTGGTACATAGAAGTGGATTAATTAAACAAAAAGCACCAACCAATCCAATCATTCACAATTTATTTAATTAACTTTCTCTTTATTATCAATTCTCCAAACTCCTTTTCATTTTGGTCGCATTCAATCAAACGGTATGTGATAATGACACCAACACACACATCATATACTAAGATATCTTTCGCTAAACGATATATAGTCACAAATACATTTTAGGTAGATGATAATAATATATGTTTCATGATCATTTGTTTTCTATAAAAGCCGCAACCTTTTTTGGCATGTTCAATAAAATTAAAATATCATGTCTAATTTTAATCAAAATATTGCAACAAAATAAATATGAAAACGCAATATAGCGGAAGATGATCGTGCTTTGTCGAAACCCTTCCATTGACCTGAGTTGTCCCATGCAGTGCCGAAACTAAAACTTCTTAGTTGAGTTGATCAAAGGTTCTTTCTTTTACTAACTACAACTAAAAGGTTTAACTTAATTGTTTTCTAAAAAAAAAAAGAAAAACTTCGGTTGCTATATACAAAATTAAAAATTTGTTGATCAGAGGGTCAATGGTCCCTCTTGAATCTCCTTTAATTACGCCATTGGTCCCATTTATCGATTAGGTACGTCTGGTTGGTTCTGTTAACTCTGTTGAAACCCTTTCATTGACTAGATCGAGTTGTCTCATACATTAGCGGAACCAAAATTCTTAGTTAATATATAGGGTCAAGGGTTCCCTTATTTTTCGAGTAGGGTCTAACTCGTGGTTTTTTTTTTTTTTTTTTTTTTTTTTTTGAAACTGCATGCATTTTCTAACGAAAAAAAAATAAAAAGAAACCAACTTTGCTTTTATATATAAAATAAAAAAACCTAAATATTAAAGGGTCAATGATCCCTCGTGACCCTCCTTTGATTCCGTCCATTACGATTGTATCAAGTTAACACATTGCATATATATTCTGAATCTACCACCAAAAAATAGATTTTGTGACACTAGTATACATTGCATATATATATATAGAGAGAGAGAAAGTATAATGTACTTCACGCCTTAACGTACTTCATGCCTTAACGTACATTAACGTACTTCACGAAATATATAACATGCGTAATTATTTTTTTGACGAAAATAACGTGCGTGATTTTGGATCCCATGCATGATTATGTGGTCCCATGCGTGATTATATGTTCCATGCGTGATTATACCCCTGATCCAACGGTTACCATTGTCTCCTACGTGAAGTATGTTAACCTTTCTCCCTCTCTCTCTCTCTCTCTCTCTCTCTATATATATATATATATATATTCTGAATGTACCACCAAAACCAATAGCACTTGGTATTTTTATGGAATCAAGCCAGAAACGTGAGAGCCACACAATTATAATCTGGACTGAACATATTGACTCAAACAAGATGAAAAAAAAAAATAGTTATTGGATTGCTTGTTATCCAAGAAAGAAAATAAGTGGTAGAACATGAATTCAAGAACAAAACACAAGAATTAAACGAAAAAACTTCACGAGCAAGCGTAAAAATCCACAAGCTCATGTAAAGCATCAGGTTGAGGATCAACACTTTCAATCATCCACAATAAATGTTCAAACAACACAACCTCGCACTCAATCGTGACACCAGAATCACCAACACCAGACCGTTCCACAAGCTCCTGGAACAACGGATGTTGCGCCACTTCTGAGCTTATAAGGTAGCGACGCCTTGACTTGCCAACATAGACAGCATGAGAATTATGTCCTACGTTGTTGTAGTCATCTTCATGATCAGAAGTGGTTACGCGGTCTTTGGTGAGACCAACTGGCTCGCCGTTGCTAAACGAACGCCATTTTTTTAGCACAGACTTGATCTTTGTTAGCTTTCCTCCTTTTGCCATTGAGAGGTTTTCGCTATCAAGATAATGAGATAAATTGAGGGTGGAATGGGAAGGTGGTTTGTTATATAAAGGGTCTGAGGCTGGAAAGTGATGGGGTATATAGTATATAAGAAAATACCATAAGACTTTTTTTTAAATAGAAACATGTAGAAAACATTATTTTACTTAAACTAGTATTAAGCAATCGCCGCGTTGCGGTGGGGCCACGAACACTGATTTTGCGGCGTGCTAATGCGAATAATTTAGACCAAAACATAAAACATAGAAAAGAATATTGAGTTGATCTAGGACCGGCGCGTTGCGACGAACCCGTCAAACGGGAAAAAATAGACGACGTAAAACGTTGAACCACATACGCGTTGCGCCGTGTTAACTCGCAAAATTAGAACGGAACGTAAAATGAAAACTTTGCGTAAGATGAAAATTATAGAGGAACAAAGTTGAAAGTACAAAAGTTGTGAGGTTAACTTGCAAAAAAAAAAAAAGTTTTGGTGTTATAAGTAAATAAACAAAGAGTTTTGAGTTAAAAGTGAAAATTCATTTTTTTAAAACCTTTAAAGCATGATGTCGCCTCTATTACACAAATGTTGTAAATTTAGAGTATGTACATATGTTGGTAATGTAAAACACGGTGTAACAAGAAAGTTAAACGTTATAGGGGGGGGGGGGGTAGTTGCACGGACCTCCCATCCGCCGGAGTATTGCAACTCCGCAAGCTAACAACGTCCCAATGTTGCCTGGCGGTGAGTACCCACGGTGAAGAGCCCCAACACCCCAATAGGGCATTGCCAGGAGTCGAACCGGTGACCTCAAGAAAAGGCCTGGGTGGGACTGGCCAACTGGGCTACCCCAGAAGGTTGAAAGTTAAACGTTATACAAAATAGAGAACACAAGAAATAATACTTATGTAAAACACGGTGTAACAAGAAAGTTAAACGTTATACAAAATAGAGAAAACAAGAAATAATACTTTTTCTTAGCGTTTTTAATCTCATTTTCCTTCGGTTTCACGTAAATTTCATATACTTTGGTTTTAATTTAAATAATTATATACTTTGGGTAATTAGGTTAATTCTTAGACAACTATTGGTGTAGTTTTAGTGAAAAAAAAAAACCTTGAAAATCACAAACTTAACTATAAACTCATGTATAACTTTACAAAAGGGTGTAGTTAAAAAAAAATATTTATCAAACAGGTCAAAAGTAATTATCCTTAATTTTTTTTAGTAAGAAAGAAAGTCATCAAACACCTTTCAACCCCAAACGAGGAACCGTTCTTTAGGCTGCCAAAACAACAATTGGGAAAAAATTCGCTTACAGGTTTTCAGTTGACATTGGTCTTGATGAGTGTTTATTACAATTTAATCAAATGTCTTATCTATCTTAAGTTTAAACATAAGGGTAAATACAAACTACAAAGTCTTAATTTGTGATTTACATCTTTTTTTTAACGACAAATTTGGATTACTGACGGACCACTAGAGTATCATCGTGCTACGAGCAGAACCACCCGATCATATCCATCCCCATTAGGCATAATGCCTATACAGTAATTCAAGGGGAAACCCAATAAATATGAGAAAAACCCCCTTTTGTGGGAATCGAACCCAAGACCTTTTGGTCCCAAAACTTTATTACACCCCTAAAATGTCACTAGACTGTAAAGTCATGGGCGTGATTTACATCTTAATAGGTGGTTTATAAGCTTTTAACTATACTATTTACTATTAAAAAAAAACCAAACTAATGCTTAATTTTCATGGTTTACATAGTTCTAATTTTTGTGTAGTCTTCATTTAAGTCGATATATGTTTGTGTGTAAAGAGAAAGTTAGAATGCGAAAAAAACTTATAAGAATAAAAGAAAAAAAGTCTATTGCTACTACTTTATAAATTTGGGTGACTTTGACTTTTTAAAAACATATATAAAATTAACTGAAAGTTGAAACTAATACTTCATTATAATAGATAATTTTGTTTTGTATATTATTTTGCCTTTGGCGCATGTCTTTTAGAAAATTAATCACATACATCATTACTAAAAGTTGACTTACACGTTCATTGACGGTGATGTTTTTATCCCCACTCCTTCTTCATAAATCATTATTGATAAGAAGTATTTTAACTTTGTTTGTTTTGCCTAACGTAGTAAAGTGCCTCCTAGAAGTGTTTTAACTATTACCATATTAATCAAGAAAACAAAGAAACCAAATGAATGGACCTCCTTTTTGTCACGTGTTATATTTTTTTGTAGACTGTGTTACATGTAACAACTAGAGGCTGTCACATGTCACGTGTAACAACTTTTGTAGACTTTCAATTTTTTCTGAAAAAGTAAAAATTGTTAGATAACACGTGACAGCCTCTGGTTGTTACACGTAACACATCTGCAAAAAGATGTAACACGTGTCAAAAGGATATTCATTCATTTAAGTTTCTTAGTTTTCTTAACTAATATAAGAAATATTCCTATAATTACCCTATATATATGTGTGTGTTTTTTTGGTGGTGTATGGACAGACGGGTGTTTAGTGTCATTCTTGAATGTCTCATAAAAAAATCTTATGATTTCTGTGTGATTGACTATGAAGGTTAGTAGTTGATCCTGAAATTTTTCTATAGGGGTGGAAAATATTTTTAAAGATTGTATGCCCCTGGTAATATATAAAAAAATCGGTTCATATTGGGTCGGGTCATGTAAAACAAAATAATATAAAACTAAAATTTATATAACCATCAAAAACACGTCTAACGTTACTATAAACATTTTTAAAATTGTGCCCTACAGGTTTTCATTTTTGAAATCTATATAAAATATCATCTAAAGTTACTTTTCTAATGGTTTCTCATGAGAAATCTCACCAAAACTTCCATACTCATGGTTTCTATCACATATAAATTGATCCATAATTTTCAATTTTAATTTTCAAGCCCTAGTAAAGTCTAGAACAACAAAAAAACAACAAAACAACAAAATCATGCTACTAAAGTCTAGAACAGCAAAAACAAATTCATCAAAACACAAAATTTCAAACCCTTTTAACATCTCTATAACTCTATCTCTCCTAAAAACCATATAAAAAACGAAGGTACCTCGTTAAATTTTGTATTCCAGGTGGTGGGGTGTCCCCAAACTTTTCCGACGAGAATGCAGTCGCTGCTGTTTTGCCTGTTGATTGCTTTCGTGCGTTGGTTGCTGCGCGATTAGAAGAGGGAGAGTGGGAGAAAGAATTGGAAGAGGTGGTTGGATTGGGTTATTTTATTTAAGTTCAAATTTAATTGGATTAGGTTAATTGGGCTTGGGTTACAATGGAATGTTTAGTGGGCTAATGGCTAAATTGTTAAGTGAAAGTTATTGGGTTAAATTGTTAAGTAAAGTGATTAAAGAATAACTTTATACACTAGGTTATATTTTAATAAAAATCAATGTTTACATTTTTTTTAATTCATAAGCTTTTTTTCTAAAGGGGGCAGTTGAAAATTTCCAAGGGGTGCGGTCGAGATTTTGCGCGAAAGTCAACCCTAAATCCTTTTTTCTCAAGGGGTGCGGCCGCCCACCCACCCAAGTGGGTAGGTCTGCCCCTGATGAAGGTATGGACGATTTCAAGAGGCGGTCTAGAGAAGGTCTTAAGTCGTAGGACTAAATGTGTAAAATAATAATTAAAGTTATTTAATTATTATTTAAATTTTCTATCAGTGTTAGTTTTATTTAGATAAGTATTGTTTAGTATTTGAGTAAGAGAAGAAATATAAATCGTATTAGTCTAGGATGTTTAGTCCTTATATATTAAGTCCCTATAATCAAGTTTATTCATTCACAAAAATTAATAGAAGAAATTTATGAATCCCGTTTGTATTTATCTCTCTAATCTCATACCCAAATTCAAGAATTCAGCCCTTCCGAAGCAAAACATCTTAATAAACCATAAATTTATCAATCGCTTTTGACCTATTTCGGAACTTACAAGTTATGAAATGGGAGTATTGTATATTCTAATAGGAAGTCTACCAACTCTCACAGAAGATAACATTAAAAAACTAGAAGAATAATTATTAAGTACTTTGATTATACACATAATCGATCTAAATTGACCAATTATCTTGTTTACTTTTCATTTATAATTGGACTTTAATTTAAATAACATTTGACGGCCAAAATCAAATGAAAATGATTAAAAGAAAAAATAATAGTAGACTTATTATTAGGAGTATATAACCATCACTAGTGCTCTACTGGTGGCCATGAGTATTTAAGTTTCACATATGGTGGGTTCGGGTGAATTTTCCCCTCCGGGTCTTAAGTTTGAGTCTGGGTGATAGGGATTTCCCATTGAGAGGTTTAAATTGTGGATCTATTATGCGAGGGGGCTCTCTAGCACGGACCCGGTTAAAACAACGTATGCTAGACCTCCCGACATTCGCGAATAATTCACACCTTTCAAAAAACCACGAAGAATTTTATGTTTTAGCGTTTACATTTCATGTGCTCTAGTGTAACAATCCAATATTTTTATACCATATTTAATATATTTTATATTACAAATGACCCCCTCTACTATATTTGATACTTAACAGCATCATAGTTAATACATATTTAATCAAACTCGGCCAAGCTCGCTATCTTGAACTCAACATAATTTAGTTACCAGCCCAACTCATATTTTTTCATCCAATCCATTAGAATTAACTTGAAGTTGTTGACCTTGCTACATCACCAATATGCTTCACCACATTAGCTTACGGGAAAACCATGATAATAGGAAAATTGACTATGTGTATAAGGAAAATACGCATTGAATTTGTCACTTTCTAAAACAAATAATATAAAAAGAACTAAATAGAAATAAATAAGTGAGCGGGCCGGCAGATATGGCAGCTATAGATTCGGCATTAAACCCAATAAGTACAATAAGGCTCACACCACACACATTTAAATTACACATGTAAAGTGTTCATTATATTTTAGCATGTAAGCTAAAAGAGTCGGTTTTATCTTAGCCAACACAGAAAAGAGAGTTGAATCTTAGTTGGCGAGCTAAAGGAGTCGACTCTATGTTACCTGGCACAAATACCAATGGGTGGATGATTAAAATCGTCTGGCTAAATATTCTTTATAAATATACTAGCTTACAAACCCGTGTATTACACACGTAAATATCAAAAAAAATGTAAATCATAAACTTCTATATAATCTTATCACACTGTTAAAAATAGCAATAATATTATAATCATATACATATTCATAATTCATGAATTTTATCATGGTTGAGTATGTAAACTATAAGCTTATTCAAATATGTAATACGGTCCATAATTGTAATAATTTTATAATTTTATTACATAGTTGAATACGTGTATTGTTGATGGGAATGTATATCAATTGTTTCATAAATAATAATATTATTTAAATTTCCAATGTGATAAATTTAATCGTTTTTTTTGTTTACAAGATCTATGCGGAGATGAAATATTAAAAATTATAATATTATTTGTATTTTTATATAGCATATTTATTATAATATATATTTTAAAAATATTAGGAAGTTTGACTATTTTTTAGGGTGAAAATTAATTGATGTGTGTGTATAATCTATCTTCTATCTACTATAATAAAAAAAATTAACTTTTGGACACGTGTCATTCATTGAAGATATTCTCAAATATATACTTATCTTGTATTAACAAAATAAATAAATAATAAATTAATATTAAATCTTATCATACTTTAATAAAATATTACCCTTAAATCTAAATTGTTAATTTAATATATTTTTAAAACAAATATCTCCCTTTCCTACTTATCTTATATTAAATATATAAATAATAGATTTAATATTAAATGTTATCCTAATTTATTAAAAATAGAACTTTTTTATTATTTGGTATACAAAATTATATTTATTCAACTCGTGTAAAACGCGGGGTTTTTAAAAATTTAACTTTTTTTATTATTTACTATACAAAGTTACATTTATGTAACCCGTGTAATACACGAAATTTTTAAAGATATAACCCTTTTATCATTTGCTATGTAAAATTAAATTTATTCAACACGTGTAATACACGGAGTCTTTAAGGATATAATTTTTTTTATTATTTGGTAGATTTTTCAACCCGACTATACACAGGTTTTTTAAAAATACGACGTTTTTAATATTTAATATACAAAATTACATTTATTTAATATGTGTAATACACATGGTTTTTAAAGATATTACTCTTTTTAGACCTATTCAACACGTGTAATATACGGGATTTTTAAGGATATAATTTTTTTATCATTTGGTAGATTTATTCAACCCGATTATACACGGGTTTTTTAAAGATACGACGTTTTCAGTATTTAGTATACAAAATTACATTTATTTTATCTGTATAATACACATGGTTTTTAAAGATATAACTTTTTTTATTATTTGATATATAAAATTACATTTGTTTAACCGTACAATATACGCGTTTAATAAAAATATAACTTTTTATTATTTAATATATAAAATTACATTTATTCAACCCGTGTAGTACACGGGGTTCTAACCTAGTATTAAAACTAAGAGAATTTATAATAAATAATTATAATACGGATATAAGTAAAATTATGAGCTTGAAAATGAGAGTGCCACGTAAAATTAGTTAAAATCGTTTATTAGAAGTTAGATGCGATAATAAACAATCTAATCTAATCTAACTACTATAATAAAAGAAACCAACTTTTGGACACGTGTCATTCATTGAAGGTATCCTCAAATTTATATTTATCTAAATAAATAAATAATAAATTAATATTAAATCTTATCATACTTTAATAAAATATTATCCTCAAATCTAAATTGTTAATTTAATATACTTTTAAAACAAATACCTCTCTTATCTACTTATCTTATATTAAATATATAAATAATAAATTAATATTAAATGTTATCCTGATTTATTAAAAACATAACCTTTTTTATTACTTGGTATGCAAAATTATGTTTATTCAACTCGAGTAAAACGCGAGGTTTTTAAGGATATAATTTTTTTTTATTATTTGGTAGATTTTTCAACCCGACGATACACGGGTTTTTTAAAGATACGACGATTTTAGTTTTTAATATACAAAATTACATTTATTTAGGATATAATATTTTTTTTATTATTTGGTAGATTTTTCAACCCGACTATACACGGGTTTTTTAAAGATACGACGCTTTTAGTATTTAATATACAAAAATACATTTATTTAATCTATGTAATACACATGGTTCTTAAAGATATAACTCTTTTTTATATCTATTCAACACGTGTAATATACGAGGTTTTTAAGGATGTAATTTTTTTTTATTATTTGGTAAATTTATTCAACCCGATTATACACGGTTTTTTTTAAGATACGACGTTTTTAGTATTTAGTATACAAAATTACATTTATTTAATCTGTGTAATACAAATGGTTTTTAAAGATATAACTTTTTTATTATTTGATATATAAAATTACATTTATTTAACCCGTACAATATACAAGGTTCATAAAGATATAATTATTATTTAATATATAAAATTACATTTATTCAACCTCGTGTAATAGACGGGATTCTAACCTAGTATTTATATATTTGAGTTTGAGTGTATTTGTTCATCTTATTGGGCCCAGGCAGATTATTAAAATCGTTGGGCCAAGATCTGCGAGTGAGCTGGGACAAACAAGCCCAAAGGTAATGGAGGGGAGGAAACAGAAACACGGTGAGATAAATTCAATTAAATTCAGATAAATAAATCTCCTATAAAATTTTGTTTTTCTTAATGATTCTGTTAACAGCCTACTTCCAACTCGGTCAACATTAAGTGTCTTTGGTTTAATAGAATGATGTATTTGAATTAGCTACAAACCTCTTACTCATTAAGTTTCATAAGAATGTTGAATAAATATTTTACCTTTTTGTCCCTTCATTTGTGTTCATAATCCTCATGCGGCCACTAACGCACCACCTCCTCGACTCACCACCACCAACTACCATGCCTCTTTCTCAGGTTCGGCCAAGTCGGGCGACAACCCGAGGTCCAAATCTCCAAAGGGCCCGAAATTCTTTTAAATATCAATATACATATATCGAAAAACATATCATAAAATGTGATTTTGCCTATGGGTTAGAGACTTGCATTCCTACTTTCTTGGTGTAGGTTCGAGTCCCCCTTCAATCGTCTTTTTAATCAATTCAATTTCTTTTAAATCTACTCTATTCAATGTTATTTGGCCTAAAGTGGTTAAAGGCTTTAACTTAAAGCCCAATGTTTTAAAAACCGGTTTTTAAATCAAACCGGATTAGGCTAAAAAATGGTTCAACCTGTTGAATCAAGTTGTACCGAGCGGTTCAACCGGGTTGACTATCTAACTCTATAATTTCATAAATTACAAAATCAACTCAAAAGTTAATCCAAAAATGCATGATTACATATTAAAAATGATCAAAAGTAAATCCATAATAACAAATTATCCAAAAGATAATCGAAAATCATTCAATTTTCCAACAAGCTCTTTTAAATGAAAGTGTACGATATGTTTAAGCCATTTGAGTGTTGAATACATCAAGTTCACGATCGCATAAAAGATGAAATTCACTATTATCGCCATCCTCATCAACAAGAGGATGACTATTTTCGTTTCATACAATATTAAATAAGAACTTTTAGTTACGAATAATCGTAATATATAAAAATTATGTAAGATAACTAACATATATAATAAAAATAAGTAACAACCCAAACTAAAATAACCCTGGGCCGGTACCGGTATTACGTTTCAAACCGGTATACCGGATTTTACCGCCGGTACAAACCTTACGCCGTTTCACTTATTTACCGGGGTGTTTCGTACCGAATTTACATCTAGAAACGGTAATACCGGTATAATCGACCGGTATTTACCGGTTTTTAAAACATTGCTTAAAGTCTTTCATTCAATTTCTCTTTCATTCAATTTCTGTAAATCCACTTCATCCATTCCTATTCTTTTATTAATTTGTTTGCTTTGGGATTCAATATAGTCAAATCTAAACTTTCTAGAGTTCTTTTTTCTCTAATCTTATAAGCAATTATTAATAAATTAAGTTTCAAAGTTATAATAATTTTACAATTAAGCCCAAAAAAACCTATTTATTTATATATTTACCCATATCTCCATTTAAAAAGCCCAAAATTTAAACCCGCATTAAAAAATATAATCCATTGGGGCTGGTGGGAGCGTTAAGAGAGCCTCATGATTCGCTTAAGTAAGTAAGTCCGATCAATTTGCTACACAACTTTTGTTTTCTTTATTTTATAACGATTATCGTCGTATTGTGGTTTTTTAATATATGATTAATAAGTTAATATTATAGGAAGAGGCCAATTTATTTGTCTTGTCTGAAGCCCAAATTTTTTTCAGCATTCTAGGGACGGCCATGCTATTACTGGCTCTCAACACTTGACGATAGGTTACCAAATAGCCACTAACTCTTATTTCCAAAAAAAAATGTAGATTAATCTACCAATTTCCTATAATCATTATTCTCATCATCTAATATTATCAAATATACATTAAAATTATTATTATATATGTTGATACCGGAATTTCAAATTTTAATAAAAAATGAAGTTACATAGTTCGTATTTATAAAGTTTGAAATTTCTAGGGGGTATTTCATGCATCCAACATAAAGGATGGGTGCGTATCGTTGTGGAGGTAAGCACTGGCATAGTTTGAAAGTAAACTCGGTGAGGGCCGGACTATCAAAATCCAAATCGGTAGGGGCCAGATTATCAAAATCCAAATCGGTGGGGGTCGCAATCTTAAAATTCCAATATCTTACAAATAAAAAATCCTCGAAAATTTTCGTTAAAATTAACACTACAAGTGAAAATCGGTGGGAGTCAGGACACCCCGGGCCAACATTAACCTCCACCCTTAGAGGTAAGTCAATTTTTCTAAGAAGTTCATTTTAAGTATTTTATTTCTCTTCGTCTGGGAACTCTTTACCCATACTATGTTTCCGACGGAACATGTATCACCCATTGCTTACCGACAACTCCCACTCTTACCGCATGATTTCTGATAGATACGTCTGTCACTAAAAGTAGTGATGATGCACATTAATTAACGTAATCAACATATTTAGTAATCTTCCTATACTAATAAATGAAAATCTTTTTGTACACGTGTCACTCTCTGGTGCCTCCTTCCTTTTTATAATAGTATTACATATTAATTTTATACATAAAATATAATATAATATTAATTAATAGAGTTAGAGATAAACGTCTAAATTCAAATTTAATTAACAATTATCTATAACAAATATAAATGTATCAAATAATATAATAAGTATAATATTATTTAATATAGTTAGAGATCAAACATATAATTTCAAATTTAATTAATAGTAAATTACTTTTTGAGTCCCTATGTTTTAGTGGTTTTAACCACTTGAATCTAAAATCAAAAGGTTTAACACCTTGAGTATTTAACCGCTCATTCACACCCTCTGTAAAAATTCAAAAAACCTTTTGTAAGGTTGAGTTCTCTAAGTTCTCACAACTTGTAGAAGTTTTCATTTTACTCTGACCATATATATTTGTTAAGATAAAATATATTATTTGGATATAAACAATAATCTATACTATATAATAAAAGAAACCAATAAAGGGACACTTGTCATTATTCTAGAGCATCCTTAATTGTAGCTAATTATTATTTAATTTAAATTATTAAATATTAATTAAATTAATATAAATCTTATCAACTCTAAATTATTGGCATAAACTTAACTTCAAATCGTAAAGTCTTATCTAAACTAAAAAAGAATTGTTTCAATTAATGTTATTTATTATAAGGGACAAAGTTGAAAAAAAGAAAGTGTTGGGGTTAAATTGAAAATTTGAAAAGCTTTGGGTTAAAACTAACAAGTCAAAGGGTTCTAAAATGAGAAAATAAAAACCTTTGGGTTAAAAGTTAAAAAAACATTTTTTTTTGGAAAACACCCAATACATATGTTACAACTATTAAAACAACAAAAAGTTGCTAATTTATAGTTTGGTTATTGTTAACTATGAGAACTTATATTAAACAACTTATTAATCAAACAAAAAATTTTAAAAAGAATTAACCTAATTTAAAAAATAATAACACACAGAGTTTTTTTTAAATATAACTTTTTTATTATTTAATATTAAAAATTACATTTCTTCCACCCGTGAATATATAGGGTTTTTTTTTTAAATATAATTTTTTATTGTTTGGTATATAAAATTACATTTATTCAACCCACACAATAAACGAGATTCTTAAATATATAACTTTTTATTATTTAATACATAAAATTATATTTACTCAACACGGGTAATAAATGAGGTTTTTAAAAATACATTGTTTTTTTTATTTAGTATATAAAATTACATTTATTCAACCCGTGTAATACACGGGGTTCTAACCTAGTTACTAATAAAGTATCAAATCACATGTACAAGAAACGAAAATATAACTATTCTTTTATTTTACTAATTTATCTAAATAAGTCATTTCATTAATAAGGATTATATACAAGTTTATAATTTACATTTTTCGTCATTCAACCCGTGTAATATACGGGGTTGTAAGCTAGTAACTTATAAGTTAAACAATAATCAATGACCAAATAACTTGAGATGTGATTATTTATTTATTTTTTAACGGCAAACTTAGATCACTGATACACCACTAGAGTACCAGATGTGATTCTTTATTTACATTGCAAAAACAAAACCATTATCGCTCAAGAAGACAAATAGACCGCTATCATCATATGTTGATACTATGAATAAGCAAAGATTTGATATGACTTATTAGTTCTTCTCCCACAAGCGTGAAAGTATCTTTACTTCTATATAAAGCATCAGCTATCCGCCCCAAGTTGACTACACAAATTTTTAGAGGCATTGGAACATTTTTGCACATGAAGGTTTCTTGGGTGAAATCTTTCCATGCGTCTTCAAGTTGATTTTTGAATATGTTGTGGACATACTCCTCTGTGACATTATATTGCTTCATGTAACTATCAATAGTAGATGCCGCATTCTTTCTTTCTTTCTCTTCCTGCACAGCTAGTAGTTAAAAAGGAGCAAGAACTAACTAGCATTTTGGTCTTAATGTATAAATCCCCATAGTGTCCAGAACACCGCCCCCTTGGCGTTATGGGGGGGTTATGGGTTGGTCCTGATGGTGATGGCGGGGTTATTGTTTTGGTTTCTCTCACACACATATATATACATACATATTGTTAGGTTAACGTACAAGAGCCCTTATCCTACATTACGTACGCGATCATCTCAGCCGTCAGATTTTCATCCCACATTGAAATCGCATGTTGGTTTTTTGTAACAATTTCGCATGTTGGTTTTTTAACATGCGATTTCATCAAAAATACCACATGCGAAATTGTTACAAAAAAACCAACATGCGATTTCATCAAAATTATCACATGCGATTTCATCCATGCTATTTTATAACATGCGATTTCACATCGCGTACGTAGCGTACGTGATTATCCACTACACGCATAATTGAAGAAGGGTTATGAGATTATGTTTGAGTAAAGGGGGTTATGACTACATATAGTCTTATAGAACGGGGGCTAACCCCTTACGACGAACAAAAAGCTTATATTTTCTTTGGTATAAGTAATTTATTGGATGGAAAGCTTAACTAGATATTAATTATCACTAGGGGGAACACCCGTGCGATGCACGGCATGCATAATAGTTATTGTTTTTTCCTGGAATGACGACTGATATAGATAGTGCGTGACACGGTACGAAAGTGCGAATATAGTATAGATTTTTAAAACAAAAAACGGTTTTTTTTAAAGTTAGCCGTTTGACCATGGTTATTTTGACCAAAGTCCACTCCTCGTTCGGCGCTTTGTGGTAGCACTACCAGTCAAAAAAAGGCCCAAAACGCCCGAGGGTACAGTGTTCCCCCGCGTTTTTAAGACGCTTTGAGAGAGGTTTGCGCCCCACCACATGTGGTCTCACAAAACTTCAATTCTATGGACGTGTGGTTTCTCAACCCTCTTCAAAAGACGTCACAGTTTTCAAATTTTTTTATTTTTATTTTTTCTTTTTCATTGTTTTAGATGGTGTAAAATAGATGTTAAATATATATATTATACTACATACACATATACATATAAATTCAGTTTTGACATCTAAAAGTCGAATTGCAGGTTTTGTTCCCTTTTATAGATAGGAAAGCAGTTTATTATTTATTTCTAAAATGTTGTATTAACTTTATTCTGCAACATATTCTTTATAAACTATGCTTACCTTGACATAACCTAATAGCTATATTTCCTTATTAGAAGTCTCTTATAATTGAAAATTAGTACATATTATTACCTTGCTGGTGAACACATTTACTCTATGTTTAGGGAAAAATTTGATTAGGTTGCTGATATTGAATTGAATATCACACCAAATTACAATAGCAGTTTATATTGCTACTATTCACCCAAATCAAGCACCTTAAATAAGTCAGTGTTTCTCTATATTCAAAAAACGAACTATAACTGACGATTATTAAATTGCAACAGTCAATTCAATCCAAATACTGCAATAGAAACATAAAATCTACCACAATTCGTTGGTTAATCACGTATAGTTCTTAATCGATTAGAATCAGAAAAAAGGAAATTGACTCACCGTAACTTAAAATCAGGAAGAAGGCGAACAAAGGGGCGGAGTTTTTCGAAATCAATGACCCCTGTCTTTCATTGTTATTCCTTGAATGAGGTAAGCAAGACCCCATACTACACACTACATACACATACATAAAAATTGGGTTCTATATTATTTGTATAAACACCGATTGGAAACCCTCACATTTCATTTGATGAAACCCTAATCAATATAAACACACACACTAACACTCACGAATCGAATCGAATTTATAAAAGGAAAAATTCGGGTTGTTTTTACCTCTTGCTGCTCCAAATCTTCATTACCATACATTATCTTCATCTTAGAGATATAGATATTGCACTTAAAGGTCTCAACCATCAAAATACGATCCAAGGGCTAAAAAGTGGTTCCTAATTATGCAATGGTTATCATTTGAACCTTATTCCATGAGACTTGAGGTAAGATGCAAAAAGCATTCTTTTGAGTTTTAAACCATCTGTAATTAAGTTCATTATTTAATCATTATTGTTGCAATTATTAGGTATTATAGATAATAATACCCCATGAAATTACCTTTTAGTAATTTTCGTTTCTAATTGGTTAGCATCTTTTAAGTTTTAAAACCATTTATAGTTATAATTAAATTCATAATAACGTTGATTAAGTTTTTTTATATTTAATTATTATTATTTTTATTTTTATTTCATATGATGTTCATCAACTATCTGATAAAATTGCAAAAAAGGTTGTAACCTTATTTGTATGATGTTTAGCAATTACTAAACCGAATAATAATGACTTAATTATAAAATTCAATCAAGTAATCGGTTACGGAGAACTTGAAATGAAAAAGCAATGTAAATATGAGGAAGGTGATGATGTTCAACTAAGTCAAATGATTTAATTCTTTATCAAGTATTTAACAATACTTAATTTATAAAGTTATCAATTTAATTGTATTTATCAATTTATACTCATGTAGAAAGACTAATTCCCTTTACTAACTTCATTGAGTTGTTGTACTATAAGCATAATATGTTGCAATTATTTAAATTTGGTTGGAACCCTTGTGAAATGCTTTATACGATAGTATAGATAAACGCAATCAATTTAAATCTTTTGCGCGGGTTGAAAACATCCGAGCCCTTAAAGTTTGCTGCCCAATCCTGTCAAACAATACCTCCTCAAATATTTCCTCTGCATCTATATTGCTAATATATAGTATCAATTAAATCACACAAAAGCATCAGATGTTTAAAAAAATAGTAAAGTAGAAATTAAAAAAGGAAATACCAATAGGCCAAATAAATGTCTATCTCCAAATGAATAACTTTTCTCGTACCCACCCTTTTACACCTCCATATACATGAAGCTGCAAAAAGGAAAAAGACTATAAATTTATGAACAATTAAACAATACATTGGTAAATGGTTCCAGATACTATAGTCATGCAAGGGTACCTTGATGAAGTATGAAGTGTCTGTCTTTTTGTATCCAATAACCTGTGTGTATACTTTATATGTAATATAAAATCATAATTTGAAAAAAAAAACCACTAAATCACCAAAAACATAATAAAACATCAATATAAACTCATAGATTATGTAAAAGAAAACTGTTATCCCATTTGAATATTTTAAGAAACAAACCAAAGTTTTTTCGAATAAATGTTGAAATGGGTATAAAAGAACACACCTTTCCACCAAGATAAATAAATTTCATATCAACTTATCTCTTTCTTATCTCTTTCTTTTCGACTCTAACTCGCACAATAGTAGACAAAGGAGTTGATGTTGAGTGAAATGGTGAATTTATAGCAATGATAGGAGATTCCTTAATCGGTCAAATTTATTACATATTCATTGAAATTGGACCTTTGGAGTGCTTTTGCGGTTTATCCCAATAGGTTTCGTTTATTAATTGCATTTAAGAACCGAACTTATTATTGTATTATTATAATTAATTGTGATTATATTCTCATTTAATTATTTTTTTTATTTTTTAATATTAATGTAGAAAGACCATTTCACCCCTTACTAACATCATTAAGTTGTTGTACCATAAGTATAAAAGATTGTAATTACTTAAATTTGGTTGGTATCCTTATGAAATGCTTTATAATATAGTATAGATATAGATAGATAGATATAGATATAGATAATTATTTTTTTTATTTTTTAATATTAATGTAGAAAGACCATTTCACCCCTTACTAACATCATTAAGTTATTGTACCATAAGTATAAAAGATTGTAATTACTTAAATTTGGTTGGTATCCTTATGAAATGCTTTATAATATAGTATAGATTAGGTTCTAGCATTAATGTACTGTACTATATGTTAATATGGTGTTTCATGCATTGCTTTGTTGCAAATTGTGTTGTTTTATTTGTAAATTATTATTATTATTTATAATAATCTAATTAATTTAGCCAAAATCTTGTTAATAATATATTAGAATATATATATATATATATATATATATATATATATATATATATATATAGTTATTTTAATACTTTTATTATTTTAATATTATAATAATTCCTTTTTTTTACTGTTTAACTTTAATTTAATGATTTTTTAGTATCACGGTGTGGGATAAGCTTGGTGTCAACCGGTACTGGTATCGAAAATACCGGTACGGTCTTGTTTGGTATCGGTACAAATAGTAATTTTAATATTTTAATAATATATATAGTTTTTTATATATTTTTATTATTTTAATATTATAATAATAATTCTTTTCTTTACTTTTTAACTTTAATTTAATGATATTTTTATGATACTTATGATCTTTCGGTTTAAATTTTATCTTAATCTATTAAATTCTGATACTAATATCATGGATAAGTTCTTAATATTTGATATCATTTGGATCCCTTTACCTATTTTTTTATTATATGTTTTCTTTGAAAATATATTGTTGTGTTTTTATTACTAATTATATTTGAGCTACTTTTAATATATTAGTTACTTCGAAATTTAAATTTATGGTTACCTTGTCAAAGATCATTTTATAGAATAATCATAAGTTTGGAATAATTATCTTTAAACCAATTATTAAAACAAATTAAGATCAAAGTTAACTTTAAACTAATCTACCTTTATCTATAATATATTATTTAGTATAATGTGTTATTGATGATATTAATTTTAATGATTATTGATATATAATTATTTTATTTTATTTTTTATCTTATCTCTTATTTATTTAATATAAATTAAATGCAATTAATAGGATTTTTATAGGATGATGCATTTAAAACAACCATAAATTTTGGTTTTAAAATAGAACATATAACTAAACTTTAGAATATATATAGATTTTCGCATCCCTACCAACTTCATTATATTTGTTCTGTTTGAACGTTTTATTTATATTTCTAAACTTGGATTATTCAAGTTTAATTATTTTTTCTTGTTTATGTTAATTATTATTCATTTTAAATTTTTTGTTTAAGTAAATCAGTTTTCTATTAGACCATGCGTAATGGGGCGTTTTTTGTAAAAATTTTTGCCCGAAAACGCCCTATAACGCCCCACCCCCCATTACAGGGGGCGTTATGAGGCGTTATTTTCGAAAAAAAATTGCAGCGGCGTTTTAAAAATAACGCTGAAAATCGGTGGGGGCCACATCTTTCGACCGTTGCCTTCAACGGTAACTTTCTTTAATTTTTTTTTTTATTTTAAATAATTCCCACTATATATATTTAACTCACATTCACACCATTTTTTATACAAAACTTCACAAACTCTCCCACTTTCTTCCCACTTTTATAAAAAAAACCCACTTTCTTCTTATTTTTATACCACCATGCATCCTTTCCGCCCTCCTTTTGGTGTCCCCGCTAGACCCGCAAACCCGAACACAACCCAACCGCAAACGCCATTCAACCTTCAAGACATGGACCCGAGCTTTTTAACTTACGCGGCTTACTTAAGTGGCGCCCCTCCGTTTGTTCCTCCAACTTTCGGCTATGGTCAAGCCGGCGGGTCTCAACCGTCACAACCCGAAGCCGAACCCGATGTGGAAGTCGTACCGGAGACGCAACCCGAACCGGTGCAAGAAACATCGAAACGCGGCAAAAGGTCGCATAAGAAAAAGGATAAGGACGCACCGAGGCGTACAAAAAATATAATCAAGTGGACGAAGGAAGAGGAATACACGTTGACTCGGGCGTATGTCGACATTTCGGAGGACGAAGAGACGGGTAAATATTTTATATAAATATTATTTTACTTACTTTGTTATTTTATTTTTTAACAAACAACTTATTATTTTTTTTTTTGTAGCAAACTTTCAAACGGGTCCGGTTTTTTGGGATAGGGTTCGTGCACTCTTCTTTAGCACGTGGGGTCAAGGCGAACATCGGGACAAAGACTCGATTTCTAGCAAATGGACCGACATAAACAACAAGTGTCATGCGTTTCAAGAAGTCTTCCAACGTAACTACGATAATCGCCCGAGTGGTGAAGGTGACGTGGGGGTTTTAACGAGGAGTTTGGAGGAGTTCGACAGGACAAAAGGCCCTTTCGCCTACTACAAGTGTTGGGAGCTACTTCGAAAAAGTCCAAAGTGGGCGGTAGTTAACCCAATGACGTCTAGTAGTAGACGTCGGGCTAAAAGGTCAAAAACATCATCCTCCGTTGACCCGTCAACTCCGACATCGGATGCCCGCAATGTTGATTTAAACGAGGCGGTGGACGAGGGCATTCAAGAAGAGTTGGCCCGACCCGCCGGTAGAAGAAAGGGAGCCGGGAAAAAAACGCTCGAGTCGTCTTCCGATCTCGAGTTAAAGGATGATTTCGAGGAGATGAACCGTCGTCTCCAAGACATTCGAGATCTCGGCCACCAACGTTATGAAATTATGAAGGAACGAATGGCCGAAACAAAAAAATTTAACGAGATGCAAGAGGCGAGGCAAATGGAAAAGGACATCGAGTTTTTGTCCAAACCTATCGACCACCTACAAGGCGATGCGTTGATCCTTGCGCAAATGCGTCGCCAAAAAATTAAAGAAAAATATGGACTCTAGATGATATTAATTTTTAATGTTTTTTTTTATTTTTTTCAGTTATTTTTCTGTTTTTTTTTTTATTTTCAGCTTTTTTTTTTTCAGTTTCGGTTTTTTTTAATTTTTTTTTTCAAGTAATGTAATTTTTTTTAAATTAATGAATGTTATTTTATGTTTTAAATTAAAAAAAAGATAATTGTGAAATGATTGTAAAATGATTGAATGGGGCATTATGGGGCGTTATACCACTACACCACTTTTTCTATAATGCCCCCATGCTGACTAGGACGCCACATGGCGCAAAACGCCCCATGGTGGGGGCATTATAGTTGATCACCACTACACATGGTCTTAGAGCTAGAAGGCAGAAGCATTTAATAAAAATTAAATTATCTTTCTAACCCAACCCAAATCTAGCTAGCCCTTTCAAATCTGTCTTCACTCAATTTTTGCACCTTACCAAAAATTCATGGATTTGCCACCGACTACAAACAAATTGGTTAGTACGTAGTGAATACGAAAGTTCTATGATTTAACCTTTCGGGAGCAAAGATCATCCATGAGTCTACCAATTACACCTGAAGCTTTTACAAGAGGAGGATGTGTGAGAACCCATTTCAGCGTCTCGTCTGTCACCATATCACCCATGCCAACAAAACATGTTGCTATAAGCATATAACATCCACTACTCACTATTGAAATTGACATGTGCTCCTCTATTGTTGGGACATACTCCTCATAAGCCCATTTGGCTTCCACCATAAAGCTTCTAATAAACTCTTTCATCTACATGTGACAACAATATGTACCAAAAGCCTTTTAGTGCTAAAATAGTACGCGTGATGACAAATGACACACATTGAAACTAACAGATTCGATGGCATAGTTAAGACGGTATGCCTCCCCCTCCATGATTTCTTCCATTTCTTTATACGTATCCATGAGTGTTTGGTATGTTTGTTTCATGTATTCCGGAAGCATATCTATGCATGTTATTGACCACCTAGCAAGTGACTTCCTTGATTAGTTCCAGCATTCGAACTTAATGCTTTTATACACATAATATAGATCTATAGTGCACGCATTTACCTTTGAATCGCTTCAGTAAAGATCTTAAGTTCTTCGTATGTACCATAAACATCATAAGTGTCGTCAAGAATCGTTGCTATCGACGTTACTTTTGCTAAGAAAATTCTAGCATGTGTATATTTTGGCTCAAAGTATAGACCAAGTGCCCAAAAGTAACATTCAACTAATCTATCTCTTGTATAAGGTATATTGTTCGGGACATCAAGACGTTTCCACCACCTACAATAAATTAGCACACATGATAATGTGTGCACAAATCTATATATGTGTTTTTTTCGATTTCCTTTTTTCAAATCTTCGGTAATAATTCAAGTGTGTATATATATAGAGAGAGAGAGACCGGTTAATGTACAATATTCCTTAACGTACGAGCGTACGCTGTGAAATTACGCACGTTGTAAAACTCAAAACCCTAATCATGCATGTTGAAAAGACATAATCACACATGATTTATGTAACATGCTTCATTATATAATTATAATATGCGTGATTAGCAAAACACATTATTACTAGATTTATATAACCTGCTTCATTACATAATTATAACATGCGTAATTGTGTTTTTTCAACATGCGTGGTTAGGTTTGGATTATAAACGTACGTAATTTCACAGCGTACGCTCGTACGTTAAACAATATTGTATTTTACACTTTCCCTATATACATATATGTATGTATTCACTAAAAGGAAATTGATCGAAAGATGTGTTGGGGGAGTCTGTCTACATGTATACCTGGAAAGTTGGCTAAGCTCCTCCCTATGCAATGACTGAAGCAAGTTGAAATCTAACTTGGCTAGCTCAAGTAAAGACTTGTTATAAATATCTTGTTGCTCATAGAAAGGAATGTAACGTAAAGCCTCTAGTCTTGGCAACCTTTTTCGTATTGGTTGCTTTAGTGCCTCTTGTATATGTGTAGACAACGTAGAGTTGCTCACCATAAGATCCTTTACTATTTTGTTAAGATGGGTTTTTGTAAAAACAAGAGCATCGTCTAGTATAACTTCACCGTGCACGCTTAAGTATGTCGCTTCATACAACTCAAGTAAGCCTTGGACATCACTAGTTAACGATTCTTTAAATGACCCGTTTTCATCTTTATATTCATTAAAGATGTCTGTTTCAATTCATATCAAAGATGATCATTAATTCATTAGCTTCTTTTTTATACTTAATACAATTCGAATTCATGCTTACTCACCACATGATACATAGAAGCCTTGTTGTCGTAAGATTCGAAACCAAAGAGAAGGGCTCCCACCATTCCAGTCGTCTCCATACGCGTCATAAATTCGTTGGATTGCGTGATCAATCTCTTCTTCAAAAAGATAAGATACACCTAGACGTTGGATTGCATCAATGAGTTTTAACAAATTCGTATGTTCCGTTTGAACATCTAAAAATGACACTATATCTTTTTTTTTTTTTTTTTTTTTTTTTTTTTTGAACGGCCTATATCTTTTCTCACATCTTCCTTCAAATCTTTGACTCTTTGCTCAACCTCTACTTGCTTTGTAGTTTGCTACATTCAAACATTATTCACAGTTCAAATTTATTGTTAAAGAAACATTATCATTGTTTTTATTTAGTTCTAATAATAGTTTGTGTACCTTATCATAGTTGAGAAATTGATCCCCCCAAACACTAGGAGGAAAATTGGCAATGGGACGAATTACTCCCTCTTGTTTGATAGACATGGGAAATAAATCAATAATTAAAAGTTTTCACTTGATATTTGCATATACAAGAGTTAAACACACTATTTATAGAGCGGGATTGTCATGCATTGATTTATCACACCAAATGCAATTATTTCACAAAGATATTTATGAAAGTTGGATAGAGAAATTTTAAACTTGCTTGTTATGGTAATTAGTTTATAAGTGTAGGGTTCAAATGAGAAGAATTTTTTTGTAAGAATAAAAAAGAACAAACTTCAACCAATAATAATGTTTCATTTTACTTCATTTAATTTTTGTATTTAATATATGGGTGTAAGGGTATATTGGTAAAATAGATCACTAATTCTTAGTCTTCCTTTTTAATAGCTCACTAAATTAATTTTGTAATTTAATTAAAAAAATATATATATTTTTAAAGAAGAAAAAAATTAATTTAAATTGTAGGATAAATTATGAGGTGTGTAGGATGAATTACGAGTTGTGTAGGATAAATTTCAGTATGTGTAGGATAAATTTCAAAAACGTGTAGGATAAATTTTGATGTATCTAGGCAAAAATTTTAGTGTGTAGGATGATACTCTTTATGACTAATTAATTAGTCAAAAATAATAATAAATGAGATGAGAGAAAAACTATTTAATGTTTTACAATTGTACCCTTTATTCTTTTTCTTCTCAAATGAACTTCCCCCTAGTTTATAAAACTTACCATTTATATATAAGTTAACCTACTCATCAACTGGTAACAAGTATAAATTTCATTTATTTATTCCTTGTTATTTAGAGTACAAAATAACCATTTACAAACATGTAGATATATAAAAAAAAGACTATACATTTCTAGTTGTATAAAAATTACAAAGATGCACCTTATTCTTTTACCGGTATAAATTGGTTGTAACAAAATTGTCTCTACACTTTAGACTATTTGGTGTGGAGGAGCATTAAGTGTCACGAGCAGCCACGTCAGTATAAACAGATTTCCCCTTCAAGCCTTAAAAAATGCGGGGTGGGAGGGGCGTAGAGAGATACGTGGCAATCACATTTTTATATAATTTATGTTTAAAAAAAACAATAAGTAAACCCAATCAAAACTAGCCACCTCATCATCTTCCCTCCCCCACACCCATGAAGCAACCCACACCACCATCTCCATGCCATTTGGGGCGATGTGCCAGCGTTGGGGAAGCCCCGCGCCATCTTTTCTTCACGCCCACACCGTGTGGTCTTATGCAAATGTTTCTATGTTTAAAATAATCACACTTGTAAAACAAAGATAATACACACGTTAAACATATAATAAACCCAACTTCCACGAGCAATAAAATACCATGTTGGTACATGCTAAACATACTATTTTAGTGATAGAATTTCATCACTCACAAATATCCAATCAAGTTCTGTCATGTCATCAACCACTATTCTATCACTCACAAGCCTTTTTTAGTGGCGGTGGTTATCACTAGTGATGAAATTCCATCACTCACAACTTTTTAGTTTTATTTTTTAAATTAGAAATTAACAATAAAACACTAAATTATAAATTTCATTAAAATTAAAAAATAAATTACATAGCAAAATAAAAAACAATTAAATATTGGGAAAAAAACTTAAATTAAACGGGTGGCATCTCCCAACCCCATCTTTCGCACATTTCGCGCTTTTGTTGAATTACAACCGACTTAAACGGTTCGTCGAGATGGGCAATTAAAATTTATATAAAGAGGAGGGACCTGAATTGCAATTAAAGGAAAGCTATTTAAAAAAAAGCTAACAAAAGTTGAGGGACTAATTTGCACTTTTCATCAAAGTTGCTATTAATTCAATTGCATAAAACGACAAAACAATCTAAAAGTGAATTGTTTTCAATGCGTGATGATTTTAACGTGTTAAATAATTCACGCATTATATTTGTGGCGGCGGCAGTGTGCTTTTTGTTCCACGCGTGATGGGGTGGCCATCACGGACCACCCCACTCCCTTAGACAATTTTGATCCACTACATGTTACACGTATTTAAACACAGTAGATTACTATAAATACGGGGATCTCAATATAAAGTTTTTAAATATAATGTGTTTTAAAGTTTAGATGATTTAACATGTCACGGGTTAATGGGTTTATAATTCTACAACCCAAAGTTAAAATAAAAACCTCACAAAATACTTACAAAAAAATGTTAAAAGATTAAAAGAATAAGAACACTAAAGATCAAAAGTAATCCAGAAATACTACCTCTTCTTTTGCTTTTTGTGTCGTCGATTAGGACATTAGCCTTTCATAAATGGGTGGTTTACTTCATAGTAAATTCTACTAATACTATGTGTTGTGAATTAAAATACTTTTCAATTAACTAAGAAAAAATGCCTATATCATCGTCAAGTTACCACAGTTTCATTAACTAATTTTTTTGTTAACTAGGTGTTGTGTGTTAACTAAATATCACAATCATTTAACGATCATTATTGAATTATTTTTTACTTAATTAAAGATTAAAAATAAAATACATTTACAAAAACATAAAAACTACAATATTACGAACCAAACAATTACTCATCGTCCTTGAGTTCCTCGGCATTCGAACGATTAACCCATAGATGGTTAGTCAATACGCACGTAAAGCATCATGTGTTTCGTGACGGCGTAATTTTATAAGGATAGCCACTCGTTGTTTTGGGTTCAAAGTGGACTTCGGTAGCTCCAATCGCCTGGATCATAATCTTGACAAATTGCCTTACCCGAATCCTCTAGAATCATGTGATGTAGAATAATGTAAGCGTGCATAACATTCTTTAACTTTTCTTTCTCACATATTCTAGCAGGTTGGGCAATTATACCCTATTTTTTCTTCAAAATCCCGAACGCACGTTCAATATCTTTCCTTGCAGATTCCTGTTTTTTTGTGAAATATACTCGTTTGCGTCTAGTTGACTTGAGTATGCTTTCACAAACAAGGTCCACTCGAGATAAATATCGTCTGTAAGATAATACTCGTACTCATACTCTACATCACCAGCATAAAATGAAGACCCAAGTCAACGCCAATTATAATGTCGTCAAATAGTGGTGATTGTTCAACAACATTGATATGACTAAAGGTCGGTCTTCTCAAGTAACGCTTGCCATATAACGCTACAATACAGTTATAATCGAGTACTCATTCAAATATGTATAACAATAATATACTTTTTAACTAAACAATTAAAAAAAGAACATTAAAAGTGTACCATCACTAAAAAAAGTGAAGACTATTGTAGCACATTTTATCCGACATTTTCATATACTCGTCCCATGAGTCACTCGCAGTGTTGTACGCCATTTGACGAATTGCCGACATGCACTTATGTAATGGAGAAAACCTAGTTTACGACGTGCATCTTCTCATTGTTGGAAAAACATATAATTTTATTCTAAATCGCGTACAACTAGGAAGAATAACCGGCGGCACATTCGAAAGTGACGCCTAAAAGTTTTGTCATCATATAGTAGGTTTTCAAAAAAAATAATCGTTTACTAGTAGCTCATGAGCGGCTTCACGATCTCTTTAAAACAGAGCACGTCTTGTTAAAGATTCAGACGTGTCCTCTTCATCGATTAAAAGATCCACGTCCGCTTGAATCGTCGTAATGATTAAATCTTCTTCTGTATTTCGAATATCCATTTTGAATGTGGTATAGAAATGTGGAGTTTAGAAGTGATTTGGGTGAAATATGGTATGTAGAATGGGGTATAGTTATAGACTGTGTAAAAAAATATTTTTTTAAAATTAAAACCCAACCCAAGTTTCCACCCCTCCCCAACGACTAGTTTGACCAATCCAGGCCCACCATAAGGTCTAGAGGTGTTCAAAACTGTATATCCGAAAATTCGGATATTCGAAATTTTCGGATACCAAATTTCACTATCCGAATCCGTATCCGAAATGATATCCGAAAATTTGGATATCCGATCGGATAGTGAATCGGATATCTGAAAATCCATCTTTTTATTTAATTTTTAATTTTTTATTATTTTTTCATATCCGGAACCGGATATTTTGGATAGTTTTGGATATCTGAATATAAGTTTTCGGATATTTTTCGGATATTCGGATATCCGAAAAAAAAAATTTGGATATCCGAAATATCCGAAAAAATTTAAAATCGCTATCCGAATCCGAAAAGTTCGGATATCCGAATTTCGAATATCCAAAATTTCTGATATCCGAATTTTCGGATATTTTGGATTCGGATATCGGATATTTCAGATCGGATTTTCAGATACCGATAGTTTTAAACACCCCTAGGTCCCTCTCTCTCTCTCTCTCTCTTCACTCAACCAACACGTTCACTGGACACCCCTTTAACTCAACCTGTTAACGGGCGGCGTGGTGTTTCGGCCGTTAATGACGTGACGTGGCTTGTTAACACATCTCCGTTAACCGATAAGATACAGTTAATGTAGAACCTATAGCTAGCTGTAAAATAATTATACTGTGATAATATTATGACATTAGCCTTTTCATAAATGGGTGGTTGGCTTCAAATCAAATTCTACTAAGTAGAACCTATAGCTAGCTCTAAAATAATTAATATAGTGATAATATTATGAATTTTTTCCCAGCCAAGTAGCTTATAATTTTCTTTTCTTTTTTTTTCCTTTTTTTTTCTTTTTTTTTTAACAGAGGAAGAGGACAATTGCATTAATTACAGGCTCTAGCCCGAAGCTAGAACCAGCACATTACAATTTACACCATTACATTCGCCACATATCAAAATGGACAATTGCATTAATTACACTCCTCTAAATTAGTTAAGACGGTATGCCTCTCCCCCCATGATTTCTTCCATTTCTTTGTAATATGAACATTATCACCCTTCTTCACGTTAGTGCCATGTAATTAATCTTTAATTCACTATTTAAAACCACTATTTTAAGGGTGTGGTTATAACTCAAACCACTAGCCCCTTATTTATTTTAATTTATCTTTGTCTAAAGAAAAAAGAAATGATTTGTTGAAAAATGGAAAGGAGGACCATGGTTGCCATGGTTTAATCCATGCAACCCATGATGGATCAATCAAATGGATGGTGTAGCCTTCCATTTAGGGGTGTGAATTTCTGACACGACCTGAAAACCGGACACGAACCTAACACGAAATTTGCGGGTTTAGGTTTAGTCTAAACGGGTTCGGGTCAATTTCGGGTTGAACCTGCAAACCCGTTTAGGTTAACGGGTCGGGTTCGGGTCAACCTGGTCGGGTTGGCAGGTTGACCCGTTTAACACATTTATACTATTTTATATTTTTTACAATATTTTTTATGTTATAAATTAAATGGGGTGTGTATTTTATGCTATGATTATAACTTTAAAAGAGAAATTAACATAGATTTTATAATTTAAATATGATATTAATATATACGTTTGTGTTTTTAAGTAATTGTAATTGTATTATATAAATTTCAGAAAAAAAAATTAAAAAATTCGGGTTAAACGGGTTCGGGTCAACCCATGAAACTTCGGGTCGTGTTCGGGTTCATATTTATGATACGATTTTCGGGTTCGGGTCGGGTTCGGGTTCATGTAAAATTTTCGGGTTCGGGTCGGGTTGAACCCGCCAACCCGTTTAACACCCCTACTTCCATTCATGTTCCTAAGTGGCAAATCATGTCCCAACCATGACCCACACACCCTATAGCCTAAGTATCCATGAGTGCTTGGTATGTCTGTCTCATGGATTGCAGAAGCATATCTATGCTTGGTATGTCCGTCTCATGGATTGCGGAAGCATATCTATGCATCTATAGTGAAAGTGTAAAATATAATATCCCTTAACGTACAATACATACAAGATGAAATAATAACATGCGTGATTAGTTTTATAACATGCGTGATTAGGATTTTACACCGTGCGTGATTTCTGATTTTGTACATGCGTGATTATGGTTTTCAACATGTGTGATTATGTTTTTTCAACATGCGTGATTAGGGTTTTGAGTTTTATAACTTACGTAATTTCATCTCGTACGCATTGTACAATAAGGAATATTGTACGTTAATCAACCCCTATATCTATATATCCATTTTCTATGTTATTCATATTGTAGCTATTTGAGACATTTTCATAGTTCTTATGTTAAATGTAATTGATTAAGTTTTTTTTTTTTTGAGTAAACTGCCATTTTGGTCCCTGAGGTTTGGCAAGTTTTACCACTTTAGTCCGAATTTCAAACCTATTGTCATTTTGGTCCCCAGGTTTCGTTTTTGTTGCCATTTTGGTCCAAATTTCAAATTTGGCCAGATTTCCCAACTTAAACCCCCCTGTTTTGTCCTTTTGCTCAGGGGTATTTTTGTCATTTTAGGCTTTATTTTAACTGATTATCAATTTAATTTAATAAAACTAAATTATTTCATCTTCCCCAATATGAAACTCAGTCTCTCTCTCCTCTCTCTCTCTCTCTCTCTCTCTCTAAACTCACCAGCCTTAACATCCATCATCTAACACAGTATCATCTCCATTAACCACGCCTCTAAACAAAAGACCCAAAAATCAACTCCAACATTCTCTCCGGTGATCTTTCTCCCCACAAAACCCTAACATTTACCCCTACTGCCGACAAATCCACTATAATCCTGTTCAACTCACTCAAATGGATCGGAATTGGATGGAGAGTCCGGTGTACACCCGGCAGTGGAGCAGCACTGGTTCATCTTCTCCGGCGATGTCACCGGTGAACAGTTAGAGAGAGAAACAAAGGGTTTCGTTTCGCTGGTGAACAGTTAAAGAGAGAAACGAAGGGTTTCACTTATACCGGAATCACCCACCACCACCGTCTCCCCTCCACCACGGTACACTCACCACCACCGTCTCCCCTCCACCACCGTACACCCTCCACACCGTACACCCACCACCACCGTACACCCTCAATACCACAGCCTCTACCCTCAGCCGGCGTTGAAGCCCTAGTATGCCGCCTATATCCTCAGATCTAGTATCAGAAACCGCATCAATCCACCTAAAAATGCACAGGTAGTTATCGTCATCTAACGAACCCTTATTTTCACATCGAAACCCTTTCATTCCCTGTTTTCTCAGCCAAATAAACCTCCATTGCCGATAAAACCCTGATTGCTGATAAAACCCCCAGTTGCAGATCTGTTTGTTATCGAAAATTGAAGGATTGCAGGTCTGGGATCTTTTGGATTGAACATTCAGAGATGAAGTTGTTGTTGTGTGATAGTAGTTGCAGGGAGAGAGAGAGAGAGAGGGGGGGGGAAGATGTGTATGAGAGAGACGGGTTAGTTGTTTATATATAATTGGTTATATATAATTTGATTAGTTATATATATATTTATTTTTAATTAATAATTAGTTATAATAAAAGTATAATGACCAAAATGCCCCTGAAGAAAAGGACAAAACAATCCGCTTTCAACAGTCAAAATAGGGGGGTTTTGGATTTTGGACTAAAATGATAATAAAAGTGAAACCATAGGGACTCAGATTTAAAAAGTTTGAGATTTAAACTAAAATGGCAAAAGTGCCCAAACCACATGGACCAAAATGGCAGTTTACCCTTTTTTTTTCTTTTTTTATAAGGTGTGGATTACTCGAGAATGTCAGGAGTTCTAGCATACGTTGTCTTAACCTGGTCCGCACAAGTGAGCCCGCTCACACAATAAATCCCCGATTTAATACCCCTCAAAGAGAAACCCCGATCATCCATACTCGAACCTGAGGCCTGGAGGGAAAAACTCACCCAGGCTCACTATAGGTGGAACTTAAATACTCGTGGTCACCACTAGAGCACTAGTGGAGCACTAGTGGTGATTAAATGTAATTGATTAATAGTTACCCAATAGATACCCCATGGGTGGTTACCACCATATTTAGTTATTTTTTAAATTACCAAGAGTATTTTGGTCATTTGACAATAATTAGGCCCGGTTTTGGGCATGGGTGAGATGGGCGACGGCCCAAAGCCCCGACTCCCGGGAGGCCTGAAATTTTAACTTAAGTCACAATAAACACATACTAAAACTTCTATCCAAACACCAAGTACTCATGTGCTACTACTTCTAGTCAACATGAAAACCAGCCATGTTAATTTTCAAGCAAAAATTCAAAATTTTGAAGCTATGTGACACAAAATTAATGAGCTCAAACTATAGTATTCCAAACTATCACAAAAAAAAAAAAAAAAAAAAAAAAAAAAAAAAAAAAAAATCCAAATTTGAAACAAATACAGAGAGCTTGCATCATTCAGTCCTTGACATCATTAACACCTTCTGTAGAAATCTGGAACCTCGCTTCCGCTTCCGCTAAACACGGGGAACTAATTACTTTACAAATCCGTTCTTCTCCCCTACCTTTCCTCAAAGCCAACCTGTGGTCAACATACGCCACGTTAAATCCCACCGACGGCTAAAACAGGTGGCAATTGGTAGCATATGTACATACCTGGTTGTAGAAGCGTGAGCCATGATGTTACCACCAATCGGTTTGATTTGAGGGCCAGCAAACATGGCAGAACCATCTACTTGAGCCACCACTTGATTAGTGATCACCACAGCTACTCCAAACTAATCAAAAAAGTTGATCAGTACGCGTAGAATTACCAAGCAAATGTTTAAAGTGTGTTTGGATACGACATGATGAAATATTACCTCGTCTGCCAGCTTCTGAAGGCTCCTCAAGAACTTTGCAAGATGCATCTGACGGGCCGATAGTTCCCCTCTACCAGAGAAATCAGTTCTATAAAGGGCCGTTGCACTGTCCACTATCATAAGTGCAAACCTTCAAACCATAACAGAATTTATTAGCCACTAATATATGGTAACCACATTCGAAAAATATGTACAACGCACGTGAAAGTATGAGGCTATGTTGTTGCCGTAATTAGAACACTCGGAAAAGATTTAAACATTATTTTAGAATATGTCAGTCTTGTTAAGATCTGTTCGATTCTGTATGCACGTATGCAAACGGCAGCCCGTATTCTATATACACTTAAAAGGCTATGTCGCCTGACCACTCCGACATAGCCATTTTTCCTCTTATGAGTGGTCAAAATAATTTTTCGCTTTTAACCCTTAACTTTTCTAATTTACATGTTTAGTCCTTCTATTATAACTATCATAATATACATGTTTAGTCCCTCTACTTAATAAACTTTATTCCTCATTAGTTAACTTTGCTAATATATATGTTTAGTCCCTCTACCTAATTTACGTGTTTAGTCCTTCTATTATAACTATCATAATATACATGTTTAGTCCCTCTACTTAATAAACTTTATTCCTCATTAGTTAACTTTAAAAATATATCGGGTGGTTCCGTTGGTGGCACGATGATACTCCAGTGGTCCGTCAGTGATCCAAATTTGCCGTTCAAAAAAAATATACATGTTTAGCCCCTCTAGTTCTACTTTAACTTTGATGTCCTTCTACTCTAGCTTTCCTAATATACATATTTAGTCCCTCAACTTAATAAATTTGATTCCCCATTAGTTTACTTTGCTTATATACATGTTTACGTTTTCTAAATACTTTTCTAATTTTTCCAGTCAATGTAAGACACGTGTCGACATACTTTTGTTTCGGATCAAAAATCAGGTCGCCCCGCCGCGAAGCGCGGGTGCAACACCCTAGTTATGTCAAATAAGAATACATAAAGACTTAAAGAAGAAAACCTGGTTTCAACCATCATGGAAGCCGCTTCAAGCAGCAGCCGTGACTGATGATCTGTGTTGTAAGCTCTTGCATACGCTACATTCTCTAATACATCATTACCATTCAACCCAAACCTGCAACATAAAAAAAACGTGATTAAAAAATGTATCAAATAAGTTAAAAAAACATGCTGATCTTGACGACGATGTCCACTACCTGTCGGCGATCTGTAAGAGTCTTTGCGGCCTGAATGAACCTTCAGCATCGATGTACATCGCCTTCCCTTCACCACCACCTTGATCTAACGGAAGCTGAAGATAATAATTAATAAAACCAAAAGTCATCACATTTGTTATCTTAAAGGTTTAAAAGAGCGGAAACGAGTTTCGAGGCGTTTTCCCTTCGCCTCACAGAGCGTAAGCCTCGGGGCGAAACGAGGCATAAGGCCGAGGCGGTATTAATAAATAAATATAAAATTATATATATCTTATAAAAATAATAATACTAACTAATTTCATCATCAGGTTCATCAAAATCACCAAAAACATACATAAAAAAGACATGGAATGCTGGAAATTGACACAAAAAGTCAAAAACATCAAAAACAACTATGAAAATCCCATGAGGCGCACCTGAGGCGCAACCTTTCTTAGCGCCTCAACCCCTCTGAGGCGCATATGTAGTAAAAACCCCCATGAGGCGCGCCTCAGACTCGTTTTTTGGCCGTTTCGCCTCAAGGCGCGCCTTGAGGCGCACGCCTCAAGCGTTTTTTAAAACCATGGTTATCTTTTGTAAGACACACGTTAATTCACAATAGTCAAAAAACACATTCTTACTTGGCAAGTTACGCATAGAGTGTGACAAAGCTGAGTCTTCCCAGAACGAAACTCGCCGTATAGTTCAGTAATAGATCCGGTTTCAATTCCTCCTATTAAAAAGCACACAATGTAATGTTTATAACTAAACATGTATTGATTCGTTATTCGTTAAGACGATTATAACACTAAAAGGTGCATACCATCTAATATCTTGTCAAGTTCTCTAGACCCGGAAGATATCTGAATTATTTCCTGTCTTTGCGCATGAAGCTGTCCCGCACTAGTAAACCCCAAAGGGACCAGTTTCGAAGCTGTCGAAACGCAAAACGAACACACGTTAACTTCAAAGATTTCCGTAAAACTACACCACGAGAACAAGAACAACAAAATCAGCATCTTTGCATACCTGCTTCAACAATCTTATCAACTTTAGCTTCACTAATTCCTTTGATTTGCAGAAGCTCTTTTCGAGGAGAGTACGCTACAGATTCAACTGTACATAAACCGGCGTCTTTCAGTTTCTTTATGTCAAGAGCAGCAATTCCAGAAGCCTTTAGAATTTAATCAAACTTAAAGTTAGTCTTTATAAACCACCCATTAATCTGAATTGACCAGTTTAGTCAAATCTTGAAAAAACCCATCAAGAAACACAATATATAATTCCATCAATGTTGATAAGAATAAAAATTATCAAAAACCCATAATGTTGTTGTGGGTTTTAATCTTTATCAAACACCCACAAATCTAAGTTGACCAATTTAGTCAAATCTTGAATAACCCCATTAAAAAGCACAAGATATAATTGAAAATTTGAAACCCTAGTATCAAAACAATACCATAATCAAGAATTAAGGAACAGAACAAGACATTTATCGGGTAAATTCAAATACCCATTTCGAAATTTCGATGAGGAACCCTAATTTTGCGGAAAATGATTTGGGGGAAGACGAAAACGAAACAGAAACAAGTATAAATACAAACACCATTGATCGAACTGAAAGAAACCCGTATGAAGAAGCCTGATATGAGTAAGATGAAGTAAAGAAAGATAGGATTGGAGTGAAGAGATATAAGGGTATGTATACCTGAAGTTGTTCGACTGGAAAAGGGCCATGTTGCATATCATCTAATTGTTCATCGTCCTGCTGCTGCTGTGGTTCTTGGACTGTCCTCTGGTTTCTTTGCCTCTGCTGCTCCATGGGTGAGATTGAATTGAGATCAGATGAAGAAATTGTTTCCGAAATCAAAGAAACGGTGCCGAAGCAAGATGTGTTTCAAAGGGGTTTCAGGCGCCAATTTAAGGCGTACGCAGGAAGTATCCAATATTTCAAATTAACTCCATAGTTGAGATTGATTTGAGTACAAAATTAAAAAGTTTAACGTTGTGAGTATAAATCTATAACCATTTGAGTCTATTTTTTTAACACCGATAAAATTTCAAATTAACTCCATTCGTTGAGATTGATTCGAGTACAAAATTAAAAAATTTAACGTTTTAAGTATAAATCTATAACCATTTGAGACTATTTTTTTAACACCGATAAAATTACTTTATGAACTCTTGTCAAATGACCAAAATATCCCTAAAACGTAGGAACTCAAAATGTAATTTACCCTAATATATATATTCATCATCCGCACACCACCACTAAGATTACTCTTCGTCATCTCTCTCTCTCTCTCAACCACACCAAACAAAAAATCAGCTTATCTCTCTATTTAAACCACCTCCATCACATCACTACTATAGCCACTGCCATGTCCTCTCTCTTCTCCATCACCGACCAACTCACCACCACCCAAAATCACCACTGTCAGCCACTGAACACGTGCCACCACCCACACCTGCACACCACCACCGCACCTTCACCACCACTCCACCAACACAATCGCACCATCACTCACCTGCTACCACCCATCTACTACAATTGCACAACCATCACACCTTCACTTTCATCGCCACCGCATCATCACTCACCTGCCATAGCCACACAACCACCACCGCACATCCACCACTATCACAAGCACCACCAGATGAACACCCCTTACTATATATGTTTTGCTACATCACTTGGTATTTTATTATATTATCGTATAATTTTGAAATTTTCTATTACGAGAGTAATAAATATATAACATTACAGTATACAATCGTGGAAATGATAATTGGAACACTTGTATGTACCCTCTCTACACAAGTCATTTTCCTTGTTCTTTTTATTTCAATTTTAACTAATAAAATAACAGTTATTTTGCGCATCATTCACGTTGTTAATTTTCATTCAATAATTCATCATTGATAGTGGCAGCCACTTGTTTTCTGATCTTCTGATCTGAATCTTGGTCTTTTTAATAGGTAAATCTTCTAAAAGGAATAATAACAATTAACAAAGCGATGAAAGACTATATATGCAACAAATGAGGTTTGATCTTATGTCAAGTATCAATGTAATGTGTGTAACTTATGGTTAAACCAGGACTGATTGAAGAACATGAATCATGATTTAAGCCTTAAGGACAACTTTGTTTTCATTCTACTATTTGGGCGTTAAAAGTTAACTGATAACCGATAAGCCCGATCTTATAAGCCCGAACCCGATTAACAGTTAAACCTGAACCTGATATAGTTAATTGGGTTGGTTATCGGATAATATTTTCACCACTGAAAACCCGAAGAATCCGACCGGATAACCAAAGAACTAACCCGATGAACACCCCTAATCATCACTCACCTGCCATAGCCACACAACCACCACCGCACATCCACCACTATCACAAGCACCACCAGATGAACACCCCTTACTATATATGTTTTGCTACATCACTTAGTATTTTATTATATTATCGTATAATTTTGAAATTTTCTATTACGAGAGTAATAAGTATATAACATTACAGTATACAATCGTGTTAAATGATAATTGGAACACTTGTATGTACCCTCTCTACACAAGTCATTTTCCTTGTTCTTTTTATTTCGATTTTAACTAATAAAATAACAGTTATTTTGCGCATCATTCACGTTGTTAATTTTCATTCAATAATTCATCATTAATAGTAGCAGCCACTCGTTTTCTGATCTTCTGATCTGAATCTTGGTCTTTTTAATAGGTAAATCTTCTAAAAGGAATAATAACAATTAACAAAGCGATGAAAGACTATATATGCAACAAATGAGGTTTGATCTTATGTCAAGTATCAATGTAATGTGTGTAACTTATGGTTGAACCAGACTGATTGAAGAACATGAATCATGATTTAAGCCTTAAGGACAACTTTGTTTTCATTCTACTATTTGGGCGTTAAAAGTTAACTGATAACCGATAAGCCCGATCTTATAAGCCCGAACCCGATTAACAGTTAAACCTGAACCTGATATAGTTAATTGGGTTGGTTATCGGATAATATTTTCACCACTGAAAACCCGAAGAATCCGACCGGATAACCAAAGAACTAACCCGATGAACACCCCTAACTATATCACCCCCAACAAATCAACCCCTTTCACCTCAAAAGTCTCTCCCCCATTCCCCCCCCCCCCCCCCCCTCTCAAGATCCTCAACTTTAACCCCACATTTTTTTAACTCAACTTTAACCCCACATATTCTATTTTTTTCATTTATACCATTCAACCACATAAACTTTTAGAAATCATTCATAAAAACAATTATTATCATTATTATTCATGTTTAGTATTTCAAATAACATAATTTTGAGACTTATATATAAGTTATTAAGTAACAAAAAACAAGTTTATTTAGAAAAAACTTATTAAAAATGTATCAATTATGTTGACGTCTGCTCGATAATAATATAGCACCAGAGAAACAAGATATGTAATAACTGTCCATAATACAAATCTATTTTTCGAAATCGATAAGTAAAATCAAGAATTATAACTATCCGTAATTCATTTCATATTAAATTTATTTGGTTAATTATATAGTAAGTATTCATAATTAAATTTATATTAAATTTTTAAAAATATAAATTTTTATATCATTAGTTAATGAAGAGAGAGATGGAAAAACAAAATTTAGGTGGCTTAGACTATCCACATCAAGGATGTTTGTAGGTGATTCTTGGCCTATGTGGAGGGCATTTGTGAGAGGGATGAATTAGTGGGTGTTGTAGAGGATGACATGAAGGGTGTTCATTCTTAGGGGACCCGGGGTGGTTCACTAGTGATGGGTTCTAGTGATGGGAGCACCCAATCAAATCATGCCATGTCAGCACCCAATATTCTAGTGATAGTGATAGAAATGTAGTGGGGGTGGTATCACTAGTGATGGGGATTCCAATATACAAGTATTAATGCACAATGTACAAGTCATACCCTATCAAAACTTAAAAGTTTAACGCGTAATGGTGGTAACGCGTTATGTTTATAACGCGTGGTGAAAGAGGTGGCGGCGGTGTACGATTTGAGTTTAACGCGTGATACTATACGATCACGCAGGTGCCCCGTGTGCTCTTAAGGATTCTTGGGGAAGAATGGGAGAATGGTGGGTCTTTTTTTTTTTTTAGTTTAAATTTAATAAAATAAAAGCTGATGTGGCATGCGGATTAGACTATTTGTAGAAAGGATAGCCGCGGATAGTCTTAGAATTATACTATGCGAAACAACTGACACTTGTGATCCTTTTAAAAGAAAGTTTAGTTAAAGATGAAAATGTAAATAGGTGAAAATAGCGTCAAAGCGTACAAACTTGTATAATTACCATCCAAACACATTTATATAATCTTAAAAACAAATGTCGGTGGTTGTACCATCAAAAGCCACCGACATTTATTTGTTTATATTAACAACTGAAAGCAAAACAATCAACAATCAAATGCTTGGATCAGGTGGCTGGCCCATGAACTCTTATCAGTTCCATCCCGGGTTCGAATCCCCTTATTCATTTTTTTTGTTTTCTTTTTCCTTACTTTTTTATTTTATTGTTATATATTATATTATTATATAACTATTAATATTAATTAATATATTTTCTTATTGTATAGTAACATGTGCTTAAGAGGTTTTCTTTGTTTAAAGGATTTTGTACATGAGGATGAGGCTTTGGTTGATGTACATCGTTTATTTAACTTTAATTCAAATCAGCTAAACATTTTAAAATAAATTTGAAAACGTTTATAGTTTTTAGTTTTCTATTTCTTTTACTATACGCGCACACTGAAAACGATTGAGTTCACACCCGCAATAACGCACGAGTCACACCCAAAAACGATTGAGTTCACACCCGCAATAACGCGCGAGGATTAATAGTCAAACTTTTGACATAAAAACTATTAATCCTCATCTTTAAGTACGTTACACATTCATTTGTAACGTTTGGTTATGAACAAATTGACCGGCAACCTTTTCTACTTAATAACTTGACACCTCATTTTATCTAAATTACTTTTAAGGTTATACACCGTAACGTGTGACACAATATTATACTTTTTTTAATCTATATCTAACCACGTTAATAGCTAAATTAGTTTTACGACTTTACACCGCTGTCTAAATTATCTTTACAATTTTAAACTGCAACATCCAAGATATTATACTCTTTTTATTATCTATGTATAATGATATTAATGTCACAAACGTAACGTGTGTAACAAAGTCAAAAACGTGTAACATCAGGTACGGACACCACACGTTAATGTCATCATCGTTACGCGTGTAATGAGTTGACAAACACGATGTTGCCGCTGCAACGCGCGGCATGGGTCCAAATTCTAGTACATAACCTGTTTTCATGTTTGCAGGCGTGGTTTTTTTTTTTTTTTTTTTAAACTTATTTGATCTAAAATATTTAAATTTTACCATTAATTAATGGGGAATTAACCTGCAATAATCTCACCTAGACCTTATTGGCCATTAATAATCCCACCTCAGAATATTCCCCCCACCAGTCCCACCTTTCACATATTTTTCCTACAATGGTCCCCCGTTAAAAAAAACTTAACGGAGTTAAGTTTTTTTCCAAATTATAAACAGATTTTTTAGGGCTCCAAACGATAAAAACGACGCTTCAATTCGGGTGTTTAAATTTCCAATGGACTCGTATCGTCGTTCTAATCAAAAGCCCTAAAAAATCTGTTTGTAATTTGGAAAAAAAGCTTAACTCCGTTAAGCTTTTTTAACGGGGGACCATTGTAGGAAAAATAGGTGAAAGGTGGGACTAGTGGGGGGAATATTCTGAGGTGGGATTATTAATGACCAATAAGGTCTAGGTGGGATTATTACAGGCCAATTTCCCTTAATTAATCTATACATGTAACATTAGTTGATTATATTTGTTATTTGATCTACAATAACAAATTTTCACAGGCATTCACCTCCACTCCTATGTCAAATTTCAAACCTTCTTATTAAGAGTTAACACACACTCATTTTCCCACACCAACAAACTCCTACACACACACACACATATATATATATATATAATATTTTTATTTGTTAGTGAGAGAGGAGGGCCCCACCCTCGGTCCGCCGGGTCATCTGCGACTCCGGACGGGAAGACGACAATGGTGAAGTCCGGTGTTTCCGTCGTCAGCATGCTTCGGACGTCGGCACCTTAGTACCATTGTAGGTGCTTGTTTTTAATGTTAGCTAGTGATTAACCAACCATCAATGTTATGCAACCATACAATTAGCAACTCTAGCAACAACAAAAACAAACATGTCTATCAACTACTATGAAACATGGTTCATAACCTCTACATGTATACACATACATATATACATCATCTTCCTTACCTTAACTAGCTGTAAGTCCCTAGACGAACCGGTACACCCGTACTTTTCAACCAACTTTCACCTTGTATAAACCGCGCCACCGTGTACTTTTCCGCCTCTTCCTTCTTAAACTCCTTCTGATAACCACCCCATTTCACCCTCTCTTTCACTTTAGAACCACCACCAATATTGTCATACTCCGCGTAATATACCGTTTCAACCCCAACACCACCTTCCCCTTCCAACCAACCCGCCGGATGAATAAAGTCACTAATCTCCGATTCCATCACGATTGTTCTAGAGTATTCTTTTCCCGGCCGCCCAAGGTAACTCTCGATCTTCTTCTTTACCGGCTTTAGAGTGTCGTCTGCGGTTATCTTACATTTCTGTAACACGATCCCTGTCGTTTCGTGTTTGTCGACTCTACTCTGAGCGGTTATCGTGTTCTGTTGATTATCCATCGGCTTCCTTACAATAACTTCACACGTTTGGAACACGGCAGCAGCATCTCCGAATATGAAATCGACCGTCCCCATAATGTCGCACCCGCGGTAAAACTGGCGGTGTGTTTGTACGTATAATGTTTCTTCGTATCCCTCTATACGACAGTTTAGGAATATCGAACGGTCGGATTGCACTCTCAGCGCAACGGCTTGATGCTTTTCGGGTCCTGCTGTGTTTCTGAAACCCATTGACTGAGCCATGAATCCTTCCCCTACAGCCGCTGCATGCATATTCATATCGTATTCCTTAATTAGCGACACAAAACTGAATTAGCGACATGATAGGGGTTAAAGTTGGTACCGAATGTCGCTGTTAGAAACGTCGGAACTCCGTCTGCAAAGTTTTTGTTTCCGGTAACAATTGTTTTCTGCGACCCTTCACCGTACATTGTGATGTTAACCATATCTTTAGTAACGACGACATTCTCTTCGTACACTCCCTTTTTAACGTATATCACATACCGCCCTTGATAACTGTCAGGTAACGCCTCGAGTGCTTTAGAAATGGTCGCGAAATCGCCTGAACCATCTTTAGCAACGGTTACATTCGGAGCCAGACTTGGAGCATCGGCTTTTAGTAGCCTTCGCGTTTCTAAAGTCATCCATGACGGGAGGTCGGGCCGGTCTGTTAGAAGACGACGGTGGGAAGCGGCTGCGGGTGGTGGTGCGACTTTCTGAACCGATGAAAATATGGCTAAAGAGTTGCTTGTGAGTTCTTTGGTGGTTTTTAAAGCCTGTTCAATGCTAGTCTTAGTAGCATCTTCCGTAACCGCATCAATGCACGTTTGCTGATAAGTGATCACCGCGCTCAACCAGGTGCCTAAATCCGGAGATCCGGCTGCGTTTTGTGAGTGATTGAAGTCGCTTTGCGCACCCTCGAGAACTTGCTTGCACACGTCGAATGTAGCTTTTTGTTTCTCGGGTGCGGTCTCAACTTTCATTAATTTGGATGTTTGTGTAATGGCATTGTTGAGTTCATCGGATGCTGCGGATACAGCCGCCTTCACAAAATCATCGGGACCGGGTAGTCCCGATAGTTTGGAACTTAACGATTTCTCGAGGCGGCTTTCGCATGTTTCTTTGTAATCGGTTGTTTGGCATATCGTTTTAACGGCCTTTTGAGTTTGCAAAACCTTTTGGCCGTCGATTCCTTTGTCTTTAGATGCACCGGATGAGTTGTCTTTATTTTTATCGTTGCCGGAGGTGGGTTCCACGTTATCCGCACCATCATTAGGGTCGTCTGTCTGGGAGCTGTTGAGGAATATTAAAAACGCCGCAACAGCTCCTGAAAGAAGCAAAATGGCTACGACGACACCGATGATGATTTTCTGTTTCAACCTTTGTTTTCTTTCAAGCCTTCGACGTTCTGAAATTTGGTCGAAATCTTGAAACGCCATGATTTAACGTTGTGAATCTAAAATCAACGTATCTTCGTTTGATCTCTGCCTTGGGTTATATCCAAGGCAGAGTCCACAAGATGTCAAAATCTTTTAGAAAAAAACAAAAGTTGGAAGCAATTTTATATAACTTTCTTCTTAATTTTGAAAGAATTTGCTTATGGGGGTTTTTGTTTGTTTTTTGTTCATATGAAAACCTTCTAACAAATTTTGTTTAGTTGTGGGCAGGAGGATTTTGAGGGCCTTTTTTTCTCACCCATTGCTTATATGACTTGATCAAAATTTCCTTTTGTTGGTGACACTAGATTGTAAGAAATATAATGAGTAAATTACGTTTTTAGCCCCTGTGGTTATATCACTTTTACTATATTAGCCCAAAATAAGAATTTTTAACATATTTGCCCCCATGGTCTCTATAACTAACCATTTTGGCCCCTAAGTCTAGGGATCATGGGGGCCAAAATGGTTAGTTATAGAGACCATAGAGGCCAAAATGGTTAGACTTAGGGGCCAAAATGGTTAGTTATAGAGACCATGGGGGCAGATATGTTAAAAATTCTTATTTTGGGCTAATATAGTAAAAGTGATATAACCACAAGGGCCAAAAACGTAATTTACTCAAATATAATCGTAAGGACCGGCCGATTAGCCGAAAACAAATCAAAGAAAAACCTTCGGTTCTAGAGTGTATCGGTTCGGTTTCGTTTATACATTCACAACATCGAGTTCACGACAGTAAACGAAAAGCCCAAAAACGAAGGCCCGTTTCTCAACTTGGCCCGATTAGGAAAAGCCCAAAAACGAAGGCCCATTTCTCGGTTAAGCGAACTTTTTTATAGAATAACAGATAAACCGAAGAGTAAACTGCCATTTTGGTCCCTGAGGTTTGGTCACTTTTGCCACTTTAGTCCAAAACTCAAACTTTTTGCATTTGGGTCCCTGTGGTTTCGGTTTTATTGCCATTTTTGTCCAAAAATAAATCAGGTCATATTTGTCTTATAAAATCCTGTTATTTTATCCTTTTCCTCAGGGGCAAAATGGTAAAAAAAAATTATAAATAAATACCAGATTTTATAAGACAAATATCACCTGAATTGCCCCTGAGGAAAAGGACAAAATTGCAGGATTTTATAAGACAAATATGTCCTGATTTCATTTTTGGACTAAAATAGCAATAAAACTGAAACCACAGGGACCCAGATGCAAAAGGTTTGAGTTTTGGACTAAAGTGGCAAAAGTGACCAAATCTCATGGACCAAAATGGCAGTTTACTCTAAACCGAAACCAAAAAACAACCGAACCGATTGGTTTTATATGTTCAGTAACCGAAACTTTCAGTTATCATTCGGTTATTGGTTAGAAGCAGACCGAACCGTGAACTGGGGCAAACGGGGGCATTCGGATTCATTTTGAAGCGAGTGAGTTGTACAAACAAATGACACATTACATTCTCAATACAATCACTGCTACATGATCAAAATTTTGAATAATTTCCAAGAACAAGATACACACAAAACCTAAACAAGTTTTTCATGGCAAACAAGTGAGCGGAAATGGATGATCAAGCCGAGGCTAATAACCAAAACATAACGTGAGAAGATATGGCTATAAAGAACCAGGTGATGAAAGCCATAGCTATCGAGATCTCAAACCTGCTACACGGTAGATGCATTTTAGGGTTGGTGCAGAAATGCAAATCTCTTGCGTAAAGTACGACAATCCCAGCTGAAGAACACGCAGCGGCAAGCGACAACGTAGCCGTCACCTGCATTTGTGCCACAATCCCGGCTGAACATTAATAAAAATTTAAGCTTTTGGTAACTCCTTGTTCATTATCCAAGTGTGACAAAATGAAAAATCATGCAAAAAAAAAAAAAAACGTATATGCATCCATAGAAAGAGGCACCAGTAGGGGTGCAAACAAGCCGAGCTACTCGAGCTCGGCTCGAAAAAAAGCTCGAACGAGCCGAGCTTAAACGAGCTCGAGCCCGAGCCTAAAAACAAGATCGTTTAGTAAACGAGCCCGAGCCCGAGCCTAAAAACAAGATCGTTTAGTAAACGAGCCCGAGCCCGAGCTTATCTTATCGAGCCCGAGCCGGCTTGCGAGCCTAATCGAGCTTTCTATATATATATTTTTTATTAATATATTAAACATATATTTACATAATAATAATTACCATTTATATAAATATAAAAAATAACTAAATTATATGTATAATAATAATTATAATTAATATAAATTAATTAATAAATACTAAACGAGTCGAGCCCGAGCTTGAATAATTACCTTCGAGCCGAGCTCGAGCTCGAGCTTTCATATGTTAAACGAGCTCGAGCCAGGTCGAGCTCGGGCTCGGCTCGTTTGCACCCCTAGGCACCAGTCTCCAGCCACTATTAAGAGCTATTATTAAATATATCCCGGAAAAACTTGAGGCTTTACATTGAACTTTCAAGTGAAAATTGTTGTGGATACATGAGGGGCGTTCAATACAGAACCAATATTAAGTAGAAACTATGTGAACCGCATAAACGCTTAGTACCTTTTCGCTTTAATGTGAACACATTAAATTGGTTTTGTATTGAACACGTTACACGCTCCTAACAATAACATACAGTGTCTCAATATTGCTATCAAAATGATATGATGAGGTAAGCAAAAGCATATAAAACGTTTAGTGAACGGATACGACACATACCCAATCGCCAACCACAAACAAGCTGACCAAGACAGCATTTTGAAGGTCTTTCTTGATCCTAAGAGCGTAGACATCAAGACAAGCTAGCCCAAAGCTCCACAACACTTGAAGCCCCATCGATGCAATTAAATAGCTGCAACAGAATAAGACATATGTTGGTTAAGCATCGTAATCAACAAGCCATTAATTGCAATATAACCACCAAAATAAGGAAAAAAATTAACAAACAAGACATCCTTATTTATTGCTAAAATCCTATCTTCTAAAATAAAATCCACATCATAAAATCTTGTTAAACCACCATACACTAAATCCCTTCTTGCATTTACACACACCCAAAACAAATCTTTGACTTAAAGATTCACCCAACAAAACACAGAACACTCACAAAACAACAAAGATTACAGAATCTAAATAAAAATGTAATCTTGACACATCCCCTAAACAAATTACACAAAATCTTTCCATAAACAGCATACCAGAATGCAGTGTAGCTCACATAACACTCACAAAAAAAAAAAAAAAAACAAAAAAAAAAAACAAAACAAAAAGATAACAGAAATGAAATAAAAATGTAATCTTGACACATCCCCTAAACAAATTACACAAAATCTTGAATCCTAATGTTATAAATCTTTCCATAAACAACAGCATACCAGAATGCAGTGTAGCTTACATACACTCACAACAACAAAAAAAAAAAAAAGAAATGAAATAAAAATGTAATCTTGACACACCCCCTAAACAAATGACACAAAATCTTGAATCCTAATGTTATAAATCTTTCCATAAACAGCATACCAGAATGCAGTGTAGCTTACATAACACTCACAAAAAAAAAAAAAAAAAAAAAAAGATAACAGAAATGAAATAAAAATGTAATCTTGACACACCCCCTAAACAAATTACACAAAATCTTGAAGCCTAATGTTATAAATCTTTCCATAAACAGCATACCAGAATGCAGTGTAGCTTACATAACACTCACAAAAAAAAAAAAAAAAAAAAAAAAAGATAACAGAAATGAAATAAAAATGTAATCTTGACACACCCCCTAAACAAATGACACAAAATCTTGAATCCTAATGTCATAAATCTTTCCATAAACAGCATACCAGAATGCAGTGTAGCTTACATAACACTCACAAAAAAAAAAAAAAAAAAAAAAAAAAAAAAAAAAAAAAAAACCAGAGATGAAATAAAAATGTAATCTTGACACACCCCCTAAACAAATTACACAAAATCTTGAATCCTAAAAAAAAAAAAAAAAAAAAAAGGATAACAGAAATGAAATAAAAGTGTAATCTTGACACACCCCCTAAACAAATGACACAAAATCTTGAATCCTAATGTTATAAATCTTTCCATAAACAGCATACCAGAATGCAGTGTAGCTTACATAACACTCACAAAAAAAAAAAAAAAAAAAAAAAAAAAAAAAAAAAGATGACAGAAATGAAATAAAAATGTAATCTTGAGACACCCACTAAACAAATTACACAAAATCTTGAATCCTAATGACACAAATCTTTACACAAAAAACATACCAAAATGCAGTATAACTAGAAAACCCAGAAGCAGAAACCATCCAGCCAATAGAAGCAGCAGCACACAAACATTGGCCAATACGCAGCATCAAGCCGCTAACACTTCCAGGGCTTCCAAACATATCCTTCATGTCTTGTTCTTGGATCTCAAAAGGGTCCTTAAATTGAGCCCTAAATTTGAAAATTGTACAACATGTTGAGAGATCTGAACAGAAATGTTGAGAATTGATGTGGGTTTGGTGTTGTATGGTGAAATGTGTGAGAAATGTCTGGAATTTGAGACTGTGATTTGGGGGGATCGAGAAAGGGGGTGGAGTGTTTGTTTTGTTTCACTAATTACTTTTTTACTGTTGTTTGATGTTTTCTTGTAATTGCTCGTTCGGGTTAGGTTTGGATTTTGGAATATTCACTTTTATCACATGTATGTATGTATATGTATGACAATAATGGAATTTGTATTCTTGCTTATTGTGTATAGCACCCAAAAATTTTAATAAGGTGTTTTAAATTTAAAAGATACTTGGAATTTATTCTGAATAAACATTTACTACTTTTAATATTCTTTTTTTAATAGCAAATTAACTCAATCTTAAATACTTCTATTTGTATCTTAGGCTATGTGGTATGGTGATGGTCCTCCCTTGAAGGATGATCCGCCACGTAGGATCGACGTAGGATGGGTGTGAGAATGGGGCAAAGAGGATGGAGATATGGAAATGGGGGGATGGACCTAAAATGTATATGTATATATTGTATGTATAGGTGTGTGATCAAGGGTTGGGCTGGTTTTTTGTCTCCTTGTGGATCGTCCCCAACGTCTCAAAAGAGACGGACAATACGCTGCCGGGGGGGGGGGGGGCGGTGTGTGGAACGACGCCGGACCAAAACGGTGGGGGACGACCCCCATACCATGTGGTCTTATAGGGTTTGAACTTTGAATTATACATAGAATTGTACATCTCTTAAATAGAGAGGAGGCTCCACACTAATAAATAAGAAAAAGATTGTAAAATTTAACTGAAAATTATATCAATCTATGATTAGGGAAGAGTGGAAGACAATCGTATCAAGCTAGTGAGATTTTCTAGCGTGATGCGTCGAGAATTCGGCTGATATTGATTTGATTTGTTGTGTAGTACCGGCACTCGGTTTCAACTATTTGTATATTAGTATTCTTTCCGTGAAAAAAATCATTTAGAAACGTTGATAATAATAATAACTAAGTCGCAGCGGTAAAACCGAAATTTTACAAAATATTATATTTTAAGAGTTATAAGAGAAAAAATAAATGTGTAAAACACATTATCACATGATTGGTAAAAAATGAAAACAAAGGCAAAATTTTAGGGTGTAAAGAGTGAAGTTGTAACACCAAATTGTAATTTTCATGTCCATGCTTAAGCGACTTTTACAACGGTGCTTAAATCAAATATACCTTAAAAGTGTGATAGAAAGTTGTGGATAGTTGATCACCAACATCACCAAATACTATGTCCATAAAATATGTTTTTCATGCATAGTTATGTCATAAAATATTTTTGAAAAGATGATCAATATAAATAACCATTTAAGGAGGTTTTCATTACTCTTCTATGACTATGATTGACCATTTTGGATTGCATGATCAGTTTGTTAGTAATGTTTAATTCTTATGCTGGATAGAGGTGAGAGTTTTAACCCGTTTACTTTTAAATGGGTTGATGTGGGTTGTGTTATTTTTCAGATGAATCAAATAAAAGCATCTAGCTAAATGGTGAATGGGTCAAATAAAATAATCTATTTCAAACGGACCAAATCAGTGTCGTTTGAGATGGGCAGGGATACTTATCTCCATTTCTTAGACAACCATAGACAATTGTGGTTTGGTATGGCGCTAGACCGGAAAAAAAGAAGTGAGATGAGATGATAATATTACATATGTGTCGAAGTTCAGGGAAGTTGTGTGATACAACAGACTATATGTTGTGTTAAAAATAAAACATACATAATATTCAAAACATATTTAAGAGCTAAATTACAACTAACTTTCACGAGCTTTATTTTCATATTAGCTGTTTGTCGGTTTATGCCTAACTTCTTACCTTCGCTGCTAGAGGTCATGCTAATTACCATTAACAAAAATCTACAACTTTTATGGATACATGTAGATGCGGTAATTCAGATGTGTAAGGCTTGTGACTAAATTGATCTTATCACAATGCAAGAAGTTCACAAGCGGATTTTTATTTATAAATCATCATTCTTATGACTCACATTTTCTTATTCAGGTGTTTAGACTTTTATTTTTAAATTACTATTTTTATGACTATTATTTCTGTATATGTGTCTTTGTTATTATTTAATTAAGATTTGTAAGACATAGATAGACCACACCGATGCCACAAATAAGAAAATCAATAGATTACCACTCACGAGAAAATTGATAAACTAATAGAAAATAAGTAAAATGTTGTAATTTGAGTTTCTACCATTAGAGTAATAATGATACATGTGTGTCGTCTAGGCGAATAGGTGGAGATTACCTCACCGTACTGTCATGTCTTCGGTCGAGTGTTCATGGCTTCGGCCCTATGTGAGGGTTCTCTCCGGTTCAAAGAAAGTGTATCTCAATGTCGTAAATTTCGTTCGTATCCTATTTAGAGGATTTGTTGGGCGTTAAAAAAGAGTAATAATAGATCACGTGAGTTGAAATGTCCGCTAAACGGTGGACCATTTATACCCTCTTTAATTGGAGCGTATCATCATCATCACTCCTCACTTTCGTCTTTTACTTTCCTCCTCATTTTCACCGACAGTTGTTATCCGAAATGACCGGCGGAATTGAATTCTTCTTCGATCTGAAAAACAACACTCGGATTCCATCTGTTGGTCTGGGAACATGGCAATCGGAACCTGGTCTTGTTGGCCAAGCTGTCTATACCGCCGTCAAGGTTTTGTTCATCACAATTTAATTTTTATTAACCCAATTTCACCCCTATGATTGTTTGCAGCATGTTTCTTGTTTTTTAAGTTTGTTGAGAAATAGATGTATCATATATAAATCATGTTTTGCAGGTTGGGTACCGCCACATTGATTGTGCACAAGTTTATGGCAATGAAAAGGAGGTATGCTTCTTGTCTTGCTCAATATAATATAATATTATTAAGTTAATTATAATATTTCGGAAATGATATGTACATATATCCGTCGTCAAAATCGTAGCAATCCGTAATTTCTTGTCATTTGTTTAATCATCGGCGGATCTTGAACTTAGTTTTCAGTAAAACCAGGGGACGGACTTAAGACATATAAGATTCTTTTTAAAATTTACACTACGAAGCGAAAAAACAGTGGAGGCCGGGGGACCCGTGCCCCAAGCTAAGCTAAGCTCCACCTCTGTGTTTATAGTGTCTAGTAGGCCAGCTCCATTACTGGTATTATTATACATCATCATCATCATCATCATCATCATCATACTCAGTAAATCCCAGCAGTAGTAAAGCTAAGGTAAGGTCTGAGGAGGGTAAGATGTAGACAGCTTTACCTCTACCTCGTAGGAACTAGGAATAGAGAGGCTGCTTCTGATAAGACACCCGGCTCGATAGTAGTTTTGCATCAAGCCTTGGACATAAGGCACGTGACACTCAACATAATCAGGACAAAGGCCAATTAGTGCATGTATCCCCATGTCTTTCGGCTATCAACGCTACCACATGATGCATGATTAACCGTCCGCCACTTTTAACGTTATTTTCATGAAATTAGTAAAATAACATTAAAATTAGTTCAATTTCATTATAGTACATAGGGTGACCAACCAAATGGGTCATGTTTTTGCCTCTAGTAGGATGAACAGTCGATATTGAGTATCGAGTTGTTGGACCGCTGGAATGATTGGTCGACATGAGCAAGTGGGCGATAATTGTGACTAAAGTGGTTTAAGCACTTGGCCCAGTAATTGTCTCCATGTTGATCGAATGAAATGAGGAATATTTGTCTATTGAGCTTTGATTCATCGTCTCAACCTATGAATTCTCTTCTTTTCCATGTTTTTTTTTTTGTAAAGAGTTGTGCGTAATACCCTTCATCGGAAACAATTGAGTTGTCGGGGGAAAAAACGTGTTAGGTTGGAAATCTTTGACTTTTGTTTTTGCCAGTCTAAGGTTTAGTGTTTAGGGTACATCGTGTGTACATTTTTTACTGGTTTAAGACCCAAGCCCGGAGCTTTCAGTTGCTACCTCTTCCAATGAATGTCCCGATATTTATGTCCACATGGGTGCCATGTGTATTTTAGGGGCTGTTTGTTTAGCTCTTAACGAGGCTCTTAATGATTCAAACCTTTTACTGATTCAGTACTTAATGGTTCAGACTGTTTGTTTCGCTAGCAGATGTCTTAATGGTTCAGACATTTGCCTCTGAATGGTTAAGCATTATACTGAGTCTGAATGGTTAAGACCTTTAATCTAAATTTGTCAGACATTTGCCTCTGAACGGTTAAGCATTATACTGGCTCTTAATGGTTGAGACCCCTTACTGGTTCAACACTTAATGGTTCAGACCTCTTACTCTTACTGGTTCAACACTAACCATTCAGAAGTTGCCAAACAGCCCCTTAGTTTCATCACTACCTACTGCTATGAGTGGGATATTAATGGGTACGTTTGTTTGTTTTGTCTAGGTGTCATGTGCACATCATGTGTACCACTTTGAGACAAACATGAAAGGGTGTTGCTGTTTAATGAATTTAATCTCAATACACACACAATAAAACTCAATAAAATTCAAAAAGTTATTTACTTGTTCAAAAAATTTACATATAACATCTATGATCCAAAGCATAAATCCTGTATTTTTTTGTAGATTGGTGTTGCTTTGAAGAAGCTTTTCGATGACGGTGTAGTGAAGCGAGAAGATTTGTGGATCACCTCCAAACTCTGGTTTGTCTTAATCCTTCGTCATTCAACTTCACATTGTATTAAGATTCCACCGTTTTTTTTAACACAAGACCCTAAATAGGGGTGCAAACGAGCCGAGCCGAGCCGAGCTCGAGCTCGTTTAACATATGAAAGCTCGAGCTCGGCTCGATTCGAGCTTTATTTCTAAAGCTCGAGCTCGACTCGACGGTAATTTTTCAAGCTCGAGCTCGGCTCGGCTCGGGCTCGACTCGTTTAGTATTTATTAATTAATTTATATTAATTATAATTATTATTATACATATAATTAAGTTATTTTTTTAAATTTATATAAATGGTAATTATTATTATATAAATATATGTTTAATATATTAATAAAAAATATATAAACAAAAAGCTCGTTTAGGCTCGCGAGCCGGCTCGACAGGGGCGGACCCACGTTAAGCGGAACGGGGTCCCCGGACCCCAATCTTTTTTTAAAAAGTAGTAGAAGCGGTATATAAAATTTTCTATGGACCCCATAAAATAATTTAGTTGGACCCCATAACAATGAGAGTGAGCCTGGTGTAGTGCTAAAACCCCTTGTTTACACATAAAAGATCTTGGGTTTGATACCTGTTTGTTTCATTTTTTTGTGTTTTTTTTCTTAAACCTGATTTTAAATTAATCACTCTATTTTTTTTCCTATTTCAATTTTTTCTCATCTATATTTAGCTGAATGTGTAGTACATGAAACTTGTAATTTAGTTAAGATATTGTTTTCTATTATGTTTCTCGCCCCAACCCGACCCGAACAATGATTGATCCAAAAAATTTGAACACCGGAAAATGGGACCCCATTGTTCAAAAATCCTGGGTCCGCCACTGCGGCTCGAGCTCGATAAGCGAAGCTCGGGCTCGGGCTCGTTTACTAAACGAGCTTGTTTTTTTAGGCTCGGGCTCGAGCTCGAGCTCGTTTAAGCTCGGCTCGTTCTACCTTTTTTTCGAGCCGAGCTCGAGTAGCTCGCTAGTAGCTCGGCTCGTTTGCATCCCTAACCCTAAACTTTACAGGTGTAACAATCATGCACCAGAAGATGTGCCTGTAGCATTGGAAAACACTTTGAAAGACTTGCAGCTTGATTACATTAACCTGTACCTCGTAAGTGTTCATAGATTTAAGTCGTATACCATCTGGTCCACTTTTTTAATTTTTTTTTTCTATCTATTTAAGATCCACTGGCCTGCAAGGACAAAGAAGGGAACAGCTGGATTCAAACCCGAAAACATGATTCCAACTGATATACCTGCAACATGGAAAGCACTGGAATCATGCTACGATAAGGGCATGACTCGAGGTTTAGGCGTTAGCAACTTTTCTTCGAAGAAATTAGGTGATTTATTAAAAGTGGCGCGTGTTCCACCCGTTGTGAACCAGGTGGAGTGTCACCCTTCATGGCAGCAAACTAAATTGCGCGAATTTTGTAAATCTAATGGGGTCCATCTTTCTGTAAGTCATCAAAGTTGACAAATTTGCTACTAGGGGTGCAAACGAGCCGAGCTACTCGAGCTCGGCTCGAAAAAAAACTCGAACGAGCCGAGCTTAAACGAGCTCGAGCTCGAGCCCGAGCCTAAAAAACAAGCTCGTTTACTAAACGAGCCCGAGCTCGAGCTTCGCTTATCGAGCTCGAGCCGGCTCACGAGCCTAAACGAGCTTTTTGTATATATATATTTTTATTAATATATTAAACATATATTTATATAATAATTACCATTTATATAAATATAAAAAAATAACTTAATTATGTGTACAATAATAATTATGATTAATATAAATTAATTAATAAATACTAAACGAGTCGAGCCCGAGCCGAGCTCGAGCTTGAAAAATTAGCTTCGAGCCGAGCTCGAGCTTTAGAAATAAAGCTCGAATCGAGTCGAGCTCGAGCTTTCATATGTTAAACAAGCTCGAGCTCGAGCCTGGTCGAGCTCGGGCTCGGCTCGGCTCGTTTGCACCCCTATTTGCTACTAATTAGTTTCATAATCAAATTTTTAGCTTGTGTTCGGTTTAAATATTCAGGGATATTCGCCACTTGGTTCTCCGGGCACAAAATGGCTCAAGAGCAATGTTCTGCAGCATCCGATTCTGACATCGGTCGCAGAAAAAGTAGGCAAAACTCCTGCACAGGTGGCGCTCCGGTGGGGTTTGCAGATGGGTCATAGTGTACTTCCCAAAAGTACAAATGAAGCAAGAATCAAAGAGAATTTCGATGTCTTTGATTGGTCTATTCCTGATGCCTTGTTTGAAGAGATGTCTAAAATTGAGCAGGCAAGCTTTCTAATTCATCTTCATCGTCATAATCGAACAATTGGAAAGATAATCGACACGTTATTTACATATGAATTATGGGTTTCTTGCAGGCGAGGCTTGTTCGGGGGGATTTTCTGGTTAATGATAGTTATGGCGAGTATAGGAGCGTTGAGGAACTCTGGGATGGTGAGATTTGAAAGCTCGAGTTGACTTCATTATTCATCAATCATAGATGATTTCAGTTTCTGCTTTGACTTTAATCTAGAAGTCTGGTTTGTTTTGATCCATATCAAGATATTATATTTGCAATATATGTTAAATGCTGTAACTTTTGGATAGATATGGATAGTTTAAAAGGATTAATATTTGTATCATTTTACTTGATAACTAAAAGGAGATAAAACTATATGTTTTAGTTTCATCGTCGTACTCCACCTCAGCGGCACATCAGCATCCCCTTCCACTGTTTCTCTCTTCCACTAATATGGGGTGTGGTTCCCTACCCTCCACTATCCCCTCCCAAAGTCTTTTTTTTTTTTTGCTCGTGGCCTTTGTGGATTCCCCCACGAGCTTCGCCCTCTTGATTGCCCGGGTGGTGTGCAAATCGTGGCCTCATGGCAACGTTACTCCACATTTGGGATTCACGAACCCACACCGATCAGTCTAATTAGTTTCAGATTTATTATCCTAACTTATATAAGTCTTAGACAACAGTAAGAAAGAACATGTGAGGAGGGAGGAATAGAGATATGAGAGGTGTTCGTGAGGTGTATGAGTGAGTCAGGAAAAAGAAATTATCTTATTGGTTGGACAAGTGCCATGTGAGACACCCAAAAAACGCACACAAACACACATATTGAATAAGCTATTAATACATGTGGAGTTGTACCAATTACTCAACTCTTTATTATCTCCATATAGATTCGTTGGAACTGGATCAGACCTCTGTCAAATCCTGTGGAAGTTGCTGATTTGATTAGTTGTTCGAATCTGATCTCTAGTATGGAGAGATCCAATGTTAAGGATAAATGGAGATGGGACTCGGTCACTTCTGTTCAATATTCCACAGCTTCGTTCAAGACACTTTCTCTAGACCCGAATATTCCAGAGTGCAGGTTCTCGGCTAAAGGTTGCAGTTGGGTGCGTCTAAATGCAATTTGTTTTTATGGCGGGCGGGATTAGACCGTATTCCGACAAAAACGGCGTTAGTCAAAAGAAACATTGCTGTGGACTCGGAGCTTTGCCCGTTCTGTTTGGAGGAACCGGAAACGGTTGAACACCTTTTCACGGCTTGCGCTTCAACATCTCAGGTTTGGAATAAGTTCTCTGAATGGGTTAGAATGCAGCCGGTTTTTGCTTTTTCTTTTGGCGATATTCTGGAATTGCATAATCACTTTAATGGGGAGAAGAAAGCTAAAGATTTAGTTTGGGGGCTTGTTGCGGTGACGTGTTGGTGTTTATGGAAGGCTAGGAATGAGATGATCTTTTCTAACGGTCGCGGAAAGATCGAAGATATTATAGGGGAGGTCAAGTCGCTTAGTTTTTTTTGGGTTAAGAGTAGGTCAAAGATTTGTAATTTGGTTTGGCGGGAGTGGTTTAGTTTTCCCCTGTATATGTTGTAAGTGGAGGTGGTGCGGTTCTATTCTCAGGCCGGCCGTTTGTTAATAATATTTACCTTTCAAAAAAAAAAGATAAAATAACCTTTCACATAAGTACATAACAAAGAAAAGTACGATTGCACTAAATGGCTAGTGAAAGACTTGAAGTTAGTAGTAATATATTTCAATTTTCAAGTAAAGGAATACTTATAGCAAGTTCGAATCATATCATCTAATAGACTTGTACATGCCCTAATTGAAATTTTAATGTGGGTAAGGTACCTAGCAAATGAATGAGGTGTGAAACAGTACGATTTTTTTGTCTTTTCGTCTTAAAACAAAGACGTCTCACATATGACATTTATAAACAAATAGGTAAGACACAAGTCCGTACGTGCAGTTTAGTTTAATGTTTTTTATAGTATTGTGGTTACCCGGAAGTATGTTTTTCTTCGAAATTAGTGCCTTGAATTGGTTTCGTGGTGGAATGTGTGTTTTCGGTGTTTGAGGTCGTTATTGGTTCATTGGTTTACGTGTAGTATGTGATTGGTTTAGGCCACTGTTTATATTTTAGAAATGAGATCAGTCATATAATCATATACAATAATGTTCTTTTGTATGAGTAATAAAATAAATGGATGATTACACAAACAATCTATGTCATCGGGTAAAAATAACACTTTTGGGTCTAACTTCAAAAAGTCCAATGTTTGATATATGTTTTTTTTTTTAAATTCCAATGTCAACAATAATTTGAGTTAAAAATCCCATTAAACTTAAAAAAACAACCGTTTTTAGTCTTTTGACAAACCACAAAGACTATATATGTATTACTTCACTCAAAATAATCCTCAAAAAGCAAAGGAAAAAAAACCTAAACCCGTCTTCGTCACCAACACCACTGTCCATATTGAAAGCAACGAATCTGTGTTATACTTTGCCCGTGATGACGACATCACCTCTTAAGGTTTCATTGCTGAAGTTTGAGCGCCTATGTGCCCGACATACTTAGGAGTGTTTGAAAACGATTAGACCATGCGTTGTGGTAAGGGTGAATAATGCCCCCACCCTTTGGCGTTTTCCGCCATGTGGCAGTACAGTCAGCAAGGGGCATTATTGGGCTTTTTTTTTTCTAAAATGGGTGTAGTGGGGATGTGGGTATTATGTTAAAAGGGTGTAAACAATTAAATAAAATAAAAAACTAACCAAAAAAAGGTATTGGTCAAACCCTAAAGAAGATAGCTCCGATTGGTCCAAACATTGCCCCCATAGCGTTATTTAAACAACGCCAAAACAACAAATTCATCCAACCATGCCCAAACACGCCCTAGGGGTGGTGGGGCGGCGTGTTTAGGCGTTCTCCGGCGAGAAAAAACGCCCCCTTGGGCACGACTATGGGTGGTTTTATAACCAACAATTCCATATCACTACTCTACAGTAACGAGAATAAATCTTTAATTTTCTTCCTATTTGTGAACATTGTGACGGAATCCAGAAGCCTAGTTAAAATTTGATGTAAATAGTTTTGTTATTGTGAACCAACAATTAGGGCTGTTCAAATCGCTCGGCGCTCGACGCTCGTTCGATGCTCGCTCGGAAAATGCTCAGAATTTGCTCGTTCGATTCAGCTCGATTAAAAAAATGCTCAGTTCGGATCGGTTCGGTTTGTAAACGAACTGAGCACGAGCAAAGGTCCGCTCGGTTCGGTTGGATCGATTTATTTTTTAATATATATATATATATATATATATATATATATATATATATATATATAGAGAGAGAGAGAGAGAGAGAGAGAGAGTTAGGTTAACGTACAAGAGCCCTTATCCTACATTACGTACGCGATCATCTCAGCCATCAGATCTTCATACCACATTGAAATCGCATGTTGGTTTTTTGTAACAATTTCGCATGTTGGTTTTTTAACATGCGATTTCATCAAAATTACCACATGCGAAATTGTTACAAAAAACCAACATGCGATTTCATCAAAATTATCACATGCGAAATTGTTACAAAAAACCAACATACGATTTCATCAAAATTATCACATGCAATTTCATCCATGCTATTTTATAACATGCGATTTCACATCGCGTACGTTAAGCCATTTTGTACAATACATTTTTTCTATATATATACATATATATTTGTGTTTGTGTTTGTATCATTTTTAATGAAATGACTAGATACCAACATTAACAATGTTTGGTGCAAGATCCAAATAGAGCTCATTGAAGTAATTAGAATTGAAATCTAATACCAATAGTTCATTATCCGATACTTAAATGTCCATTTGAGTAACTGAGTCAAAATTTCAAATACTTAAATGTGAAGCGTCGATCAATACTCAAGTCTCAACCCACCATTTGATTCAGAAGTGCAAGACCCTAATCAAAACCCCCAATTGGCCATCGTTATTCGATTTCTCCATCGCCACTCGCCAAGACGCCAACTCGTCAGGGTTTTGCTTCAATCGATTCATTCAATTTCAAACTTTCGATAGAACAAGGGTATATTTCAATCGGTTGACGATTTATCTTCCCGCTTAGTTAATCTCGATAGAACTAGTTGAGTGTTTTTGTATTCCTTGTTATTTGTTAAATTTCTACTTGTGTTTTATTGGACGAAACATCAGGGACGAAAACTGCACTTTATATTATAATAACTAGCACTCCCATCGTCACTTTCCTTGTTTGTTTTGCGATGCTCGATACTCGCTCGACGTTCGTTCGAAAAATGCTCGGATCGAAAGACGCTCGCTCGAATTTGGCTCGGTTGAAAAAATGCTCGGTTCGGTTCGGATCGGTTTGTAAACGAACCGAGCACGAGCAAAGGTCTGATTGATTCGGTTCGGCTCGTGAACAGCCCTACCAACAATGAGATGTTTAGTCATGTCTATCCGATTTTTGTTACATGACCAATCACGTATGATAGTACTGTTATATTGTATCTCTAGCGGAAAGTGATGGAAGAAACAATCGGTTGTCACAAGCATTAGGGGGGGGGGGGGTGTTGATTACATAGTCCATATTGTTTGTTAAAAGAGTAAAATACCATTTTACATGGAGTTAAAAGTTAGTGTTAGTAATTTAAACATATTATTAAGTTGAAACCACATATCTTAAACATGATAACTTTTAAAGTTAAATCCTAAACGCATTACTTTTGTGCAAACACATGAACTATTTTATATGTATAATTAACTCTTAGATAAAACTAATATTCATTCAACATATTCAAACAATTTTCCATTTTCGTGGTTCCAAAATAATTTTGTGTTATTATGTCATATATAATAAAGAGTTAACTGTCAATTTCGTCCATGTAATTTGTCCAGTTATGCTAGTTCAGGTCAAATTTCAAATTTGTACTATCTCCATCCATGACATTCTTGAAACATGTCAGTTCCGTCCAAAAACTTAACGTCTGTTAAAACCTGTCGTTTAATAAAGGGTTAAACTGTCATTTTTCTTTTTCTGTTTCCCCCTTTCTCAAACGTAACTAAATGGAAAAAAAAACTAAAACTGTATAAAAAATGACAGTTTTATTCTTTACTAAACGGTAGGTTTTAACAGTCGTAAAATTTTTGGATGAAAGTGACATGTTTAAAAAATGTCGTGACACTATCTCTACCTTTTTTTTTAATTCCCAACCCAAACACCCTTTTGACTCCTTGAGCAACACCCGGGGCCATACAAACAAAGTCGCTATTTTCACTATTTCAATTTCATAACCAAACCAAACCAAACCCTAGACCCCTGATCGCTTCTCTACCCATCGTCTTCGTATCACCATGGGTTCAGGTGAGGTTTTGCTTCCCAATTAGGGTTCCAATTGCATCCATCTGTACTATTATCACTTTGTTTCTTGGATTTGCATTGTTTCCAGCGTCTGATTACGTATTTTCTTTATATAGATGCAGACATGGAGGACTATGGATTCGAGTACTCCGAGGAGGAACCTGAAGAGCAAGATGTTGACATTGAAAATCAATACTACAATTCTAAAGGTTACTTTAATCATCCCCAAACTTAGTATTTTTTACTTTTCTATTCGATCTTACTGCATTCTGCTTTATTTTATTATACCTGTACTACTGGATTGGGCTATTTTATTATTATTATTATTATTTATGAGAATGTTTATGTCTAGGTTTAACTAAGTAGTTAATCCGGTAGAACATCGGATATCAGTCAAGGACCGATATTTGAGATACTTGTTATCTCGGTGAGATATCGGTAATTTTAATATAATGCAGAATTTATATATATAGCAATTTAACACCAATAATTCAGTGATATATCGGTTATATCGGGCAAATATCGGTGATATCGGTCAAATATCGATGATGGTGATATCGCCGATAATATCGGTACTGATATTTGACTAGGGGACCGATATATCACCGATATTAACTGCATAGCTCTTAGTTATGTATAGAAATTAATGCAACAGCTAAATGGATAGATATAATGACTTTATAAATAGGATTAGAGTTTTGACAAAGTAGAGTAGTTGAGAAAATCAGTTACTTTAATGTTTTGTTGTTGATGAGTGATGAGTCAGATTTTGTTTCTAAAGACATTCGTATAATATAAGTCGATGATTTTCTTTTGTATCCTTGTATCTTGCTCGTCTTTCTCTAATAACATAAGCATTTATTTTGCATTTGTTGTTAGTGATATCTAAATGGGTTGTTGCTTCGGACGTATGTGATGATCAATTTATATACTTTAGTGATATTTTTGAAACTTTCAGTGAGTAATTGAATTGTGATAACAATGTTTGATTGACTACGTAGACATAACCTGTATAAATTCCAATTTAACCTTAATGATAGTCTATGCCGTTATGCCAAACAACAAACGGGACATTTCTTAGCTACTCTAACTCGGGTGGAATGACACCATCGGGTAAGCCACAATAAACTGTCCGTCTTTCGGTTAAAACAAGAAATTACGAGAATCAGTCACGCACGAATAGCTACTCACGTTCACGTGCTAATGCTTTGAGCTATAGTACTATACAAATGGTTAACATAGTATCATTCTATAAAGTTGAGTTGCCATTTGCTATCTCGATGATGATAAAGATATTCAGTTTGTCACATAGACATAACATATAAACATCATCATACTCAGTATATCCCACCAATAGCAAAGCTAAGGTAGGGTCTGAGGAGGGTGAGATGTAGACAGCCTTACCTCTACCCCGTAGGAATAGAGAGACTGCTTCCAATGAGACCCCCGGCTCGATAGTAGTTTTGCATCAAGCCTTGGACATAAGGCACATAACACTCAGCAATTGAGACAAACGCCGATTAGTGCATATACCCCCTTGTCTTTCGGCTATCAACGCCACCACATGATGCATGATTCACCATCCCCCTCTTTTAACGTTATTTTCACGAAATTAGTAAAATAACGTTAAAATTAGTGCACTTTCACTTTTGCCCCCCCGAGCGCCCACACATATATACATTATATGAGCATACCGCAAACGGGGCGTTAGACATAACATATAAACACAAGCATAAATATGAACCCATATGTCACAATTCAATCAAGTACCAAGTGTCAAATACAACCATCAAGGCATAAATCATCATAGTCGAACGGTACAATTAAGCAAGCTGTAATCTTGGTTGTGATTACTGGCTGTTTACTCAGACATGGTGTGAGGAGTGGAGGCTAATATGATGGAGAGAAGCATCTTCAACTATTTGGTGATGAACAACCCGTAAAGAAGAACAAATGGCGTTATGATTGGTTCATGCTGCAGCCTGCTTGCTTCAGTTCCAATCACACACTCTGAATGATAGCATGAGCTATATCATTATAGCATGTGAAATTTGTCAAATGGTCCTTTATTTCATGTTTATATATTACATTTCGCCATTTTATACAAGTCAATGTGTTTCATATGCATAGTTATTGATAGCGCAGATAGCGTTCGCTATCGCGCGCTTTGTAGCGAAGCGCCAAGGTCTCGCAATCTGTATGTAGCGACTGAATAGCGTGATTGTAGCGAGATTCCGACCACGAATTCCGGCTCCGGTGCTGTAATTTCTGCCGGAAACCTACCAGAAGTCAGGAAGAAGAAGAGAAGAAGAATAAGAGCGGCTGCGGTGTGTGTTTTAGCTTTTTAGGGTTAAATAACTTTTTGGATTTTAACCTTTAACCCCTCTATCTTTTAGTCCCTAAAACTTGTAAAAAATTACATAAAAGTGTAAAAATAGTTTGTGTATTTTAACATTTAACCCCCTCTATCATCACTAATTTACATTTGATCCTTAAACTTCAAAATCTATACATAAAAAGTATAAAATTAACATTATATATATAAAAAAAAATTACAATTAGCTATTTTTTATTTCTTAAATTTTTAACTACATTATCGCTAAACACAAAATAGCGGGCGCTATTTCGTCGCTATCGCTACGTAGTATATAGGTACCTCGTCGCTATTTGTCTCTATTCGCTATCGATAACTATGTTCATATGTACAAATCTATTGTGTTTGTGTAAATGGTATGCTCTAGTAAATATTTTTGACCTACTTTGAGTTTGTTTTTTAGGTCTATTAAGTTTCTGTGCGTGCTTCTGTCATAGACTCACCTTAAATTTTAAACCACTAGCACATGTGTTGAATCTAGAATCTGGCTAATATTATGGTTGATTATGTCGTTTGGTGCTCTATAATTTTATCTCACGACGTATAACTTCTCTAGTTTAGTGTTATACCAGCCGGTTGATTTATACGTCATTCTTTGTCGTTAACAGGTTTGGTTGAGACTGACCCAGAAGGTGCACTCAGCGGTTTTGCTGAAGTAGTTCAGATGGAACCAGAGAAAGCAGAATGGTGAGTTTATTCGAATTAGATTGCTAGAAACACACAGGAACCACAAAAAATGGGTTTCTGAGCTGGAATTTGGTTGAACTCGTGCGTGCCCACGCATCCTGCGGACACGAATGCAGCTCCGAAACCCCAGGGGTCCGCGTGAAGTCGTTTTTTGATGTGGAGTGCAGTTTTTTTTTTTTTTTTTTTTTTTTTTGTAAAAAAAATGGCCAACGCGATATATCGGCGATACAACCGATACGGTTTTTGCAAGATATCGGCGATATTTCGGCCGTTGACCACCGATATTAGCGTTGACTGATATATGACCGATATCGGAAACCGATATTTTGGTGAGGGGCCGATAACCGAGATATCGCCGAGATTAACTGCATAGAGTGTAATATGATTCAGCCGTTCTTTTCAACAGGGGATTCAAAGCACTTAAACAGACTGTAAAGCTTTATTACCGTTTAGGGAGGTACAAAGAGATGACAGATGCTTATAGGGAAATGCTAACTTACATCAAGTCTGCGGTGACACGAAACTATAGTGAAAAATGTATAAACAATATCATGGATTTTGTATCCGGGTCTGCTAGTCAAAACTTTGGTCTTCTACAAGAGTTCTATCAAACCACATTAAAAGCACTCGAAGAAGCAAAAAACGAGGTAATCTTTTTCGCTAAGTTGATCTTTCAAGCGTTTTATTAACCTAAATTATTCCACTTTTTGGTACTGTTAATGTAGAGATTATGGTTCAAGACAAATCTTAAGCTTTGCAAGATCTGGTTTGACATGGGTGAATACGGTAGAATGAATAAGGTATGCAGCTTGATATTAAAAAAACACTGTGCATTACGTTAGTTATGTTAGTGCTTTATCTGTCGTATAACGTTAAATACTTTACGTAACAGATTTTGAAGGAGCTTCACAAATCTTGTCAGCGGGCAGATGGTACTGACGATCAAAAGAAAGGAACTCAGTTATTGGAAGTGTATGCAATAGAGATTCAAATGTACACAGAGACGAAAAATAACAAGAAACTTAAAGTGAGATGCTTTTAATACATGTTTTAAAGCATTATATTATATATATATTGTTGACGAGTATTGATGAATAGTAACTCTATTTTTATAATAATATATAGTTTTTTATTATTTTAGAGTAAACTGCCAATTTGGTCCCTGTGGTTTGGTCATTTTTGCCACTTTAGTCCAAAACTCAAACTTTTTGCATCTGGGTCCCTGTGGTTTCAGTTTTATTGCCATTTTGGTCCAAAAATGAAATCAGATCATATTTGTCTTATAAAATCCTGCAATTTTGTCATTTTTCTCAGGGGCAAATCATGTCATATTTGTCTTATAAAATATGGTATTTATTTATAAAAGAGAAATGATCATTTTGCCCCTGCGAAAAATAACAAAATAGCAGGATTTTATAAGGCAAATATGACCTGATTTCATTTTTGGACCAAAATGGCAATAAAACTGAAACCACGGGGACCCAGATGCAAAAAGTTTAAGTTTTGGATTAAAGTGGCAAAAGTGACCAAATCACAGGGACCAAAACGGCAGTTTACTCATTATTTTATTATTTAGTATATTATAATAGTTTATTATTATATTTACTTTTAATAACATATTTTTCTTTTTTTTAAACATATATTTCCTTTACCTTTTTTTAATAATTGTTTTTTCTTTTTTTGAACATATATTAATTTATCGATTAATTTGATACTTCTTTAATAATTTACGTTTATAACTTTTTTTTTAAAAAAACTTAAGTGCGTAGTTGTGCTTGATTTCTTTCCCTGACATTCCCTTATAAGTTTTGTTAAAACTGAAGTTGTACTCAAAATAAAGTATTCATTTGGTATCATAAAACGGTACGATGATAAACTAAATCTTTCTAATGGTTTGACTTTCTAAACAACATGCTTTGTTTTCAAATCACGTTTGTTTTACGTTATCATTTGTTCGGTTTCGCCGCAACGCGCGATATATAAAAAAACTAGTTAGAATTATTGTGTGTAACTTTTTTTTTATAATGTATTATTTACAGCAACTTTACCAAAAAGCACTTACCATAAAGTCAGCGATTCCTCATCCTAGGATCATGGGTATCATACATGAGTGCGGTGGCAAAATGCACATGGCAGAACGCCAATGGGCGGAAGCAGCTACCGACTTTTTTGAAGCATTTAAAAACTATGATGAAGCTGGGAATCAAAGAAGAATTCAGTGTCTTAAGTATACTTTAAATATAAGCTTATTTTAGTTTCTGTAAACGCCATACACGTTATTTGACGTAAATATTTTATATGTTATACAGATACTTGGTACTGGCCAACATGCTTATGCAATCCGAGGTCAATCCATTTGACGGGCAGGAGGCAAAGCCGTATGTTTCGTTAACGGAATTATTTAAATTAGAGTAAACTGCTATTTTGGTCCCTGTGGTTTGGTCGCTTTTGCCACTTTAGTCCAAAACTCAAACTTTTTGCATCTAGGTCCCTGTGGTTTCAGTTTTATTGTCATTTTGGTCCAAAAATGAAATCAGGTCATATTTGTCTTGTAAAATCCTGCTATTTTGTCATTTTCCGCAGGTGCAAAATGATCATTTCTTTTTTATAAATAAATACCATATTTTATAAGACAAATATGACCTGATTTGCCCCTGAGGAAAATGACAAAATTGCAGGATTTTATAAGACAAATATGACCTGTTTTCATTTTTGGACCAAAATGGCAATAAAACTGAAACCACAGGGACCCAGATGCAAAAAGTTTGAGTTTTGGACTAAAGTGGCAAAAGTGACCAAACCACAGGGACCAAAATGGCAGTTTACTCTTTAAGTTAAGTATTTAGTATTACAGTTTCTGATTGTTAATTTTATGGTTCAGATACAAAAATGATCCAGAAATCTTGGCAATGACAAACTTGATTGCAGCATATCAACGTAATGAAATATTGGAATTCGAGAAGATACTCAAGGTACACTTGTTAGACACCCATACGATATACACGATTTATTATCTATATAGTTTTTCTTTTATTTTTTTTTTTTTTTAATACGAGTTTAACTTATAAAATTGATGCGTGCAGAGTAACAGAAGGACCATCATGGATGATCCCTTCATCAGAAATTATATTGAAGATCTTTTGAAAAACATCAGAACTCAAGTGTTACTCAAGCTCATCAAACCGTACACAAGAATCAGAATCCCCTTTATATCAAAGGTAGCAGTTTTCTTTATATGCATACATACATACATATATAAGTAGACATACACAGGGTAAAGATCCGGTACAAAAAGTTCTTAACCTAGGAAGTCGTGTCAAACGAGCTCCAATTGAGCTCATTTCAGCGGCGTTGGAACCGGCTCGTCGAAACCTAACCAGAAACCCTAACCCCTTAAACCAAAACCCTAAACCCTAAAGCTAAACCCTATGCTAAACTCTACGCCAAACCCTAAAATCTAAATTATAAACCCTAAAAGCTAAACCCTAAATGCTAAACCCTAAGGCTAAACCCTAAATGCTAAACTCTAAAGCTAAACCCTAAATACTAATGCCAAACCCTAAAACTAAACCCTTAAGCTAAAATCTAAAGCTAAACCCTAAAAGTTAAACTCTAAACCCTAAAAGCTAAACCCTATATGTATTTGAATAGGATTCGACGAGCCGGTTCTAACGCCGCTGGAATGAGGTTAATCGGAGTTGGTTTGACCCGGTTTCCTACAAATTGTAGGTTAAGATTGTTTTGTATTTGATCCTACCCCGACATACACATACTTATATATCAACTACTGTTTCTCAGGAGCTTAATGTGCCAGAGACTGACGTGGAACAGTTGTTAGTGTCATTGATATTGGATAATCGGGTTCAAGGTCATATCGATCAAGTTAACAGGCTGCTGGAGTGTGGGGACAGGTAAGATATGATAAATAAAGTATAAGAGTGAATTTCAAGTTTTGTCCTTTATCTTTAGGCCACTTTGCAAGTTTTGTCCTTTATGTTTAAAATTTGACGAGTTTTGTCCTTTATGTTTAAAAATCAAGCACGTTTTGTCCTTTATGCTTGATTTTTAAGGACAAAACGTGCTTGATTTTTTAAACATAAAGGACAAAACGTGTTTGATTTTTAAACATAAAGGGTAAAACGTGCTTGATTTTTAAACATAAAGGACAAAACTCGTCAAATTTAAACATAAAGGACAAAACTTGCAAAGTGGCCTAAAGATAAAGGACAAAACTTGAAATTCACTCTAAAGTATTTGTATATGTTATTATGTGATTATAGTAAGTTTGAATTTGGATTGTGTTGTGTTGTGGCAGGTCAAAGGGAATGAAGAAATACACTGCTGTGGAGAAATGGAACACACAACTTAGGTCACTTTATCAAAGTGTTAGCAACAGAGTTGGTTGAGGGTTTAAGAATATAACTTTTGATGAGAGATTGTTATTTTGCTTTTGACATTTTTTGTTTGTCATGTCCAATTGGTAAAAGTTTGTATCTGAACAGAACATGAGGAGGATTAATGTGTTAAAAAAGGGGACATTGGTTGCATTTGGGCTTTTTTGTTCTTGATGTGTTTGATTGTTTGGAAAATATCATGAAGAGGTTATTAAATCATAATATTGTTTTAGCAGTCGATATCATTGGTTTCGCTCTTAAAATTAGTTCTTTATTGAATTCACTCTTGTAGTATTATAAACTTCACCAACGCATGTTTTTGGATCCCATAGATGATGACATGGCGCTTAGCACATGCAAGCTCACGGACATCGCATTGTGCGGCTAAGTCCATTGGTAGTTTTTGGGCGATGTTTGTGAGGAAGAGTGCTAACGAGCAGTGGTGAAGCTTGAAATTTCTGACCGAAGTAGGGGGGGGGGGGGGTGGAAAACGTATATACTCAAAAATTTCTATACGAAAACTACATACTCTTCACTACTAAGCGAAAAGTTTGGAGAGTCGACCGCCCCCTCCCGTCCCCACTTTAGATGTTACCTTTATTCTAGACCAAGTCTAATGGGCTCGGACGGCAAATTTGAACCCGTTTTAAACTAGTAAGTTTTATAAGAATGGCATGTGTATAATTACGGCAATTTTAAACAGATTAATTATGTAATTTAAATTAACCCAAATAAACTTATACACAATTTCCTCTCTACCCAAATCAACCAATTTTTTTACCAACTAATTATCATGATTCTCTATGGGAGATCGTCGGTTGAAGTCTTGTATGTGAAAAAACGTCATGTGCGATTCTAGGGTTTTACCACAGTGGGTCTTCAGGCGGTGAGTTTCTTCTGGAGTTCGTGACGGGCCGGGTCACCAATGCTGTCTATGATTTCAGACGCAGAGGCGGTGATGAGGGTGTATGGGGGAGGACCACCGCACAGGACCCATAATTTCAAGGGGCACATGTTTTTTTTAACAAAAGTCCGTAATTTCGAGGGACACGTGTTATTTAAAAAAATCCGATATATATATGTAAAAAAAATTAATAGTATACCTATACCAACTCCAAGATAGGCCCACTTACAAAATAATTTTTATGGTTTAGAAGTTAGCCCATTGATATTAGGTTTAGTGAGCCCAATACCCATTTGATTTTTAAAAATATTAATATTAAAACATTACAGAAGGGGCAAATTTTTTCCAGCTCGAACATGTACATTAATTCTCAAAGACGTCACTGTTCAGACGTGAATGACCTTTTGCCAATGAATATACCCAAATCGCTTTCTTGGAAACCTTACAAAATAAAAAGAAAAATGAAGCAACCAAGCAACCCCTAAATAAAACAAAGAAAGAAGGTAAAAATCCACCAACTATCCATTTAACCCTATTTGTTTCATTCATTTGCAGCGTCAAAAGCAACTCTTACCAAGACCCACCCCCACCCAACCCACTCCACCAAGATTCATCATTGACTCCATAAATCAACGCACCACCCTCTTTCCCCAAATCACTGATCGATTATGGCTTGGGGTAGCTTAGGTGCTCTGCTCCTCATATTATCAGCAGCAGCCTTTACATCAACAGTCACTGCAAATTCCGAAGGCGACGCGCTTTACGCGCTTCGCCGGAGCTTGAACGATCCTGATAACGTTCTTCAGAGCTGGGATCCCAATCTTGTTAACCCCTGCACCTGGTTTCACATTACTTGTGATCAAGATAATCGTGTTACTCGCCTGTAAGCCCTTTTACTCTAACACCCCCCCAATTTTCTCTCTTTTTTGACCTAATTTCGAACTGGATTTTAGTGTTTTGTTGTTGATAGGAGGTTTGTGTTTTGGGTTATGTGGGATTTATGTTGTAAAGGTGAATTTTGATATAAAGATGTGATTTTGGTTAATGGCATGTTGATTGCTTTTGGTGTTAGGGATTTTTTATTAGACTAACAATATTGGATTTTTATTGTTTTTAAGATGATATTGATGGTTTTGAGAGGTGAAATGGTGTGTTTGGAGGATGATAAAATTATTCCATTTGCCTTTGATACTTTTGGTAACCTAGCCCCAGAGGCCGTTGAATTCCTGAACAAGGGTCCAATGGGTCGTGAATAGTAATTTCTCGACCCTTAAGAGTCGCATCGTCTTTGGTGGGATTGGTTTTGCGATTCAAAAGGGGGTTGTGGTGCAGCTTGTTGCCTGTTTACCTGCCATTTGTTTGTAATTTGTTGGTTTGACACTTTTATGTGTAAGGGGTGCAAACGAGCCGAGCGGAGCCCGAGCTCGACCACGACCAGGCTCGAGCTCGTTTAGCATATGAAAACTCGAGCTCGAGCTCGGCTCGAAGGTAATTTTCAAGCTCGAGCTCGGCTCGGGCTCGACTCGTTTAGTATTTATTAATTATTTTTTATTAATTATAATTATTGTTATAGATATAGTTTAGTTATTTTTTATATTTATATAAATGGTAAATATTATTATTTAAATATATGTTTAATATATTAATAAAAAATATATAAAAAGAAAGCTTGTTAGGGCTCGCGAGCCGGCTCGAGCTCGATAAGCGAAGCTCGGGCTCGTTTACTAAATAAGCTTGTTTTTAGGCTCGGGCTCGAGCTCGTTTAAGCTCGGCTCGTTCGAGCTTTTTTTCGAGCCGAGCTCGCGTAGCTCGGCTCGTTTGCACCCCTAGTGTAAATGAAAATTCTTATTCAAAGATTCATATGGTTAGAAAGTAGAGATTTTGAGATAGTTTGTTTAAATTTGGACAATTGGACATATGTCAAAGTTGTTCGGTTTCTAATCTATTAGCTGCAAAGATCAATCTTCGGAGCATTGGTTTTAACAGTTTTTCGGTATCACTTGGTCAGATATTGAAGGTCATTGATAAATGAATTGTAGCTTTACTCTCTTAGCTTTATGATTCGATAAACATCACATTGCTTGAACATTTTTTTTAGAGTTTTGCTCAAATTACCAAGACACGTGTCGAAATATTATTTTAGAAAAATCTACGTTACTCATTTCATTCTCCCTAGTCCCTCCACATTGCCTTTAAGTCATTGATCCTTGTATAATTTAGATATGTATCCAAAAAAATTATGTGACATTGGTAGATTGAATGGAAAAATAAAACTAAAAAGGTGAAAGTATGTTGCGTTTTGGTACAACCGTCGTTATTATGCCAAGATTATGAAACTTGATTCAGGATGTTGTTATTATTGTTTTACAGGGATCTTGGAAACTCTAAATTGTCTGGCCATCTTGTACCTGAACTAGGAAAACTCGAACGCCTACAATATCTGTAAGTTATTTTTAAGCATACGGTAAATGGTTCAGTCTAAAGGCCATGTGCATGCAATTATTAGTTCTTTTTAGAGTTAATTGCCCGGATGGTCCATGTGGTTTCACGTTTTTTCACGTTTAGTCCCCACCTTTTCAAAATAGCAGGTATGCTCCCTATGGTTTGTTATTTTGTTACTCGGATAGTCCCCTGAGTAGATGTCAGTTAGTTTGGAAATATCAGGTATGCTCCCTACGGTTTGTCATTTTGTTACTCGGATAGTCCCCTGAGTAAATGTCAGGGGACCATCCGAGTAACAAAATGACAAACCATAGGGAGCATACCTGCTATTTCCGAAAGGTGGAACTAAACGTGAAAAACGTAAAACCACAGGGACCATCTGGGCAATTAACTCTTCTTTTTATCTTAATCAACTACAATTAACGGCCATAATCTATGATGTATTATACTTAATGCAGGGAGCTTTACAAAAATTCCATTCAAGGTACAATTCCTGCTGAGATCGGTAACTTGAAGAGCCTCATAAGCTTGGATCTCTACAACAACAATATTACGGGAAATATTCCACCTACACTCGGGAATTTGAAGTCTCTAGTGTTCTTGTGAGTTTGATTATTCACAACTATATCGATAACTCTAGCGTCATAATAATTAGAGTAAATTACAAAAATCGTCCTTTATGTATGTCACTTATTGCAAACTGTGTCCTTTCTCTTCAATAATTACAGAAAACGTACTCGATGTTTGCAAACCCTTACAAGTTATGTCCTTTATCTCTAACTCAGTTAATTTTAGTGGTTAAATCTGACCAAATGGACCCCACATGAGAGTAAAATGACCAAAATACCCTCATGTGGGGTCCATTTGGTCAGATTTAACCACAAAAACTTAACTAAGTTATGGCTAAAGGACATAACTTGCAAGGGTTTGCAAACATCGAGTACGTTTTCTGTAATTATTAAAGACAAAGGACATAGTTTGCAATAAGTGACATACATAAAGGACGATTTTTGTAATTTACTGTAATAATTAAATTATTAACTTCTCGTTAACAATTGACAGGCGTCTTAATGACAATAATTTAACTGGAAGAATTCCAAGGGAACTCATTGGTGTTTCGAGCTTGAAAGTTGTGTATGTGCTCATTTTTCTCTATCTATATTTTACAACATGTATTTAAACAATGTTAAAAAAATGTTTTTCATGTTTTGTGCAGAGATGTTTCGAATAATAACCTATGTGGCACGATTCCGACCACTGGCCCGTTTGAACACATCCCTTTGAGCAAGTAAGGCTTTCCCAGTTTGACGATGATTTCGATTCTTTTATATTTAATGATTTAGGGGCTGTTTGTTTACCTCTTAATGAGGCTCTTAATGGTTCAGACCTAGACCTCTACTGGTTCAGCACTTAATGGTTCAGACTGTTTGTTTCACGAGCAGATGTCTGAATGGTTCAGACATTTGCCTCTGAATGGTCATTAAGAGGCTACCTCTTAATGGAACCAATAAGAATTTTACCGATGAGAAGGTAGAAGAATGTGACATGTGATAATTTACCATTCAGAGGTTATCTCTTAACCATTCAGACTTGAGGTTACCTCTTATTCATTCAGAGGTTTTAAACCATTAAGAGGTAGCATCTGAATGGTCATTAAGAGGCTACCAAACAGCCCCTTATACAGAGTCTGAATGGTTAAGACCTTTAATCTGAATTGGTCAGACATTTGCCTCTGAACGGTTAAGCATTATACAGGCTCTTAATGGTTCAGACCTCTAGACCTCTTACTGGTTCAGCACTTAATGGTTCAGACCTCTTACTGGTTTAGCACTTAATGGTTCAGACCTATTACTGGTTCAGCACTTAACCATTCAGATGTTGCCAAACAGCCCCTTATTTTGGTTTTGTTTTTAGTTTACTGAATGGTGGTTGTATTTTGCAGCTTTGAGAACAATCCTCGTTTGGAAGGGCCTGAGTTGCTGGGGCTAGTAAGTTACGATACAAACTGCTCGTAAAAGTGTTGTTTCTAGTTGCCTTGTATGTCAAGTTTGCCGCTTTTATAAACCCGCTTTAAGTTGTGAAAACGTATAACATCTGGATAGCTTATGATATCGTCTGTAATATCGTTATGTTGCGTTAAGTGTATGTTGTCTTGAAAAAATGTAATGTTTGGTGGTAAACAATGGAATTATCAGTGGTGCTCACAGTCTAATTCGGTTTGTCTCGACAAAAGAACTAGGCCGAGGTAGTTGCTGCAGTTTTGTGGAACAAAAAAACAAACTGGTTGCATTGGTTTGATTGACGACGGCCAAAAACGGGTTGGTTTGTCAGTTCGGACGCATTTAAACCTATGTAATGGCTATGATTCTAACAATGAAAAATGTTGAATAACTAGTTAATTGTCTCGCGCGTTGGCGCGGCGTTTCAAACAAAAATTGTGTCAAAACGTGGAGCAACCGAAAACATACATAAAAAGTAAGTACGAAAACGTATTATGTTTGACCCGACCCATCTCCGTAAAAAGATAAATTTACGTCAAAATGTAAACCAACCGAAAACATACATGATAATAAGCATACGAACATATTATATTTGACCCGACTTATTTTCGGGGGAAAAATATGTCAGAGCGTAAATCAAATTGAATTTATACCCGCAAGTACATAAAAAAAAAAAAAAAAAAAAACGTAAACTCAATTACAAAGTCTTTAGAAACCTATGAGGTTATAAGTGTGAATGATGAAAGTTGAGGGGGAAAATAAAAGTAAACATAAAGACAAGAACAAAGTTGGACCAATCATGAAAAGTCACTATTTACCCAAGTTTCTAATTGTAGTATAGATAATAAGAAAACGTGTATCGTACAATATGCCTTAACGTACGAAGCGTACGCGATGGGAAAATCGCACATTATGTTACAAAAAAATGAAAATCGCATGTTTCAAAAAAAAACTGAAAGTCGCATGTACATAAAAAAATCGCATGTTCCAAAAAAAAACTCAAAATCGCATCTACATAAAAAAGTGAAATCGCATGAAAAAAAAAAAATGAAAGTCGAATGTTAAAAACCAAATTTCGCATATTGATATTGAATTTCGTATACAGCGTACGTTAAGACATTTTGTACAATAACCGGCCTCTAGATAATAATGTATACGGCCGGTTCAGTTACAAGTTTAATAGATCGTAAACTTAGCTTTTTCTTTAAATTGCGAACTAAATCGTATAAATCTCAAACCAGCTAATATTACTTTAGTTTGGACAGTTTCCCCTTGAAGTTACAAATATGTACACGCTTACTTCTTAGACGATATGTAGCGATTTAGTTAGTGAGTGAAAAAGTTCATGTCAAATCATCGCTACGTTGAGCTTTCAATAACCAACCACTAAAAAGTTCCCCTTGAACTACATTTAGGCTTGTAAACGAACCGAACGTTCATGAACTGTTTGTGAACTTGTTCGGCGGAAAGTTCGTTTATGTTCGTTGTTTATTTAATAAATGAACAAACACAAACAAAATATTTTGTCCGTTTAATTTAATTAAATGAACGAACATGAACACACCTTGTGTTCGTTCATTTATGTTCATGAACACTCGTTTATGTTCGTTTAAATTCTAGCGAATACATAAATAGTTATATTTATATAGATATTATGTTTTCTAACTACTTATATAAATATAACTAATTAGTAATTGAGTTTTCTAGTAATAAAAAATGCAATTTTAGAATTTTTCTTAGATCGTAACTAATCACTTATTTAATATTTATATAAAAAAACTACTTAATTTTAGTATATATGAACCCTAATTTAGATGTGTTTTCGGATGAATTGTAATATATTAGACTTGTTTGTTTATGTTCACTAAGACCACCCGTAGTGGTTGCCCTTTTGGGCGTTTTTGGGGCTCAATCACGCCCATATCGCCCACATCCCCACTACGCATGGGCGTGATTGGCAATTTTTTTGTGCAGGCGTTTTATAAATCACGCCAAAGGGGGAGATCTTGTCCAATCAGATTTGAGCTTGCATTGTTTTGTCCAATAACATTTATTAAATTGTTTTTTTAATTTTATTTTATTACAAACATAATGCCCCACAATCCCCACATCCCCACTACACCCTTTTGTAAAAACGCCCAATAATGCCCCATTGCTGACTGGGCTGTCACATGGCGCAAACGCCCTAGGGTGGGGCATTATTCACCCCAACAACTACGCATGGTCTAATGTTAATTGTGTTTGTCTATATTTTTTCAATTACGTTCATTTTTTGTTCGTTTTTGTTTGTTCAGTCATTTCAATTTATATTTGTTTATGTTTATTCAAATATGTTCAGTTAAATTTTCTTTTTGTTTTATGTTTGTTGTTCGTGAAATGTTTGTTTAGGCTTTAAATGAACGAACATAAACGAACACGAACATGCCCGATTTCTTAATGAACGAACACGAACAAAAAAATATGTTCGATTATATGTCCGTGTTCGTGTTCATGTTCGGTTAAAGTTAAATGAACGAACACAAACATGCATATATTCGTATTCATTCGGTTCATTTACAGGCCTAAGTCCTAACTACATCAGTTGGATCCAAAGAGAAAGAAAACTGAAACAAAAAACATCTTTATAAATAATCAACTGAAGCCAGTAAGAAAGAACCATATAGTTTATGAGAGCAAGTGCTCATTTAAAATCAGCACCTTTCATATAACAAATATCAAGATGGTTAAAGGTGAGGTAGACTAAGTTAATGCACCTACCCACATATCAACAAAAACACAACAATTTTCCAAAATTAAACATCTTGATCAACCACACACCCGAAATTCGCTAGCGAATTAGCCCGGTTTCCAACAAGAAATCGCGTAAATGATTCGTCCTTTCCATCCCTGCAAAAGCCAATGGTTGTCTTCATCTATCAAGAAATCTTTATGATACAAACTCACTTTCTCTCCAGCCCGTTTGAATATAAACCGCGAGAACGGTACAGGAACTAACCCTGCCCGCAAATTACGAGCATGCCATTGCTTATACGTCTCCGGCCTTTCGATCCTTTCCCATCCCTCACACGCTATCACATTCAACGCTTCTCTTCCAAACACCTCTGTTTCAAGCAGCATCCTTTCGGGTCGGTCACGCCCCACATTCGTTTCAAGCATATCGAATAATGCGGAGAAATGGAAAAGGGCCTCGCGGAAACGGGTCAGGAAAAACGGGGCGTTGTAAGATCCGTTTAGAACTCCGTGGATAAAGATATCGGGATTGATATTCTTAATCAGGTTGAGAACAATGTTTCTAGCGCTATCCACCACCACTGTCTCGTCAAGCAAGTTTTTCGATCGGTACAGACAATTAACGACTAAATACTCGCCTTCGACAAGCTTTAACTCCTCGACCGTAACGTTTTCCCATCTTTTAGCGATTGAATTATATTCGAACGGGACTTTGAACAGCTCAGCATACGCCTCTAACCGCCGACCCGTTTCATCGATTCTTTGAGCCGGTCTAAACCCAGGTTGCGGAAACTCAATCCCCGTGATCCGAACCCGTGGTGGCCCGCCTTCTCTTGAGGAAATACGTTGAATGAGAGTCGGCCACTGAAACCCGTACAAAATACCAAAATCGATGATGTGTACCGTCGCCGCATTCTCAGCTTTATCCATAATCGTCCTGTTGGAAGCAAAATTCGAAATCTTTCTAAACGGGGACGATGCCATGTACAAATGATACGCTTTGATATAGTCAGCGGCACATGTTTTCTTGCTGACCAATGCTTTATGGATTTGACTACCGGTGCCAGCTAAGCGGGCCTCGAGCCCATCGGCAAAACAGTGAGCTAACCTCTGAGTTCCATCGCCGAAAGGAGATGAATGTTGCCGTATTTGTTTCAACAGTTCATTCGCTTTCCTTCTATCATCAGCTGCAACCGATTGTGCACAAGTAATCAAAAGGGTTCGTAAATCTATAACCTCTTTTTTACGGTTTTGTTTCTTACCGCGAGCCTTGCTTTTACCTTTACCTTTCCCTTTCCCTTTATTCGAACTTGTATCTTCTAAGTCGACCAACGAATCTTTAACTTTTTCTTCACGTAACGTGTCACGAAACGAGTCTAACGCAACCTTACCTTCTCCCAAACTAGAGAGAAAAATTAAGTCAATTTCTTCTGACCGTAAAGTCGAATCCGGAAAAACCGCCGCCTGCTTAATGTTTCTTTCTCGTTTTTCTAACTCCGTTATATCCTCCGCGTGACTTTTTCTTACCTTCGACCCTGTTAACAACCGTTCGTTGTCTTCTCCATTCCGATCTTGACCTACATTCGATAAATTCAACAACTGGTTCACACTCGGAAGAAACTTGTTTGCTTCTTCGAAACCCCTTTTAAACTGCCACATCATCTCGTTACCGTTACAAAGATCATACGTATCAGCAGTGCTAGCAGGCGAATCCAGCCCCCCGTTAGTGGAAGACCCAAACGACGCATAAGACACATTCTGCGCTCCAACATTCTGCACGCCACAGCCATTAAAGTTCTCAACATAAAGACTGTTCCCAGAGTGGTCAACGGAAGTCAAACCGCTATCAACCGAAGGCGGCGGTGGCGGCCATGGGGGCGGGGTCGGGGGATACTTTTTTCCAAGAGCTTCGTAGAACGGTCTCTCCGCAGCTTGAAGATCTAAAGATTCTTGCAGCATACAAGATTTATCCTCCATATCTTCTTCCATAAGCACCTGACTAATAAATCCCAAAATCGCATCCGAAAAATCGCAATCTTCGCGAAGCTCGTCTTCAAGATTCGCCCTCGCATCCACCACAGGCGGATTATCCAACGGTGGAAACTGTAAACCTCTAAAGTTTTGACTATACACACCATTCTGATACATACTACTTTCATTAACATTGACTAAATCATAAGTCAAACAAGAGTTCCCAAACATTTGACTCTCAAACATTTGACCAGTGTTTACAACCTTATTATCTGCAAAATCAGGCAGATTTACTTTCCCAAACTGAATCCCATTTTCATCCCCATCATCAAACCCATAAATCCTACCGAATCTTGGATCCATTTGTGTCAACTTTGACTCTTCAAGAGTCAAAAGTCAAAAGTCAAACTTTCTAATGACCTAATTTCAAAGCCCTAAAGTAGTAAAGTTTCACAATCTCAATAAATCCTCTTACAGACGACGACAATACTCTAAAAACCGAAACAAAAACAATAACAGAAGATTAGGGTTTTAGCAAAGATAACCCAATTAGGTTAAACATTCAAAGAACAAATTAGGTGTACCTTGTTACACAGGAGAACTGATGGGGTTTATTTATTGAAAAGTTTGAAGCTTTTCAGTGAAAGATGATGATAGGATGATGGGGTGAAAGGGATTGAATCTGAAAATGGTGTGTCATTAATGAGGTACGATGAAGGAGGGGTTTAATTAATGGAGAAGAATATAAAGCCAGACGTCAAGTGTGCAGGAGGGAGGAGACTTGACGTGGGTGTACAGGTGAAGCACACATAGTACAGGGGAAAACTCCACCATTATATTTCTATCTCCAATTGCTTTCACTTTTTTCATAATTGCGAAAATCGTCCTTGAGGTTTGGACAGTTTTGTCACTTTAATCCAAAGTTCAAATCTTTTGAATCTGGATGATAGTGGTTTCAATGAAGGGCAAAAAGGTTAGATTTTTTTAATTTGTTATAATAAAACGTTAAAAGACCATGTTTCTCTTCAAAAAAAGAGAGGAAAAAGACAAAAAAAACTAGTTGTTAAAAGAGAAAAAAAAAAGACAAAAGAGACACTGGCTGTGGTCAACTCCCAGATATGCAGAATCTTGGATAGTACAGCAAGTACAAGGACCACAGGGCAGTGTCGTTGACACACGGGGCCGTGTGAGCATACAAACTAACGCAGCTCATTAAATGAAGACAGAGAAAGGAGACTTGGGGTCGTGCCCTCCGAGCACAGGGCCGTGTGAACAGTTTGTTTCCAGCTATAAGTAGGGGTGCTTGGTTCAATTGCAATTCATCCCTTCGCAGCCCTCTCTCTCACTTCACTACCACTTCTCTACCACTCCAACAACATTATCCACCACAACCATTAGAGTTTAGAGTGTGTAGTAGTCTCGGGATCCAAGATTGATCATAAGAGTCTTTGTCAAACTATGGCCATGTTTGGCTAGTCTCTTACATCACTTGGTGAAGACAATTCTTTTATGTATTACTTTTGATTTCCAAGCTTTGGTTAACTTTTCAATTGGGGTATGTATTAATGACTTTAATAACTAGTTTTTTATATCGAAAGTGAACTTTATTCTATCACATGTTTTGTTGATTCACTCATTCGTGTCTTTACGATCTATATAAAGCACGTTAACTGCCTGGAATGGGGTTAGAAGGGTGGTTTGGGTAAAGTTCTTACTTCGTTCCGTGTATAGATCTTGCGAGGTCTTGGTTCAAGTTTATTAGGACTTCTCTTGAGGCAGATAACATCAAATCGGGAGAAGTAAGAACAACTTAAACCCCATATAAATAAACTACTATAAAAACTTTAAACATGTCTTGCGGGACTGTATCCCTGCTGACCCAGACCAATATGGCTTAGGGTAGCATTGCCTCCAAAAGAGGGACATGTCACATTTTGCATTAATAACCTACTTACTTATCTTTCGATATTCCAGCCTTGCGGGACTGTATCTCTGCTGACTCAGACTAATATGGCCGAAGGTAGTGTTGCCTCCAAAAGAGGGACATGTCACTATAAATAAGATAACCTCTTAAAAAAACCTAAAGTGAGGAAATCATCAAAGGATACGTAAAAGATGAGTTGCAACCAAGTGATTCTATCATGTCTATTTGTGTCTTTCATTATTTTAGTTTCTTTCTTTACTTTTACTACTAAAAATATTTTCTAAAAAATTTGGTTAGATTAGACGTTGACTATATTCTGGTACTAAAAGCTCTTGTGTCCTTGGACGACCTCGATATCTTACCATCACTATACTACGCCAACGATTGGTGCATTTGCCCTAGCGTCTTGTAGAGAATGATAGTGTTATACCGTGTTTTATAAATTTAAAGTTTGATAAACGAGTAAAAGTGCTTAAAATATATTAGAAATCGTACACCCGCCGCTCACGTCAAATAGCGTGTGTAACATGCATCCACTTACCACTGCAAGATGTTTGCAATCACTCAATCCTTTGCTAAATGGCGGTAATATTTACTAGGACGGAAGTTTGTTATTATCAGAAATCAACAGTCTTTAAAGAACCTTAAAAAGCAGGTTATTCAGACCCCCGAGCAGCAAAAGTGACTTGGTAAACTCCTGAGATTTGATTTTGATATTATCTACCGACCAGGAAAATTAAATGCAACTTCCAATTCACTTTCTTGGATTTCAGGAGTTGAGCTCCTGGCCTTCTCGTCTCAAGAGCCTGACTTTGTCACTACGCTACGCCATGCCATGGCTACTAGTCCGGAATTAATCTCAATACAACAGAAACTTGCTCCGATCCGTTAAGCTTACCAGGGTATTGTTTTACAGATGATCTTATTTTCTATAAAGGACGATTAATTCGCCTTTATGCCGCCTGCTCCTCCAAGAATTTCATGCTTCTATCACCGGCGTGGCCGCCGCCTGCGTCACCCGTTTCTTTCACCGCTTATCTTCAAACTTTTTTCTGAAAACTATGATGTTCGCTTCATGCAACAAACAATTACCCGTTTAAGTATTTTTATAACAATGTAGCACGAAGTTTTTATAGGACGAACTTCAGCTTCAGAACTTGCTCTTAGCCATTATTTTCACAATTTAAATATAACCACAAACACTTTTTTTAAGTGTTGTAATTTGTGTTATGGGTTCCTACCAAGTGGTACTAGTGTTAATGGTACAGTTTCATGCCTACTAATGAGGCGACCTCCCACTAACAAGGCAACAAAGCTAAAGTTATTTTTTAATAAGCACATGGCTTGCGATCAGTCACGCTTTATTAAAAAAAAATTAAGCATTGCCTGTTTTGTAAATGTGAAAGACCAACAAAGTCACATAAAAAGTACAATAATCAAACGAAATAGTCGGACCAAGATCTAGAAATCCGGTTTAGATAAAAAACAAAGCCTCATAAAAATAAGAAGTCGTACAAATTAAACAGACTGTGATTGACCTCATTCAAGTGGTATTGGAACCGTCTCATCGAACTTTACGATGTGAGATTTTAGGCTTTCACTTTTGGATTTATAGGTTGCAGATTCTAGAATATTTGTTTATTATCATTGTGTCTTTTATTTATCATTGTGTATTTTCTATATTTGCGTCACTGTGTCATTTTTGCGACTCATTGTGTCTTTTTTCCTCGACATTGTGTTGTATTTTTCGGCATTGTGTTATATTTTGCTCGACATTGTGTCATCTTGTGCTATCCATTATGTCTTTGTACACTTCTTATTTTTAGCAGCCTTTGTAAAACAACTTAACCAAATAGATGCCAATAATAACATATACTTACGATAATGATACTTTAAATATACATAATTGTATTATTTATGTTTATTTAATTCTAAGGTGGATAACTAAACACGATTGAAGAATAGAAAGGTTTTTCGTTGAATGGTTATGGAACTTTTATGTTGGGAATCTAAGTGTAAATGATTCGTTTGGTCGGATGTAATTTTATTAAAAGGTATATTATAATTTAAACAGACACGTATATCACTATCAAATTACATATAAAATATTACATGTTCCTTTTGCACTTTCAAAGTTTTTTAAAACTAATTTAACCATGAAAATTGATAAAAGGAGTACAGTTCTAATTTGATTGATCTCATTTTGTTTTGTTTGTATTTATTACTTTTGAATCCCGAAGCTCGGCCTGAAAAATGTGAGACTTTGTCAACCTACGTTGTGGTTTTGATCTTCTGATCATTGTTAGGCTTGATTCGGTTTTACACTAATACGTATTATACACTGTTAATCTAAATGTTTAATTATCAGAAGGTTGAGAACCATAAACTTACTGTTAAAGTAGATGCTTAATTATTAGAAGACTCCGAACTATAGACTTACAAGGTGAATCATTCTCTTTTATCAAATGCTTTCAAAACCCTAAATTTTTTCAATTGTTACTTATATTTACAGTGATTAAGTCTTTGTATTCTTACTAGAAAACTATGGTCAGTAGGGTTTTGTATACATTATTTGATAAGATTCACATTGATATGACCACAGTCACAGGAACTACCGAGTGACAAATAACTTTGGGTAGTTGTAAGATATAAACAAATGTAAAAACTCTTAATGTTGTAACTATAAGAATCTGTCTTTTTATACAAATGAATGTACTCACCGGTATTTCTCACTGATCAAATATTTTTAAACATGTTTCAGGTGATTTACAGTAAATCTGAATAAGAGTTGTTATGCAACATCAAAAGGCTTAAACGAGTGGCTTGTTTTATCAATTAAATAAAGAAACGTTGTTTTATATTTTCGTGTTATCCCCTGTTAAAAGCTTTTCTGTAAAACATGGGTTTTATCCCCATTTGTTATAAATAAATTCAGTGTTGATAAACTCTAATATTTTTCCTAACTCAACGCTCCTGGTGAAATTTTTGTTGCAATGTTTTCAAAATAACTATCGATGCCACTTGATTGTCATGGCTCCCGTATAAGGTGTGGTCGGGGTTGTGACACTCTCAAACTGTGACACTTCGGGTTTTTCCTGGGCAACTTTCTTGAATTAACATTTTGTGTATGTATACGTGTATGTTACTAAATGAAAGGTTTCCATTCTATCTCAGTGTGCCATGTGTTATTAACGTGTATGTAATTATATATATATATATATATATATATATATATATATATATATATATATATATATGTATATATTAAGTGAGCCGAGACCAGCGAACCCGACTCGAGACCACCCGGTCTCGAGTAAACAGCAGACACTTGGGCCGGTTGGGCCACACAACCGAAGAGCCCAATTCGGAAACCTCTAACCCACTCGAGACGGGTTTAAAACCCTTGAGGGTGACCAACCTTTACAACTTTTACCATTGTCAAACACTCTCCCTCATCTCACTCATTCTCTCCCTCACTAAAACCCTAAAACCCTAGATCATCATCACAAACCTCCTCTCATCTCCCTCTCTCGGATTCAACCAAGGACTCTCGGTTCTAGCTTCGGATCTTAATTTGAAGCTTATTTATCATATTCTCACACTTTGAGTCTAGCCGGTTAGTATCTCTTTTGGTTGAATATTTAAAAGTTGTTGTTATGTATGATGGTTATATAAAGGTACTTGCTTGATGATATGAGTAACATGTTTTACTTGATTAACCATGTTCCTTCATGATTTATATGTGAACGGTTTGGCGAAAAGAGGATTAGAACCATTCGGATTATGTTAAGTGCAATAGTGATCCTTCTATCTTAGCTATTTTGCTCATAAATGCTTGGTTGTGAAGGATGAACATGTGTGTGTATGAATCAATGTTTGATGATTGTTACCATCCGATTTATAATGATAAAATAGGGCAAATATGGTGTTTAATGATTGTCTTATATGTCACATGATTCTGCTCATAAATCTCATGTTATGTGTTGAAGTTGTGTTTTTGAACCAAGGATTATATGTTAGTTGATTTGTTTGAATATGCATGATGAACTACTTGAAGATCATGAAAAATATTTGAATATGCTATGTTTGATCTGAATATTTGGAAAATTAGACAACAAAACATGTTTGTGAATTTCTATTGGGTAGTACACCAAATCACGATTATGCAATTCTATTGGATAGTACAATTGGGCAGGTTCTAGAAGGATTCTGGTGCACGTATCCGGGGTTGCGAGTCGAGACACTTGGTTGCGACTCGAAACCATCCCATGATAACTCGAGACGGACTTCAGGGACTCGAGACCGGCAAGGTCTCGTGTCACGACCCCCGACCCCATCTAGCCGGAATCGGTGCCGAGAGCAGTCCAGTGGTACCGGTGATTATTTTAAAAATATTGCAGCGGAAATTTCATCAGGACCGTGAGTTAGGAAAAATATCAGAGTTTAGAAACACCGGATTTTATTTAAAAAGATGGAATAAATTCCATGTTTTACAAAGGTAGCTTTTAATAAAAATAATATTTCTTAATTTGAAAATAAGCCACTTCTTGAAGTCCTTCAGTGTCGGATCCAATCCTTACTCCAATCTATTGTAATTACCTGAAACGCGTTTTAAAAAGATTTTGTCAGCAGGGAAATACTGAGTGAATTATTCATTTTACTGAAAATGACACGTTTTATGATTATTCACAGTGTTAAGATCTTTTACGCATGTTTCTGATATCAACCAACTACCCACAGTATTTGTCACTCGACCGAATCTGTGACAGTGGTCATATCACCATTGGCTGCCCCAATGAATGACGTAAATCAATTAAATTAGGTTCGCCCACCTAAAATGATTTAAACTGTAATATTGTGCACAATACCCCACATACTGACTGTAATTTGGTGATTACATCAACTTAATCACTGGTATTATAATCTCGGAAAATGAATTTGGAGTATTGTAAAATAGTTAATAACTCACAAACGGTGAGAAAAGAATTTATAAAAGAAGAATAACTCACAAATCATCATGCAGGATTGAGTTAACAAACTTCTTGATTCTACTTCTTTCGATAATTAGGCATGTACTTTATTATTCTGGATCTTCTGATGATTTAATAGTTTGTTTGATTGTAAGGGTGTAGTTGGGAGTGTTTTTGGTGGTTTAACAGAATAGAATACGTATTGGTGTAAAATCCAAATCAAACCTTAACGGTAGTCATGAGATTCGAACCTTAACGAATTTCACAAAAACCGGGTTAATGATCAATACAGCAGTTACGATAATTTCCCGAGATCAAATTCTCACAATGAATGACCAAGTGCAATACTTCAACTCATTTATCAAAATGACAAACGACAAAGTATAGTACTTCAACTCGTGTATCGAATTATCGACAACGACAAAGTACAATGCTTCAGCTCATTTATCGGATTACCGACAAACGACAAAGCATAACCCAATGTGGGCGGCACTTAGGCATTCCTTGGATATATTGATCACTCGGAAAATGAATCGTAATAGCGATTGAGTGATTATTGGTTAGAACACCAACGTATAGAGAGAAGAAGAAAAGAAATGAGCAAAGAAAAATGAATCCTAAGCTTCTTATTTATAGCAAGCAGGCAGGCAGCTCAATTTCATATTCTGGTCGATGTGGGATTCAAGTGACGTGCTTGCTAGCTAGCTTGACGTGCTAGCTAGCTAGCTTAGTTATTTTATTTCAGCTGCTTAACTCGTTTTTCTTGTATAACTTTTAAAATATAACGTTTTATAAAACGACGAATATGTCTTTAGAACGAGCATATTTTATCTACGTTTTAACCTAAGTTTCATTAAAAACGGAGTAAGGAAAAAAAATAATATATTTTATTATTAATATTAAACGTTCTTATACGACCTCATATATATCTATTTTTAATAGACCTTACTTAGCTTAATTAATCTTGTTAGCTTAATTAATATTGATTAACTGATTAATTAATCATACTAAACTTAATTAGGGTTTCCTTATTGCATAATTATCATACTAAATATTAATTTTAGTGAGGGTTGTTACATTCTCCCCACCTTAATAAAAATCTCGTCCTCGAGATTTGAACTATGATATTTTCTTGGGGTTATGTTTCTTCTTTTAATTAAGAGGAATAATGTAGCGTTGAATGGAATCAAAAGATATTTTGAGGGGTATGGACATTTTAAAAATAAAAATGATTTGTTAATGATTACCCGAAAATCAATATTGTTTACTTAAATGGTAATAGATAACAGGATTTAGTGTATTGTAATCTGAGTACATAATTGTACCAAGAAAATGACGAATCAAACGAATGACTCATGAATAGGGTTTAACACAGGCTACAACTCTATTCGGATGCTACAAAGCGTTGGTAATGATTTGAAAGAATTCAATAATGATGACCGAATAAATTCACCGTTTTCGAAATTGTGAGTTTCAAGGAAGCGAATTTGGATATTTCAAAAGACGAGACATTCCGATGAAATGATATAGTTTCCAAGTTGATTATGTTTAAGTCAAAAGATATATGCTCTATAGATTTTAGAATGAATGTGAAGAACTTTTTGGAATTAGTAAAATTCTTTGTCAGAAGGAAACTTACCTTGATTGGTACCTAAGGAAGACTTAAGATTGACTGGGTCAAAATGAAATGAAAATATGAAAATGATTCGTTAAATATTGAATTATGATACGAGAAAATCAATGTGCTGAGATGGGTGATTTGTAAGAATACATGAAAAGACAATAAAGTTAGTATATTTTTGTCTTAATACATAATTATATTCAGATGATTTTAATCAAAATGTTTGATTAAAGATAGGGGATATTCTGATTTACTAAATACCTTTTCCTTTTTATGTTATCATAAAGTAGAATAATAAAATATAGATAGGTTTAAAATATCAAAACCTGTAATAATAATAATATATGTTTTATAAATAGGTTTACCCAATATCGTAGAACTCATGATTATTATTTTTAAAATCAAGTATGTTTACTATAAGATTAGGGTATCATGAAAGTAGAATAATAAATGTTTATTTTAATATCGAGCATACTTAAATATTGGCTTGCGTAAATGACATTTGATATTTTAATATGTACATATTATAAAGGAATATTTCTATAAGTATTTAATAGTTGTGAAATATTAACCAAAAGTTTATTTATAACATGTCTTGCTTATGAATATTTAGGCGATTATTTAGATAATTTTATTCGTCTCTTTATTTGTTTTATGAAAATATGTTTTCTCTTCACAGTACGAAGTATATATATATATATATATTTCTGTAAAAATATTTGTATATATAATTGAAATTTACTAAATAAGTATGATGACTTAATTTATATTAAATAGTTATTATCATTGTTGGATATTGGTTAGTACTGCCTTGTTTAAGCATAGGTGATCAGTCCATGCCTAACTAAGGCTGCGCTATCCAATATCTGTCTTGATAATACCCTTAAAATAATGTTAATACCTACTGTTATTAATATTTAAATATTTACTAAAAATAAATAATTTAAACGAGATCAGCGAAATTTTCAAATGTTGTGAAAAATGTCACCACAAGGTGATTGTAATCAAATAAATGTTTTGATGAATTCGAAGACTAAACAAGCATGCTATGGTTCAAGAGAATTGAAGTGCTTGTCGGGACTATTTTGAATATGATGGCTTCAATCCATCATATGGGACTTTGAATTGAATACATGATGCGAGCAAGTTCAGACAATTGAACTTGGTGTAAACAAAACGAGTTCATGTATTAATAAGAAATTTTGGGATATGTTTACAACAAAAACCATGTATGCTAAAGGAAATTGAGTTTTTCAAGAAACTTATTGACTCAATATCAAAGAGTCAATGTTTTGCAATAAACGTGGTTTATAAATGCAAAGATTAAGTATAGTGATATGATATTTGAACTTTTGATAGAAATAATAAATTGGAATGAAGCCCTCCAGGGGTCTTTATAAATCAAACGAACCACATGCGCAACAAACAGTGCATGTGTAAAGTGTGGATTTACCAAGAAATGAAATAGATCAATATTTGCTACTATGAAAGAAATCCTCATGGTATGATGACTATTAGAGGAAGTAAAAACACGAAAGTCAATTCTTTATAGGCAGAAGTCAGAATTGTAACGAAAGAAATATAAGAGCTTTATCTGGAATTTCGTGTGATAACTATTTGTTAAATGACATTATCAGAGAATGTCGAATGAAGTGAAATGAAATCAGGGATTTGCAAAAATATATGACTTCTTTTGTAGTGCTAATAATTATGACTCAGATTAGACTATGCACCGATGTTTGTGAAATATTGTTCCAACGTACCTTAGCGATATTTTGATCGTTTGTAAGATCATGTGGCAAAGTGCCGATTTTTGATTTAGGAGTTCTTTTACTGATGGAATTAGTGTAGGTATCATCGTGCCTAATTTATATTTTTCAAAGATCTTGCCTTTGGAAGTTGTGTGTATGATAAACTTTGACGTCTGTGGACGTATAATTTAAGTTTTATGTGTTTTCTTGTGCATTAGCACAACTTTACCGGCTTCTTACTAGCGTTAGTAGTTTATGGTAACGTATTGGAAATTCTTATATTTTTGATGGTGTCCCAACTTAATGGGTTTCCAGTATTATTTTGTTGCATGAGTTACGAGGTAGATGATCAAACGAAAGAATGTTTGACATCAAAATTAAAGATATATGCGAAAGATTCCTGATAAAGAAATCTATATACATATGCTTGTGCTTTATTCTTAATTGACTTTTGGAATTCCTTATAGATATACATATCTATATTATATATTTCACATGTTGTAATATACATACCTTTCATAGGGTTAAATGTACATAATAGATTCATATTTCCAAAAACCAGTCAGATATTTGGTCATGATACTATTTAGGGAAATCTTGTTACTGGTTTGACATACCATTTATCCCGTCTTATCCGGTTCGCGCCGGAGCGGTAATTTCAGTATATCCGGACAAGCTGGAGAGTCTGCTACTCTATACCCAGTTTTGCCGGAGAAAATTTTCTATTTCCCATAAATAGTATCTTTTCAAGATTTTAAAAGTGTCTCTTTTATTAGGACTTTTATCCAGAATCAAGGAAATTTGTATTTCCATAATATATCTTTATTCGTGACCAAGTAATACTAATAAACAAGAATAAGTAGCAATTAAATGCTATTGCCTGCTAGTCGTTATTCTTATTGAATAACAATTATACTTATATATATACTTATATAAGTAATTTTATCATGAAGCTTATATTAAGACAAAATTCTTAAGTTCGAGTCTAAATATCATTCAGGGTGCTATCAGATAATATTAAGTTTCTAATTCTCCGTTTAAACTTAGGTATTATTATAACACCTATTTGTGTAAACAAGTGGCTTAGCTTATACTAAGGCATCTTTTCTTATGTTCAAGTCTAAATGCTATCAGATGTGCTACCAGTTAAGTTAATAGTAATCTCCTAACTCTTTTATTTAAGCTTAAGTATTGTTATCACAACACTTATAGGCTTAAAGTAGTGGCTTAGCTCTGATACCACCTTCTGTCACGACCCCCGACCCCATCTAGCCGGAATCGGTGCCGAGAGCAGTCCAGTGGTACCGGTGATTATTTTAAAAATATTGCAGCGGAAATTTCATCAGGACCGTGAGTTAGGAAAAATATCAGAGTTTAGAAACACCGGATTTTATTTAAAAAGATGGAATAAATTCCATGTTTTACAAAGGTAGCTTTTAATAAAAATAATATTTCTTAATTTGAAAATAAGCCACTTCTTGAAGTCCTTCAGTGTCGGATCCAATCCTTACTCCAATCTATTGTAATTACCTGAAACGCGTTTTAAAAAGATTTTGTCAGCAGGGAAATACTGAGTGAATTATTCATTTTACTGAAAATGACACGTTTTATGATTATTCACAGTGTTAAGATCTTTTACGCATGTTTCTGATATCAACCAACTACCCACAGTATTTGTCACTCGACCGAATCTGTGACAGTGGTCATATCACCATTGGTTGCCCCAATGAATGACGTAAATCAATTAAATTAGGTTCGCCCACCTAAAATGATTTAAACTGTAATATTGTGCACAATACCCCACATACTGGCTGTAATTTGGTGATTACATCAACTTAATCACTGGTATTATAATCTCGGAAAATGAATTTGGAGTATTGTAAAATAGTTAATAACTCACAAACGGTGAGAAAAGAATCTATAAAAGAAGAATAACTCACAAATCATCATGCAGGATTGAGTTAACAAACTTCTTGATTCTACTTCTTTCGATAATTAGGCATGTACTTTATTATTCTGGATCTTCTGATGATTTAATAGTTTGTTTGATTGTAAGGGTGTAGTTGGGAGTGTTTTTGGTGGTTTAACAGAATAGAATACGTATTGGTGTAAAATCCAAATCAAACCTTAACGGTAGTCATGAGATTCGAACCTTAACGAATTTCACAAAAACCGGGTTAATGATCAATACAGCAGTTACGATAATTTCCCGAGATCAAATTCTCACAATGAATGACCAAGTGCAATACTTCAACTCATTTATCAAAATGACAAACGACAAAGTATAGTACTTCAACTCGTGTATCGAATTATCGACAACGACAAAGTACAATGCTTCAGCTCATTTATCGGATTACCGACAAACGACAAAGCATAACCCAATGTGGGCGGCACTTAGGCATTCCTTGGATATATTGATCACTCGGAAAATGAATCGTAATAGCGATTGAGTGATTATTGGTTAGAACACCAACGTATAGAGAGAAGAAGAAAAGAAATGAGCAAAGAAAAATGAATCCTAAGCTTCTTATTTATAGCAAGCAGGCAGGCAGCTCAATTTCATATTCTGGTCGATGTGGGATTCAAGTGACGTGCTTGCTAGCTAGCTTGACGTGCTAGCTAGCTAGCTTAGTTATTTTATTTCAGCTGCTTAACTCGTTTTTCTTGTATAACTTTTAAAATATAACGTTTTATAAAACGACGAATATGTCTTTAGAACGAGCATATTTTATCTACGTTTTAACCTAAGTTTCATTAAAAACGGAGTAAGGAAAAAAAATAATATATTTTATTATTAATATTAAACGTTCTTATACGACCTCATATATATCTATTTTTAATAGACCTTACTTAGCTTAATTAATCTTGTTAGCTTAATTAATATTGATTAACTGATTAATTAATCATACTAAACTTAATTAGGGTTTCCTTATTGCATAATTATCATACTAAATATTAATTTTAGTGAGGGTTGTTACATCTCGACTTGAGACTTCATGATCTCGACTCGAGACTGGACTCGAGACCTCTGAGGTTGCGACTCCTAACCGGCACCACTCGAGACCAAAACATGATAACACGAGATCTCCTGGTTGCGACTCGAAACCGTGTGTTCTCGAGTCGAGACCGCCTTGTCTCGACTGGGCTGCCTACTTTGGTTATTGGGCCACAATGTGTTTAGTTTGGGCTACCTGTTGACTGGACTATGTGTTGCTGAAATTCTGTATGATCGTGTAAATATTAGGGCCGGCCCAATAACCCAATGTATGTTTGTATGCATGCTATGTGTTAGTTATGTGTAGATTATATGTGATTACTTGTACCCCAACTTGACCTATATTTGGTAACCATTCTAGGACGTGGTGACCAACGTGATTGACCGGGTAATTAATCTACCGAGCAACCCAAGGTGAGTTCACAACTTAAAGCATGCGTTCCCGGTGGTTTGGGAAACGGAACTAAAAACAAACTTACTTTTCCTCCCTTGTTACTGGGAACTCTTAGTTAATTACTGTTTATACGGGATGCAACAAGCAACACTAAACGAAACTCTATCACTCAAGTCCCTACTACTTAATACCGATTAGTCGCCGGGGTCTGGCGAACGGGTTATTAGTTGATAGCGCTATTTAGGTCTAACCAGCCTCACACCGACCCTTGTTACTGGGAACGGGCGTGAACTAATAGACTCTGACAACCGACAACCGTCAATGATGATAGAACATTGACAAACGGGGCACGGCGGAAACGCGGGGTTAACTTAGTATTCGGTATTGGAAAAACAGTTTAGTCGCTTACTTTTGGGGTAGCTCCCCTTGGCATGTATAAACGGATAAATTAACTTGTAAAATAAGTTTTTGGTAATTAAAAACTAGACAACTCGTGAACTCGCTCAACATTATTGTTGACACCTTACTGCATGCTTTGCAGGTAACCAGTGACTGAGGAGCTTGCTGCTTGGGGATGTGTAGTGTTCGTCTACCCCTGTGTTGGGTGTTAAATAAACATGAACTATGAACCTTGTTTAAAACTGTTTTACTTATGCTTCCGCTGTTTACTTAAACTATGATTCGAACTTGAACTTTTGAAACTTAAACTATGATTCGTATTAGTAAGAAACTTAAGCACCCGCCTGCGTTATTAAGTTCTAAGCATATCGTCGAGTTAGCTAATGGTAGAAACATCGAGGCCTCGCACGTGATCCACGACTGCAAACTAGAATTGTCTGGTCAGACGTTTAGTATCGATCTTTTCCCTATCAAACTTGGGAGCTTCGACGTCGTCATTGGTATGGATTGGTTATCCAAACATCGCGCTGAGATCCTCTGTCAAGAGAAAGCGGTTCGTATTCCTCGCCGCTCTGGCAAACCCCTCATCGTTCAAGGTAACAAAGGCGGAGAAGTTACAGGCATTATCTCGCTTCTAAAAGCCCAGAAGTGTTTACAAAAAGGGCACACCGCTATCTTAGCACTTGTCACCAACACACACGAAAAGGAAAAGAGGATTGAAGATTTTCCAGTAGTACGTGACTACCCCGAGGTATTTCCTGAGGAACTACTTGGACTCCCTCCCCACCGTCAGGTCGAATTCCAAATCGAGCTAGCTCCCGGAGCAGCGCCCATAGCTCGTGCGCCTTATCGTCTAGCCCCTGCAGAACTAAAGGAACTCTCTACGCAATTACAGGAACTATTGGATAAAGGATTTATCCGCCCTAGTTCATCACCCTGGGGAGCGCCAGTACTCTTTGTTAAGAAGAAGGATGGCACGTTCCGAATGTGCATCGACTATCGTGAGTTGAACAAGGTTACCATCAAGAATCGTTACCCTCTCCCGCGCATCGACGACCTATTCGATCAGTTGCAAGGATCAAGCTACTACTCTAAGATTGACCTGCGATCAGGTTATCATCAATTGAGAGTCCGTAATGAAGACATCTCCAAAACTGCTTTCAGAACTCGCTATGGTCATTATGAATTCCTCGTCATGCCCTTTGGAATGACCAACGCGCCTGCGGTATTCATGGATCTCATGAACCGAGTGTGCAAGCCTTACCTCGACAAGTTCGTGATTGTGTTTATCGACGATATCCTGATCTACTCGAAAAATCAAGAGGAGCATGAGCAACACCTGCGTCTTATTCTCGAACTCCTTCGCAATGAGCAACTGTACGCCAAGTTCTCGAAATGTGACTTCTGGCTTCGAGAGGTCCATTTTCTTGGACACGTGGTCAATAAGGACGGAATTCACGTCGACCCAGCTAAGATCGACTCTATAAAGAATTGGCCTACGCCTAAGACTCCGACCGAAGTTCGTCAATTCTTGGGACTGGCAGGATACTACCGCAGATTCATCCAGGGGTTCTCGAAGATTGCTCAACCCCTCACGACTCTCACTCAGAAAGGTATTGCTTACAAGTGGAATGAAGCTCAGGAGTTCGCTTTTCAAAAGCTAAAGGATAATCTTTGTAGCGCTCCTATTCTCTCATTACCTGAAGGCACTGACAACTTTGTGGTTTACTGCGATGCGTCTATCCATGGGCTCGGTTGCGTGTTGATGCAACGCGAGAAGGTTATTGCTTACGCTTCTCGACAACTTAAGACGCACGAAAGAAACTACACTACGCACGACCTGGAACTGGGAGCAGTGGTTTTTGCCCTTAAGATATGGAGACATTACCTGTACGGTACCAAGTGCACTATTTACACCGATCACAGGAGTCTCGAGCATGTCTTTAGGCAAAAGGAACTAAACATGCGACAACGTCGATGGGTCGAACTCTTGAATGATTACGAATGCGCCATCAAGTACCATCCGGGCAAAGCTAATGTCATGGCAGACGCCCTCAGCCGAAAGGACACTACACCAAAGCGCGTGCGAGCATTGCAACTTACCATCCAGTCTAGCCTCCCTACTCAGATTCGAAATGCTCAGGTTGAAGCATTGAAACCGGAAAACATCAGGGCTGAGTCTCTGCGAGGATCGAGACAGCGACTAGAACAGAAAGAAGATGGCGCTTACTACGTAACAGGGCGCATTTGGGTCCCACTCTATGGAGATTTACGTGAACTCGTGATGGACGAAGCCCATAAGTCCCGTTACTCAGTACATCCTGGCTCGGATAAGATGTACCATGACTTAAGGACTACATATTGGTGGCCTGGTATGAAAGCTCACATAGCAACATATGTCAGCAAATGTTTGACTTGCGCAAGAGTCAAGACAGAGTACCAGAAACCAGCAGGCCTACTCCAACAACCAGAAATCCCAAAATGGAAATGGGAGAAAATTTCCATGGATTTTGTTACAGGGCTACCTAGGTCTCAACGCGGAAATGACACTATTTGGGTAATAGTAGATCGATTGACCAAGTCCGCACACTTTTTGGCTATTAAGGAGACAGACAAGTTTTCTACCTTGGCGGAGGTTTACTTAAAGGAAGTAGTTTCGGGGCACGGGGTGCCAACCTCAATTATTTCCGACCGAGACGCTCGTTTTACTTCGGAATTGTGGCAAGCTATGCACAAATCCTTTGGCTCACGTTTGGACATGAGCACCGCTTATCACCCACAAACGGATGGGCAGTCTGAACGGACCATCCAAACCCTAGAAGACATGCTTAGAGCATGTGTGATCGACTTTGGCAAGAATTGGGAAAAGCACCTGCCACTAGTAGAATTCTCGTATAATAACAGCTACCACACTAGCATTCAGGCAGCACCTTTTGAGGCATTGTACGGTCGTAAATGCCGATCACCTCTCTGCTGGGCGGAAGTTGGCGATAGCCAAATCACGGGCCCAGAACTGGTGGTAGACACAACGGAAAAGATTGCCCAGATCAGACAACGCATGGCGGCAGCTCGTGACCGCCAGAAGAGTTACGCTGATAAGCGTAGGAAACCACTGGAATTCCAGGTCGGTGACCGGGTTCTACTTAAAGTCTCACCCAGGAAGGGTGTGGTTCGCTTTGGTAAAAGGGGCAAGCTCAATCCGCGATATATCGGACCATTCGAAATTACCGAGAAAATCGGTAAGGTGGCTTATAGATTGAATCTGCCTGAAGAACTGAGTGCGGTGCACAACGTCTTTCACGTGTCTAATCTGAAGAAGTGTCTGTCAGATGAAACACTCGTAATTCCTTTTAAGGAACTCTCTATCGACGAACAACTGCACTTTACTGAGGAACCGATTGAGATCACGGATCGAGAGATCAAAACCCTCAAACGTAGCCAGATACCTCTCGTGCGAGTCCGTTGGAACTCGTGACGTGGCCCAGAGTTTACCTGGGAGCGGGAAGACCAGATGAAGCACAAGCATCCCCAGTTGTTCCCAAACGAAACCTCCAGCACTGAAGCTACAACCGAATTTCGGGACGAAATTCCAAACTAACGGAGGAATGATGTGACACCCCGTTGAAACGTTCTCATTTACACTAGCTTGACAGTGGCTGCCTTAACTTTCGGGACGAAAGTTCTTAAAACTTGGGGATAATGTGACACTTAGGGTTTTTCCTGGGCAACTTTCTTGAATTAACATTTTGTGTATGTATACGTGTATGTTACTAAATGAAAGGTTTCCATTCTATCTCAGTGTGCCATGTGTTATTAACGTGTATGTAATTATATATATATATATATATATATATATATATATATATATATATATATATATATGTATATATTAAGTGAGCCGAGACCAGCGAACCCGACTCGAGACCACCCGGTCTCGAGTAAACAGTAGACACTTGGGCCGGTTGGGCCACACAACCGAAGAGCCCAATTCGGAAACCTCTAACCCACTCGAGACGGGTATAAAACCCTTGAGGGTGACCAACCTTTACAACTTTTACCATTGTCAAACACTCCCCCTCATCTCACTCACTCTCTCCCTCACTAAAACCCTAAAACCCTAGATCATCATCACAAACCTCCTCTCATCTCCCTCTCTCGGATTCAACCAAGGACTCTCGGTTCTAGCTTCAGATCTTAATTTGAAGCTTATTTATCATATTCTCACACTTTGAGTCTAGCCGGTTAGTATCTCTTTTGGTTGAATATTTAAAAGTTGTTGTTATGTATGATGGTTATATAAAGGTGCTTGCTTGATGATATGAGTAACATGTTTTACTTGATTAACCATGTTCCTTCATGATTTATATGTGAACGGTTTGGCGAAAAGAGGATTAGAACCATTCGGATTATGTTAAGTGCAATAGTGATCCTTCTATCTTAGCTATTTTGCTCATAAATGCTTGGTTGTGAAGGATGAACATGTGTGTGTATGAATCAATGTTTGATGATTGTTACCATCCGACTTATAATGATAAAATAGGGCAAATATGGTGTTTAATGATTGTCTTATATGTCACATGATTCTGCTCATAAATCTCATGTTATGTGTTGAAGTTGTGTTTTTGAACCAAGGATTATATGTTAGTTGATTTGTTTGAATATGCATGATGAACTACTTGAAGATCATGAAAAATATTTGAATATGCTATGTTTGATCTGAATATTTGGAAAATTAGACAACAAAACATGTTTGTGAATTTCTATTGGGTAGTACACCAAATCACGATTATGCAATTCTATTGGATAGTACAATTGGGCAGGTTCTAGAAGGATTCTGGTGCACGTATCCGGGGTTGCGAGTCGAGACCCTTGGTTGCGACTCGAAACCATCCCATGACAACTCGAGACGGACTTCAGGGACTCGAGACCGGCAAGGTCTCGACTTGAGACTTCATGATCTCGACTCGAGACTGGACTCGAGACCTCTGAGGTTGCGACTCCTAACCGGCACCACTCGAGACCAAAACATGATAACACGAGATCTCCTGGTTGCGACTCGAAACCGTGTGTTCTCGAGTCGAGACCGCCTTGTCTCGACTGGGCTGCCTACTTTGGTTATTGGGCCACAATGTGTTTAGTTTGGGCTACCTGTTGACTGGACTATGTGTTGCTGAAATTCTGTATGATCGTGTAAATATTAGGGCCGGCCCAATAACCCAATGTATGTTTGTATGCATGCTATGTGTTAGTTATGTGTAGATTATATGTGATTACTTGTACCCCGACTTGACCTATATTTGGTAACCATGCTAGGACGTGGTGACCAACGTGATTGACCGGGTAATTAATCTACCGAGCAACCCAAGGTGAGTTCACAACTTAAAGCATGCGTTCCCGGTGGTTTGGGAAACGGAACTAAAAACAAACTTACTTTTCCTCCCTTGTTACTGGGAACTCTTAGTTAATTACTGTTTATACGGAATGCAACGAGCAACACTAAACGAAACTCTATCACTCAAGTCCCTACTACTTAATACCGATTAGTCGCCGGGGTCTGGCGAACGGGTTATTAGTTGATAGCGCTATTTAGGTCTAACCAGCCTCACACCGACCCTTGTTACTGGGAACGGGCGTGAACTAATAGACTCTGACAACCGTCAATGATGATAGAACATTGACAAATGGGGCACGGCGGAAACGCGGGGTTAACTTAGTATTCGGTATTGGAAAAACAGTTTAGTCGCTTACTTTTGGGGTAGCTCCCCTTGGCATGTATAAACGGATAAATTAACTCGTAAAATAAGTTTTTGGTAATTAAAAACTAGACAACTCGTGAACTCGCTCAACATTATTGTTGACACCTTACTGCATGCTTTGCAGGTAACCAGTGACTGAGGAGCTTGCTGCTTGGGGATGTGTAGTGTTCGTCTACCCCTGTGTTGGGTGTTAAATAAACATGAACTATGAACCTTGTTTAAAACTGTTTTACTTATGCTTCCGCTGTTTACTTAAACTATGATTCGAACTTGAACTTTTGAAACTTTAAACTATTATGGATGCTAACTATTGTGGTCGGTGAACATTTTTACTATTAAATCCACGCTCAGTATAATTGGTGGCTGGATCCTGGTCCGTCACGCCCTCAAGCGGATGATACTCCGCGAAGTGGAATTTGGGGGTGTGACACAAACCCTTTTAGCTTTTGTTGCAACAAGAATCCAGCAAAACCTACCAAATCTTGAGGTATATAAGTGTAACATCTCGTAAAATCATGTCCAATATGTGTTGACACGTGTCCTTATTCCTAATTATGCCTAATGTTGGCTAGGAGGGACTATTTTTGCCAATAATGGAAACTATGAATGTGGAGGGACTAAAAGTGTCAACATGCTAAAACTATGCCTCTTAGTGACCTTTTACGGTGTCTGTATTCTCAAATGAGCCACTTGTTGGACGAGAGGAACCGTTTGTGAAATTGTTTGAAAGTTTGATAGTTGGAGGGTTAAAGGCGTCAGCGTGTTAATTTATACATGTGAGTGACCCTTTAACGAACCGGGAGTTCAATGATGTTCGGTCATACTCTCGAGTGTGCCAACTATTGGCCATGAAGGGCTATTTATGCCATTTTTAATATTGCATATAAGTATGAAGGTTGAGGGGCCATAAGTGTCAAAGTTGGAAAATTGTTTTGCTGGCCGAGCAGCTTTACGGACCACATACACGAACCCCCTACGGTCCGTATAAATCGCCCAGTTGCGAATTTTTCCTTAGAGGCCACACAAGCTGCCAAAACATTTCATTTCCGTTACTAGGGGCTGCATGGTGGTTTAAGACACGTACAAGGACACCTGCGATGATCTCCTAGCCCCTCATAACACCTGGAATGATCCAAATCTTGAGATCCAACTATAAATAGAGTGTTCATGCAACACTTTTCTTTGCTCATTCTTGTTCTATCAATTCCTCTCATCTACTGGAGATTCCCAGCTAAAGGGAGCTTCCATTTGAGTTAGTTTTTCATAAGTGGATCACTTGTAAGTGTTCCCTTCTTTTCTATTTTCGTTTATAGGCTTTTTAAAGCCAAAAGTCAAACGTTTTCGATAAACGCTTTAACTTTCGGTTTAGACCTTAATGGTCCAGCCATTGTTCAAGGCGAACATGGCTACGTGATCGTAATTAGGTAGGTGTTAATCTCTCAAAATGTCACCTCCTGAAAATTACTAGACTTGACTTGAGGACTCCTAAGAACTTCAAGGGGCTGTTCCAAACTCCAGAGGAAGCTCCAAGTATCAGATTAAGAGTGAATTGAAAAGGTATGAGTTGAATGTGAATCATGATCACCTATTTATACTAATCCAAAATCTCTCAAATCATGACAAGTGTGACTACCTTATGGTCCGTAAGGGATCTCCAGAAATGGAATTTTGGCATTTTTGCCACTTTAGTCATTGGACTTTGTTTCTGTTTCCTTTTGACATAGTTGGTCCCACTCCTTCCACGAATCGAAAATAAACGGAGAGTTTGGACACCTGTCGCGTTATTATATGATATAAATTTGCGAGGTTTTATAGTTCATCTTTTAAAGGGTTATTTGATTTTATCACCCTAACTATTGGCTATTGGCCGCTGCCACACTCAACTATTACTTTGACGCCCGTCACCCCCAACTTAACACTTAGTGTATTCTGTCACCACGTCGTTAACTGATCATTAACTTTTAATCTTGTTACTACACTTTTTGAGGTGTCATATGGATCTTGGGAAGATTTTAGGGATCTTAGGACACCCCCAAAAGTATAGTAACGTGATCAAAAGTTAGTGATCTGGTGACAGAGCACACTAAATGTTAAGTTAGGGGTGGTTGGGGTCAAAGTGATAGTTAGGGGTGGCAGCGGCCAATGGCCAATAGTTAAGGTTGATAACATCCAATAACCTTTTAAAAAAGGGGAAACTTTGTTAAATAGTTACCAAGTTTCATGAGTCTTCCAACTAGGACACTCATATGCGCACGTGTGTGTGTGTATATATATAGTTTGTTCCAATTGGGTCACTAAATTTCACTTTGGTGTTCTAATCATAGATATTATTATTCCATATATAATTTTGCAACTTTTTTGTGCATTATCACTTGTACATTGTGTTTAGGGCCGTTCAAAGCGCTCGCCGCACACCACTCGCTCGACGCTCGTTCGGAAATTGCTCGAAAAATGCTCGTTCGATTGGACGCTCGATTGTAAACGAGCCGCTCTGCTCGGTTCGATTTGTAAATGAGCCAAGCATGAGCTAAGGTCCGCTCGGCTCGGTTCGGATCGAATTATTATTTTTAATTAGTACATATATACAAATACATATAACTTACCTATATAAACATGTATATACACATATATATACAGAAATATGAATTATACATATATATACACACACCTATATATACACACAGATTACACATACATATATACTTAAAAATAAAATAAATTTATAGTTTTATATATACCACTCTATTAGATTTTGGTCCACTATGTACAAATTTACAGCTATATCTATACGTACTAGCCCAATCACTCCAATAAAAAAATTAATATGAAGTCTAAAAGTTAAACCCTAAACCGATAAACCACAGTCTTCTCATCGCCTCAAGTTTCATGTCGTTACCCTAAGTCGATTGTCTCCTGGTCTCAACGTCATTGTTCGTGCCATATGATCATCGCCTCGTCGGCCACAACATTGTTATTCACAAGAAAAATATTATGCCATGAAATGTGCCTGTTTTTAAAGACATAAAAACTTGAGACCTCAAGTTTCATATCGTTACCCTATCTCTCTCAGCAAATTTAAATCGGGCGACACGGTTGTCCAAATTGCTCGAATTTTGCTCGACGCTCGCTCGGAATATTTACTGCTCGGTAAATTCAAAGCGCTCGCCGCACACCACTCGCTCGACGCTCGTTCGGAAATTGCTCGAAAAATGCTCGTTCGATTGGACGCTCGATTGTAAACGAGCCGCTCTGCTCGGTTCGATTTGTAAATGAGCCAAGCATGAGCTAAGGTCCGCTCGGCTCGGTTCGGATCGAATTATTATTTTTAATTAGTACATATATACAAATACATATAACTTACCTATATAAACATGTATATACACATATATATACAGAAATATGAATTATACATATATATACACACACCTATATATACACACAGATTACACATACATATATACTTAAAAATAAAATAAATTTATAGTTTTATATATACCACTCTATTAGATTTTGGTCCACTATGTACAAATTTACAGCTATATCTATACGTACTAGCCCAATCACTCCAATAAAAAAATTAATATGAAGTCTAAAAGTTAAACCCTAAACCGATAAACCACAGTCTTCTCATCGCCTCAAGTTTCATGTCGTTACCCTAAGTCGATTGTCTCCTGGTCTCAACGTCATTGTTCGTGCCATATGATCATCGCCTCGTCGGCCACAACATTGTTATTCATAAGAAAAATATTATGCCATGAAATGTGCCTGTTTTTAAAGACATAAAAACTTGAGACCTCAAGTTTCATATCGTTACCCTATCTCTCTCAGCAAATTTAAATCGGGCGACACGGTTGTCCAAATCGCTCGAATTTTGCTCGACGCTCGCTCGGAATATTTACTGCTCGGTAAATGCTCGCTTGATTTGAGGCTCGGTTTTAAATGAGCCGCTCCGCTCTGTTCGGTTTGTAAACGAGCCAAGCACGAGCTAAGGTCCGCTCGGTTCGGCTCGGCTCGTGAAAAAATGGTTATGCATATGGTTGTCGTAACGTTGGCTTTGGGGGTTTACCAAAAAAAATTGATTTTTTTTACTTTTCACCCAAAAGTATTTCATAAATTACTTTTAACTTAAAACAATTTGTTTTTTTTTACTTTTAACCCAAAACTTTTTATCTTTTGCAATATATCCTCATAACTTTTTTTACTTTCAACTTTGATCCTTTATAGTTTTCATTTTCTGCAATTTTTTCGCCTTATGCTTGGTTCTAAATTTTATGACTTAACACATCGCAACGTGCGTCTTTGGTTTAACGTTTTTACGTTTCGTTTTAAATTTTGCGAGTTAACACGACGCAACGTGCATGTGTGGGTGAACGTTTTTACATCGTCTATTTTTCCTCGTTTGACAAGTTTAACATAACATGCAGCTCCTAGATTGACTTAGTTATAATTAAAGAATCCCCACCGTATTACGGCGGATCGCAATCCTAGTTTTACTTAAAGAGAAGGTCGTTCATCCTAAATAGATTTATTTAGATTTTTTTTAATATGTTGACGTAACACACTTATAAATGTTCACTCATATTAAAAAAATATAAAATATTTAAAAAATAAAATTAGAAAAATATTATTTATTTTTTTTATTTTTGGGGTATTATTTATTTATTTATTTATTAATAATAATACAACAAAAAGCACATACCAAAGGTCCACACTCCAAAACCCTCATCCTGTTAATCATCCTTGCAACTTTCCGTCATCCAAAATGATGACAACAAATCATATATTAATACTTTTTTTTTTTTTTGCTATGATGACAAAAGATCATATGTTAATACTTTTTTTTTGCTAAAATACCAAAGAAAACCTATGAAATTTTCACGAGGATATTACTTTTTTTTTTCTGGTTTCAGTAGTTTTGAGAATCGTCCATGGCTTTATAGCCTAGTGGCATCTTGGTGGTGGGATAAAACTTTGGGACCAAGTATCATCGTGGTTCCACGGTGGCACGATGATACTCCGGTGATCCGTCAGTGATCCAAATTTCCAATATTTATTGGGTTTCCTTCTGAATTGGTGAGGCATTATTACCTAGTGGAGTTGGATATGATCGGGTGGTTCCACGGTGGCACGATGATACTCCGGTGATCCGTCAGTGATCCAAATTTGCCGTTAAAAAAGTAGTTTTGAGAATCCCCAATTTCTTCTTATTTCTAAAACTAATCGCTCCATCAATGTCAAAGAATGGTTGGTTAACGATGTAGGGTTTTTTTTGAATATGGAACATCAATCTACGATTGGTAGTGTTAGGGCAGGATTTTTTAATGACCTATGATCCTCACTTGTTATCCTATTAGTGATCCTTACTTCTGTGACAGATAGTGATCCTCAGAAGTGCTTTAGGATCAGGATCATGGATCACCCTAAGGATTCTTATTCTAACGATTGTTTACTTTGAATTTCGTATTATTTTGCAGGAGTAACAAGTTGGACTTGGTCTTGGCAACGTTACTAAGGAATATTCCACGGTTATTTCGCACGTGTTTGACTGGAAATGGACGTTGTGGAGAACGTGGGAGCATGGCACGAATTGCGGATAGTTTGTTAAGCTAGTTAACTTCTATTTTTAAAAGGGGTAGCGAGCTAGCTTTAGAAACACTTGGCTAATTTTGGCTACACACACTCTTACAACAACACTCTTGAGCATACAGCAAAACACTTAGCTAGTTTTACACATTTCTGCACTTTACACTATAGTGATCCTTGTACCTAGCTCGCTATTATCCGAAGTTGTAAACAATTATTGGTTAATTGAAGTTGGTGATCGGTAGTTTCCATCACCCGAGGTTTTTTATGCCGGAGATCATTCATTGATCAAGGGCTTTTTCCTCGTATAAATCTTTGTGTCACTTGTGCAATTTACATTTAAGTGATCCTTATCGTTGTTCCTCAATTCAAGCATCATAACCCGTAACAAAGAGTTTGGTTGCATTATCCTCATCTGATTTTTGACCAAAACAGGTAGTTATTGTTTTGATTTGATTATTTCATCTCTTTTATTAAGTAACTATATTTTAGCATGTTAGTAAAAATTAATTATATAAATAAATACCATATATGATAGTCTATTCATGTAACACCCCGTGTTTTCCAAAAGTCAAAGTCAAAGTCAAGTGTTGACTGTTATTGGAATTAAAGATTAATAAGGAATAATTTCATTTTAGTTTCATTTTGATTTTCATATTATTTGGAGTAAGTGTTGTATAATCAAAACTAATCGGACGATAATCGAACTGTGAATCAACGACCGACTGTGAATGATAGGAAGTAACAATGCAATAAAGCTAGTCAATCAATAATCACGCTAATCAAATCAATCATCAAACTCAAGTGTGGGGATTTTAGTACTTTTTATACGTGTGTGTGTGCCTTATGTGTTACTTGTGCATGTTTACTTTTATGTTAAAGTGTGTGGTGAATCAATCAAAATCAATCAAGACTCAAAGGTGAATCAAACTCAATGGAAATCGAACCCGAAATGGTTGTAAGGATGCTCGTATGTTAGATATAGTAGTTGAGACTAAAAGTAATTTGATTAGGAATTCTATCATTCTCAAATCATCGTTCATCGAAGTCGAAATATCAAAAATCGTCGCAAAACACTCAAAACCAGGCAAGCCGATCGAACAGGGCAACCTGATCGAACAGGCTAGCCGATCGAACAGGACTGTTCGATCGGACAGCTGCTCGATCAGGGATGCTGTTCGATCAGCTGACCCTTTCCTCTTTTGGAAGCCTATAAATAGGGCTGTCCTTGTCAAACTTTCCACTTTTGGAAAAGCTCTGACCGACCAGCCTCTTCTTCTCACTAAATCCCAGATTTCTCTCAAACCGGTAAGTATTTCGCTCTAATCCTTGTACGTTTTTGTTCATTAATCGATTCTCCATCCTTCTATCTTTCAAAACTTGGATTTCATCCATGAAATCACCAAGATCTAGGTGTTCTTGGGTGATGTCATCATGTGTTCTTCAAGAACACTAAGTTTTGACATCATTCCACCATGAATAACTTAGATCTAACCGATTTCCACATAAATAACCTAAAATCTACCAAAGATCTTAACATTTCACGGTGGAAAAGGATTGGAAGATGGGTTTTCATCTATCTTTCAACTCTTTTACACTCAAAAAGGTGAAAACGAGACTTGAACCGATTTACAAATCAATCTAAACAAACACATGGTTCAAGATTCGGGTTCTACCGAGAGATATACCGATTTCGGGTTAAACGTTAAACTTGGGTTCCAAACCGTCTCTGACCGAGTTTGGGTGATTCCTGCTCGAGTCAGTGGGCTAAGTGGGGACTTCAGTTTTGTGGTTCAACTCGTAGTCAAAATATCTCTAAAACATCAACAATTAACGGGAATAACCAAGTGTTAAGTGATAGGTTAACCGAATCGAGAAGCTGGCCGAACGGCTAGGCTGTTCGATCGAACAGCCCAACCGAACGACTACGCCAGCCGATCGGCTAGGCTAACCGATCGACTAGCACTTAGGTCCTCAAACTCAAAGTGTATTATTGACAAAGTGATGTTCGATCGATCAAGCCACTCGATTGTAAGCATTACTACTCGAATCATGAGATACTACACTTTAAAACACTTAGACTTTTTGAAACATTGGAATGTCACCCGATCGAGCATGCTAACCGATCGAGTGACAACTTGCCAAGTCTGCAATGCTAACCGATCGAACAGCTGTTCGATCGGCCAACTTGAAAGGTAGTACAAACCATCATACACAAACACATCCTTCACATCAAAGGAAGAAACAATCCACTTGAAGGAACCAGCCGATCGAGCCAGCCGGCCGATCGAATGGATGTTCGAACGGACTTTCAAACCAATCGAACAGCCCACTCGATCGAACTGCTGTCCGATCGAATGGCCTACTCGATCCAAGTACATTGTTTACTTTTTCCGCGTTACTCATCGTTGTGTTAACGAACTATTCAGGCTAACCTATTCTCAGTGCTCCTTTCAATCCACAACCAACCACTGTGAGTATACTCGATCCCTTTTTGCTTTCAGCACTTTTGGGTGTTACATACGTAATCTATCAAATTCACAAACAACACAAACTATTTGAACGCTAACCTACTTGCATGTATTACTTGTCTAAATGATTGCTGTTTATTATGTTTACACGTGGAGTGCTATCTGCCTGCTTTAGCAACGTAGTACTATAGTTTGGACTCAGCACCCGTTCACACGGGGGTTGCTAAGGACAATTACTTGCATGGATTACGGTGGTAATCATGTATTGCGAACTGTCTCGGACAGTCAACTTGAAGTCATTGGTATCGATGGTCCCATGTCGATAATTTACATGCATCGTTTGCCCTTGTGTACGTGCTTGGTTATGCGTAAACTTTCGAACTATATATGCTATATCAAACTTGTGTACTCACCTTTACATTATATGTATTGACTTTTATTTTAACGTATGTGACAGGTGTTTAAGCTACTAGCGTGCTAGGGAAGCGAGGCAATAATAAGCTTCTAGGAGCCTGTGACCTTAGGACAGTGTCCACATACCTGCTCCAGGGTCATAATTATCTGTAGATCTTGTACTGGCACCTGTAGTCAGTAAGATTTACAGTTAGCCGTCTAGAAGTCTTAAAACAATATTTACTTCGGTCTGTAATAACTAAGAATTTGAGTTGTCGGAACAGTTCCCATATTGTTTAGTTGATTTCTATGATAACTTGTTATTATTTGGGACACGGTATGGGACGTGTTATATAACTGAATTGTATGATAGTTGTTGTGGAAACTTCTGAACAATCTGTTTCGCTCAGTGCCGCGCCCCGATGATTCCGCCATCGGTTGGGGTGTGACAGATTGGTATCAGAGCCATAACTATAGGGAATTAGGTTAGACACGATCTAGTCCGGATCGCTGTCTTAGAGACCTAGACTATAGTTAGGAACCAAGAGACCAAGTTTATGTGCTTATTTTATGTTGTTTCCTTCTATTCTATCATTACATCCGAACTCCGAGCCAAATTTCGTAATTTGGACGGGATTAGGCGTGAAACCCGCGAATTCCTGCCTAAATTACAAATTTTGCCAATTATTTTGTGCTAATTTCTATCAACAAACTGGGGAGAATTATACCGAATTAGGGCTGAAACCCATAATTTGATGAAAACTTTCCTCTAAATTTTCTTAAAACAAGGAAGAAATTGCTGAGCTAGGGGTGAAACCCTAACCTTGGCAGTTATTCCAACTATATTTTAATCTCGCCAAGGCAATTGACGGACTCCAACGACCTGAACTCACGAGTATGGCCTAGAATGCGCATGCATAATGCCCAAGAATCGAGGCAGAAACATGTCCCCTAGAGTCGAAAGTGACGACAAGTCAACTGTGAATAGTTAAATTGCCATGGTTAGTCAAAGTCTAGTAGCCGCAGACAATCCATTTTCCGATTTTGAGTGTTGCTTCGTTGATTTTATGTGATTTACCTGTTTACGTGTTTTAAGATTCGTTGGTTACTCCATTGTTTATCGATCTGCGTGACTTCTGTTGCTATCCTATCTCGATTCGAACCCCTGTTGATGTGATCTAAACGAAACCAGTGTGCTATGCTACGCTATACGACTAAGTTAGACGATATCATGTGATGCTATCCGATATGCAAAACGAACGACACTCGACATGTGGCTATAGGTTTCTGTTTTCTGACCACCTCTGTGATAAAGATGCGTACGTGTTTAGGAAATTAAGTGCTCTACTTGCTTAATTGCTTATGTGCTCTAAATGCTTCTGTGCTTATGTGCCTCTATGATTATGTGCTTATGTGTTTATATGCGTTACGTGACGTGAGATGCGACGTGATTCTAAGCTTTAGTAAACTAAGACGTGCGAGATTCGAATTCGTTGTGTTGAGCCCTATGGCGATGTCTATTGCAGACCATGTCGTCATCATCAAGAATTCGCCAAAACCTTACCCGTCAGGAAAAGAGAGACCGACGTCTCGCCAAGCTCATCTCGAGGTCTGTAGCAAAAGCTGTCAGTGAGGTGTACGAAAACACCAGCAAGTCGTCGGAAGAATCCCGAACCCTCACTGAACCCAGCAAAGCTTCGTTCAGTTTCAAGCAATTTAAGGCATGTGGACCGAAGGAGTTCACCGGTGAAGAGGGCCCTACAGGCTTATTTCACTGGTTTGACTCTGTGGAAGTTACCCTTCGTCAAAGCGGATGCCCGGATCATCTTCGAACTCTCAATGCTACCGGTGTCTTCCAGTCGCGGGCATTGGACTGGTGGACAGCCGAAAGGAATAAGCGCGGGAACGACGCTGCCTACGAGCTGACGTGGGAGGAACTGAAGGCTATCATGCTGGATGAGTTCTGTCCTCCCCACGAACGCCAAAAGTTGGAGGATGAGTCCTGGACCATCAAGCAGAAGGAGGGCGACAACGCTGGTCTCACCGCCCGTTTCAAACAACTGAGCATTATCTGTCCAGACCAGGTCAAGACTCCCGAGATGACCATCAAGAAATACATCCGTGCTCTTCCAGATTGTGTTGCAGATTATGTGTTCGCCGCCAAACCCGCATCAATCGAGGAAACCTACCTACTCGCTGCCGAGATTAACGACAAGCGAGTTAAGGCTGGTGTCTGGGATAAGCCATCCAAGTCGTTGCATCAAGTTACTACCGCATCAACCGACAACCCTACTGCTCAAGCCTCCAAGTCCTCGAGAAGAAGAAAGAAGAACAAGAGTTGCGCCGCCGCAACCAATGCTGCTCCTCTTCAGTCAGTACCGCCACAACAGCAACAACCACAGCGCACTGCGCCAGTGATCAATGCGCCGCCGGCTAAGCGTGCGTACACCGGCCCCCACCCACTCTGTGCTACATGTTCTTATCATCACCCGGTGGGTGTGGCCTGCCGTTTCTGTGTCCACTGCAACGTTTACGGGCATTTCACTGCGAATTGCCGCTATGGTCCTCGTCAAACGCAAGCTCAAGCCGCTGTTAACCAAGCCCTGCTACCTGCTCCTCAAGCTCCTCAAGCTGCACAGGCCCCGGCAAACAATGTTCGGACCTGCTTTGCATGTGGTGACCCTAACCACTTCGCAAACCGGTGCCCGAACAGAGTGGTGAAACAAGAAGCTCAACAACCCCAGCAACAGCAACAGCAGCCTCAACAACAAGCCGCTCACGCCAGAACTTTCAACATCAACGCACGCCAGGCTCAAGCTGACAACAACGTGGTCAATGGTACGTTCCTTGTGAATGGTATTTATGCATCATGTTTGTTTGATACTGGAGCCGATAACTGCTTTGTGTCATTTGAATTTGAGAAGCTTCTTAGACGTAAGCGCTCTTATCTTTCGTCACCCTTCGAAGTGGAAGTCGCTACCGGAAGAACCATTGCTGTCAATTCTGTGCTCCGTGATTGTACTCTCGAGCTCAACAATCATATATTCCCGATTAATCTCATTCCAATGCAGCTCGGAAGTTTCGATGTCATAGTAGGCATGGATTTTCTTCGTGAAAACCGTGCTGAAGTTGTGTGTTCCGATAAGATGATTCGTTTTGTGCTAGCTAGTGGTGATATTCTATGTGTTTATGGTGAAACTACTGCAAAAGATCTCAAGCTCATGTCCTGTCTTCAAGCTCGCAAATATCTCCGCAAGGAATATCGAGCCTTCTTGGCCAACATTGTTGTAGCAGAGACGGACAAGAAAAGGAAAGTTGAAGTCAAGGATGTTCCCGTTGTCCGAGAATTTCCTCAGGTGTTCCCTGATGATCTTCCTGGATTACCCCCAAATCGTGATATCGACTTTCGAATCGACCTTATTCCAGGAGCCAACCCAGTGGCCAAGGCTCCGTATCGACTCGCTCCATCTGAGATGCGAGAACTCTCGAACCAACTCCAAGAGTTACTTGAAAAAGGCTTCATTCGCCCGAGCACTTCTCCATGGGGCGCACCAGTCCTTTTCGTCAAAAAGAAGGACGGGTCGTTCCGAATGTGCATCGATTACCGGGAATTGAACAAGCTAACCATCAAGAACCGATACCCCTTACCAAGAATCGATGATCTGTTTGACCAATTACAAGGTGCTCAGTGTTTCTCCAAGATTGATCTACGTTCAGGCTACCATCAGTTGCGGATTCAAGAGGAAGACATACCCAAAACCGCTTTTCGAACCCGATACGGCCACTACGAATTTGTTGTCATGCCTTTTGGTTTGACCAACGCACCCGCGGTCTTCATGGATCTGATGAATCGCGTGTGTAAACCGTTCTTAGACCGTTTCGTCATTGTATTTATCGACGACGTCCTGATCTATTCCAGATCGAGGGCCGAACATGCGCAGCATTTGCGATTGGTTCTCGAGTTGCTTCAGGGAAACCAACTCTACGCCAAGTTCTCCAAGTGTGAGTTCTGGTTGGAGGAGGTTCAATTTCTGGGTCATATTGTGAATAGTCGGGGTATACACGTTGATCCTGCAAAGATTGAGGCAGTCAAGGGATGGGTTACGCCAAAGAATCCGTCAGAAGTTCGCTCTTTTCTCGGATTAGCCGGTTACTACCGGCGATTCATCGAAGGATTCTCAAAGATTGCTGTACCGCTTACCTCCCTTACTCATAAAGACAAGCCTTTTGTGTGGGGAACCGCGCAGGAGACTGCTTTCCAAACCCTTAAACACATGCTGTGCCATGCACCAGTTCTTACACTGCCGGACGGAAGCGATGACTTCGTTGTCTATTGTGATGCTTCAAACCTTGGACTTGGCTGTGTTCTCATGCAACGAGACAAGGTTATAGCTTACGCATCTCGACAGCTCAAAATCCACGAGAAGAACTATACAACCCATGACCTCGAGCTAGGCGCAGTTGTCTTTGCCTTAAAGATTTGGCGACACTACCTGTATGGTACAAAGTGTACGATCTTCACTGATCACAAGAGCCTACAACATATCTTTAACCAGAGAGAACTCAATATGCGTCAACGCCGATGGGTAGAACTTCTCAACGATTACGACTGTGAGATCCGTTATCACCCAGGCAAGGCGAATGTAGTTGCAGACGCCCTCAGCAGAAAGAATTACGTGATAGGTGTTCGAAACATCCAGGCTCAGTATAACCTCGAAGCTCTTATCCGCGAAGCACAACACGCTTGCTTTAACGAGCGTACGTTGAAGAAAGAACGAATCTATCACGATGGAACTCAGCTCGTGAGCAAAGCCAACGGGATATTCTATTATCTGGACCGAATCTGGGTTCCGAGGAGGACAGATTTGCGAAAGATCATCATGAACGAAGCCCACAAATCCCGATATTCCATTCATCCCGGTGCGGACAAAATGTACCAGGACCTTCGCTACAAGTACTGGTGGCCTGGGATGAAAAGGGATATTGCTCTATATGTTGGTAGCTGTTTAACTTGTGCAAGAGTCAAGGCTGAACACCAAAGACCTTCAGGCTTACTCGAACAACCGCCGATACCCGTATGGAAGTGGGAAAGCATAGCTATGGATTTCATAACTAAGCTTCCGACCACGCCAGCAGGTCACGACAGTATTTGGGTTATAGTCGACCGTCTGACCAAATCAGCCCACTTTCTGCCAATACGAGAAGACTATAAGGTGGCCAAGCTAGCCCAAATCTACACCGACGAGATCATTAAGAATCATGATACGCCTCGAGACATCATTTCTGATCGCGACGCTCGGTTTACATCGAGATTGTGGGAAACTTTTCAAGCAGCTCTTGGTACGACGCTGAATTTGAGTACCGCATTCCACCCGCAAACCGACGGGCAGACTGAAAGAACGATTCGTACTATTGAAGACATGCTCCGTGCGTGTGTTATCGATTTTGGTGGTAGTTGGAGCAAACACCTACCGTTGGTCGAATTTTCGTACAATAATAGCTATCACTCCAGCATCGAAATGGCACCTTTCGAAGCCTTGTATGGTAGGAGATGTCGCTCGCCTATTGTATGGCACGAGGTCGGTCATTCACAATTGACTGGGCCCGAGATTCTGCAAGAAACGACTGACAAGATCCACCAGATAAGGGAAAATTTGGTAAAGGCCCGGGACAGACAAAAGATGTACGCCGATAAACGACGCAGGCCCCGCGAATTTGCAGTTGGCGACTACGTGCTCCTAAAGGTATCACCTTGGAAGGGAGTAGTCCGATTCGGCAAAAGAGGGAAACTTGCGCCTCGATTTGTTGGACCTTTTAAGATTCTGGAAAGGATCGGTAAGGTTGCCTACAAACTCGAATTACCGGAGGAACTCAGCAATGTCCACCCGACTTTCCATATTTCAAACCTTCGAAAATGCGTAGCTGACCACGACGCAATAATACCACTCGACGATCTTCAGGTCAATGAGACGCTACACTTCGTGGAAAAGCCTGTCGAAATCATGGACCGACAGACCAAGCAACTCAGACGCTCTCGCATTCCTATTGTAAAAGTACGATGGGAAGGCAAACGAGGCGCGGAGTTCACTTGGGAACTCGAAAGTGACATGAAGGCCAAGTACCCGCAGTTGTTCAGGTAGATCTGAAGCATCAAATTGGTAAAATCACACGGCGATGTACGGTTCTCGGCCTAATTTCGGGACGAAATTCCCTAAAGGAGGGGAGACTGTAACACCCCGTGTTTTCCAAAAGTCAAAGTCAAAGTCAAGTGTTGACTGTTATTGGAATTAAAGATTAATAAGGAATAATTTCATTTTAGTTTCATTTTGATTTTCATATTATTTGGAGTAAGTGTTGTATAATCAAAACTAATCGGACGATAATCGAACTGTGAATCAACGACCGACTGTGAATGATAGGAAGTAACAATGCAATAAAGCTAGTCAATCAATAATCACGCTAATCAAATCAATCATCAAACTCAAGTGTGGGGATTTTAGTACTTTTTATACGTGTGTGTGTGCCTTATGTGTTACTTGTGCATGTTTACTTTTATGTTAAAGTGTGTGGTGAATCAATCAAAATCAATCAAGACTCAAAGGTGAATCAAACTCAATGGAAATCGAACCCGAAATGGTTGTAAGGATGCTCGTATGTTAGATATAGTAGTTGAGACTAAAAGTAATTTGATTAGGAATTCTATCATTCTCAAATCATCGTTCATCGAAGTCGAAATATCAAAAATCGTCGCAAAACACTCAAAACCAGGCAAGCCGATCGAACAGGGCAACCTGATCGAACAGGCTAGCCGATCGAACAGGACTGTTCGATCGGACAGCTGCTCGATCAGGGATGCTGTTCGATCAGCTGACCCTTTCCTCTTTTGGAAGCCTATAAATAGGGCTGTCCTTGTCAAACTTTCCACTTTTGGAAAAGCTCTGACCGACCAGCCTCTTCTTCTCACTAAATCCCAGATTTCTCTCAAACCGGTAAGTATTTCGCTCTAATCCTTGTACGTTTTTGTTCATTAATCGATTCTCCATCCTTCTATCTTTCAAAACTTGGATTTCATCCATGAAATCACCAAGATCTAGGTGTTCTTGGGTGATGTCATCATGTGTTCTTCAAGAACACTAAGTTTTGACATCATTCCACCATGAATAACTTAGATCTAACCGATTTCCACATAAATAACCTAAAATCTACCAAAGATCTTAACATTTCACGGTGGAAAAGGATTGGAAGATGGGTTTTCATCTATCTTTCAACTCTTTTACACTCAAAAAGGTGAAAACGAGACTTGAACCGATTTACAAATCAATCTAAACAAACACATGGTTCAAGATTCGGGTTCTACCGAGAGATATACCGATTTCGGGTTAAACGTTAAACTTGGGTTCCAAACCGTCTCTGACCGAGTTTGGGTGATTCCTGCTCGAGTCAGTGGGCTAAGTGGGGACTTCAGTTTTGTGGTTCAACTCGTAGTCAAAATATCTCTAAAACATCAACAATTAACGGGAATAACCAAGTGTTAAGTGATAGGTTAACCGAATCGAGAAGCTGGCCGAACGGCTAGGCTGTTCGATCGAACAGCCCAACCGAACGACTACGCCAGCCGATCGGCTAGGCTAACCGATCGACTAGCACTTAGGTCCTCAAACTCAAAGTGTATTATTGACAAAGTGATGTTCGATCGATCAAGCCACTCGATTGTAAGCATTACTACTCGAATCATGAGATACTACACTTTAAAACACTTAGACTTTTTGAAACATTGGAATGTCACCCGATCGAGCATGCTAACCGATCGAGTGACAACTTGCCAAGTCTGCAATGCTAACCGATCGGTTGGGCTAACCGATCGAACAGCTGTTCGATCGGCCAACTTGAAAGGTAGTACAAACCATCATACACAAACACATCCTTCACATCAAAGGAAGAAACAATCCACTTGAAGGAACCAGCCGATCGAGCCAGCCGGCCGATCGAATGGATGTTCGAACGGACTTTCAAACCAATCGAACAGCCCACTCGATCGAACTGCTGTCCGATCGAATGGCCTACTCGATCCAAGTACATTGTTTACTTTTTCCGCGTTACTCATCGTTGTGTTAACGAACTATTCAGGCTAACCTATTCTCAGTGCTCCTTTCAATCCACAACCAACCACTGTGAGTATACTCGATCCCTTTTTGCTTTCAGCACTTTTGGGTGTTACATACGTAATCTATCAAATTCACAAACAACACAAACTATTTGAACGCTAACCTACTTGCATGTATTACTTGTCTAAATGATTGCTGTTTATTATGTTTACACGTGGAGTGCTATCTGCCTGCTTTAGCAACGTAGTACTATAGTTTGGACTCAGCACCCGTTCACACGGGGGTTGCTAAGGACAATTACTTGCATGGATTACGGTGGTAATCATGTATTGCGAACTGTCTCGGACAGTCAACTTGAAGTCATTGGTATCGATGGTCCCATGTCGATAATTTACATGCATCGTTTGCCCTTGTGTACGTGCTTGGTTATGCGTAAACTTTCGAACTATATATGCTATATCAAACTTGTGTACTCACCTTTACATTATATGTATTGACTTTTATTTTAACGTATGTGACAGGTGTTTAAGCTACTAGCGTGCTAGGGAAGCGAGGCAATAATAAGCTTCTAGGAGCCTGTGACCTTAGGACAGTGTCCACATACCTGCTCCAGGGTCATAATTATCTGTAGATCTTGTACTGGCACCTGTAGTCAGTAAGATTTACAGTTAGCCGTCTAGAAGTCTTAAAACAATATTTACTTCGGTCTGTAATAACTAAGAATTTGAGTTGTCGGAACAGTTCCCATATTGTTTAGTTGATTTCTATGATAACTTGTTATTATTTGGGACACGGTATGGGACGTGTTATATAACTGAATTGTATGATAGTTGTTGTGGAAACTTCTGAACAATCTGTTTCGCTCAGTGCCGCGCCCCGATGATTCCGCCATCGGTTGGGGTGTGACAATTCAGGTAAATTAATTGTAATACAAGAGTTAAATGTCATTTTAGTCCCTGTGATTTGGGCAATTTTGGCAGTTTAGTTCAAATGTTTTATTTTTTGTCTGTGGATCCAATAAGGTTTCACCGTTGTCATTTTAGTCTACTGGGTTAACTTCATCTATATTTCTATTAACGAGAAGGACAATTCGGTTATTTTATATGTAATTCTATTAACTATAAGGACAATTCGGTCATTTTATAATTCGTTCATATAAGCTAAATATACTAAAATTTACAATAATGAACTTGTATAGGTTTGGTCCTCAATTATGGATGCCATAGACTACCCTCTACATTGACGTGCACGACCCCCCTTCCCCACATGTGTGTCTCTCTTTCCTAACCCTTTCAAAATCCTTGACACCCGGTTGCTCGTTCATACGGGTTTCTCCACCCCTCAACCCCCTCACGTACATGTCAGGCGAGTGCCACACAGTTTTGCCACATCAGAAACGTTGGAGATGGTATTAAAGTTACGTAGACGTCATAACATTTACCATCCATGTGAAAACAAAACCAATGTAGATTATTTTAGTTAAACATTTGCTATATATATATCATATGTTTTGTATAATGTGTTAGAATTTAGATTTTAAGTATTTTGCTAATATTTAATTATACCAAACCAAATTCAATATTAGTTTTTGATTTGGTTCATCTCCATCAAAGAATCCAAGCATACTGAAAGCCAACCTGTTTGAACATCTCTACATTATGTGTTTTCAACTTTTCATGCTTATAAAGATGCTCCAAAGTTACGGTTCACTACTTTGATCACCATTGTACCACATGATTCACTCACCATCACACACACTACGCTATAACGCACCAATTCACCATGCATCATCACTCAATAACAACCTCAAACCAGTTCCATTCACATACCCATCAATGATTATCAACTTATCATCTTTCTTTCGGTTATCCATTTTTTAGATAGCTATAAGTTGTGAGACTTTACAAAATAGGTATCTTTCTATATAATACATATATATATAAGCATTAATATTAATTAGTTTTTAATTATATACATTTGAAGTCTATAGAACATCTGTAGTCGGCAGAAGAAGACTGGCCTCCTTGTTGAATGTGGGAAAACCTAATTCCGGAGTCAAGATTTTTTTTGAACCTATGTCGAAACTTTTGGTATTCTATGTCTATTAAGATGGGTTTTAGTGGAGATTTGAGTTTTTTATTTTTATGGTTTTTAAAAGTGATTTAAATTTGATTCTAATTATATAATTTGGTTTTTGTGGGGTTTGAATGAATTACGTATATAACAAAACATCAACAAGTAACAAGTTAACATCTAACATTATTGCAAAAATATCTAATAACATTTAAAGATAATCATGATTAAGGGTGTTCATAATTAAATATAAGGGAAAAACTGATTTCACATTTTTACTTTTTGATTTTTTGTGCTTTTATCTTTTTGTTTTTTTTTTCTTTTTATATTTTTACCTTTTAACTTTTAGTATTAACACTCAAGATCCGTTAACCTTCAAAAGACTTTGTAATCGACTTTTACATGTTTATATCTACGTACAAGTCATTTTAAATTCATGTTGATTTACGTTTTAAGCATGTATCTTCCGGTTGTTGTAATAAACCAAAATAGATATCGACTGAAACGCCAATGAGCTAGTGGTGGAGTGGTAAGGAAGAGACCTTGTGTTCCAAGTGACCCAAGTTCAATTTCTGCCCCTAGCATTTAGTTTCTGCGGCACCTGGTGATGATGGGAGACTAGGCGAGTAGGCGGCGATCGCTAGTTCGATCCTTGAATTGAGCGGGTTTTACCTCACCGCACTGTCGTGCCTTCGGGCGAGTGTTCACGGGCTTCGGCCCTAGGTGAGGGTTTTCCCCGGTTCGGAAGGCGAGTGTATCCCGATGTGGTGAATTTCGCCAGTAGCCCATTTGGAGGATTCGTTGGCCGTTCAAAAAAAAAGATATCGACTGAAACACCGCCGCATAGAGTGGGTAATCTTACTAGTTATATATATGATTAAAAAAAAAACTTTAATGACTTAAATAAAATAATATTTTTTATTTCTTTTAGTAATCCCCCAATTCTTGGTGTTCTTGAAAAAGAAAAAGCTCACACCTTTATAATAACAACAAGAACAATAATAATATAAAATCATTCTTTGGGAGTACGAGAATCTCGAATGCGGGCATATGTTTCGTCTCTGTTACTTGGATTTAACCCAACAATTTATAATTTATAATATAATTATAAATCCACACTCGTGTTCAACCTTTCTGATTTCCTCTTTGTCTTGATCCCAACAACATTCTTCTTCATTTTGCATGCTTCAATCCTTCGGTGAGTTCCTCTTCTTCTTCAATTTCTCCATCAACAAACTGTAATTAACTAATTAACCAATTACAATTTAGAATGCCGTTTACGTTACACATGGGTTCAACAGTATTGTAGGTTTCGGAGTGTGAACAGTGTTCTTTTCTCGGTATTAACGAAAGGGTTTTCATCTTTTCATCTTTTGATCTTGATATTATTGATTATCAGTTATTGGGTAGTGTTTGTTTAGTGAATTAAAGTGGGAAAATGGGGTCAAATGGCCTGTTTAAATCTGATGGTCTGGCAAGACAAAGCTCAATTTATAACCTAACTTTAGATGAAGTACAACACCAGTTAGGAGATCTTGGTAAGCCTTTGACAAGTATGAATCTTGATGAGCTTCTCAAGAGTGTTTGTACTGCTGAAACCAATATGAATCTCGAACCCGTGTCGGGTTTGGGTTCGGGTTCGGGTTCGTTTCTGGCTCGCCAGGCGAGTGTTAATGTTGCTCAAGATCTGAGGAAAAAGACAGTTGATGAGGTGTGGCAGGATATCCAACAGGGTCAGAAAAAGAGTAACGATAACAATGTACGTCGTAAACGGGGTGGTGATCGAGAGAGGCAGTGTACGTTAGGTGAGATGACGTTGGAGGATTTCTTGGCGAAAGCGGGGATTGTTGCGGGATCTGGAAACAAAAGTGTGGATTCGAATGTGTCGATTCAGCAACAAGCGCAGTGGATGCAGTCTCAGGTTACGCCAATCCAGCCGCAGCAGTCTGTGTACATTGTGAGTCATCGTCCGGTCGGGGCGAACGCGATGATGGAGATGGGTTATCCGGAGAGCCAAATGATAACGTCTCCTTCGCAGTTGATGCGTAATTTGTCGGATACGCAGACACCTGGAAGGAAACGGGTTGCGCCTGGTGACGTGATGGAGAAGACTGTGGAACGGAGGCAAAAAAGAATGATTAAAAATAGAGAATCTGCTGCACGTTCGCGGGCAAGAAAACAGGTATGACTTCCAAAAGTCAACTTTGGTTTCAGCTAGCTATTGTAAGCAAGTTGTGTAAATGATCCTTTGTGGTTAAATTAGGCTTACACGCATGAACTGGAGAACAAAATTTCACGTTTGGAAGAGGAAAACGAAAGACTTAAGAGACAGAAGGTATGCTTGTTGTTCAACGTTCTTTTTCCTTTCTTTAGATTTAGTTTTAATGCGATACATTATCTTGAATTCACCCAAAGATTATTCTTGAAGGTTACGTTGTTCCTATATGTCGGGTGTGTGTTTTTCTTTTCGCTAGATGTTTACTAAAAAAATAAGGGTAAATTACAAAAATCGTCCTTTATGTATGTCAGTTATTGCAAACTGTGTCCTTTGTCTTCAATAATTACAGAAAACGTACTCGATGTTTGCAAACCCTTGCAAGTTATGTCCTTTAGCCCTAACTCAGTTAATTTTTGTGGTTAAATCTGACCAAATGGACCCTACATGAGGGTATTTTTGTGGTTAAATCTGAACAAATGGACCTCACATGAGAGTAAAATGACCAAAATACCCTCATGTGGGGTCCATTTGGTCAGATTTAACCACAAAAAAATTAGCTGAGTTAGGGCTAAAGGACATAACTTGCAAGAGTTTGCAAACATCGAGTACGTTTTCTGTAATTATTGAAGACAAAGGACACAGTTTGCAATAAGTGACATACATAAAGGACGATTTTTGTAATTTACTCAAAAAATAATTGAAGTACGCCCTTTATTCAATGCATGTGGCGTTTTTTCTTCCTTAGGTAATTCAGAATCGTGTTTATTGATCCTTCACTGGGCAACATTATCTCAGTGACTCGGCTGTTTCTGTATGCAGTTTCCTTAACCGTATAAGCATATAACTTTTATACCTTTATATAGCTTGCTTATATTTTTGTATAATCTCCAGCTGAGATTGTTTACCGTTGTGAAATCGCCTGAGTTAAGCTGAGCTAATCGTGTGGATTCAATCCTTTTGAGCTGATCCGAGATACTAACTCAAATTTTGTTTTAGCTAGTCGAAAACTATAGGAAAACCGGTGGATATTTAGGGTACACAAAGGTGAAATTTTTAAAATTTTAAAAGTATTCATCGATGAACTCTTAAACATCTTGGAAACTTAGGAAGAAAAAAACCATCTTTAAAGTTGGTCTTATTAAACATTAGGGGATGTAATCTTGTGATTGATTATCATTATCAGATGGTTTAGAGTAAATTGCCAAAATCGTCCCTGAGGTTTGGGCATGTTTACCATTTTCATCCAAAACAACTTTTTTGTACCATATAGTCCTTCACTTTTGGGATTTTTTTTTTCCATTTTCATCCAAACGTCTGACTTTTTTGCCAGAATCGTCCCTGAGATTTGGGATTTTTTTGTCATTTTCATCCAAATGTTTGATAGAAAAAATAAAGCAAATTAGATGTTTGGATGAAAATGGCAAAAAATCCCAAAAGTGAAGGACTATATTGTACAAAAAAGTTGTTTTGGATGAAAATGACAAACATGCCCAAACCTCAGGGACGATTTTGGCAATTTACTCGATGGTTTAATAAAATTTGTTTCAAGTTTTATTCTTTCTTTTAGCCCGCTTAGGTGAAAATACATTGGTTATGATTCTCAAGAGATCTTAGTCTGTTGTTTGCATGTCCAACATACATTGGTTGTAATTCACATTCACCGAGTTTTGTTAAACATCACGGGTTAATTCGCCTGCATTTTTGGGATGAGGGGTTCTAACTTTCTCTATGTTTGGGCCGTTTTGTTAAATGTAAGAAACTTCAGGGTGTGTTTCATAATTTCTAAATTGTATTTTGTTCTCATAAAAGCAAACCAGTGACCTATGACATGTATGAACTTTATAGTTTATACAATGCAAATAATTCGACTTAAATGCATATTTTGTGCTAACTATTGTGGGCCCATGTGCAGGAGGTAGGGCAGGTATTGCCAAGTGCGTCGCCACCCAAACCCAAGTTCCCGCTCAGACGAACAATTTCAGCTCCTGTCTAGCAAGATTTCCGAACCCGTGTCAAGAACTATGTTGTGTAGATGCGTTTTGTCTTCTTTTTCTTTTGTAGTTTTCGTTAGGATACGCGGTACCTATGTATGGTGTTTGGCTGTTTGCTAGTGTTGTTTCTTAGTTTTCTTTAAACAGTGTATCAGGTCAAGATCTTGGGCAATGTATTTAGCATTCCTCATGATTGTAATGGCTATAATCACCAACACTTTTCCTTGTATGTATATTGTTAAGACAACTATGAAACTATCTAATGCCAGTTTTAAGTTTCTTGCTCATTTGGTCCTGAGTTGTTGCCCTTTACTAAACAATGTTGCCACTGTGGCTTCTATTTTCTGCAGTGAAATCTCTACATTGTATATCACAATAATTGGCAATGTTGGTGTGTAAGGCAACTTTTCATTTGTAACTTCTTTATTTATTATTTTTGAACGGTGAACTTCATGTATAAGGTTACCACACTCTCCAAATCGGAGAGCCCCGTACTGTCCCACTTTGGCCAGACTATGTGTCTTAACCGGGCCCACGCTGGCTTCAAAGTTTGGCTTTTTGGGCGTTCCCCTGGGAAACATACCGTCGGCTGCCACTTGACAATCGTTGTGCCACCACAAGAGCAAAACTCTCTGGCGTAACACACAGTGGGACGAAAACTCAGTTGGGCTCGGGAATCGAAGACAACCTCACACAAGGCCTAGTCCAAATCCTTCATTGCCTATATCAACCCAATATGACACAAGTGAGAATTGAACTTGAGTCTTCATTGGAAAACCCAAGCTTATTTACATATTATTGTACTTACATTTGAGCATATTTTGTTATTCGCATACCACTTTTATGATACGATATTTTATAAATGTTTGAGTATGTCGTTGCAACATGCTTATTTGTATAATATGACACCGTTTATTGTTTTTGTCATTCAAATAATATAATATAACGCGCTATAAAAATTCCAAACATACCATTGCGACGTGTTTAATTTTATCCACACTTTGATAAAAGTTTTGTTCAAAATTGAACGGTAGAAATATAACTGGTTTCTTTTCTTTACCATGATGAACAGAAACAACATCATCCTAACAACATTAGAATACAATATTCTTTTTGTATAATAAGCTATATGATCAAGGGTTATATCGTGACAAACTGAATCAATACTATTTAGACAACATTGGTACCGAAATCGGTATTCGTTTTTATGGGTTTTTTTTATTGATGTAAAACACATGTCAATTGCTATATCGAGTGCCGGTATCGTACCAGTACTGTAACGAACCAATACTGATCGAAAACCCGCTACATAACTCAGAGAATTCCACTAGTTTCTTATAACAGTAGACATTTTTTTTTCCAGTATGGTAGACAAACAAGCCAATTTAATCATACTCTAAATCCGCATCATTGTTCATCATGAGATTCAAATCCTCAATCTCATAGGAAGAGACACCACCATGCAATGAGTTACCATTGGGCTAACGCATAAAAACTAACCAAAAGTAAACTTACTGTTGATAATTCGTAGCATCGAACGGGAGAAAATCCTAATAGTTTTTTTTTTTTGACATTGCTTATCAAACCTCTTGCTGACTTATTAACTCTTCTGTTAATAAGTCGAAAAGGTGTTAGGAAAGTCATATATGATTAACTTTTAGAGGTTAAATTTACAAATGTGCCCATATCTAAAAAGGGCTAATCTAAACATTTTTTAAAAAAAAAACTCATTTTAGAAAAGTAAAAAAAAAAAAGTCGTGTGTTAAACAGAAAATTTCAAACACCCCCTAAATTTGAATTTTTGGTTATTCCTTCCACATGTTTCTACACAATTTAATATTTTACCATTTTTATATAGAGACCGATTATTGTACAATATCACTTAACGTACGACGCGTACGTGATTTGTGTATAACATGTGGTTTTGTAATAATGTAATATTGGTTGTCCGAGTTTATGATCATGCGATTTTGAGATATAACATGCGAACAACCATTTTTTGGGGAGTCCGAGTTTGTGAGCCTGCCATGTGAGTTTATACATATCCGGGTTTGTATAACATGCGATTATGACATGTCCGAGTTTGTGAGGCATGCGATTGTGATATGTCCGGATTTGTGTATAACATAAGATTTCTAATCGCGTACGCGTCGTACGTAAAAGTGAGTCGTACCATACATTTTTTTCTTTTTATATATTTTAGTTGGTTTCACCAACCCCCTATCCATATCATCTCCCTCACTCACTGCCTCCCTCCCTACCCACTCCCCTTCATCCCTTTCAATGGCTGCCACTGCTGCTTCTTCAACTACCTTCCATCTCAATCCACCACCAAACCGCCATAACTCCATCTCAAAGCTCCCGTTTCTATCTCTGCAACGCAGCCGGCAGCCATGGCCAACACAGTTCCCCCTCATATCATGTTCCTCTTCAATCAATTTCCCAAACAAGCTATCTCGTCTTCCATTTGGTTTCACTTTGTGCTCCGCTTCTTCACAGGACGAAACCCTAGTTACCGAAGATGAAAACGATGTCCTTGTTGATGGTTCTCTGCCTCCTCAGGTACTTCGTGTTAGAAATTAGGGTTTGAACAAAACTTAAACTAGCATAATAGTTGCCTATGATTTTGTTAAATTCAAAGGAATATGTAATTGTATTGATTTTGTTATTTACTTTTCTGTGTTTTCGACGAAAGAAAAGGGAATTAAGGAGACCAGATAGGGCTGTAAATGAATGGAGCCTTGTTCATGTTCGTTCGTTTAGCGATGAAGTTGTTAACGAACACATATCGAACAAAAAATCTTGTTTTTGGAATTGAACTTGTTCACTAACACAAACGAGTGTATACCGGGGGGGGGGGGTTGCACTAATTTTAATGTTAAAAAGCGAGGGACGGTTAATCATGCATCATGTGGTGGCGTTGATAGCCGAAAGACAAAGGGGTCATGTACTAATCGGCTTTTGTCCCAATTGCTGAATGTTATGTGTTTTATGTCCAAGGCTTGATGCAAAACTACTATCAAGTCGAGACTTCGAGTCGGGTTCTCACTAGAAGCAGCCTCTCTATTCCTTTAGGCAGAGATAAGGTTGTCTACATCTTACCCTATTCAAACTCTATCTTAGCTTCGCTGTTGGTGGGATTTACCGAGTATGATGATGATGACCTTGTTAAGAGATTGATATAATAGTTATAAACCCAATTATCCCAAAACAAAAGCACAAGTTAGATATAATAAGCATAAACGTAGTTATCCCAAAATAATGTTTCAAAGATTTTAAGTTTCTAGTGATTGATTGGGAACTAAACAAACCAAACGACCATGAACAGACGTAAACAAACATATCATCGAACGTTCATGAACGCAACTGAAAGAACGTGGCTTTTGTCCGTGTTTGTTCATTTAGTTAATCAAACGAAATTCCTTGTTCATGCTCGTTCGTTTAACGTTCGGTTTGTTTACGGATACTTCCAAAGTCAAAAGAAATGATTCCAAATTTTTCTTTCCGTTTTCTTCCAAAAAACTCAACAAAACAAATCTTTTCAAGTTTCTTTCCATTCCCTTCATTTCTCTTTTTAAAAAGGCCTCGGGAACACAACGTTATTGGTTCTTATGAACATTTTGTGTCTTGTTCACTAATGTGTTTATTGCAGGAAGATGCAGAAGGTACAACTACAGAGGATGATGGTGATGATTCAACGGAGAGTGACGGTGCAGCATCAGAAGAATCACCCGTAACCATTTTATCATCACTGCAGTCATACAAAGAGGCCTTAGCGGATAACAACGAGGCGAAAATATCCGAAATAGAAACTTATTTAAAATCAATTGAAGATGAAAAACTGGTCTTGGAAAGGAAACTGGCAACGCTGTCGGATGAACTTTCAACTGCGAAAGATCGAGTGCTTCGAATAAGTGCGGATTTCGACAATTTCAGAAAAAGGACAGAACGGGAACGGATTTCGTTGGTGGCAAATGCGCAAGGTGAAGTTGTGGAAAATCTTTTGCCTGTTTTGGATAACTTTGAGCGCGCTAAAGCTGCGATTAAAGTGGAAAACGAGAAAGAGGAGAAGATTAACAATAGTTACCAAAGTATATACAAGCAGTTTGTGGAGATTTTGGGTTCTCTTGGTGTTGTTCCTGTGGAGACAACTGGACAGCCGTTTGATCCATTGGTAATTCCCGTTTTTAATTTTGCGTAACTGTTTTTACAACATGTGTCGTATAAATGTAATGGTAATTGATGGTTGACTGCAGGCAAAACTGAGAGTTGGCTCGAAATTCAGTCGAGTACTTGGTGATCTTTTTCAAAGGCTGTCAGGTTTTATCAAGACTTAAATTCATTTTTGTACGTAAAAACCAAGTCTTGATTGATTCGAGCTAACTCACACGAAAGTTTGTGTAAGGTTTCATTGACGATGGAACAAACTGTTCATCGTTTTCTTCAATTCATTGTATGAATTATGAAACATATTTTAGGTTTATTAAAAACCTGAACACTTTGTGAGATGTTTTTTTTTTTTTTTTTTTTTTTTTTTTTTTTTTGTTTCTAGTGAAATTATAATGGTTATTGTATTCAAAGTAGTTTGACATTTGACTTTTTCATGGTAAAAGCTGCATGAAGCGATTATGCGTGAAGAGTCAACTGAATTTGGGGAAGGTGTGGTAATTCAAGAATTTCGCAAGGGGTTCAGAATCGGTGAAAGACTTCTACGCCCGTCAATGGTTAAGGTTTCGGCTGGTCCAGGACCTGAAAACACTGAACCAGTGAGCCCTTCAGGACCGGAGGCTCAAGCTCCAGGTGCAGACTCAGTTGAGGAACCAGAGGAAGTTGACCAGTCAGAACCGTCTCCAGCCCAGGACGAATGATACGGTTATGTGTTGATTAATTGATTTACAGTTAGTGAACTCATTAATTACTTGGCAGGAGGGGTGTGTCATGCCTTTGCCTCCTATATTAATTATTAAGAGATTGAAACCGGTTTTTCAAAAAACTATCGCTTTAATGCTTGGCAAACATTTGTTCTTGTTTTGTATTTTTGTCTGTTCACAACTTCACATATATATTTTTTTTAGCTAAAACTAATGTTTTCATGGGGTCTCACCTCACGAGTAGCTTTGTTATTTATGGGATTTATTGGGTTTGGTTGTTGCTATTGTTGTAATGTTTTCATGCATTTTATAGAAGATCCTTGGAGCAAGAATCTTCATCTCCAGAATGTGGGCCCGGCTTCGCCTTATCCGAAGCTTCTTTTATAATGTTGAGCCAGAATCTTCCGACTTCCATCTCCAGGACTTGGTTTCATTATCATGCTCTTAATGTGTGTCCTGCGTAATCTCATTGAGGGCCCACAATCTCTACCTCTCTCCTATACTCTCATGCGATACTCTCAAACCAGTGAACCACTACCCTATGTGGGTGCCACCATTGCCGCCGGTGTTGTACCCGGCGGGGTACCACTACCCGCTTTCCACTCCATCCGAACACTCCTACTACCATTAAATATTTTCCAAAGTTAGCTATGACGTTTGGTGTTTGAGTCTGTTCCAACCAATGACAGTCAATTGATGATCGGTTTGGATATGAAAAAAAATTATGTATAAGACTATGAAAACATTAAGTATAAGGGGCTGGTTGGCAACTTCTGAATGATTAAGTGCTGAATCAGGTCGAATCTGGTCGGGTCATATAAAAAAGACAATCAAACTATTTTATATTATCAACAAATGTATGCCAAATATCATGACAAACGCATGATGAAAATTTTTAGGGGTCATTTGTCCATCGTTATATAATAACCTTTTTAGTCTGGTTCAGGTCGAATCTGGTCGGGTCATATAAAAAGAGATAATCAAACTATTTTATATTATCAACAAATGTATGCCAAACATCATGACAAACGCATGATGAAAATTTTTAAGATCTAATATGCCTAACGTTGTTCCCATTCAAGTTACTAACAAAAAATTAGAGCTTATTAGTATAAATCATTCAATATTCTAATCCACATTAACTATTCGTCTATTCATACAAATTCAATATTCTAATCCACATTATCTATTTATACAAAGAATTTAAATCTAAAGTTCCTAACATATAATTTGTAAAGTTGTAATGTTTAACACCTTAGTCTATATTCCCTAATCAGATAAATTAATACAATAAAACTAACCATCAAATGAGTAATTTATAAAGATGTAATTTTCCTATTTTGTTGATTTTCCTATTTTTTTTCTTTTCACAAACAAAGCTTAAATGAAAGAGTCATTGTCCCCCTACTCACGATTTTTCTATTTATTTCTTTCAATGGGGCATTTAATTAGACATTGGGTTATTAAAAAAACTCATGTGAAAGTGGCCCATTCATTTCATAGGCTCATAACAAATAACATTAATATTAGGTTAGCACTTAGCACTTAGCAGCCGTTCCACATTTTTGTTTCTTCTTCCACAACAGAGCAATTGCAGCACAACAGAGCAACCGCTGCCGTCAGCCGAAGTAGGCTTTGACCAAAAAATTCCAGTCATTCAAACTTCACCCTTCTTTTCTAATTAAAAAAAAATTATAACACACATATATATCGAAAGTGCCCCTCGGAATCACGGGCTTGGCCGGTGGTCCTCCCCGCCCACCCCAGGGCTGCCCTAGTCTTAATAGGTACGTGAATCATCCCTTATGAAATTTCGGGATTTCTGCTGAAACTACATCGGGTTTTTTGGGTTGACCCGTAACCAATAAATCCAAACCGAAAACCAAACCGAGAAAAGGTAAATGGGTTCGGGTGTTACGGTAGATCGGGTTCGGGTTAAACGGGTTTAATTGCTTACCGGGTCGGGTCTATTCGGGTCAATTACGGTGTTTGGGTATGGGTTGTTTTGGACGGCCCTATTAATGATAATCAGCGACCCGGCCCAAACTCCCGGTTCGCTTCCAGACTCGTTCCTTGTGTCTCTACTTCCGTTTCCAGCTTTATCATTTATCAACAACAGACACCAACACAACACTCCGTAGATGCTCAAACATGGTGGTCCGAACGGTGAATTCAATTTCACTTTTCCGCTCCACCACGCCACCGTCACAGCTGCCGTTAACCGCCTTCCGCCGCTACCACCAAATTCGAGCTTTCAACTACCTCCACTTCTCCCGTTTTCCGGTTTCTAAACCGACGCTGTTCAGTTATCGTAACCTAAAAACCGGTGGCTGTCGGAGCTATTCCGTTCAAAGTTTCGTCGATTCCGTTATTGAAGAGTTTGAAGCGTTACGCCGCCGGAGAATTCGCGCCAGTAACAAGTTCGTCTTCTCTCTTTCATTATTGTTCTTATGGATTTCGAGTTTTGTTCAATCGATAGTAGCTAAATTTTTTGGAAATTGCTGAACATATGCTTTAGTCAGTGCTTGTATAGTCCTTATTTTGCCTAATTAATGAGCCTGTGTTGAAAAACCTAGTGGTTATAGTAGTTTCCTGATTGCTTTGATGCATAGCTGTTATGCAGTGGTGATAATCGAGTTTGTTTTGTGGTGGATAATATCGAGTGGCTACATTCTTAGGAAACTGTTGAACATGTGCCTTAGTTAGTGCTTGTGTAGTCTTTATTTTTGCCTGATTATTGAGGCTGTGATGGAAAACCTAGTGGTTTAGTAGTTTTTTGATAGCTTTGACGCATAGCAGTTATGGTGTACTGATAATGAGAAAATTAAGGAGGAAATAATAGTTTTAGAAGGAGATGATAAGTTTATGGACAATAGATAGTATTTTAACACTATAGTTACCAGTTACCACTAACCGTCTAACACTTCAAATGATATGTGAAAAGTTAACAGTAACAATCCTAGTTTTTTAACACTACAGTTGGCAAGGTTAACGCTATCTGACAGCCATTCATCATGTCAAACCAACAATGACTAATGACATAGCTATTAATGGATTGATTAGCCATCCATTGATTGTAGTTACCTATGTTATCCAAAATAAGCTGGTCAGGTATATGATCAAGCTTTTTCAGCAAGAGTTTGATGACTTTTTGCAAGATTAATGTCAGTTGTGCTGTTCATATAGTATAGAATCACATGAAAGTGAAACAAAAGAATTTCTTCTGTATTAGCCATCTGCTGAACTGAAGAACCAGATAACGACAATGTAACCTGCCCACTATTAAAATAATCGATTGTTAGTTATATAATTTGTACTGGTTTGATAGTCATAAACCAGCCTTTATGGTGCATGCCTATACATCAACAGTCAAAAAACATCTTTCCAACCTACCAACTTCACTTGGTGTGAAGATCATTTCTATCTAGTGATTGCAAAGTTCTGAATAAAGTAATCACCTGGCAGTTCATATTACTCGGTTTACCTAACACTTCGGTCTATCATAAGATTTATTATCTCATTTTTCAGATCAGTTCTAACAAGCAACAAGGAGCTTGTTGATGATAAATTGAGGAAGCAAGTACTGCAGAAAGGATTGCTGCTAGAGTTTAAAAAAGATTCTGAGAGAATCTTGCTTGCTGTAGCTCAGAAACCTGATGGAAGAAGGAATTGGATAGTCTCAGATCAGGTTTTTGTAGAAACAGTTACACTGCATGTTGCATCGATTGCTAGGTGTCAGGATCTGTTCTTTCATCCCTAAAAATGGTATTAGGAAGTTTTTGATTGTTATCTGGTTTTAAAACATGCAGAATGGTGTTACAACTTCCATTAAACCTCAGCAAATCACTTATATAGTTCCAGGGGTTGATAATTTCAACACCACAGAGATATCAGACTTCAATCAGAGAGCTCAGAATAACTTGGTTAGTTCTCACTGGCTTAAATAGGGGCAATTGAATATGTCTTATGGAGATATAAACTACTTAAGTAAATTGTTGCAGGATCCCACGCTTCTAGAATTTGCGTGGCTTGAGCTTCTTGAAGGGAACAAGTCGGTAACTGTTGAAGAATTGGCTGAGGCATGTGTGCTTGAGTGTAATATCTGTTGCTTCATACTTTCATTCTCCATTGACCTTCTTTTTACATTCTTACAGATGATCTTTGGCAGTGCGGATCCTCTCGAATGCTATTGTGCACATCTATTACTATCAAGAGATGAGGTTTACTTCACAAGGCTTGATAGCAAAGGCTCTTCTTCTGTTTATGGTCCTCGTCCAACTGTTCAGGTATGGCTTTCAATTGATTCCCATTGTATGTAGTTTTCTTGTTATGAATGAGTAACGAAGTAAATCAAATAGAAAAGCTTCCATTCTAGTATCCTCTAGGCATATAAATGCATGGTGATTACGACAAACTAAATATATATCAACGACAGGGTCAAAGTTGACCATTTTTTTTTCAAAAACAGACATGTAAATTTAGCTGTCCCGGGGAGGGTTATCTTGAGAACGCTAAATATTGCGAGAACCGTGAGAACGAATGAAAAAACCAATCAAAACCAATTTTTTTTTATACAAACCTCATTGTAATTAAGATACAACATCAAAACAAGAATTTATAACATCAAATAATTCATTTCTCATTTCAAAATCATTCTTTTTAGATTTTTTACACATGTGTAAATATAGCAGATTTACACATGTGTAAATGGCAAACTTACACATGTGTAAATTTTCTTTATTTATGAATTCACGTAAATTTAAACGTGTAAATTGAATTTCTTACATTGTATTCGAATAATAATGATAAGTGTAGAAAAAAATTTTGAATTTGAATTGTTTTTTACCAAGTTCTCATGGTTTTTTCATTTGTTCTCACGGTTCTCACAATATTTAGCGTTCTCATTTAAACCCTCCCCTAGCTGTCCCCACAAGCGGGCTAAGCCTTAGCCGGCCATAAGCATGTTTACAGTGAGTAGGATGAAGGGCAAGTTTAGGTATTTAATGAATTCATGCATTTTCTTAAAATCGGAGCAAAAGTGGTGGACATTCACATTTGAGCTATTAACTAAAATTCTTGTGCTATGAGATTGTGACAGTGAGCTCTTATTTTCAAACCATGATTCATAGCAATAGTTCTATATACTTAGCAATTACCTCAGATCTCATGTAGTTCTGATTTGTGTTGCGATTATTATACTTATTTAGACAAACGATATTTCTAGTATTCTCAATTTTTTTCTATCTCAGTCTATCTGTCGCTCCTTTTATTAATCTTAGTTTACATAAGTTGTTGTGCCATATGGATGGCCATGGATTATGGTCAACAATAATTCTTCTTAAGTTTTTCTTACTAATTATTGCTTTAGATATTTGATCAATAGTTAAAACAATTGAATTGAGTTGGTGTTGTCTAACAGTGCATACGTATTTGAGATAGATCCTGGCCCTCTATCTTACACTTTTCTCTGTTCTTATACTTAGATTTTGATCAAATGATGTTTTGTTGGTTGTTATCGTTAAATCACGTTGCGGATGTAGTTTGATGCTATCTTTTGTTATGTAATCAAAATCATTTTTGTTGTCTCTTGGATCATTTAAAGTGATTAAAAGCTATAGTATTTACCAACAATGATTTAGGTAGAAGAAATTAAGCGAAGAGTGATTGCCAAGGAGGCAGCTGATAAGGATTTGGAAGAGTTTGTACAGTTGTTAAGATCTGCAAAAGCAATGCCTCCACGTGGCAAACCGTCTAAATGTTCCTGGAAAGCTGAAGATAAAATTTGGCACAAAATTGAATCTCTGGAGGCTTTTGCTATAGATGCTTGTAAAGATGATGTGCAAAAGAATACTGCTGGAGTGGTAATTTTCATCATACACACACATACGCATATATTTTGTATGTTCTTTTTAGTATTGGAGCTGATGTGTTAATTCTTACTATTTTATCATGTGTGTGGCTTTAGTAAACTTGATAACTTTTAGGTTGCATATAATTACTTGAACATAAAAAACTAAATGCCTTCTATGATGGAGATAAACTAGCACTACATATAACACTAAGAACAATGAGGCGAAAAAAGTATATGTAGCCAAGTAACTACATGTTATACGTATGACGACCACTTCATGTTGAAGAAGATGCAAAATTGTTCCACCAATAACTGTCACTTTTTAAGAGTTTTTGTATATTTGAATTAAACATTGTTATTATCATTGACTTGTGACTTGTCATCCATTATACTGCAGCTCATATCCAGATTGAACATGTAAACTGAAAATAACTAAATTGAGCAGAATGCTGTCTTTTCATGCACTCTTATATAAGACTAAGTTTATATTACTTACACAAATCTCTCTTTGCTACTTTACTCATGTTGGCTTAGATTTTTTATTCTGTTAAGAAAAGTGGATGTTAACTTTTACAATATCTTTTACTTGTAGCTATGAAAAAACTTACGGTTTCAGCATGTATTGTGATTGCAATTATTTGAAAAACGTACAACTACAAGTGTTTAATTGCAATTAATTGAAAAACTTACAATATCTGTTACTTGGAGGAATGGAAAAACTTATGTCTAATTTCTGAAAGAGTTAATTACTGTTTTCGTCCCTGTGGTTTGTCAAAAATCACTATTTCATTCCATTAGTTTAAAAATTGTGATTTCGGTCCCTGTGGTTTCACTTTCGTAACCATTTCAATCCACCTCGTAACCATTTCAGTCCCTGTACTAACAGAATAAATGGATTGAAATGGTTACGAAAGTGAAATCACAGGGACTGAAATGGTTACGAAAGTGAAATCACAGGGACTGAAATGGTTACGAAAGTGAAACCACAGGGACTGAAATCGCAATTTTTGACAAACCACAGTGACGAAAACAGTAATTAACTCTTTCTGAAATTTCCCTGAAGCACAAAAGGTAACAATGTCTTGTGTTTTTGTTTACTTATATCAGATTCTGAAGGCGATGGGGTTATCAAAGACAGCTGGTTCAGCAGTTAATCTTCTCACAGATATTGGGTATTTCCCAGTACATGTCAATCTTGATCTCCTGAAGTTCAACATACGTACCAGTTATCCAGATCATATTTTGTCAGCTGCTGAAAATATTCTGCAAGAATCGCATGATCCAGACAAGGTACTTTGACTTCTATTTCTGGAATTACTATGATCTTTATCTCTCTTTGTTAATTACTATTTGATTGGTCTCCATCAAATAAGGTCTTAAAGTTGCAGTTTCAGTTCTCTTTTAAACTAATAAAGTCGTATTGGACTGTAGGACGATAGGATAGATCTGACACATCTGAAGGTATATGCAATTGATGTGGATGAAGCAGATGAGGTAAAGATGTTTTATTATCTTAATTTTATCATTCATCTTATGTCGTGTTCAGTTTTTCTCCATTTGTATCCATATGAACATGATACATTTGTACATACATCTAAGGTGAATTTGTAAATCATTGTATAGCTTGATGATGCATTAAGTGCAACAAAGCTGCATGATGGGCGTATTAAAGTTTGGATACATGTTGCTGATCCAGCTAGCTTTGTTAAGCCAGGCAGCCTGATAGACAGGTACATTTGGTTTCATACAACTCATAATTACAACCTTAATGTTTGCTTAGCTAGTTAAGACTTGGTTGCACTGTAGAGAAGCATTGCAAAGAGGAACATCTGTTTTCTTACCAACTGCCACTTATCCGATGTTCCCTGAGAAACTTGCCATGCAAGGCATGAGCTTGAAGCAAGGAACAATTTGCAGGGCGGTTACAGTTTCAGTTGTATTGCATTCTGATGGCAGGTAAACAATTACTGCTTCATATAATATAAATCTCAATTCCCGATAGCTTGATTATAGTTGTTTTATTGCTGTTGCGATCTTACTACATTACTTGTTAACAGCATTGCGGAATATTCAGTGAATAATTCAATTATTAAACCAACTTATATGTTAACATACGAGAGTGCATCTGAGCTTCTTAATCTGAATTTGGAAGAAGAGTTGGAACTGAGGATTCTTGCCGAGGCCGCACGTCTTCGGCTTCAGTGGCGACGTGGACAGGTTTCTTAACTCTTAAAATCTGTATATATTTAAAAGAGTAAATTACAAAAATCGTCCTTTATGTATGTCACTTACTGCAAACTGTGTCATTTATCTTCAACAATTACAGAAAACGTAACTCGATGTTTGCAAACCCTTGCAAGTTATGTCCTTTAGCGTTAACTCAGTTAATTTTTTTTGTGGTTAAATCTGACCAAATGGACCCCACATGAGGGTATTTTGGTTATTTTACTCTCATGTGGGGTCCATTTGGTCATATTTAACCACAAAAATACCCTCATGTGGGGTCCATTTGGTCAGATTTAACTACAAAAATTAACTGAGTTAGGGCTAAAGGACATAACTTGCAAGGGTTTGCAAACATCGAGTACGTTTTCTGTAATTATTGAAGACAAAGGACACAGTTTGCAATAAGTGACATACATAAAGGACGATTTTTGTAATTTACTCTATTTAAAAAAAAGGAGAAATTAATTAGTACATAATTTTACTGTTTTATGAATATTATACATGGTTTAGGGTGCGATTGAGACCGGATCATTAGAACCTAGAATAAAGGTGGAAAATCCAGACGATCCAGAACCGTCAATTAGGTTATACGTTGAAGACCAAACAGATCCCGCTATGCGACTTGTATCTGAGATGATGATACTATGTGGGGAAGCTATAGCCACATTTGGTTCAGCTAACAAGATTCCTTTACCATACAGAGGACAACCCCAGTCCAAAATTGACACGTCAGCATTTAATCATCTTCCGGAAGGTCCAGTCCGAAGCTCTGCTATTGTAAAACTTATGCGTGCTGCTGAAATGGATTACAGAAAAGCTATACGCCATGGTATTCTTGGGATTCCTGGTTATGTTCAGTTTACATCTCCCATTCGCAGATATATGGACCTCCTTGCTCATTACCAGGTATGCATTATATGTTTATGAGTAAAATGCCATTTCCGTCCCTGAGGTTTAGCTGGTTTTGCGACTTTCATCCAAAGGTTTGTTTTTTCGCATTTGGATCCAAGAGGTTTGAAATCTTGCCATTTTCATCCAGCTCGTTAACTCCATCTATTTTTCTCCGTTAAGTCAGAGGTATTTTCGTCTTTTTTGTTAACTTAAAGGGCAATTCGGTCTTTTTCACTTGAAGGCCAATGCTTGTACATTATGCTAAAAGCTTGTACATAAAGTGAAAAAGACCGAATTGCCCTTCAAGTTAACAAAAAAGACGAAATACCCCTGACTTAACGGAGAAAAATAGATGGAGTTAACGAGCCGAATGAAAATGGCAAGATTTCAAACCTTTTGGATTCAGATGCGAAAAAACAAAGCTTTAGACGAAAGTCACAAAATGGACCAAACCTCAGGGACGAAAATGGCATTTTACTCTATGTTTATTTATCATTATAATGATTTTCTTCGTTCATATTTCAAATAGTTAAATGGTGGCAACTCGGTTTGAAAAAAAATCCTGTGTGTATTCAGGTGAAGGCTTTTCTTAAAGGCGATGTTCTTCCGTTTACATCTGGGCAAATGGAAGGAATGGCTGCATCTGTGAACATGAATGCTAGGATAGCAAAGAAGCTATTTAGTAGCAGCTTACGGTATTGGATATTAGAATATTTGAGAAGGCAACCAAAACAGAGAAAATTCCGCGCGTTGATCCTTAAATTCCTCAAAGACCGCAATGCGTCGTTACTACTTTTGGAGGTAAACAGTAAACACATTGATTGTAAAGATGATCCTAATGCTTTCTGTTCAGTCGGGCTTTATTAATGCTTGTGTTAATAGGTTGGATTTCAAGCAACTGCATGGGTGTCAGTCGGATCACATGTCGGCGATGAAGTGGAGGTTCGGGTTGAAGAAGCTCACCCGCGCGATGACATCATATCATTCAAAGAAGTTGTACAAGTTACATGAATCTATTGGGGATACTATTGCAATATATAGTAGCTACTCGATCAATTGCATGTTTAAAAACCACATTTTGGAGTAAAAAACAACCTAAAGCAGTTGTTTTTGCAGTTTTGACCTGTAAACAATTAAGAGGTGGTTCTACTGGCCTGGGGCCCAAGTCCGACACCGAAGATTAGTGGTTGAATCACAGGTAATACATTCTAGAAATTTCCTTGAAGATACGATTCAACTTATCGATTTGTATATGGCAAAATGTAGATCCGGAAATAGATTTCTATGAATATTGATATGAACAAGTAATGGTATTCCAGATTCCTTTTGTAACAGAGAACTTTCATGGAAGGAGTTTCTGTAGAACTTGTTTATAATATGGTTAAGATGAAGGTATATTTTTGGTTATCATAACAACCTATAAACCTCCTGGAATCCTATCAGTGTTCGGCTTTCACAAGAGACTTCTGCTAAAGAGACGAAACTGCTCATTTTATATTTATCACAGTAAATTTATTAGTACTAAAGTTAGATAAAGTAACTTAAAACAATATAAATTGATTTTTATAGCATTTTATATTTATCACAGTAAATTTATTAGTACTAAAGTTAGATAAAGCAACTTAAAACAATATAAATTGATTTTTATAGATAAATTTAGATGTGAGCTAAATTACAAAGGGTATATAAAAGGGGGTTGAGTTATCTTACATGGTCTCCTAAATCTAGGTAGGGTACAAAAATACAATGGATCAATAATATAAAACAATATCTAGCAAATATAACAAAATCTGAGGAGAAAAGACAAAAAGATTATGTGCAAGAATAATTCTAAAATCTATAAGCTAAAAATCCAACCATCCTCCTCCTTCTCCACACCATCACCACCACAAAAATCTATTTACTCCGTATTATTTAAAAGAAAGATGTATAAATTAAATGATTTAAGTGGGGCCACTTCCACCACTACTAACCATCTTCCTCCTTTCTCCACACCACCATCACCACCACCCACTTAGGGGTGTTTGGGTTCCTTCTATTTCAACTTATTGACTTATTTGAGGCAAAAATGACTTTTCAAAGTGTTTAGAATTCCTTTGTCTGCGAGTGAATAAGGAACTATTGCAATTTCATAATATAACCAAAGCTACTAAGGGACCGGTTGAAGCAATCGTATCGGAAGGAACTTCTTGAGGTGTTGGCATGGCCGATCTAAACTCTAAAATTATCCTCCAGCAGGCCAAGATCCGCTCGCCGGAAACACGAGATTCAAGCTTTGAGCTGGACCGGCAGCTGCACGACAACCCTGCCCGTCACCGGAAACTTGTGCCCGACAGCCACTCATATCGGGTACACCATCGAACCGCATTACGTAGCTCCCTATCCAATTTGCGGTTTCCATTTTAGTTTGAACATTGATTTGTCCTGTTAATGAGCTTTGAAGAGATTTTGAGGGATAATTAGCAATTAGCATCCACAAGAACATGAATTTCTACATTCATTAGTATAACCATGATCACATACACAACATATAGTGGTTTAACATTTAAAAAAACAATTTAATGAAGATATAACTTAATCTGAACCCAGAAGAAGCTCCGGAGATTGCCGGTGGCTCGAGCTTTCGTTCGACTACGGCGCTGATGTCACGGTTCAAGGAACGTCCGATTCGTTCATGGAGGCGAATAAGTCCGGGCATGTGGTGGGAGATTGGAGGTGTTGATCTAGTGAGACTGAGGCAGATAGTTGTGGTTGGTACGGAGTAGATCCGGCACCGGCGGCGAAGGTTTAAGATGGGTGGTGGTGGTGGTGGTGTAAGGGTGTCCGGGGCACCCTCGGTGACCCCATGCGGGGACCGGTTTTACCGAGCGGGGAGGGTGCCGCCGAAGGCGGATGGAGGGCAATCGGGGAGGTGGGTCGGGGTGAAGTCACCGAAGAGGGAGAGATGAGATGGTGGGGCCAGCCTCATTTTCAACCAATCAAAACTTTTACTTTTTTTTTTTGAATAAAAAAACAATTCCCCTAAGGGGGGAGGGCCGCCATCAAATTAGGGTGCGAGGGGAGTTTAAGAGGGGAGTTGACGTGACATAAACGGATTGGGTGTGCATAAGAGAGGGGACTCCCGGGAGTGCCCCTCTCACCCAAGTCTGATGAATCATGAATGATGAGACGATGGCTTGGTGAGGGTTGGTTTACTGGAGATTGAGATGTGTTTGGTGGGGCCCACCTGAGTATTTTATTATTTAGTTTTTGTTTTTATTAGTAAGGGTATATTTGTAATTCTATATGGCAATACATGGACTATCCGAATAACAAATGAGCGAACCACAAAAAACATACCTGCTATTTTTAAAATATAGGGACTAAACGTGAAAAACCGTGAAAACAGAGGACCATCCGAGCAATTAACTCCAATCTTAATTAGTTGAAGAAACATTAACTAGATTCAGAAGATCTGAAACACAAAAGCAGCACCTAACTCAGAGAGTGACTTCCAGCATCTCCCCCTTTCATCTCAAGCAACCCACAAAGTGGGTGTTTGGCATTCCTTCTCAAAATGACTTATTAACTTATATAAGTCATAAGTGAGAAGTCAGAAATTCTGACTTCTCAAAAATGACTTCTCACACACACAAAATCCTCTGAAATAAGCTAACCCAAACACTCAAAAAACAACTTATTAACTTTTATAAGTTAATAAGTCATATAATTTCTCCAAAATAAGCTAACCCAAACACCCCCAAAACCCATCTACACTCCATCCACCCCCCCCCCCACCCCCCCACACACACAGTCATCTTCTTTAGTTGAAGATCTACCTTTGGATCCAACCATTTCCCCCAATGGCTTTGAAGCTCTTCTTAATCTCCTTCATTCTAACATCACTCATCTTCACAATGCTATACATATCCACCTACTTAACTTCATACAACAACAACAACATCCCAATACTCCTAAACCAATCACCACTTTCAACTCTAGTAATCCCCAAATCTATCAACAACACCAGACCATACCCAGTCTCATTCGCCTACTTGATCTCCGCATCAAAAGGCGACACTTCTAAACTCAAAAGAACCATCCACGCCCTCTACCATCCAGCCAACTTGTACCTAATCCACCTGGAACTCGACGCAACACATGACGAACATCAAGACATTGCAACATTTGTTTCAGACAATAAGGTTTTTCAGGTCGTTAGGAATGTTTTTGTTGTAGGTAAGCCTAATAGAGTCACGTACAGAGGGCCCACAATGCTTGCAACCACTTTGCACGCTATGTCTATGCTGTTAAGGATTCACGATGCCAGCTGGGATTGGTTTATTAATCTTAGTGCTTCTGATTATCCTTTAGTTACTCAAGATGGTACGGTGAGTGAATGTTGTTTAGGATCATGTTTTGAACAACAGATTCATGAATTGTTGGTTGTTTATTGGTGGATTTGTGATTACCCTTTTCAGATCTGATATCTGCGTTCTCGGTGATGCCGAAACATTTGAATTTCGTACAGCATACGAGTCGGTTGGGTTGGAAATTGTAAGACTGACTGACTGAGTTGGATAGTTTCTGTTTGACTTTTAAGAGTGTTTATTGAGTTGTTTGATCTTTTGCATTGGCTTATGCAGGAACAAGAGGGGGAAGCCGGTTATGATTGATCCGGGTCTTTATAGTTCGAATAAATCGGAGATATGGTGGGCGATCAAGCAAAGGACTCTGCCTACTGCTTTCAAGTTGTATACAGGTTTACTTTTCTTTCATTTCTAGTTCGGTTTGGATCTCGGATCTTTATTTGATCTTTAATCGCTTTTTTGGGTTGAATTATACTTATAAGCAAGAATTGTATGATTATTTGCAATAAAGAGAAATTTTTGACATGTATTTGATGTAATATTTCGGGTAAATCTAAACTTGGCGGGTCGAGTCAAATTTAGGAAATGAAATTGAGTGAATAATAATCGAAGTGACTTTATAATAATAAACATGTAAATTTAACAAATCAAAGATTTACGCGTTGTTACAATATAAAATGAAAATGTTTAAAATTTGGGAAACAGTCGGTATGCCAAAATTGGGGCTCCGCTAGCTGACTAGCATATAATGGAAATTGGATTTGACAGTCGGGCAAACCGTCCAAGCTTTAACGAGCCCGAGTCCAAGCTCGAGAGCTACTTGTCATCGGCTCGGTTAAAAACTCGAACGAGCCGAGCTTTAATGAGCCCGAGTCCAAGCTCGAGAGCTACTTGTCATCGGCTCGGTTAAAAACTCGAACGATCCGAGCTTTAACGAGCCCGAGCTCGAGAGCTCGTTTAGTTTTCGAGACCGAGCTCGAGCCTGAAATACAAAGCTCGTCTAGGCTCGCAAGCCTAAGCGAGCCCAAACAAAATTTTAATTTTTTTATATATAATATAATAATAATGATGATAACATTGGCGAACCGAGCTTGAGTCGAGCTTTGGATTGTATAATCGACATAGAAACGAGCTTGAGCCGAGCTTTTAGCTTGTTTAAGATTGTTCTCAGAATAGCTCAAGCTGAGTCGAGTCGAGCTCGAGCTTTGGGTTTTACTCACGAGCCGAGCTCGAGCTCAAATAATTAGGCTCGAACCGAGCCGAGCTCGAGTTTCATAAAAACATGACGAGCCCAGGCCCCAGCTCGAGCCAAATTGAGCTCAGGCTCGGCCCGGCTCGTTTACACCCATGGATATTGTTATTTTCAGCAACTATAATTATCAAGATCCTATTCATGTATCATTAACACTCACCTGTATATAAACACAGGTTCAGCATGGACTATATTATCAAGATCATTTGCAGAATATTGCATAGTCGGTTGGGAAAACTTACCACGAACGCTCCTACTTTACTACACAAATTTCGTTTCATCGCCTGAAGGATACTTTCAGACCGTCATATGCAACTCAAAAGACTACAAAAACACCACGGTCAACCATGATCTTCATTACATTACATGGGACACACCACCAAAACAACACCCGAGGTTGCTTGGACCCCGAGACTATAGAAAAATGGTTCTTAGCAGTCGCCCATTTGCAAGAAAATTCAAGCACAACAATGTGGTTCTTGATAGAATTGACCGCGAGCTACTCAAGAGACGTCCTAACCATTTCACCCATGGAGGGTGGTGTTCTGCAGGTGCTGGTAAGCATCAAACGTGCTCGAGTTTGAATAACAACGGGTTTGGTGTTTTGAAGCCTGGGGCGGGTGGCCGAAGGTTGAGAACATTGCTAACAAAGTTGACATCTAGTCCGAATTTTAGGAAACGTCAATGTAAATGATTTTATGTATGATGATAAATAAGTCGCGGCTGGCCGCTCACGATTTATAAGAATATTCAGCTTGTAGCATTAGAATTTCTTGGGGGGAATATTTGTTAATTTTTGGTGGTTGATGGTTTAGGACTATATACTATTCATGAATAATGTATGGTTTAGATTGAATTCAAAGTACCCTTTATATTTGGTTTTAGTTATGCCAATTATGGTTAAAAACATATCCCATGACAAATATTTCCTCTCAAGTAGTTTATGTTCGCTTGAAACTAGTAAGACCACCAACATAAAACTTATGTGAATACGCAAGTTGTGTTTGGATTTAAATAAGCCAACGTTCATCGATTGGCCGATAACACTCTCAACTTTCGATTTGTACGCTAGCACTCCCAACTTTCAACTTATTGGTCGATAACACTTCTAACTAACAGAACCTTAACATAGTTAGCTGAGAAATGATAAATCAAAACACAAGAAGTAATTAATACAACCATCAAATGATAAATCAAAACACAAGAAGTCTACTACACCACCAAACTAATAATCAAGTTTAACTAACTTAGATATAATTATCCCCAAAATTGTCTTAGAATGTCCATATTTTAGCTAACTAGGGTTTCAAGTTTTCAATATGTTTAGATTAAAGGTTTGTTATTTTTTTAATATAATCAAACGAACATGAACGAACGTAACTGAATATATTACCGAACGTTCACGAGCACAGTCGAACGAACGAGACTTGTGTTCGTGTTCGTTCGCTAAGCTATCTGAACAAAATTTTTTGTACGTGTTCGTTCGTTAAGCTAATCGAACGAACATAAAACGAACTTCCCGCCAAACTGTTTACGAACTGTTCGTTGAACGTTCGGTTCGTTTATAGCCCTAGGTATGGTATAAATTGACATGTAATATAATTTGAGTAAATAAAAACTGATGTGTAATATAATTTGACTAAAGAAAAACCGAAGTTTTACATAATTAAAAAAAAAATTGTTTACCCAAATTAATCAGTTTATTTTATTGATATTCATTGAATGTTTTGGGTGTATATATATAATATGGGTAGGGATAGTGTACATTAATTTAGAAGTGTGAGAAGTGTATTATAACACTATATATAACACTATATAACACTGTATAACACCATATAACACTATGTAACACTATATGACACTATATAATAATATATAACAATATATAACACTATATATCTATCATAGACATGCTATCAGACAAAATATAATGTTATATTTGTTATATAGTGTTACATAGTGTTATATGGTGTTATACGGTGTTTATATGGTGTTATATAGTGTTATAATACAGTTCTCACACTTCTGTATTAATGTACAGGATCCTCTACCTATATAATATAACACGTATCGTTATCTACTTGTCTAGTAGGGGGTCGCTGTTATATATTGTTGTTACTCGTAATTAAAAACTAAAAAGTGGTTGGTTAGTTAAAAACTATAAAGTATTTGGTTAAGCTATATCCACCTGCCAATGATATGACAAAAAACCGGTGTGGATTTGGTGACCCGGTTTATTTGACTATACTGGACACTCGGTATTATTTTTAACATTTTTTATCTTTCTTTCCAATTTCATTTTTACCCCTCAATGTTTCCATACATCAAGTTAATATCCCCCATATCATATACCTCATAAATATTTGTAAATTGATTTTGGTATTAAAAATCCTCAAGTATAATAGTTATTTTAGAGATCACTAAATTGAAATATTTATAGAACATTTGTTTGGTTGTAAATTATAAACTTACTTTTAATCTGTATATGCTTTTAAGATTTGATAATTAATAGAACAAAGTACTATTTTGATTAATCTTCTTTTGAAAATCACGATAAATTTGAGTTTATAAATTATATGAAAAGGTAACCCATGTATCAATTTATCTAAGCCCGTATCATCAAGCCTGGATTGATGGGTCATCTAGATTAGAATTTAGCGTGTCCCATCTTTAAACTCTCGACCAGCATATATGAAATCATGAGGCTTAAGCGTATAGACTTGTACCATGGCAACCATATACTTGAACGGTGATTCCGGGTGAAAGGTACAATAGCTTTTAATTTGACACAACCTTACCTATGACACATTAAATACGAAATCTTAACAGTGACAGAAAGGATCTCGTAAGCAAAGGAACCAACGACTTAGGCAGAAAAAGTTGTTTGGACATCTAGTATGGTGTTTCGTTTGTTCCTTGTGGCGACCGATGAGCCTAATGGCTAATGGATATTGCTTGTGTGGCACACATACCAAAAACATCCCCACTCATCATTCTACAAACACCACCCCTACAACACTCCATGGAGTCATCAATGCAACAACTAATGTTTGACAACTTTTGAATGGTTAAGTGCTGAATCAGTAAGATGTATGAACCATTAAGTGCCAAATCAGTAAAAGGTCTGAACTATTAAGAGACAATATAATGCTTAACTGTTCAGAGACAAATGTCTGACCAATTCAGATTAGATGTCTTAACCATTCAGACTCACTATAATGCTTAACCATTCAGAGGCAAATGTCTAAACCAATCAGACATCTACTAGCGAAACAAACAATCTGAACCATTAAATGCTGAACTAGTAAGAGATCTGAACCATTAAAAGCCCCATTAAAAGCCCCATTAAAAGCTAAACAAAAACTCCTTGCTTGAACCCGAATAACACCACATAAGCTTGGCAACATTTCTTTACATAAACTCTAAGCCATGTGAACACCTTGCTAACTTGCAACCAAAGCAAATAAACGAATCCTAGGGGTCAAAACAAAACCCAACCCATACATTAGGGACCTTAACAACAATTAAAAAAATAAATAAAAACAAAAACACACCACTTTTATCATCATTACATCAAACCCCTTCCCCACCCTCTTTATTTATTTTCACAAATTTCGCCGGAGATTCTTCAATCACCGCCAAAACCCTCCGATCACTTTTCCGGCGAAATGGCGGAAGCCAACCGGCCGGAGATTCAACTCAAAATCAACTCCAGACGCGGTATCGGAACCGGAAACATCATCCACCCGGTCGAAATCGAGTCATCACCGACACCTTTTCTGGCGGCAACAACCGCCGGAAATCAAACGCAAACACCGTCACCGTTTCGAGAAATTAAGCATTTTAAGAAGTGGTTCCCGTGGTTGATTCCTAGCTTCGTTGTAGCAGATACTGTGCTGTTTGTTATTACTATGTATGTTAATGATTGCCCTAAAAATACGGTTTCTTGCGTTGCTACCTTTTTGGGGAGGTTATCGTTTCAGCCGTTCAAAGAAAATCCGCTTCTCGGACCTTCTTCTTCCACGTAATTCTTCTCTTAATTTCTCTTTTTGTATGTTAGTTGTTTATTTATTGATTATGGCCCTAATTGATGTTAGTTTAAACCTAGATTGTTAATTTACTTGAGAATTTAGGGTTTATTATAAGGGAACACATGTACTATTAATCACATCACATGTTAATTATTTTTTTTTAAATTAAAAAATCTATAGCAATATATCATATAGTCACATGAAAGCGAATAGAAAGCTCGTTAATATGGTGTAATTTTTTTAAAAGATATTTATGTGTGAAAAAGTCACGGCCGGTTAAAACTCGTCTGTTTAAAAGTCAACAATATGTTTTAAATGATTGTAACATATGTTTTAAAAGTTGTAATAAGTTAAATACTTAAATTATATAATTATATACAATCATCCTTTTGTCCTATTTATATTTTTTTATATAGTATAAAGCAATTTGATTATTCTTCTGATATGTTATTATAGTCTAAATAGAATCGTGATCTAAAGATATCTATTAACTATAAAATATAGACCCCTCGCTCAGTCGCTTCATTAGAATTTCTAATTTATTGATTTAATCTGGCCGGTATAATATAAATAGATAATCAGAAAAAGAAGAGAACATTGTTTTTGCAAACACGAATAGAATTTTTTTTTACGGTTTTTGTAAGAAATTTTTTTTTCCTTTATCCCCGAAGGAAGGAAATAAACAACCATTTGTTAACACAATAACACAAATGTTGAAACCATAGTTGTTAAAAGTCGTCGCCTCTTGCGCCTAGGCCCAATTTCCTAGCAAGGCGAGGCGTTTGCGCCTTAAGTCAAGGCAATTGCGCTTTAATTCTCCAAGTGATGGTTCATGCGCATATTCCAGTGAGATTCCTAGATTCTGGAGAGTTTCTGGCCAAATTCTTTAAATTCTGGCAAGATTCCAGCTAGATTTCCTACTTTTATCTAACGAAAACTATTTTTCTACACTTATAAACAAGCATTTATAACTTTTGGTACTAAATAGACGATATAAAATGTTATATAATAGCTTTAGTTTTATTTTATTTGAAGAATAGTATTAACTTTCTATTATATAAGAATATTTTAAGTTTTTTTATTGTGCGATTTTTTTTTCTCAGGCCCGCGCTTTTTTGCGCCTTGCGCCTAGGCCACAGGCGAGACCTATGCGCCTTGAGTGCGCCTAACGCCTTTAATAACTATGGTTGAAACTAGTTTTAAGTAGATTTATGATATAGCTTGTTGCTTGTGGTGGAAATTGGAAAACTAAAAGTTGGCATTTATGTTTGTTTCTTAGGCTAGAGAAGATGGGGGCGTTGGATGTGAGTAAAGTGGTTGATGATCACCAGGGGTGGCGCCTGATTACGTGCATTTGGTTGCATGGCGGGCTTTTCCATTTGTTGGCAAACATGTTGAGTCTCTTGGTTATTGGCATTCGACTCGAGCAAGAATTTGGGTTTAGTAAGTACATTGGCTACCAGGTTCAAGTTTTATTTCGTTATCCCTGCAGGCATTAGTACTTAAATATTTTATGTTATTATCGTGAGTCTCTTATGTCATTATATAATATAAGTGGTGTTGATTTAGGGGGTGTTTGGGGTTGAGTTTTGAAAATAGATTATGCGTTTCGAATAATCAGAATCAGATAATTAACTATAACAAAACGTGATGTTGAAAGATAGTGTTTGGATTTGATTATGTTGCTTGATATCACAATAATAAGATAATCAACTATTTGAGTGTTTGACAAATATATATTTAAAAAAATAAACAAGTGAAAATCCTTTTCTAAACGCAAATAATCAATTTTTGGAAAACTGCGTTTTGTTGCAGTAGGGGTGGAGCTGCTTTTGGAAAACTGCGTTTTGTAACTTTCTAAACGCAAATAATCAATTTTTAAATTTTTCTACCCAAACACTCAAAACTGATTATTTACGATTTCAAAACTCAATAATCTAAAAATCTCCTTCAAAACTCAACCCCAAACACCCTCTTAGAATAGGATGATAGTAAGCTAATTTTTCATTTTAGATACATTCATACATCTAAATGATGATATTTGTAAAATAAAAGGGTAAACCGAAACCTCCTTTGTCATTATAGTTACCTTATGGGGGTTGATTTGCTGTTTTGATCTTGCATATTAGTGTTGCGTATTAACTTAACTTTCTTGCTTCGTAATTTGTTTGCAGTACGCATTGGATTGCTTTATGTAATCTCAGGGTTTGGTGGCAGTTTGTTATCTGCACTATTCCTTCAGTCAAACATATCAGTTGGCGCTTCTGGTGCAGTTTTCGGGTTGTTGGGTGGAATGCTTTCGGAACTCATAACTAATTGGACTATATATGCTAATAAGGTATTTATCAAATGTAATCATTTCTCAACAAGTATGGTTGAAGACAGTGACGGATCCAAGAATTTTTTCCATCGGGTTCCTTTTGGTAGATTTTCACGAATTCTCACTATTTTTTCTAAATCATACAAAATTTCCACTATTTTTTTTTTCATTTTTTCCAAACCGGGGGATTCCCGGGAACCCCCAAAACACCCCTGGATCCGCCACTGGTTGAAGATATGTTTTCTAACAGGTTACTAACTTTATGTTCAGATGGCAGCACTATTCACCCTTGTGATCATTATTGTTATTAACCTAGCGGTTGGTATTCTGCCACATGTCGATAACTTTGCTCATCTTGGTGGGTTTTCTTCGGGCTTTCTTCTCGGGTTTGTGTTTTTAATGCGCCCCCAGTTTGGTTGGGTTAGCCAAAGATACACATCTTCTTATTCTAGGGTTGGGCCTAGGCCCAAATACAAGACATATCAACTTGTCCTTTGGCTCATTTCACTCATCCTTGTGGTGGCTGGGTAAGAAAATATGTAATTTACTTACATATATATTTACAAAGGCGGCAATAGTACTGCCACCACATTGGTGGAAATTGGGCGGCTGCCCTTTTTTTTTTAATAATGTTAGTATAATATAATATAATTATAATTGCCCTTTCAAAAATTACGATTTCGCCCTCAGTTCAAAATTATGCTTTTACCCTGAGCTCAAAATAAATTTATGCTTTTGTCCTCAGCTAAAAATTACGATTTCGCCCTTAGTTCAAAACTATGATTTTCCCCCAGTTCAAAACAAAATTTTGGTTTTGCCCCCAGCTAAAAATTACGAATTTGCCCTCAGTTTAAAATTATGAGTTTGCCCTCTTTTAAAAACTTATGATTTTGCCCTCAGTTAAAATCTGGAGTCTTGCCATCGTTTTAATTTTTTTTTTCAAAACTATAGTAGTTTTTATTTTACTTGATTTACTCAATCTAACTTTTTTGTCAAGCAGGTGTCTGACACTCGCTCATTGTTTATGACAATTTACTATTTTGCCTCCAGCTCAGGCTTCTATGGCAGTGTTTTGGTTTAATTGGTTGAGTCGATATAATTTTTTTGAGATCGTGTTACGCGTAGTATGCACAAGTAACTACAATACATGCGTACATGTTATTAAACTAAGAAATATTCGGCTTAGCGCCCGCAACGCGGGCGGGACATCCAACTAGTTAAAACACATATTTTACCTGTTTTCTTATTATTTAAGCTAATTTCTTTATTTTACATATTTGATTCATTTTTTATAGGATGATTGCGGGGCTTGTTTCACTTCTGCGCGGGGTGAACTTAAACGATTATTGTTCTTGGTGTCATTACATGAGCTGTGTACCTACTTCAAGGTGGAGCTGTGACACAAACCCTGTGTCCTGCTTGGTGAGTCATCAAACTCGTCTTTCTACCTTTGTCTTTATTAACGTAAGCGGATTTGGAACTAACGAATGATATTATGACATGACAGTCTGAGCAAACGGGTAATCAGTATACGTTAACATGCTCCAATAATGGTAAAAATGGGACGTACTGGCTGAACGACCCAAACTCGTCTCAGATACGAGGTCTTTGTAGTCAGCTTTGTCGATAATTGGTAGCAGCAGTACAATCGCCTCGTATGTTCTGTTATCTGTATGATATGATTCCCACCCTCCCTTTTTGTATTAGTTATAACGCTCAACATTTTAGTTGGTTTGGTTTATATTTTTACAAGTTATTTCTTTGATTTGTTTAGGTAAATGCATATCATAGCAACTGTTTGATTTTTTTTTTTAGTTTGGCGATGTAGATTTTAGTGTTTACTACACAAATTTTGTTTCATCGCCTGAAGGATACTATCAAACCGTTATATGACGGGTTTGGTGATAAGCATCAAACATGCTTGAGTTTGAATAATGACGGGTTTGGTGTTTTGAAGCCTGGGGCGGGTGCCCGAAGGTTGAGAGCATTGCTAACAAATTAAGTTGACAATTTGACATCTAATCCGAAATTTAGTAAACGTCAATGTAAATGACTTGTCGTCTACATTTGCTGAATCGATATGATCGATTTGATGTTTGATGATTCATTTTTTTATGTATGGGTTTGTTATTCGACACCGAATCATCCGATTCTATTGATCGATTCAGTTGTTGATTGTTGTTACTTGTTTGTATGTATCAGATCTGTTTAAGTTTACATAAATTTTGGTTTAGGGTGTGTGTTGTTTAATCGTTATCCATATGTTATAAATTTTGGTTTAGGGTGTGTGTTGTTTAATGGTTATCCATATGTTCTTGAAGACTACGAGTTGTTCTAGGGATGAGCATTTGTTATTACCTGACCCGACCTGAGAACCGACTCGACCGTAATATCATACCCAATTTACATACCCTAAATATAGGGTCGGTTCCAGTTATTTATCATATCGGGTATCTTGGTCCCAAGTATAATAACCGACCCTATATATGTCCCATGTTCAAAACCCATGAGTTGAAGCTGTTGAAGCCACTGTACAAAGAAATCACATGAACGACTAATAATGAATCATTGAACTAGGGTGTATCGTGTATGGCATTTAGGAATCAAGCAATAAGGTCCTAAATTTCAATCCATTCAACCATATTTGACAAAACATGTTACCAAATGTTGATGTGTGTAATATATTTCCTATTTTCATTGGCAAACGCAGAAAAACATAACTTTATAATTCAAATATCCAAACATCCAAAAAAATATCAAGGAATTCAAACATAATACCGAACAACAATAAAACAACACCGAATTAGTATAAGAGCATGTGATGTACCTCGTCTACGTAGGCTTGGGATGATGAATTCAACACACTAATAGCATGAAAGAATTTTAATCACACTAAGTTAATGATAAAAAAAAGCCAATGATGAATGATGGTTTGTTTTTGCCGTGAATTAATTAAGTAGCTTATAAAAATCATATCTCAAATGGGCGGCTTATACCAACTCATAACCTAGAGCCAAAAGTCTGAAATAAAAAAACCTATCTGTTACATCTTTAATAAATCGGCCCAGCTGTTTGATCTCTGTTTTTACCCTGTTTTTGGACCACCCGACCCGATTATAGTATAAATATTGAAACCAATTTTCGACCCTACCAATTCGGTTCGGTCCAGTTTAGGTGTCATTTCGGGTCGGTTATCGGTTAATATCGGTCCGGACCTATTTATGCTCACCCCTAATTTGTTCAATTCATTCCTCATCGCTATATACAATTATTTGCATGGGTGTAGCTTGGTGTAAAGTGGGGGGTGCCCCCCCCCCCCCCCCCCGCCCTCCACCCGGATGTTTCAGTTAGAAATATAAAATTTCCTTTTTGTCCGAAAATTTTAAAATTATATAGAATTGCCCCCTCCCTCCCCCAATTATTTTGCCTAAATATTTATACAATATATAAATTGGGTCCCATGACTTTTCGCCCCCCCCCTCCCCGGGAATTTTTGGTCAAGCTCCGCCACTGATTATTTGTGTTTGATTTCATTTGGTATGTTGTGAGATGCCTGAAAATGTTCACATATTAATCATAGAGTGAATCGTAAGTTTTGTCCTTTATCTTTATACCTTTTTTTCAGGCGGTGTCCTTTGTGTTTAAAATTAACGAGTTTTGTACTTTATGTTTTAAAATCATATACGTTATATCCTTTAAGCTTAACTAAGTTAATTTTTTTTAGTTAAATCATACCAAACAAGGCTAGTTTAGTCTTTTTACCATAAATTTAAAATTATTTTAATTAACAAGTAAAACAAAATGAATATAATATATAATATTATATATATATATATATATAGGGTGAAAGTTGGCTACAAAGTCTATTTCCTACAAAGTGTAGGAAGTGTTCTAAGGGTGACATGTGTCATTTAAATATTTTATATTAAAGGGTATAAAGGTAATTGAATAATTAACTTATTTATGGAAAATTTATTTCTCAAACAAAATAAGGAGATTTTTAAGGAAACAATATATCTTTTAAGAATTCAAAATTGTCAGTTATTTATAATACAAAGAACGTATACTGAACAAATTAACATGACATGCGATCACTCATGAACAAATTTTTGACGTTGTGTTTTAGCTGTTATAAGTTTATTCACGTTGTGTTTTATCAGTTACAAGTGTAAACAAATTACATTTCCGTATAACACACCGGTATAAATAGTTTAGATTCTGTATAATACACCAATATAAATAACTTACATTTCGTATAACACACCAGTATAAACGGCTTGTATTCCATATAACACACCAGTATAAACAGCATAGATTCCGTATAACACACCGGTATACACATCTTACATTCCATATAACACACTAGAATAAACAACTTAGATTCCGTATAACACACCAGTATAAAAAGATTCGATCGCCAGTATAACACACTAGTATAAACAACTTAGATTCCGTATAACACACCAGTATAAAACAGCTTCCATCTCCAGTATACCACACGAATATAAACAACTTAGACTATGTATAACACACCATTATAAAAGCTTGCATTCCGTATAACACACTAGTATAAATAGATTAGATCGCAAAAAAATTAAAGAAAGCGTATGAACATTTTTTTTGGAATAGATTATAGTGTTATTGTTCTCCATTGTTTGAATGTTCTTGAATTATGTTGGAACGAATCTTCTTTAGTTTGGATGTCTAGATCCATGATTTTAGAGATTGGTGGTTAATTAATGAAGAAATTGCTAGAATAAAGGAACTGATGGTAGTTTCTTTATTTAAAACACGATTAATGACTACAATGCCCTTCGCCCATTAAATGAATCAATAACTAAAACAAAAATATTACAAAAATGCCACCAACTAATCTCAACCATTGATTAAACACATCCATTTGCACAAAATACTTACTACACTTTGTAGAAAAAACACACTTTGTAGAGGAACCTCACCATATATATATATATATAGAGAGAGAGAGAGAGAGAGAGAATATATATGTATAGTCCTTGACTCCTTGTTTCTCTATCTCTCTCTCTTTCCCTGCTCTCTCTACCTATGTCGTCCACCACCACCAACCGCTAACAACCACCACACCCTCCACCACTCTTAGCAACACCACTGTTCTCCACCAAGCACCACCGCCCCACGTGCCACCACCCACCAGCTCTTTTTTTTAGGTTAAGATTTAATCATTCATACCACACGAAAAAGGGCAATTACAAAGCAATGGTAGGTAGTCGGGCAACAAGTTGCGCCGCCACCCCCTTTTGAATAGAAAAACCAATTCTACTAAATACAAAGTTTGAAACCTTTAGCGACGAAGAATTACTGTTAACGACTTTTTGAACCCGATTCAAGAGTCGCACAGCGTCAGGAGCGAGACCACCAATGGTATCAAACGCAAACGGGACAAATACATGTTGATTCTCCCGGCAGGCTTTCTCATGTTTTGCCACTTTGCTCGCCTCTGCCTTGTGCACCGCTTGCCCTACGACAAAGCCCTTGTCCTTGAGCCCGACAAGGGGGGAGACTCCAGTTAGATCTACACAAGCGTGTTTCCCCCTTCCCATCCAAACACAAGGATGTCCGCCGGGCGTAAAATGGACCTCCCCTCTAAGGGGTCAGTCAGGAAATTTACTGGAGCCTCCTTTTTGGCAGAGATCCCGGCCCGCTTAAGGACATCACATAACACATCTCTCACCCAATCATGCCGATATTTAAACCCTGGTAGCTCTTTACAGTGGATCGTGTGCTTGCCGAAAGAATCCAAACACACTTTGCGGCATACCGGACATGGCTCGTCAACTGGGAACAAAGGAATCATCAGTCGGTATCTAAGGATAGCACGGTATTCCACAACCGACATGTGTTGCCCCAAGCCTTCAATAGGTGCGACAGACAGAAAATCCTGACCATGTGGGGTACGTAGACATTCAAACACAACTCTTTGCCGAGGGGATAAAACAAACTTCTCTTCAAACCTCTTGATAATTTCGCCATATAACGCATTCGCCAGAATTTTCTGGGATTTAGGAGGGGCGGTGTCTTTAATGTAGAAACCGCCAATATCAAGGTCGGGAAGAGAACTATGCAAACGGTCCAACGCACTCCTGTAATCGGAGTCTAAAACATCCCCACCACATTCTCGAAGTATATGGTCTTGTAAACCCCAAGATTGGGCCCTTGAAGCCACGAAAGCATATGAAGAGGCATCATCGGCCGTACAAATCCCTAAGCCTCCGAACCGGGTCGGGAGAGAAGCCAACCTCCACTGGAGATCTCCAAAAAAGGCACCCCCACAAACAACAATATCCTCTAATGCTCCCCGGAGGCCTTCATCAAAAACAGAGACAGCTCCCCCGACCAAAGAAGGTTGACACGTTCGAAGACCAAACAGATTCACGGACACATTTAAATCGCTAGGTTGGCACTAATGTTGTGATGTTGATAGGTTTCAAATCTGGGAAATAGGGATACGGTTTCAGGTAAAAGCACCTCAGGTTAATGTATGGGTAATGTTCTTGATACGGTTGAAATTTTAGGCTGTTTAAAATCTGGGAAATAGGGATTCTTTTGTGTTGTTGATGCCCCTGCAGTGAGTGCAATGTTTGGTGGATCTCCTGAAGGGGTTGGGTATCGTGTACCATATGCTTGAAATCGGTATATGCGGAATGGTGTATGTAGGAATAATATGTCGGAAATCGTTTTACGATTGTGTTGTTGATGCCCCTATAGTGAGCTGCTATGGAAGAACAAAGAAAATTGGAATAAGAACTGGTCAAAACACTTTCATTACACTATCTCTTGCCAGTGTTTCAAAATTTCAATGCAGTGGTGCGGTGGTGGATGTTGGTGATAAAAGGGTGGTTGGTGCTGGACTGCTGGTTGAGTGGTGCGGTGCTTGCTTGTGGTAAAGGGGTGGGTGGTGGTGGAGAGTTATTTACATAAAATGGTTAGGTTATTTACATAATTAGTCTTTAAATTGTGAATGACAAAATTGCCCTCATGTGCAAAGTAAATGATCAGATCTAACTGAAAAAATTAACTGGGTTAGGCGTAAAGGATAGAACGTGTATGATTTTAAAACATAAAGTATAAAACTCGTCAATTTTAAATATAAAGGACACCGCCTGAAAAAGTGTATAAAGATAAAGGAAATAACTTGCAATTATTTCTAAATCATAGTTATCAAAGGCGCTAGGCGTACTCAAGGCGCACTGGCCTCGCCTAGGGCCTAGCGCAAAAAAGCGAGGGTATGAGAAAAAAAAACGCAGGTGAATGAAAAATTACAATATATTATGTATTAAAAATAATAAATATATCTTGTAGGTATATAAAATTAATAATACTCTCTAAATATATTTATATATAATTAGATATTAAAATTATCTAACTAGTTTAAAAAAATTAAACCTTTTAAGATAATCTACATAAAAAAATATTAACATATATAACAGTGTGCTTGCCATATAATAATTTAAATTGAAAGAAAAAATAAATTTTGTTAACATCTATTGTCACTATTGAAACAGTGTGTTCTCTGCAAAAGTCAAAACACTGAAACTTTTCTCTGCAAAACAACTTTAAGAGTAACTTTTAACAAGTCTTTTTTTTTTCAGTTCTCATCTTCTTCTTCTCTTCTCCTCAAACTTCTGCTCCCCGGTGATTCAACTACAAGTACAGATATGTTCCAGATGGAATTTGACAACAAATGCAGAAGTTCGTCGGAAATGGCAGAAATTTGGCCGGAAAAATCACCGGAAAGTCGTTTTTTGGCCAGAAACTTGCCGAAAGAACGCCTTTAACTGGGCAAGGCGACATAGCTGCGTATCGCCTGAAAATTGTGCCTAGGCGCACTAGGCGAGCACTTGTGTTAACTATGTATTAAATTCATCATACCTTTATCAACACTTCACTATGTATGTCAATGAAATACTTTTGGGATATTGGTTAAAGAATATTATGTAATTTGCTTTAGTGTAAGTTAGGGTAGTTATGATGGGATATTGGTAGTTGAATAACCGTCAATCACACCTATAATAAATACCGACAATACATGTTCATTTGAGTGTAATGTATCTTAGTGAAATCACAGTTGTTTTAGTTGCAAGTGTGAAAATGTCCGATAAAACCACACCTACCCAACGTGTTCCTTAACCTGAAGTCGAAAAGAATATATAGCACCTCCTAAAATTCAATATCATATCCGTAATCCATCTTATGTACCCTCATCCACACACTCGCCAATCACTAATCACTACAGAAGAGTTCAGGGCAAAATATAGAATTCATGCAAAAATTGGTGTGTACAAGTGCACCGAAAAAGCAACAAGACAAAAGTTGTCACACCCCAACCGATGGCGGAAACATCGTAGTGAGACGAAAACAAGATTGCTCGAGACTTCATGACGCTAAATGTGACAAGTATTTAATAAACACATTTCATTTCATTGCTAACATCAAGTACATTGTTTGAAATAGAACTACAACAAGTTTGAAACAAAATAAAATACAACAAGTATTAAAGTTTAAGGTGCGTTTCTAGGCATCCTACTAGATTTCGTGCATCATCATCATCATCAAAATCTTGCAATACGTATTAAAGTATAGTTCAATACAAAAGTATTGGCGAGTATACAAGTTTGAGAGTAGGAGTTGGGTGGAAAGTGTGTTTTTCCTAGAAAGTCTAGGAAGCAATAAGAACGCGACATGTGGCATTGAAGGATTTTATCTAAAAGGGCATTTATGTACTTTCACAATCTATTTTTATTTTAGGAAATTATCTTCAATAACTAACTATCCATAACTTTCGGAATTTATTGTTTTCGATTTCTGATCTCACGTAATATCAGTCATTCTTTCATTTTCTTGCTGGAATCTATCAGCATGTTCTTGGTACTGTGTTTTAACAGTTTGTTCTTGGTGATGTGTTTTAATAGCAAGCAGATTCATACAGCTGTGTTTTATTATTCAGATTCATACAGTTGTGTTTTAACAGCAAGCAGATTCATACAGTTGTGTTTTAGCATTCAGATTCATACAACTGTGTTTTAACAACAAGCAGATTCATACAGCTGTGTTTTAACAGCAAGCAGATGCATACAGTTGTGTTTTAGCATTCAGATTCATACAGTTGTGTTTTAACAGCAAACAGATTTATACAGTTGTGTTTTAGCATTCAGATTCATACAAGTGTGTTTTAACAGCAAGCAGATTCATACAGTTGTGTTTTAACAGCAAGCAGATTCATACAGTTGTGTTTTAGCATTCAGATTCATACAACTGTGTTTTAACAGCAAGCAGATTCATACAAATGTGTTTTACCATTCAGATTCATACAGCTGTGTTTTAACAGCAAACAGATTCAACAAATGTGTTTTATCATTCAGATTCATACAGCTGTGTTTTAACAGCAATTCAGATTCATACAATTGTGTTTTAACAGCAAGCAGATTCATACAAATGTGTTTTACATCAGCAGATTTCGCCCCAGCTTTCGATCGGCTTCCGGTAACTGTTCTGCTGCTATTTATCCTTTCCAAAGTTTCATGCTTTTTGAATCTCTTCCCTGCAACCAGCAAAATACCGTCAATTACAAACAAGAATCACCCGTAATCGCTTTGTAAAACACGCAGTACAATGAAAGGTTGATCTTACGTATATGGAACAAGGAAAATCTCTTATCTTCATCCATGATTTAAGTATTTTTGGTATGATTTTGGAGGTTTCCGAATTTGGGTTTAGAGAGAGAAAGAGAGAGAGAGGGAAATTGGCGTGAATTAAGGAGATGTGATATCTCTGACGGTTATTTTTGATTGGTTTAAAACACACATAAGGACGAAATTGCCCCTACTCATTTAAAATAATCTATTAAATATAGTTAATTATTACAAGATTGCCATTGATTTAATCTCAACCCTTAAACACACCAATCGGATGGACAAGATCGCTTCCTAGACTTTCTAGGAAAAACACACTTTCCGTAGGAACCCTACTCACAAGTTTGAATACTAGCATATGTATATAAAAGTTTGAACAATCCACATGACAAAATTGTTATCAAGAATTAACATATAACTGGCGTGCGATTATATAAGTCAATTAAAACGTGATCCCGAGAAAATATAATCTCGATGTATGTCTCGGTTTTAAATTAAAACGTGTATTTCGCGACTGATTACATATTATGCATGTATGATTAAACAAGGTTGATATAAAAATACGATTTCCATTATGATCAAAGTCTCGAGATTATAAGGATTGAAATGAAGTAAGAATTTAAGTTTCTAAAAATAAAAATGTGAATACAATTTCTAAATATGGAAAGTACAAAAAATGCGGAGCGTTACAAAAGTATGCATGTAAGATAATACCGAACAAAATAAGATAATGTTCATGACAAGGCAATAGATGAGACTGAAATAATGCAACGGATGTCGGAGCATCCGAATGTGGTGACCTTCAAGGAGAAGTTTGAAGATGAAAAATGTATTCAAGTGGTGATGACTTTATGTGCCGGCGGGGTGTTGTTCAGTCATAAGGATCGTTCACCGAACGAGAGGCGGCAATAGCCATAAGTTCTACCCATTTTGATCCAGTTTACTATTATAGTATTCTAATTAATTGTGAAAGCTGATATAGTTCTGCTAATAATTGATTGGTTAGTTCTGCCACCAAATGTCGAAAACTGTGTCTTGCATGGAGATATAAAGCCTGATAAAATAATGTGGAAGGATAAAATGATCGTGGACTTTGGAGTCTCTGTGAAGTTCACACCAGGTACGTATAATTCAATTTTAGGTGAAAAGCTCTGAGGTAAACATGCAACCCTTGCAACAAGTGATAGAAAAATTCTATGGGAAGGAGTCTGACATATGGAGTGTAAGTGTTATTTTATACCAAATAATTATTGGCAGTCTTCCCTTTAGCTTTTATACAAAGGTTGAGTTATTTAATTAACCTCCAAAATTAGTTTTAGTTGTGTATAATATATAAAGTATGTGTTTATAGGGTTATTTTTATTAATCGAACATATAATCGACCTGTCTCGGTCCTAATTAAATCTAATAACCTGTGTTTATAAACCAATAACTTCCATAATGGTGATATTTGCCATGCAGCATCGCTTGGTGAGTTGCTTGACCAGACTAAAAAACTCAGTTTTGTAGATCCAAACTTTAGTGATAATCACATGGTATGGGATCCCATATCAGAAGAAGATGTGTGTTGCATCAAAAAGATGCTTAATCGAGAGCCCGACTCTCGATTCTGAGGATGTTTTAGGTATCTCTAGCAACTTGAAATCCGATATGCAAATAGAATGTGCAATACCACAAGATGCAAATAAATGTCCAACCGTCTCTTTCTCCGATGAGCAAAAAGGTTTCAACACCTCTATTGCAAAAAAGTTGGTTACACCAGTCGAGTTGTGCCATATCTTGAAGACGTTATAAAGAATACTCAAAAAGAGGTAAACTTTCATTCAAACACGTTGTATCCAACAAAAAAATACAAATACTTATAACACGACAACACTATTTAAAGATGGTGTGTGTGTGTGTGTATATATATATATATATATATATATATATATATATATAAAAGCACTACATGGAGATTTACGAACTGAGAGAACCACCATCAACCAAGCAATTTTTTAAATTTTTTTCTTACTTTTATTTATATGTAACTAGTCTTTACCTAAATAAAATATAACTTAGAAAAAGTATATGTAGATCGACGGGTTAAATACACATATATCGTAAACTGCACATACACACACACATATATATGGGTGAGTTAACGTACAATATTCCTTAACGTAACAACACGTACGAGATGAAATTACGCACGTTATAAAACTCAAAACCATAATCACGCATGTACAAAATCAGAAATCACACATGGGGTAAAAACCTAATTACGCATTGTATAATTTCATCTCGTACGTATTGTACGTTAAAGGATATTGTATTTTAAACTTTCACTATATATATATATACATATGTGTACATTTTCATGCTACAAATATGTATCAAGGAGTAAACTTATGCCTCTCGTGCGACGACTTAGACACGTTCTAAGTTAAGCCTTTGACCCATGATTAATGATGATTCTTGTTGGTTATGTTGGAAGTTGAAGCGATGTATATAGAGAAAGTTTTGTATTACTACAAAGAGAAGTTACAAGTACAAGACAAGACATGAAGACAATGACTTGTGGGTGAGTTTGGGCGATTACAAATGATACCTGCAACATCTATTTATACTACTCTGAAGCTAATCTAGATGGTTCTTTATCTAGAGATTTCCATACTTTTATTTTATATGTTGAATTCTAGAAGCATCCATGCAAATATCCAGCAATCAAACCTTTTCAACACTGTTATAGATTCTAGATCGTTCTAGGCTAATGAGTTTGTACCAGAAAATTCCAGCCCAATGCCAGCCATTTTCTAGTGATCTCTTGATGGTTCTATATTCTTCGTATGCTACTAAGGTGCTGTTTGTTTTTTAGCCAGAAGCACTTCTGCAGCTTGTTTGTTTTCCAGAAGCACTTCTCACATTTTACCTCTTCCTCACCTGGGTCTTCGATGATGAAACACAAATGGGGCAACTTCAGATTGAGTGGTTTTTTTGCCAAATAAAAAGTGTCATTGAACACACTGAAAATTTGTATGGTATGGGGTGATTTTTCCTCTCTTTTTTTAATATGTGAAACATATAAACAATAAACACCCTCGTGTGAACAAGTCAATACTATTTCGGTTTTGAAGTGAACACGGTCAAACCAAGCAACGAACCAAACATTATGAATTAATATGGCATGTCCTCATTAGTCGTTTTACTCCAAGGCTTTCCTACCCCAACGTTGTTGTCTTACTCTCTATTTCTAGGATCACTTGATATCTAATCTAATCTAATCTAAATATTAATAAAAGACTACAAATAATGCCACATGGCATTCTCTCTTTCAATCCCATTACTTTTTTGTAATTTATGGTGTTGTGCCTCATGTATAGGGTTTTTTTTTTTCATTTCCATCATACTTTTCACCATTCCCAAGTTTTTCGTTTCGTTCTAAATTTTGTGAGTTAACGTACCACAACGTGCGTGTAGGGTTCAACATTTTTTCGTGTATTTTTTCCCGTTTGGCCCGTCGCAACACATCAATATTTCTCCATTTGACAAGTCCGTCGCAAAGCGCGAGTCCTGGATTGATTTGGTTATTTTTTCTATGTTTAACGTTTCGGTTTAATTTCTCTGCAACGAGTGTGCGTGATGCAAAGATTTTACGTCTGCTTTTCGCTTGGCTTTATTTTTTTCCGTTTTATTTATTTTGTTTTTACGAGCTTTTCCGATGTTAGTGATCGCTGATAGTAGTATAGAATTGGTACTACTTGACATAGTTTTACGTCAACCGCTGCAACGCATGGGCTTAACACTAGTTTCCATAATAATGTTTTTATATCTTTCATTTTGATTGATCTTTCTATATTAGTTCATCATAACTTTTCGTTTCTCTCATTCAAGCCATTTGACTAGTGCATCAAACCAAGTATCAATCCTACAAATGCTTTGGCCTACCTCCTAAGATATCGTCAACAATGTTGAGGAACTTGTCGTTGCTTGTGGAATATAATGTTCATGTGTGTTGTGGACTTATAAAGGCCGATAACCCAAATGAGTTCATTCATGAACACAAACACGACACGATTATAGGCGGGTGTTGATATTGATGCAGAAACGGAACTTACAGAAGCAATCAAATGGCTCAATAACTCAGCGACTTAAATCAAAAGCTTTACAGGAGACTATTCTACAAACAATGCTTGATGAGGTTGTTGGACTTATTTTTGGAAGTGAGGAACCTAGTACAATAATGAAAAATAGATACAAAAAAACACATACTTCATATTTTGTTGCCTGTAAATATAAACAAATATTGTCAAGTACATTCCAAGGTTATTACACAGCAAATGACAGGAACATGTTTATTTCATAACAAAATTATTCCATATATAAATTATGCTTTTTTGTGCATTATGACTTGTATCCCATGCTTGGGGAATTTTTAAAAAAAAAACTTGATTTTCCACTTTCAACCTTAAAGTTTTATCTTTTACATTTTAATCCATTACTTGATTTTCCACTTTCAACCTTAAAATTTTATCTTTTACATTTTAACCCATTTGAAATTTTTACTTTTAACTCAAACCTTTTCATCTTTTGTAATTTACCACAACACTTTATTATTTACATCTTTCGTCCTCCGTACTTTTTATCTTTCGCAAGTTTTTCGTTTTACGTTTCGGTCTAAATTTTGCGAGTTAACTTGTCGTAGCGTGCATGTGAGATTCAACGTTTTTGCTCTATTTCTCCATTTGATAGACCCGTCGCAACACGTCCATTTTTTCCCTTTTGAAAACTTCGCCGCCCAAACTTCGCCGCAACGGGCGGGTCCTAGATCGACTAAGTTATTATTTTCTACGTTTTACGTTTCTGGTTAATTTCTTCACATTAACACACTGTAACGGGTGTGCGTGGTTCAACGATTTTGTCTCGTTTTCATTCAGTGTATTTTTTACCATTTTATCTATTTTATTTTTACGATGTTGAGAGTTGATGTCATTGTGGCATTGGTGCTACTTGGCACAGTTTTACGAACGTTTTTAACCTATTAAATTTTTTACTAATATTTTGTTTCGGTAGGGATACTTCCTTTACTTAAAAACTATTTTTTACGTGCATATTTTATGTATGAGTATGTATAAATATGATTTCTTCTGCATTCCGACGTAAACTTTTTTTTATAGACGAGTCAGGTCAAATATAATACGTTTTCGTTTAAAGAAACCATTTTACGTGCATATCTGTATGTACGTTTCGTATAAATTCATGTTATTGTTTGATATGAATTCCATTTACATTACCTCTGATCCAATGACAATGCTGATACGGGTTGCATTGAGTTCAACTGGAAACGTCGAAATATGTGTTTTCATATGGTTAATGCATCATATAACGTTTAGACTAATCCATTCAATGTATACAATGTACCCGCGCCGCAACACGGGTGGGTCTTAACCCCAGTTTATATTAAGAACCAACCACACATAACACACTTCTACATAGCTCATTAATGATTTGATGAGATAGCGAGGTATGCGGTTATGTAACTGCCATACATTACGTGGTTCTCACAGTTCTAAACGTATTCTTGGTTATGAAATGAACATCCCTCTATATGGACATCTTACATATAAGCAAGCATACCCCAAACGACTATTCGTGACTTTTTCTTTCAACTATAGTACCAATTAAAAACACAATCGCAATCAATCCTTCGATGTGTTGTGTCTATACAAAGGTGCGTATAACAAATTACAGTTCTGCATATTAAGAGAAAAAGCTAAAATGATATAACAAACTTTCAAATAAAACATCAGTTGCATATCTAAGTTCTAGATTTCCAATCATAACTTATAGTGGCGGAGGTCGTCTGAAGAGCTCGGACTTAATCCTTCACCGTCTTATGGCTTAACTAATCATATATTTCTGTAAACTTTTACAAAACCATAACAATATCATGTTCAAAGCTTGTCCCATTCGAGCCAAAGACCCATCGGTAAAACTCACCGAGCCAGCTCATTCGTGAGTCACCCACCACTCAGCAGGATCGCTAAAGGATGACATTCCTTAAAGTTTATACATTCCGCCTGCCAGCAGATCGCAAAGTCCCAATGTACAGAGCCGGTCAAATTGTCCAACCAGTGGGAAAGTACAAGAAAACGACCACATTAGATATCCATGAGTTCACGAACCCTCTAGTTCCGCCCATAGGCTAACAACTTTTAGGGAACCATGAACATACTTTATCATAATTTATAGTTCCAGCGAGGCCACTAACGTACCTAAAACTTCAAGCCACAGAATTCTAGGGATACCGAATACGATTAAATGCAAACAGAGCTTATTTTACAAGGAATACAGACACTAATAATTTAACAAAGTCATGTTAGACGGTATCCACAAACGAATTACCGGTCCTACCCAAACGGATTACCACCAACTGAAGCCACAGGACCCTGAGCTTGAATATTCCTATAAAATGAACCAAACGATAAGGCAATATGAAATACAACTATAGCGTTAAACTATATGTGTGTGTAGAATAAAGTACTATATGAGAGGGACTTACGGAATCTGCATGCTTGGTGCTTGCCCTGTCATGAATACTAAGGCCTCTGCGTAATCATATTATTGTATCGTTAAGAGTTAATTGCCTGGATAGGCCTTGTGGTTTGTCATTTTTTCACGTTTCGTCCCTACCTTTTTAAATTTACATCTATGTTCCCTATGTAAACTCACTTGTTACTTGGATGGTCCCTTGGTTGGATGGAAGTTAGTTTTTCAAGTTAAGTTAGTGTGAAAAGACTAAATTACCCTTACTACTAAGCATGGTTGTAAAACAAGGTTTCCAAGGCCGAGTACTCCCCGAGTAGTCGCTACAAGGTAGGCTGCCGAGGCGACTTTCTTTGACTCCGCCTAATTACTCGAAATCGGTCAAACGCGGTCAACCTCGGCCAAAATCGTATCTAGTAGGTCAACTCGGGCTGAGTTTGACTTAAAAAAATAATAAAACATAATTTCTATACCTATCATATTAAAGAATTAATATCATTTTCACGTATTTTGTTCTAGATATTAGTAAATTTATGTTATTTGACATATGCATAATTTCCAAAAACTAATTTCTTTATAATTTAACATGTCCGAGTACTCCCCGAGTACTCTCCGCCTAGACCGAGTACTCTTAACTCCCTGGTCAACCGACTAGGGAGCGCCTAACGACTTTTGCAACCATACTAAGGTGGGGACTATTATATATATAAGTGGGCCCCACACATATATATTTAATAATTATTTAATTTAATTTTTTTATCATTAAGGGCAATTTCGTCATTCAACATGGACTTAACTGAGTAAACTAATGACCATCCACTTAGGGGACTATCCGGGTAACCAACGATCAAACCACATGGAACATAGATGTAATTTTAAAAAGGTGGGGACTAAAGGTGAAAAAATGACAAACCACAGGGACTATCTAGGCAATTAACTCTATCGTTAATAAAACAAGTTCATTTATTTGTATGTTCTTTGAGATCTTACCTTGTGAATTACCAGGAGCAAATGGTATTGCTGCACTATCAGGAAACCAAGGTGTCGGCAAAGCAGATTGCATAGAGCTCATGTCAAAGAACTGCAGTTCAAAATACAACAGATCAATTTATGACATTTATACCCTCACTTTAAAACTTGCATTAGAATATGAAAATTTGTAGTGCGAGGAGAAAGAGAAGGGTATAATGGTCATATTATAAATTGTATATAATCAAATGAGCAAATATGAAATTTCAAGTATTTTGAATGGTTATATTTGATACTAATTTTTACACAGAATTTACCATGTTGCTAGATTCATAATCCGTATCGCTAGGAAAATCGAACGGATTGTGAGATTTTGTATTAGGCCCATGTGATTGTGCTCCGTCCTGAAATTATACATAATAAAACTAACATTAATAAGAGTACATCAAACTAGACGGCTAATAAGCCTGAACAAATAAAAAATAAAAGGTAAATAAGTAAAAAAAAAGTTGTCCTATACCAGGACCGGGATTTCAGTTGAAGAGTCAAACGGTCCAATCGCATGCGGTGTTGTGCTAACAAAAGGAGTAGATCTAGCATCCAAATCAGCTTCTTTCACCTTATAATTATGTAATTCATACAACAAATTCAAAAAATAGTTGCTTGTATTTGTATTTTGAGTTAATTACTGTTTTCGTCCCTGTGGTTTGTCAAAAATCACTATTTCAGTCCATTAGTTTAAAAATTACGATTTCAGTCCCTGTGGTTTCACTTTCGTAATCATTTCAGTCCCTGTGGTTTCACTTTCGTAACCATTTCAACCCATTATTCTGTTAAGTACAGGGACTGAAATGGTTACGAAAGTGAAACCACAGGGACTGAAATCGCAATTTTTAAACTAACGGACTGAAATAGTGATTTTTGACAAACCACAGGGATGAAAACAGTAATTAACTCTTGTATTTTAAACAATGTAACCGTTATCTGTAACTAATACCTCTGATATTCCCCATGCCAAAAATGGATCAGCAAGTAAGGGATCTTGTACAGGAACTTGTTCACCACTCTTTGTATAAACGCTCTCGAACGGTGTCGTAGATTCTTCAAACGAGCTCCATGACTGCTAATAAATTTAGGGTTAAACAAACATCGTACACAAATATATTGCAAAGACAAAGATATAACATACCTGATTATGATTACGAATATTATTCTGTACATTTACTGGAGCCGCAATATCATGAACACTAATATCTTGCTGACTAGGCTGTGCATGCCAAGGCATGTCAAAGGTAGCCCACGCATCGTTTTTCTGAGTGATCATATCCGTGGATTTATCGTTTAATGTTTCAGTCGGCTGCTTATCGGGTATAACGGTAAATAAATCCATATTAGGTTCAAAAGCTTTGAACTCCTGATTCACGCTCAAAGTCGGTGCAACAGAAGATGTAGCCAATAACTCAAATAGATCCAAACCACTAAACTTTTCGGGTTCGGCGGAAGGTGCTGATGTGGCGGGTTCAGGTGGATTCGGTGCACCAAAAAGGTCCAGACCACCAAACTTTTCGGGTTCTGCAGAAGGTGCTGATGTGGCGGATTGAGGTGGATCTGGTGCAGTAAAAAGGTCCAGACCACCAAACTTTTCGGGTTCGGCAGACGGTGCTGATGTGGCGGATTGAGGTGCATTCGGTGCACTAAAAAGGTCAAGACCGCCGTACTTTTCGGGTTCGGCAGACGGTGCTGATGTGGCGGATTGAGGTGGATCTGGTGCAGTAAAAAGGTCCAGACCACCAAACTTTTCGGGTTCGGCAGACGGTGCTGATGTGGCGGATTGAGGTGCATTCGGTGCACTAAAAAGGTCGAGACCGCCGTACTTTTCGGGTTCGGCAGACGGTGCTGATGCGGCGGATTGAGGTGCATTCGGCGCACTAAAAAGGTCGAGACCGCCGTACTTTTCGGGTTCAGCAGAAGGTGCTGATGTGGCAGATTGAGGTGCATTCGACGCACTAAAAAGGTCCAAACCATCAAACTTTTCAGATCCTGACGAGTGTGACAATGCAAAAGAGGGAGGTGGTTGTGAATTAGATCTCGATAAATCACCCCCGCTAGTCACTGAATAATCTGAAACTCTAGCGTTAACCGCCTCCTTTGCAAACCGGTCTTCCTGCACATGATCACTTAATCGACTTGTACTAGGAAACCGGAACATTCCTCTGTCGGATCCAGGTTTTTTCGTGAGTACAGGTGCTTGTTTTCCGTAACGACGCTCTTCGTATTGATAATCATATGGCGGACTTTGAGAGTAAGAATGATACGAACTAGCCCGTCTTGTTTCATCCTCAAAATTTCTATGATTCTGAAAAAACGATTACCAAATTTAACATGTTAAATATTGATATTAATAAACAACTAGTGGAATTTCTTCGCGTGATGCAATGAGAATTCGGTTTTCGTAGGGCATTTGTTAAGAACGATTCAAGATGTCAATCTCAAAATAAAACTATGTTTTTTCAGTCGCGCGTTGCAGCGAAACGGAGCAAATGATAATGTAAAACAAACGTTATTTGAAAATGTAGTATGCTGTTTAGAAAGCCAAACCGTTAGAATCAGTTCAGTTTATCATCGTATCATTTTACGATAGCAAATAAATACTTTATTTTTGAATATAAATTCGTTTTTAAATTTTAATAAAACTTATACTAATCGAGGGTAAAAATTAAGCTCAACTACGTACTTAAGTTTTAGAAAAAAAAAATCAACGAACATAAGTTATTAAAGAAATATCAAATTAATTGATAAAGTAAAGATAGATTTAAAAAAAGAAAAAAATATTATAAAAAACAAAATAAATGATAAAGGAAATGTGGTTTTAGAAAAGGAAAAAATAAAAATACGTTAAAAGCTAAAAGTAAATATAAAAAAAGTTAAAATATGTTAAAAGTTAAAAGTAAATATTAAAAAGATATATAAAATATAATAAAATATTAAAAAGCTATATATTATTTTAAAATTGAAATTACTATTCATGATGATTCGAAAACTATATATAAAATTTTGTAGAGTTTGAGAGTAAGAATCTTTTAAAAAAATGTTAAATATTAATAAACGGATACACTACCAGCATATCTCTAGGAGGTTTTCCAGACGTCTTTGAAGCGAAAAAATTCTTATCCACATATACACTCTTTATGAAATCTCGAACTTTGTCTACATTGCTGTCATGGAGAACATGCATAAGAAAATCTATTTTTAGTACTTTCAATTCAAACAATGAATGCAACGATTTGATAGTGTATCACCTGTTATCCGGAAGTCTCTGTTCGCGTGGATCCCAATCTCTAAGAAATGTTTCTCTTGCACGCTGTAGAGGTAGACATCTTGTGAGATAATAAACAAATTCCGACTCGTAAAAGAAAATTAGGTGGTATTTGTACCTGATTACCGCCTTCTTGAAGGGCTTCAACTTCTTGTGAAGTAAATTTAGACATTGATACGGATTTAACACGGTGAGTAAACTCACGGCTGCAAATTGCATTAACAAAACTTAAATATGATGTTATATGATGAGTGGTGGTGTTTAACTCTCTGCCGACCTTAGAAGATCTTAGAAGTGGCTGGGCCAAGTCTGCACCAAGAAGAGCTCGCGCAGACGTTTTTTAATGAAACGTCTTCGAAAAAACAAACAGTCTGCGCGTGGTCTGCGCGGCGCAGACAGAAGAGTTTGCGCAGAACTTTTCAGAAAAAACAAACAGCACCTTAGCTTAGGTTAGACTAGTTTAGAGATTCTTCATACTTTCTCTATGTCTAGTTATAATTGTTTTTTTACTCAATTATTCTCATTCATATGTGCCCTAAGTCGATAATGACAGTTAACAAAAACGGAGAGATGCTAGAAAAAGTAGAACTTAACTGATCAATTGTTAAAACTTAGAATGTAACTCGGAAGTTGCAAACAGTCATGGGCAAATATAACATTGAATAAAGAACTTCAACGGAGTAGAAAAACTCACTGTATCCCACTACATGTCATGCAGACAAACGTCCAGAAATTCGTGCACACATATTGAGGTCCCTGGAAATCGATGTTCAAAAGCAAAATATAAGGAACAGTGCAAATCAAAAAAAACAATAGTATAGCCAAAACAAACAAATCAACAATTATCATCGACTATGATTTACATATAGCATGGTGTTACATATATGTGTGGGCCCTCGGGTGGCAAAAGTGAAAGTGCACTAATTTTAACGTGATTTTACTAATTTCGTGAAAATAACGTTAAAAAGCAAGGGACGGTTAATCATGCATCATGTGGTGGCGTTGATAGCCGAAAGACAAGAGGGTCATCATCATCATACTCAGTAAATCCCACCAATAGCAAAGCTAAGGTAGGGTCTGAGGAGGGTAAGATGTAGACAGCCTTACCTTTACCCTGTAGGAATAGAGACGCTGCTTCCAGTGAGACCCCCGGCTCGATAGTAGTTTTGCATCAAGCCTTAGACATAAGGCACATAACACTCAGAAGCAATTAAGACAAAGGGGGTACATGCACTAATCGGCATTTGTCTCAATTGCTGAGTGTTATGTGCCTTATGTCCAAAGCTCGATGCAAAACTACTATGGAGCCAGGGGTCTCACTGGAAGCAGTCTCTCTATTCCTACGGGGTAGAGGTAAGATTGTCTGCATCTTACCTTCCTTAAACCGTACCTTAGCTTTGCTATTAGTGGGATTTACCGAGTATGATGAAGAACAATTATCATTGTTAACCCTTAAGAACTTCCCATGACATGAAGCCACTATGATTTACATATAGCATGGTGTTAATAGATACAAGATATAAACATATTGTGGTTCATACATAGAAACACAGTAGTGTTAGTTACTGTAACATTGATAAATGACATGAGTGAAAACCTAATAAAAGTGGAATAATAATAATAATAAAAGGATGCATACCAAAGAGTTGCAGTTGATGCATCTTCGATTGGGGGGAAGCTTCATTAAACCCCTAATAATCTTTTCATTTCGCTCCTCTTCCCTCCTGCTGCTGCTCATCCTTAAATATAAATTAAATACACAACTGAATCTAGGGTTTAGGGTTTTCAAACAGCTAACAAGAAGAGATTGATTGATTGATTGATGGATGGATGGATGGATGGAGGGAGTGAGCCCTAACTCTGTTCCACAAGCTCAGCTCAACGACAACAAATGGTGCTTCAATTTTTGCTTTTTAGATCAATTATCTATACTATATTATAATGCATGAGGGAGGGATTCCCAAAAGTTAAGAACTTCTCCCCCTCTTATTTATAGAATGACCCTTAAAATGAGGGTAGTTTGGTCTTTTAAACACTATTTATTTTTTAGCCCATAAACTTATTACACTTAAATCCCTTAGATTTTAACAAAATTATAGATAATTAGTTACACTTTTCCCCCTCCACAACAAACTTATAATTCTTTTACGTATTCTTATCATATCTTATAAAATATAATGTTTTAAAAAAATCCAAAGGCACCATGACGATCTACTCATTTTTGTCGACGTTTCGATAATTGTCTTGTTCAGTATCGGCGTGCGGATTAAAAGGTACAAATAAATGATGTCTTAGCGTACAAGTAATTAAAGACCAACGTAATTGGTCATTATCATAAAATGTTTAATAGTTACAGAATGTCAAAATGTCAAGTGATTAAATACTGTCAATGCCACAAAATGTTTAATAACTTTTTGGATTTAAAGTATAAACACAACCTAAAACGAGAATAAAGTAGTCTTTTAAATAATAATTACATTTTAATCACGCATATTAATTACGTTTTAATCCTTCAACTTTGACCAACTAAATCTTCAATAATTAGTTAGTAGTTACATTTCCCTTTTAAATAGGTTAAAGGTACAAATGTTAAAGTGTAATATACAACTAAACAAAGCAACGAAACTCTCCAAAGGTTGACTAGATATTTTTAAGCTTTAATTTTAAAATGTGAATTCCCAAATATAGCTCCTGCCCGCTTTAATCTTCTACTCAGCCATCCAGAGTTTTTCATCTAGATCTATAATTTGTTCTCTCTTTCTCTCTCTCGAGATCTTCATCCATCATCTATCGTAGCTTCCGGTGTTTAAACACTTCTCAATCACCAGGTTTGCATATTCATTTTTAGTTTCTTTTTTTACCTTTTCGTTTTCTGCAGTGGTTACTTGGAAACCCAAGTTTGTTTTCATGGCCTAATTCTTCTGGTTCTCCTATAATTAGGTTGGAAACACCAAAATCAAGGAAGGGTTAGTTTAATTTTGTGTTCTGATATCCATGTCTGATAGTATAGCTTTACTTAATTGGTTATCTTTTTTTGGGGATTTTTACGCAGGTTACAATTAGGGCTAAAAATCTATGTGCAGCTTCTAAAATCATACCTCCCAGGGCGCTTCATGCTTGAAAATCATACTATACAAATTGAGGTTTTCCCTTTGATTTGATTTATAAGTGTTTTAGTTTAATTGTTTTTTGAATTTAGGTTTTTAGGTTTTCTAGGTTAAATCTGACCATGTATTTTTAACATCATTGGTTGAGCAAATGATGCTACTTTTTTGTTTGGTCTATGAAATTGACTTGATTTTTTTAGTATAGTTTGTAATACGTTTTGTTAAACATGAATACGTGTCAGTGCTGGGTTGTAATCTATGACCGCTAATCATATGGCTTGGAAATGATCAACTAACCCCAAGGTACTCCTTCTGCACACACATCCACACATATCTCCATATGATAATATCTATCTATATATCTATCTATCACTTGTTTGCTTTTTTTATTTTGGATATGATTGGGGATTTGAAATGCTTAGTGCCAACATTACTAAGTGAATACCATGGTACAAGGTCAAGATTGTATACTTCCAATAGGCATTACATCAGAAAATGTTGCACACCGGTTCAATATAACAATGCGTGAACAAGATTAGGCTTCCGTAAGTTTAACTAAACTTGATCAGTAGCATTTGTATGTATGAATCATTTATAAAAAAATCAATGGCGTTGGTACTAATCCAATTTTTGCTTTTAATGTTGAGAAGATTTTTGTTATTAAAGAAATAATAATATTAAGGAACAAAAATTTGTCTCATGTTACCAAAGGATGTTATGCAATACCATAAAGTGATAATTTAATGTTTTGTTATTTTATAGTTTTCCTCTAGAATTGATTGCAAAGTTGAGGTAAGAATGCCTTGTGATGCAAAACCATAAAGTGAGTTCAAACATTATGTTTCATATATTGTTAAACGTATACTAAAATCACCTTAATCCAATTAACATAAATGCATATGAGATAACTAGCCTATGGATCTGTAATTGTAACTGCATATATCACTAGAAACATTTTGATTATTGTTATGCAGTCTTATCAAATGCCATTGGATCTGCAATTTGTTGTTCAAGAGTAACGGGTGGGTTAACTGACTGATTGTGACTTGATGGCGATTCTGGAAAGCTTTGAAGAAGCACCAGTGACCAGGCTCGCTACTGCATGTTCTCTTGTAGAACAAATTCATGATTTCCAAGGTTAGTTTTGTGGGGTGTAGGTACACTTGGTGTGTTTCAATATCATTTTTCAATCATTCAAGTTAAGCCGATTCAGTTTTATCTATATACTATGTTATAATGTATGGTGTGGATAATTGTGGTTAATTGGAGCAGGGCTGAGTTGACTGGGAGGATAATTAGGGAATCGACAGGGTGTTGTTCATGTTCAACAACGGAAAATAAGTTTTATATTTCAAGTAAATACAATATTTGTTCATTAGTACGACAATCAACCTTTAAATATATCATATATATCAAACTACGAGCCTAAATACATGTAAATAATAATCACCCTTTTTGTAATATATTATATGTATATAAAAATAAAATATATTATAAGTAAAATAATTCGAGCTAAGCCGAGCCAAGCTACCAAGCGAGCCAAACCGAGCCAATTTGGCTCGTCACGAGCCGAGCCGAGCTAGGCTCACTTTCTAACCGAGCCGAGCCGGCTCGGTTCACTTTCAAACCGAGCCATATCGAACGACCTTTTCCAGAGCTAAATCTGAGCGAGCTCCGAGCCGCGAACTTTTTGGACAGCCCTACTTCCGGTTATGAGGTTGGGGTTGGTTACTTAGTTTGTTCCTATCGCCGTGTTCTTGGTTGAATGAAGAGATTGTGCCTAGAGAAAAGCATGGGAAAGTTTTTTGTGAGTGGCAACAGGATTGTTGGGTTCCGGCTTACTACGCGTTGGCGATTCTTACAAGTTACGATGTCGTGGTCTGGTGCTGCAATGGTGGAAGCACATATTTATGTAATCAATGGGACTATAGCTCAGTGGTACTTCTCGAAAGACAATTCGAGGGTTAAACGAGCGTACGACGTTCTCTAAGGTATATTTTCTTGTTATTATTACATTTTTTAGGGTCTATACAGATGTTGTAAAGATAATAACTTGAGTAAACTTCTGTTTTGCTCCCTGTGGTTTGGTCACTTTAACGGTTTTGCCCCAAACCTTTAAAAATAGCCATTTTACTCCCTGATGTTTTAGTTTTGTTGCCAGTTTGCTCCCTGCGGGGAGCAAAATGGAAAAACAAACAATTTGGATGGAGTTAGAGGCGGGGAGCAAACTGGCCAAAAAACTGAAACATCAGGGAGTAAAATGACTATTTTTAAAGGTTTGGAGCAAAACCGTTAAAGTGACCAAACCACAGGGAGCAAAACGGAAGTTTACTCTAATAACTTTGTTCATTTATTGTATGATTTTTTCATAAACATGTTTGGCCTGTTCTCAGGAACAATATGTTTTTTAGGACTATTGATTGTTGTACGAATAACGTGTGGGGCAGTTGATACCGCAACAAACGAAGATACAAGTGGGTTAATCAACAACGATTTTAGATGCTGTGTCAATGCCCTTTTATAAGCATTTGAGGGTTTTAGTAAATTCACCATAAACTTTGCAGCTATAACTGGTGAAACTTGCTGTGTTGATTGACTTATGAACTTCTAAGACATAATCTTCTCTCAGCTGTTGTGGATATTTTTTCCATGTGTCGTTTGGTTACAATCATCGTTGTTCTTTGAGCAATCTATGCTATTGTGGTCAGCAGTTCCTTATAGCATTTTAAACTATTTAGCTAATTGTTCATGTAGATAAGTAGAAGAAACTGCTTTTCTTCATCTTTCATTACTATTCCAATTATTATTATGAGAGCCAGTAGTAAATAGTGATAATATGTTTGGATGAATCTATGTAATATTATCCTCAATTCACTAAATGGTTGTTCTTAATCAATTTCGTAGCTTATTTCACTTGTTAGCTTACATGGTTGTTTAGGAATTCTTATTTAAATTATTGAACTTCTAAACACATGTTAACTAATACCCATTTAATTGAAACCAGCATTAGTCGAGGTGTAAATTCTTGTAACATTCCTTCTTTGATGGTGTTTGTAGTAAGGATGACCTTGGTATGGGTACCAAAAATCGCTAATTATGCGTACCGGTACCAGTACCAAAAGTGTTAGGTACTGGTATTTGAAGGCAAAATTCGGTAAAATATTGGTATCAAACCGAACCGAAAGTACCGGTACTGAAAACACCAAAAGGTCGGTACCGAATTGGTATCGAAAATAATTTGCTACGGGAAATTTCGTACCGGTACCCAGTACCAAATGCTCATCCCTATTCTACAAAGTTTGTAGAATAGAAAAAGAATGAATATGTTTATATTCGGGCGAAGATTTGATGACTGCCGCCATTTGCTAGCAGTGGTAGTCCGCTACGATGAAGGATTCCGGTGCCACAAGTCGACAGTGATGGTCAAATTCAATCAAGGAAGTGGTTGTTAAAATGGGGGATGGAGTGCTTGGGGGTGATGACCGGTTTAAACCAAATTCGGTCAACGAGCAAACGTACTATACAATATATCAAGTGAGGACTGATATACTAACGGAAAACGAATGCCGTGTGGTAAATTGTCATTTCCGCCGCATCGCGCGGGTTTCCTACTAGTTATTATATAATAGTATACATCCACTTCCACCTATCCAAATTTGGCCCCTTAACTGATGCTATGCTCCCTGTCCACTCAATCAATGTCCACTTCATTTCCAAAACTATTGACTTAAGAACACTATAACCCCTCAAGTTATGAAGCATTGTGATTTAAGGTTTTTACTCTGAGCCGGGGGTCTAAGAGTTATGTGTTTATGTTCTGTTATGTGTCTTATGTCCAAGGTTTGATGCAAAACTACTATCGAGTCAGGGTCTTACTGGAAGCAGCCTCTCTATTCCGACGAGGTAGAGGTAAGATTGTCTATATCTTACCCTTCTTAGACCATACATTAGCTTTGTTATTGGTAGGATTTACTGAATTCGATGATGAAGATGATGATGAACTCTTAGACTATGAGGCAGGGGATTGGGAGCTAGGTGGCTTCAAGGGATGGTGTGACCCGCGCCCGCCTTTGAATCTCCCATACACCTTGGAGGCCTTAGACTATCCACTATGGTGACCAAATTGCACAAACGGTTGTCGCATGGCAAATAAGACAAAATTGTATGAAATTATTTTAATTAAATAATTGAAATTTATAGAGAACCAGGTTGGTATGACAACCAATGGTTGCAACCAACAACCAACATAATATTAATTCTTTATTCTTTTTTCTATTATTTAACTTCTATTTCTTTATGATAAAGAATAATTACAATCATATTTATATAATAAAATATTAGTTTAAGTTGGGTTGTGATAGTGGGTGAAAAATTGGATTGGGTTGGGTTGTGTAGGTGGAAGAGAGAGAAATTAGTATTTTAATAAAAGATTGGGTTGGGTTGGGTTGGGTTGTGATAGTGGATAGTAGGGCCATGCCCCTGATCATTCCACTATTATTCCTCTCTAGTCTCTATCTCTCTCTGTCTTCTTTTATTTAATTTTTATTGTTTTAATTGTTTAAAATAGGGTTATTGGATTTTAATAATCCCAAGTTTCACATGTTGCCGATAATAATCTCAACTTTAAAAATTCACTCCAACGATCCTAACTTGTAAGAATTTGGCCTTCATTGATCCTTTTCCAATATATGTGCACTTAAATCATTTAAATGGTCTGCAGATCCACTTAAATCGTTTAAAGAGGCCAAATTCTTATATGTTAGAAACGGATTAATGGGGGCCAAATTCTTACAAGTTGAGATCGTTGAATGAAATTTTTATAGTTGAGATTATTATTAGCCAACAGGTGAACCTTAGGATTATTAAAATCCAATAACCCTTTAAAATAATATGTAAAAATATAATTTGGGAGTTAGAACCAGTTAAGAGTAGTGGCGGATCTAGCCCACGAATTCAGGGGTATCCCAAAAACAAAATATTGTGCAATCATCGATAATAAAAAAATACGATAATAGATAAAGGTAAACAGATACCTAATAGAGTTGTCATCTTCGTGTTTTCATAGCTTGAAATCATTCCATTACATTATCGTCTTTTACTTTATCAAAAGTTTCTTTTTTGACCGCATAAACCATTACATTGTTCAAATATTCTGGGCCCATTCGATTGCGTAAATCCGTCTTGACAAACTTCAATTTACAAAAACATCTTTCAACGATTGCGGTTACAATCGGTATAACCAAAGCTAGCTTTACCAATGTTTTAAAAACCGGTTTTTAAGTCATACCGGGTTGGGCTCTAAAATGGTTTAGCCGGATTGTATCGGGTGATTGAACCGGCTTACTAGTTAACCCTATGAATTCCTTAAAATACAAATTTATCTCAAAAAACAATCAAATCTCAACTTGAATTTATGTAACTGGTCATAGTTTTATCTAAAAACAACTATTTTTATTGTAAACTATTAAGCATTTTAAGAATATTTTTATTAGTTATAAACAATATTGCATTGTACGAGGTGAGTAACAGTTTCAACAACGATGAAATATTGGAATAGAAGACACTAGGTTAATTACCGGAAATATGGAAGATCCATATTACCTTAATATCGTATTTTATTAAAATTAAGAAATCAAATACTGAGATAATGCACACCGGTTCAACGGTTTGAACCGGTAGAACCGGATTTACCGCCGGTACATAAGACATATCGTATTCGGGTTTTACCGGTCTTTATCGTACCGGTTGCGTGTCCAATATCCGGTTTAACCGGTATAACTGGCCAGTTCGTACCGGTATTTAAAACATTGAGCTTTACTATCCGATAAACAAAGGACAAGAACTACGTTTGGGGTTAATTAGTATACAAGTTTTATCATTTGGGCTTTAATTATTATACAAGTTTTACCATTTGGGCTTAATTATTATATAAGTTTGGGGTTGTAAAAAGTAGGGCTTGTAAAAATTTGGGATTTTATTAATGGTCAAGTATCTTTTTTTTTTTTTTTTTTTTTTTTGTCGGGAGTATCCTCATATTTGTTCAGGGGTATTCTTTGTATAAAATAAAAAATTACACTACGAAGACGGGGTTGAGCCGTAGCCCATGCTACCCCTACCATCACATTACCTCCGCCCCTAGGTAAGAGTAACATGTGCTTTGGGATAAAAGTCTGAGATTAGAAGAGATGCTGATGTGACACTAAGCTAGCAGTTTGACACCTAGAAGTTACAAAAAGTATAATGGATGGCCTTATAGGTACTTTGATAGCTCCAAGTTACATCTAAGTGAGATTTAATGTGCTTGTGCGAAAAAAAAAAAAAAAAAAAACTTTGATTAAACTTGAGTTTGGTTCATCAAAAAATCGAGTTTTATTCACGAACTAAAATAGCTTGAGTATGTTCATTAGACCTTACTTTACAAGCTTGATGACTTAAAAGTATGTGTTAGAAGTGGTGTTCTATAAATAGCTTGAGTAAAGTCATTAGACCTTACTTTACAACCTTAGTTTTCTTTTCTTTTTTTTTTTTTTACTACAAGTTAATAGTTGGCGCAATGGATCAGATGGTCTTAAGCAAACCTTACAAAATGGTGAAAATCAGGATACATTCTTCGATGCTTACCTCCTGTCTTTGTTGGTGGACCGAACGACTGTCACTTTGGTTAGAACTGTGAGAGTGATAAAAACGAGTTTGATTAAAAACTCAAAACATGTATTGTTAATGTGTTTGATAAAACAAGTTCAATTAGAACTCTACTCATAAGATAGGTAGTAAAGGTGTAAAACACTAAACAAATAAATTCCGCCATGTAAATACGACTTAAAACTTAAGATTATATAATAATAATCCAATTTTCAGTTTGTTCCAATAGATCACCCATAAGTCACAATTTTTTTAACTATGAAAACCCCTCAGCCATTGTTGTGAATTGTTTTTATATATATGTGAACTTTTTAAAATTAACTTTAATGAAAATATATATTATTTTTTTACTATTTAGTGATTATATTTTCATCAAGTTGACTTAAATGAAACAACTATGAAACTTAGTTATTATTTTGTAAAATATTTCTTCACAATACGTCCTTTAAGCAAAACTAAAAATAAATAATCACTAAATAAGAACCAAGTTTCATATATTCCACTAAGTTCGCATATTTAAAAAAAAAGTGAATTTGAAGGATTGTCCTTTATCTTTATACTCATTTTCAGGCGTTGTCCTTTATGTTCAAAATTGATGAGTTTTGTCCTTTATGTTTTTATATCGTACACGTTTTGTCCTTTAGGCCTAACCCAGTTAGTTTTTTCAATTAAATTTGGTTATATACTTTGCATATGAGGGCATTTTTGTCAATCGAAAGGTAAGTTCAACGGCAGATTTACAGCTCAAAGCTTCTGCAACCTTTGAATAGACAAAAATGTCCTCATGTGCAAAGCACATGACCAAATTTAACTGAAAAAACTAACTGAGTTAGGGCTAAAGGACAAAACGTGTATGATATGAAAACATAAAGGACAAAACTAATCAATTTTAAACATAAAGGACAACGCCTGAAAATGAGTATAAAGATAAAGGACAATTCTTGAAATTCACTCCTTAAAAAAATATACAACATTTATAACAAATATCACAACAATGAAACAATATAAAACTTGAGTGTTTTTTAGGATTTATGCATGTTACGGTTAATTATGTCGAAAATTGATATTTGTCAAAGGAATGGAAACTAAAATCCCAAAGAATTAAAATGTCATGCATTTGGTTCATATGATCAAGACATGGCAATGGGTAGGTCCAACATCAAACCTAAGAGATATACAAGATTATTGAAAGGATTCAACTTTGTTGTTAAATCCCATAAAAGTCATAATTCTACTTGATCCTACTTGCTATGTTGTTACCCTGAGGGCACATCTAAGTACCCACCAAAGAGATTCACATGCAGAAATATTGTTTCCAAGTCCCCGTGCTTTGAGTGGCTTCGCTGTTTATCGATCATGGATCCAAGTCTGTGTGCTTAGAGTCGACACATTTGTGTTTCCGGTGTCGAAAATAGATAAATTGAGTTAGAATCTAGGAAAATGTTAAAGGATCAAAAGTCTTGTGAAAATACAAGGTTTCATGTATGTAATAAATAGAGCATGATGTTGAAATGCATAATTAAACAGGAAAGAGTAAATTACAAAAATCGTCCTTTACGTTGACACCAGATTGCAAAGTATATCCTTTATCTTCAAAAAGTACAAAAACGTACTCGATGTTGGCAAACCCTTGCACGTTATGTCCTTGGTCAGATTTAACCATGAAAGCTAACTGAGTTAGAGCTAAAGGACATAGTGTGCAAGGGTTTTGTAAACATCAAGTACGTTTTTTGTACTTTTTGAAGGTAAGGGCTATACTTTGCAATCTGGTATCAACATAAATGACGATTTTTGTAATTTACGCAACAGGAAATAAAAAATAATACGTTCAAGGATACAAAAGTATCAAGCATTATGCACCCACTTGCTTCCACTACCCATGGAAGGTTTGGTTGTATTTTTGACCACTCCATGCTACTCACAAGTATGCTACAAAAATGCACAATCATAATATGTTTTTAATATTATATTATAATCAACAAGTAAATACAAATATAATCCAAAAATGCTGTTTTTTGATAAACACTTACCTTGCAACATAAGTAGCATTTCCAACAAGAGCAAAGACGAACATTAGCGGATTCAAACCCTACAAACGTATGAGAAAAGAACACAATTGAAACGTTAATTCCAGTATGTACATATGCAATCGTTCTATGCATGTTTGAATTGTAGTCAAAGGTGCAGATTCAATAATAAAAAGATGTCCTTTCCCGTATAACAAACATGAAGATGACGGATTTGTGCTTACCTGAACATGTCCCCTTCTGAACTGCAAAAAAATGAGACGATCCAAAAACAAACATGTTAGCAAGGTACTTTTTTCCAAATTACTCATGCTGAGTACTTTTTATATAATTATACGACGTAGATTCTTACGTTTAACAAAATTTGTGGAAGACGTCCACCCATGTAAATGGCTGCCATTCCCCAACCAAGGAAGGTTCCGATCCCAATACTATCTATTCCCTCACTACCTTCCACTAAACTTCCACTTGCCTGCAATTGATGCATATGGTCAAATAGTCAAATAAATTATAACTGGTCAAATAGTTAGCAGAATTTATAATTGGTCAAATAGTCAGAAGAAATTATTATTGGTCAAATAGTCATATTTCTATTGACTGAAGTCAATAAATCACTGTTTCTTTACCTGTAAAAGCTTTCTTCCCACTTGCAAGACAATTCCGTTATTTATTTTTACTGAATCTGCATTGAGGTAACTGTTTCTTTCAAGTTTGAGATTACGTGCGCAGAGAAAAATTGTCAAAGTAAAAACCTGAATCACGGAAGTATCAATGCTTCAGTAACGGTTTAAAGTTTTACATCTAGAAAGTCTGCATACTGTTATATATGAGTATATGACTCACCACACATAACATATTCTTAGTCTCGGAAGCAGGAGATGATTGTCTCGACGCGTGTCCACCAAGCAATGGTTCTTGAATAATATCCTGATCACATTTATTGGTATTTGTTCTTTGTGAATGGAGGAAACTCCCTGTACGATTGTGACTTCTAGATAGAGATCGAGCAGAACTGTACCATAAAACACAAGATAAAAAAATAAGATATATCATATATGTAACGGCCGGCACTGAGAATTCATGTACCCTGTTCGAGCTCGAAAAAGCGTGCCCTTACGAAAAAACGTGCCGTTAGGCCTTAACGAAATTGGGTATTGGGCTCACTAAAGGTCTAAACCTAATGCCTATGGGCTAATAACTAATCTAAACCATAAAAATAGTTTTGTAAGTGGGCCTATGTTGATGTTTGTATGGGTATACCCTGTTAATTTATTTTCGAGTTAAATGTCACTTTAGTCCCTGTGGTTTGGGTTATTTTGCCAGTTTAGTCCAAAGGTTTGAAACGTTGCCATTTTAGTTCAAGAAGTTTCAAGCGTTGCCGTTTTAGTCCACTGGGTTAACTCCGTCCATTTTTTCTGTTAGTTAGAAGGGTAATTTGATCATTTTATATGGTCGAATTGCCATTCTAGTTAACAGAATTACATATAAAATGACCGAAATGCCTTTCTAGTAAACAGAATAAAGGGATGAAGTTAACCCAGTGGACCAAAATGGCAACGTTTGAAACTATTTGGACTAAAATGGCAATGTTTCAAACCTTTGGACTAAACTGGCAAAATGGCCCAAACCACAGGGACTAAAATGGCATTTAACTCTTTATTTTTTTTACATATACATATCGGATGTTTTTTTTAAAATAACGTGCCCTTCAAAATACCAGGCCCTGGCCGCTGGTCCTCCCCGCCCACCCTCAGGGCCGGCCTGTAAGTGTGTGTGTAACTTAACAATATTCTTAAATAAAAATGGTAATACCTGTAGTATAATGTTTCAGAAGAACTATTATCATCAACTGATGGAATTGGCAAACTAGGAGTGATTTTCGATAGCATAGGAACCGTTGATTCTTCTACGCTAACACCATTTGCCAGCTGTTTCTTGTCTGCTGACTCAGTCTAGATAGCACAAATTGAGAGTAAAATATTAGCCGAATATCATGTGATCGTAGGATTTGATGATAACATTTTAAAAAATATTTATAAGTTTGAAGTGCAAAAAAATAAACTGATATAAATGTACCTTACAAATTTGTTTTTTAGATGTACCATGAGAGAAGTAACCATAGTAAATTGCTTGGACGGCAAGAGCTAAGGTAGTCAACAGGTACAGCTGCATGCCCGCCAAAAGTCAACAAATCGATCAAATTTTTTTTAGAGTTAATTACTGTTTTCGTCCCTCTGGTTTGTCAAAAATCACTATTTCAGTCCATTAGTTTAAAATTCGTGATTTCGGTCCCTGTGGTTTCACTTTCGTAACCATTTCAGTCCACCTCGTAACTATTTCAGTCCCTGTACTTAACAGAATAATGGATTGAAATGGTTACGAAAGTGAAACCACAGAGACTGAAATGGTTACGAAAGTGAAACCACAGGGACTGAAATCGCAAATTTTAAACTAATGGACTGAAATAGTGATTTTTGACAAACCACAGGGACGAAAACAGTAATTTACTCTTTTTTTTATCTAACTCAAACTTAAAATAGCAGAAAAAACTGGAGGATATCTTATGGGTTAGTGTTGCTTACCACGGCCATATAATATTGTGTTGGAAGCTGCAGAGTAAGAGAATAAGATAAATTAAATCAAATTACACAACAAACTCGAAAATCGACATTATTAAACAAAAACACAGCAGATTCAGTTTCATACATTAATTGAAAGAAATACATGATATTATAAATATTCATTATCTATAATATAAAATCAGACTTTCAAAGAGCAAAGTAATAGTATGGCTTTCGAGAACTGAGAAGAATTAGCAGGGCTTAAATGGGATAGAGACTCACCGTAGCTGGTTCTAACAAGCAACCAAACACGTTGAAAAGATCGCTGTCGAAGAGAAAAGAAGTAAATAAGAAAGAGCAGAAAATATAAAACATGAAGATATACAATGTTCGGGTGGCTATCCGTATCCATAGTTGTTAATGGCAAATAGCGACAAATAGAGATAGGGTACCTACCTATATGCTACATAGCGAATAGCGATAAACAGCGGGCAGCTGTTTTATAAATAGCGATATACTAGAAAAAGAAATTTAAAAAAATTATATGTATATTATATTAAAATACCCTGGTATATATGCTATTTTACATGTATATTTAACAAAAACCTAAAATCCAGTTATTTTATAGCTATATTTAATTGCTATTTATATTAAAAACAAAAAAAAATGTTATTGTTCTCGCTATCCATCGCTACAACCCTAATAGCGACACTAGACCTAAACGCTACTAGGGGTGTAAACAAGCCCAGAGGCTCGAGAGGTACTCGTGATCGGCTCGGTTAAAAGCTCGAACGAGCCGAGCCTTAACGAGCCCGAGCTCGAGCCTGAAATAGAGCTCGTTTTGTTATCGAGCCCGAGCTCGAGCCTGAAATACAGAGCTCGTTTAGGCTCGCGAGCCTAAACGATCCCATACAAAATTTTAATTTTTTTATATATAATATATTAATAATGATGATAACATTGATGAGCCGAGCTCGAGCCGAGCTTTGGCTCGTTTAAGCGATGTTGAAGTGAGCTCGAGCCAAGCTTTTAGCTCGTTTAAGGTTGTTCTCCAAATAGTTCGAGCCGAGTCGAGCCGAACTCGAGCTTTGGGTTTTACTCGCGAGCCGAGCTCGAGCTCAAAGAAGTAGGCTCGAACCGAGCCGAGCTCGAGCTCGAGCTTCAAAAAAACCTAACGAGCCGAGCTCGAGCCTGGTCGAGCTCGGGCTCGGCCCGGCTCGTTTACACCCCTAAACGCTACGTAGCGTGCTATAGCGATCGCTACAAGCGCTATTGACAACTATGTCCGTACCAAATTGTAACATCATGATATTATAAAACATCTACTGAAAGTTTTACATATCTTTAAGGATAAAGATATAAGTATTACCCGAGTATCCATGTGAAAAGAAAGCCCATAGCAAGCCCTTCCGAAGACTTCTCTTTGTAATTCGAAATGATCTGAGGTACCTCGGCCACACCCCAACTTAAAACACTAATTACCCCCAACAACAGTGAAATCCAATCCTTTCTAGTGCAAAGACAATAGCTCATGTAATTTCGAGCCCATTGCGAGCAATTTTGATTCGCAGGGCATATTGGCAGATTACTTCTGAAACGCCCCATGGCATCCAACAAGAAACTGTACCTATGCAATATATACCATCACATTATGTTATTATAAGAAGGCATATTCACACATTATCCCTTTCACAACATCTTATATAGTTACATCAAACTTCACTCAAAAGTTACTTTGAATGTACAAGGGTTAAGGCATAGTTGTCAATGGCGATCGTAGCGATCGCTATAGCATGCTACATAGCGTACAGGGGTTGTAGTGATAGATAGTGATAACAACAACAGTTTATTTTTTGTTTTTAATATAAATAGCAATAAAATATAGCTATAAAATATACACGTAAGATAGCATATATACCAGGGTTTTTTTATGTAATACACGTATAAAACTTTAAAAAAAAAATCTAGTGTATCGCTATTTATAAAATAGGCGGCCGCTATTTAGCATATAAGTAACTTATCGCTATTCGCCATTAACAACTATGGGCTAAGGACAACGGCACACCCCTAATGAATCTTTTGACACCCTGACAAGTATATGAGTCGTATGATAAAAGTATATATGACTCGTATATCTTTTTTTACATGAACTATACAGACACCTCGCCCAACAAAGAATATATTGGGTGTCAATATAGAAATAATGGATTTCATAATCCGTATTGTTAGTTGTTTGCCGGCAATGGTCCCAACTTTAAATATACCAATGATGGTCCCACCTTTTTATTGTAAACCAATGGACTTTTACTAAACCGAAAAGGACAAGGGGACGAAAAGAAATTAAAGTTCTGTTAATAAAAATTCATTGGTTTACAATATATGAAAAGGTGGAACACTGGTTATTTTTTAAGTTGGGACCGTTGTCGGCAACAACTAATAGTTGGGATTATTAAAATCAATTATTCTGTCAATATATCCAATTATAGGACCCTAAATAAGTGAAAGAGTACATCCATCCCCATCATCATGTAGTACTAGCATTGTTCAAAAGTGTAAATATTTGTTTACTTTGTTGATTGAATCAAAAAACTTTTGGCAATAATTTTGAGAAATATAATAATATTTAAAAATTGCTATGCTTTCAAAATAGATACATACATAGATAGATAATAAAATATTTAGGTTTTGTTAGTACAACCAAAACAAACAAGACCACAGAATCGCTGTAAAAGTAGAACACCGATAACTAACATGAATATACATACAATAATGTAAGTAGAAGAAGAAGAAGAAGACGAATGCGAATATATGATAAGAAATTAAGAAGAAGAAGAGTAAAAGCATACGTTGTTAATGGTGATTGCTCTAGAAGAGGATTTGCGACAATGAGGGAGACGATGAAGTACAACTTCCAAAGGATTTTACAGCTTTATGCCGCACCGTAGCGGGCTTTATATAAAGTATAAGCGGCCACATGCGGTGCTAGCCATTAGGGCGGCCCTACTACACCTAATACCAGTCCACGTCAAAGATCCAAAATAAATTGATTGATGATGATTTTTGTGCCTTTTTTTTTTTTTTTTTTTTTTTGAGTTAAATTCTATTTCAGTCCTTGTGGGTTGGGTCATTGTATCAGTTTAGTCTAAATGTTTGAAACGTTATTTTAGTCTACTAGATTAACTCCGTCCATTTTTTATGTTAGCTAGAAAGGTAATACGATCATTTTATATGGTCAAATTGTCCTTCTAGTTAACAGAATTACATAAAAAATGACTGAATTGCCCTTCTAGTTAACAGCAAAAATGGATGAAGTTAACCCAGTGAACTAAAATGACAACGTTTGAAACTATTTGGACTAAAATGGTAATGTTTCAAAACTTTGGACCAAATTGGCAAAATAACTCAAACCACAGAGACTAAAATATTATTTAACTCTAAAATAAATTGATTGATGATGATTTTTGTGCCTTTGTTTTATTTTCTATGATATCTACCATTTGGTACAACTTACACACTGACTAGAACTGATTCCCAGCATTGTCGGGACGGTTTTTTTAATGTGATTTGAGAGTGCTGATTTTTTTTAGTTGCTTATTGATTAAAACGTTGACTAACTGAAAACGTCTATAAAAATAAGTACGTACACGTTATTTTCATCATTACTAATTAAATGTAAAGTAACTCAAATTTATATCCTCAAATGAAAACGTATTATATTGGACTCGATTCTATTCCGAAAAAAATTAGATCGAAACATATACCAACTGAAAACGTCCAAAAAATAAGCACGAAAACAAATTATATTTGACATTTTTCATGAAAGGTAAGTAACTCGAAGTTATACTGTCTGATGAAAGCGTAATATATTTGACCTTACTTGTTTCCGGACAAAATTTACGTCGAAACGTAAACAACTTGAATTTATCAACACGTACATAAAAATAAGTTCGTAAATTCTTAAGAGGGTCAAAATAACATTTTACAAAACTTTTAGAAAGCTGAAGGGTGTAAATGTCAATGTTAAAAGTTGAAGAGTGATATTCACAAAAAGACAAAAAAGAAATCAGGTTACAAACCCAATAGAAAAAAAAAACTATAATTATCAAGTTGTTATTGTAGGTAACATGTTCCCCTTTTATATATGTAATAATAATAATAATAATAATAACAATAATAATAATAATAATAATAATAATAATAATAATAATAATAATAATAATATGTTAGCTTTTATTATTAAGTATTTTTAAAAAGACACTTTTAATTCTTTCCAAAATTTGTTACAAATGGTGTGGATGTGTCTCCATGTATAAAATGATTTTTGCTACATGAAGAAACACTAGATAAATGGTCGGAACCGAAATATCTAGGGGGTTTGAATCCGCATAAAATGGTTAGCTCTCTCTCGGTTGATTCAGTTGCTACCAAACTTCTTCTCCGGTGATTCTGCAAAAAAGAGCACCATTAGCCTCGCCAAGGGGAGAAGAGGGTTCTCTCCTTGACCCGACTCCGGTGTGAGAATAAGTATTGGTCATGGAGAAGAGATAGTATTTGAGAAGTGAGTGTGATCTGAGTTTATACCTGAACAGTTCTCGTATTTATAACCGGGAGTTTGGGAGGGAAAATCTGTTATTGAAAAGATGACGGAAGATGCTAACGCCGTAGCGGTTATATTTTCTTCCGTTAAATTCTTTGATCCCACGTCAAGTTGCCTTGATCCGATGTGAATGCACACGGATCGTGGTTTGATCTAAGGCTGGGGGATTGCCACGTGGAAAGTGATTAAGTGGAGATCATTCTCCAATTGCATGCTTTCGTTGTGGTTTTAGGGATGCCTGTGGTAATGACACGTGTCCAGACGGTTGTAACCGTCTGGGTGGTGTACGATCATATTCTTTCTAGAAGATTACTGCTGTAATCTAGTGTGACACCTTACTGTGTGGACACAGATGTGTAAATCCCAAGTTTGGGCAAAATAATAACCAAGTTTGGATATTTGGGCGGAAGTATTGATCTTTAGGATTTCAATCCTTTGCTAATGGAAGAAGGCGCAAGGATTTTATGCTTTCCTTTGGACGCGCGACTATAGATTGTTGATTACTTTCTCCCTTTTGTAAGACCAATGCGCGGCCGCGCAAGGTTAAAATGTTGAAAGACCAGTTTGTGGTATGATCTCAAATCCTTTTTATGAGATTTTTGGGACCTTACCCCTTCACTACACATTATTGTTACCTTAACAAATGCATTTATACCATTTTACATTTTGTAATTATGTGCGTCATAAGTTGCATACATTAATGAATGTAGACCATTGCTCATCAACTCACATGCATACATATGTCACATTTTTATTGTAGACTGCATTATAATAAAAACACTTTGTATGCTAACGGCCTCATATCTGTGTGAGAAAGACACTTTTTTTACATTTGGTTAAATAAACGCTTCCATTATTCTTATATTTCTAAATCTTATTCTCGCATTCTTTTTTACTCTATCTTTCTCTATATATATATATATATATATTTATGTGTGTATAGAGAGAGATAGAGAGGAGAGGCGTGTGAATATTAAGTCTGTTAATAAAAGCTTGACGATCGATTGAACGGTACACATGATATGCGTAAATTCTCAGAGTTAAAAAAATAGAAGATGAAATTTTTACATAGCAAATATCAAAATGTCAATATTTGTAATTAGCTGAAAATAAATGACTAACTTTATTTTTGATAATCACAGTTTCTCTTTAAACAAAGAAAAGATGATGTTTTCCTTTGCTTCTCTTTAAACAAAGAAAAGACTATGTTTTCCTTTGCTGAATTAAAATATCATCCTCTAAAAGAATTTTTATTTCTCCACCTTTCTATTGGGTTAGTAATCAATAACCATCAATCATTTCTTAAAAAGGTATTTTTTTAACAAAATCATGTTTTCCCTGTAGTTTGTTCAATTATGCCAGTTCAGAACAAATTTAAAATTTGTACCATTTCCGTCTCTGACATTCTTGAAACATATCAATTCCGTCTAAAAAAACATGAGTTAACAGTCATTTTCGTCCATGTGGTTTGTCCAATTATTCGATTCAACCTAGTTTTTTTTATGGAATTAACATGTTTCAAGAATGTCAAGGACGAAAATGGTACAATTTTGAAATTTGGTTTGAACTGACATAATTGGACAAACCACGAGGACGAAAATGGCAGTTAACTCTTTTTTATAAAGGTTTTTTGTTATTATAAACTCTTATATGTAATTCTATTTTAAAATGTACTATTAACACGAGTAAATTAAAGGTTTTTTTGTTATTATAAACTCTTATATTTTACTATTCATGGTTTATGATTCCATTGCATGTCATTTATATAATAAAAAGGTAACTAAAAGGCATACAAACATATCTTTCAAAATTTCAGATACATGAACTAGTTTTTGGGGTTGTTTGTTTAGATTTTAATGGGGCTTTTAGTGGTTCAAGTCTCTTACTAGTTCAACACTTAATAGTTCAGACTATTTGTTTCGTGAGCATGTCTGAATGGTTCAGACATTTGCCTCTGAATGGTTAAGCATTATACTGAGTTTCATTGGTTAAGACCTATAATCTGAATTGGTCAGACATTTGTCTCTGAACGGTTAAGTATTATATTGACCCTTAATGATTGAGACCTCTTACTAGTTTATCAACTTAACCATTCAGAAATTGTCACACAACCCCTTTACTTAAATTCAAAGTAAAAGAAAGTTGCTTTTTGAGAGTATGGCACGCATCATATTTCAATCTCGCTGGATGTCACAATTACAATAATACTTATGTTATCATGTTTGCTTATAGTTTGTCTTATAATGTGACAAAGCGAATATTAATAATTATGCCTAGCTTTTCATAAGTTGATGATTGGAGCAATCATTCCGTGTTGGAAATTTGGGACGATTAACTCAGCTTGATTATGTTATATGCCATTATTGAAGGAGAGTTAGAGTTATATATATATATATAGGATCCGGTTCAAGAGTGAACACTAGTGTATTTGCGAACTGAGCAAACTAATCCTGGCTATACACGTGTGTAAATCAATGGCCAGGATTTGATGATGAAATACACTAATGTACTTTACGATTTGATGATGAAATCCTAGCCATACACGTGTGTAAATCAATGACCATGATTTGTTCACTCAGTTCGCAAATACACTAGTGTTCACTGTAGAACCCCACCCTATATATATAATCACCCCGCTATACACATCACGCCCCATAGTGGATGGAGCCCCATATAGCCGAGTGGGGGGTTCCGGGCGCTATGGCCCAAGATAGAGCCCCATAACGAGCGACTACACATGGCCTTATTACTAACTGCCCGTCACGTTTCTGTTTAAGAATGTTCGATACGCAAAACACATGTAAATTACATGTTTTTATGGTTAACCACGACGGGGAAAAACTTTATTCGAATAGAGTACAGTGAAGATTTAACAAGTAGACTGGAAGCACATAGTTTGTGTCAAAATGTTGTCTATAAATTTTCCCAATCGAGCCAATGAAAATGTTGAAGTAGAGCAATATGTAAAGGCCCTCTCAATATGTTTAGAACTGAAACTGCATCTCTGATGAATATCCCAACGCGTCTAGATGACCGGCCATCGCCTTGTTCATCGGTGGTGGCCCACATCTTAGAATCTGCAAGTCCGTAAATATTATTCGTTTTGCATAACTTTCCGAGAGGTTGTTTTTTTTTTTTCTAAAATTGTTTTGGAAAGCTGGAAACATGTTTGAACCATACCTTAATATCGGATGCAGGTGCAGGACAATGGGTTTGGATCATTTCTTTTGATACAAAACCGACACCCCCGGTCCATTCCTCTGGTGGCTGCATAAGTACAAAAAAATAAATTGCAGCACATCTATATACGATGTTCGACAAATAACAATCAATTTGAATATAGCTGCATACCTGATTCAATACATAGTACACATGAAAACGACCAGGGTAATTAGTTGCAAGCCCGTCGATTTCTTCCTGAAAATTATACAATAACTCAATATAGCCCAATTATACAATTATAATCCAAACTAGTTTTTTTACGCCGCGCGTTGCGGCGAAACAGAGCAAATGATAATGTAAAACAAACGTGATTTGAAAATAAAGCATGTTGTTTAGAAAGTCAAACCATTAGAACGATTCAATTTATCGTTGTACCATTCTATGATACCAAATATATACTTTATTTTGAGTATATAACCTCGTTTTAACAAAACTTATAACGGAATGTCAGGGAAAGAAATCAAACACAACTACGTACTTAAGTTTTTAGGAAAAAGTTATAAACGTAACTTATTAAAGAAGTGTCAGATTAATCGATAAATTAATATATGTTAAAAAAGGAAAAAACAATTATTAAAATAAAGGTAAAGGAAATAGATGTTTAAAAGAAAGAAAAATATGTTAGTAAAAGTAAATATAATAGTAAACTATTATAATATATTAATAATTAAATAATAAAAAACTATATATTATTATAAAAATAAAGTTACTATTCATCGTCCCTCGAAATCAATATATATATATATAATATAATGCCAGCTCCTTAGATTAAAATGATTAAACACGTCAAAACATAATTGCTTACCTTAAGAAGGATGTCATCGTATGTGACATTAGCATAGATGAGATGCACTTGAGTTTTATCTTTTGGATTTTCTAGTATAGCTCTAGCAACCTAGATAGAAATCACAAAAATAAAACGTAACAATTAATAAATAAATGTGATGTTGCCTCGTATAGTGATTGCAGCCTGTTTAGACTCGATTAAGATTTACAAATAAATAAATACCTGAAACATTGGAGTGATTCCGGAGCCTCCAGCAAGCATTCCAAAAGCTCTCACCTGGCCAGGTTGATACCTGAAACGCCCCTGGAATTATACAAGTTTTTACGTAAGTTTACTTTTAACAGCAGTAGTGTGCTCATATTAATCAAGTAGCAAATAACATACCCTAAGTATGAATTATTATTATTATTGTTGCTAATGCTAGCAACCACACATGGTCTAGAAGATTAAAAAAAGAGTAAATTACAAAAATCGTCCTTTATGTATGTCACTTATTGCAAACTGTGTCCTTTGTCTTCAATAATTACAGAAAACGTACTCGATGTTTGCAAACCCTTGAAGTTATGTCCTTTAGCCCTAACTCAGTTAATTTTTGTGGTTAAATCTGAACAAATAGACCCCCCACATGAGGGTATTTTTGTGGTTAAATCTGACCAAATGGACCCCACATGAGAGTAAAATGACTAAAATACCCTTATATGGGGTCCATTTGGCCAGATTTAACCACAAAAAATTAACTGAGTTAGGGCTAAAGGACATAACTTGCAAGGGTTTTCAAACATCAAGTACGTTTTCTGTAATTATTGAAGATAAAGGACACAGTTTGCAACAAGTGACATACATAAAGGACGATTTTTGTAATTTACTCTTAAAAAAAAATTAGAACTTTTGGAAAAAATGTGTACCTTAGGTCCCCTAACAGACATATAGTCACCTTCACGCATCTCTCTGAAGTGATGGGACATCCGACCTTGTGGGTACATCTACATACATATTATATATATATACAGCATCATATTAATCATTTATACTAGACGATTACGACAAACATGTCAAATAAACGCAAAAGAAAGGCAACGAAATTAAATTTTGAAGTGTACCTTAATAACCAACTCAAAATACCCCACATCAGTGTCTAAGGTAGTTGGAGTGTATGGTTTAATAACCTCTTCTCCTTGGCTATCTTTACCCCTGACGTAGAAAACAAGGTAATTGTTAGGTAAAACAAACATATCAATGTTTCCCTGAGATTGTATGATTTACGGCTATTTTGAAGTTGAATATTAACATGTTAAGCATTAGACCAGAAGGTATGGGGCTCGTCCCCAGCCTCGTCCTCCCGCCGCCGCCCCAAACTCTCCACCCCCCATGCCCGTCGCCGCCCCAGCCCCGTGAACTTCGGCTCCCACCAGCCGATCTCGACGCCCCTCTCTCCTCTCTCCTAACACACACACATCTATACATACATACATATATATATATAAAGGGGTTCATCCCCCACCCCCCTAGGTCCATCCCCTCCAAGCCGAGCCTACGTGGTGCTGACGTGGCGGCCCATCCCCTTGGGGATGAGGCTCTCCATACCCACTAGTCTTAGAAGTGAAAGTGTCTACTTTTTCAGGAACAGAATAATACCTGCAGCTTATGTGTTGTCCAATGGGAAGACCCAACACTGAAGTAGGTGTAGGAAGTGCAAATCTGAACTTGGCCACGTTATGGCTAAGCTGTGTTTTCTTCACAAGCTTGAAGTCCCGAAAATTTTCAGGATCTATGCTCCCCACTGACAACAAAAAAAGAAAATAAATAAATAGTTGTTAAAAGCCATCGCCTCTTGCGCCTAGGCCCATTTTCCTAGCGAGGCGAGGCAATTGCGCCTTAAGTCAAGGCAATTGCGCTTTAATTCTCCAAGTGATGGTTCATGCGCAGGTTCCGGCGAGATTCCTAGATTCTTGAGAGTTTTCGGCCAAATGCTCTAAATTCTGGCAAGATTTCTACTTTTATCTAACGAAACTACTTTTCTACACTAATAAACTAGCATTTTATAACTTTTGGTACTAAATAGACAATATTAAATATTATTATAAACCTTTATTTTATTTGATTTTATTTTATTTTAGAGTTAAATGCCATTTTAGTCCCTGTGGTTTGGGCCATTTTGCCAGTTTAGTCCAAAGGTTTCATTTTTAACCTGTGGGTCCAAAAAGGTTTCACAGTTGCCATTTTAGTCCACTTGGTTAACTTCATCCATTTTTTCTGTTAACGAAAAAGCCAATTTGGTCATTTTGTATGTAATTTTGTTAACTAAAAGGGCAATTCAGCCATATAAAATGACCAAATTAGCCTTCTCGTTAACAGAAAAAATGGATGAAGTTAACCCAATGGACTAAAATGGTAACTGTGAAACCTTTTTGGACCCATAGGTTAAAAATGAAACCTTTAGACTAAACTGGCAAAATGGCCCAAACCACAGGGACTAAAATGGCATTTAACTCTTTATTTTATTTGAAGAATAGTATTAATTTTCTATTATATAAAAACATTTTATGTTTTTTTTTGTTGTACGCTTTTTTTTCTCAGGCCCACGTTTTTTTTTTTGCGCCTTGCGCCTAGGCCCCAAGCGAGGCCTATGCGCCTTGAGTGCGCTTAACGCTTTTAATAACTATGAATAAAACTACAAATGACCCGTACGGAAACCACTGGAAACTAAAATAGATTCATATAATTCACATGAGCTAAGTTGTTTGAAATGGAGAAATCAGAACACAATTATTTAGCAAAAACTAGTTGTAAATATCTTATGTTAAACCTTTTGATTTCTTGGAGGAATAAAAGTAGGCTGCAGTGGCAACAACAACAACGGCTGCAACAGCGAGCCCGACCTGGATCTCCTTTGCTTCCAAGAGATCCATTGCTCCAGTAGGAGTAAAGAAGTCGATGATTTTCTTATACACCGAGACCGATCTTATCTGAAACATAGTTACCAAAGAAAAACAGAAAATTAAATGATATGTTGGCAGTTTTAGGAAAACTAAAAGAAGGCTGTGTTTGTTGTCCAGGACCTTTTATAACTTATGTGTAATCTGTAAACTATATGCCTCCTAGGGCATTTATGCTAAGCAATCTTGGGGATACCTAACGCATTTTTTTCCAATACATGAACCGTAGTTGTCAAAGGCGCACTCCATAGTTATTAATGGTGAATAGCGACAAATAGCGATAAGGTACCTAGATGCTACATAGCGAATAACGATAAATAGTGGGCGCTATTTTATAAATAGCGATACACTAGAAAAAATATTTTAAAAGTTTTTATATGTATATTATATCAAAATACCCTGGTAAATATGGTATTTTACATGTATATTTAACAAAAACCTAAAATCTAGCTACTTTATAGCTATATTTAATTGCTATTTATATTAAAAAGAAAAGAATAAATAAATTGTCGCCATTATTGCTATCTATCGCTACAACCCTAATAGCGAGCCTAGACCTATACACTACGTAGTGCGCTATAGCAATTGATACGCTCGCTATTGACAACTATGGCGCACTCAAAGCGTAAAGGGTGAGCCTTGGGCCTATGCGCAGGGCCCGAGATAAACAAATCGCATAACATAAACATACATTTTTTTGGGATTTAACGGTGGATTCCGGCCATTTTTGGCTGTTTCTGACGAGTTTGCCTGGAACTTACAGAATTACGAAAAGTTTCAGGATTTGGCGAGAACGTAATCTGGTCATAATCTAACCCGAGGGTCGCCTAGACTCGCAAAGGGCTTTTGACAACATAGATATGAACCTTCATTCCCACCATATATTCCTCAATTTAAACCAATTATTTCAATTTAAGTTGATATGAATGGGCCTAATCCACTTAGAAAGTTATAAACTAGTTTGATTTAACAAATAATTTAAACTGCACAATCCAGTTAACTATCAATTAAAGCTAACGCTAAGAAAGCAATAGTGTAGATTTTTATTTGAAACCAACACCATATCCAAAATCATATATACTAAACAAAATTCATAAGAAAAATATCTGCACGGATACAGAATAAGGTTGCTTTACCTCGAACTTATCGGATTGATAAGTGATACATAAACAAAATCAGGAAGAAAATGGATGTGGATCTGTGAATAAATTAGGGTTTAAAGTATGGAATTGGAACCTACCAATGGGGGTTGGTGAGGTGGTAGGTAGCAAGTGCACACACTCGGACCAAAACCAGCCCTCCACAATTTTTTATTTAGAGTTAAATGCCATTTTAGTCCCTGTGTTTTCTGTCATTTTGTCAGTTTTGTTTAAAGTTTCATTTTTCTTCTGTGAGTCCAAAAAAGTTTCACCATTGCCGTTTTAGTCCATTGAGTTAATTTCCTCTATTTTTTCTGTTAACGAGAAGGGCAATTCGGTCATTTTATATGGTCGAATTGCCTTTCTAGTTAACAGTATTACATATAAAATGGCCGAATTGCCCTTCTAGTTAACGAGAAAAAATGGATGAATTCAAACGAGTGGACTAAAATGGCAACGGTGAAACCTTTTTGGACCCACATGAGAAAGATGAAACCTTTGGACTAAACTGGCAAAATAACCCAAACCACAGGGACTAAAATGGCATTTAACTCTTTTATTTATTTATAATATATTATATTATTTTAAAGGTTAACTTATTATTAAATTAAATTAAATTTTATTTAAAAATCAATTGTTATAAATAGCTGCAACAAGAAGCTTGCGAAAATGGATACTTTAAACACATATAGTATATGCAACCCCTGCAAGTCTATAACCATAAGATTATTATTACATTACCCTTCCAGCAACAAGGGAGGGATTTGTGTGGATTCAATGACCTAAGTTCAGGGGCAGAACTGAGAAAAAAAGTATATTAAGCTTATGCATCAGAACATCCCTTCTTCATGGTATTGTTGAACAATAGACTTCTTAAACCATTATGATACAGAGTCGCCAGGTGCCCTTAAAACCACCTTACTTACGTCGAATGGTGACTTGAATGATTAGCATTTGTGCAACAATGATCTTTATTGTGGGCCCAGTCACCAACTTAATCCGTCTAGGAACCACACCATAATACAACATCCGTTTTCTGAACCTTTTTAGCGTATGAACCACTGCAATTCGGGCTGCACCAACCGATAAGTTCCTCACATCAAGTGACCAAGCAATGTGTTGATCAAAAACATTCGCTTTTGGAAAAACAGTTTCTTTTCATATGAAACTTTCCACACACAGCGGCCCGTCTAATCTGAACCGTTAGAACGAGATAGTTCAAAGGTACATTAACAAAGTACCGGGCTGCTCCTTCCGATTCATGATCGATATTCTAAAAAAAACTACGGAACAAAGGCTAACACGACAATTTTGGCATGTGTACTTGATCAAAATATGTATTACATCAGTACATCACATTTAATACTTAATTGACTTTTAAAAGTCAAAGCTTCTGCAATTTTGTGATAAAGGAATACAGCATGAGTTGACTATACATCACTTTTGAATACTGAAAAATACTTGTTTGACTTGGAAAAGTCAAAGTATCTCTAACTCGGAGATTAAAGAACGCAATTGGTATGGAAGACCAAAAAATCTATAATGTACAATTCTGTAAATGGAATCTTCATTCTATATATGTAGAAGGATCGGTTTTGTGCAACCGTGTGATAGAATCACCTTCAGTTGGTCTTCTGTTTCTTCTGTTTCTCTGGTTTTGGCCGCCGTACCAGCAACCTAAATGTCCATACCGCCAGTAAAGTCGCCTCGATGGGGGCAAACCAATAAACAACTATATGCTCCTTTGTTTTATGAACACCGAGAGCATATGCCCAACCGACAACCTACAGTTTGTTTATAAATAAAGTGTCAATATGCAAACTTCAAGAAAAATGCGGCATACAAATATAGTATTAGATAACGTCATAACGCGACCCCTAAAAGCTTTTGTTTTGACTTTTGACTACCTTTTGCTCACTGGTTCTATGGATTTTCAAAAACAAAAAGTTTCCATAAGAGAACATTAAAATAGGTAAACAAATCAAGTAGCTTTTATGGTCCAGTAACGGGTCAAAATTGGTTTGGATCAAAACAGGTAATGTCTATGTGCAGGTCAATCGGGTCGTGTTGGGTTGACCGTTGACCCACAACCACTTTTCATTCTTTTATTATTATTATTATTATTATTATTATTATTATTATTATTTATTTATTTATTTATTTTATTTTTTTTTTTTGTAAATTTGTAAGGAGAAGATATGGTCACAAAAACTATATCAAAACAACTTCCGACCCGTTTGATTTCTTTTAGCTAAATTTCTCTATTTTACCCGTCTGACCCGTTATCAACAAACGCAATCTATATTGACCCATATGATTTTACATGTGTTGACTTTTGAATATACCACTTTTGAATATACCACCTCGAATTTTGTCATCTGTGTTACAGTCAACCTACGTTAAATAAGTTTTTTTTTTTTTTGATAATTATATGCAACCAAAAAGAGAGTAAAACTGAAGATACTTACAGCAGCTGGATTCATGCATCCACCAGTTAAATCTGATCCAAGTATATGAAGAGCAAGTTTTAAGACGCTATTAATCCAAGTTTTCCTAAAGAAACCGCTACGAATGTTTCTATCAAGACCTTGTGCAATCAGCACCTGTGTGAATGTCAATAATCCTTCTGTCAATGCACCTTGATTAAGGTTGATAATCAGCTCAGGCCCACGCCATATTTCAGGAAAAATCTCGAGAACAAGCCTCACTCCCATAATCGATCCAAACACCTGATGATAATCACATATAAACTTGTGCATTGTAAGAGAATTACAGTAAATTACTTTTTGAGTCCCTCTGTTGTGTTTTAGTGGTTTTAACTTTTAACCACTTGAGTCCAAAATCAAAAAGTTTAACGCCCTGAGTCCCTAACCGTTCATTTTATAACGTTTTGAGTCCCTGTGTTTTAGTGGTTGTAACCGCTTGAGTCCAATATCAAAAATTTTAATGCTCTAAGTCCCTAACCTTTCATTTTATAACGTTTTGAGTCCCTGTGTTTTAGTGCTTTTAACCACTTGAGTCCAAAATCAAAAAGTTTAACGCCATGAGTCTCTAACCGTTCATTTTATAACGTTTTGAGTCCCTCTGTTTTAGTGGTTTTAACTTTTAACCACTTGAGCGCAAAATCAAAAGTACAAATGCTAAAAAGTTGGACTCAAAATGTTATAAGAGTGAATTTCAAGGATTGTCCTTTATCTTTATATCCATTTTCAGGCGCTGTCCTTTATGTTCAAAATTGACACGTTTTGTCCTTTATGTTTTCATATCATACACGTTTTGTCCTTTAGGCCTAACCCAGTTAGTTTTTTCAGTTAAATTTGGTCATATATTTTGCACATCAGGGCATTTTTGTCAATTCAAAGGTAAGTTCAACTGCAGATTTACAGCTCAAAGCTTCTGCAACCTTTGAATTGACAAAAATGCCCTCATGTGCGACCAAATTTAACTGAAAAAACTAACTGGGTTAGGTCTAAAGGACAAAACATGTATGATATGAAAACATAAAGGACAAAACTCGTCAATTTTGAACATAAAGGACAACGCCTGAAAATGGGTATAAAGATAAAGGACAATTCTTGAAATTCACTCATGTTATAAAATGAGTGGTTAGGGACTCAGAGTGTTAAACTTTTTGATTTTGAACTCAAGCGGTTAAAACAACTAAAACCCAGGGACTCAAAAGTAATTTACTCACTACTCAACTCCTAGCATGATCCCGAAGAAATGATCACATAAAGCTTGCTTAGCTGATCGCATTCACGCGTGTCTGTATCTATTTCTATATACATGTATGTATGTTAGTTATTATTCTATCTTGAATATTAGGATAGCTATCGTTTTATCATCATCCTTTTCATCGTAAAAAGATTCGGTTTTCGGTTATTCAATACGCAGAAAAGATTATTCACCAAAATCTATCAATGAAGCAAAAAATGAAGAAAAAAGTTTTTAATAATAAAGCAAGTAACCTGAAACGGGATTCTGGCAATATTGAACAGAAACGTAACAAAATCTCCATTAATGGCGTTTGTGAAAACAGGAATTGGATTGTAAGCGCCACCATTGGTGAGTTTAACCAAATAAGAAAACAAGAACATGTTAAGAAGGGAAAGACAAGACTTAGAGAATTCAGAAACATGATCATTGTAGCTCAACCCTGGAAAACTTTGCATGATTATTCTTATAATAACGCCTGCCCAAACCCACATGAACGACAAGATCGTGTCTGTAATCATCAGCTGCCCCATTCCCGCCATTTTTTTATCACGATCGATTTGTTAACCAACCCAGACTGGTTTGAATTGGATCGGGTTTCAGTGAATTGTATCCATAAATTGTTGTGGATGTTGGAGGAAAACGGGTTCTTCAGAATATTATTATTATTATTATTGTTGTTATTTAGATCAAAGATCAGCGTTTGATCCAATCCAATCTACCATTGTAACTGTTTGTATGAGTTTACTTTTAACAATGTTTGGAAGGCCAGCCAATGAACCCAAAAATTCCTAAAAACGAACTCTAGGAAAATTCACTTTTTGAATGACACATGATTAAATCTCTTACTTTGCCATAAAAGTATTTTGGTATAATTTTATACTAGGTTATGGCCCCGTGTGTTACACGGGTTGATTAATGAAAACCATATAATTTATTATTTGTAATTACTTATTATTTTTAATCTACTCTTGATAGTTTTGATTGAACATACATGATAAATTCATAAGTTGTCATTAACAACATTGAATTTCATGGGAGAAACCTCTAATAACATTGAATTTCATTGGATAAACCTCCTAAAATAATAAAATAAAAAAACAAAGTCATCAAAATTCACACCAACAAAACCTGGGAAAAGTTGAATTAAAGAAAGGAATATTGGATTTTAATAATCTCAATTATTCGTCGTTGCCCGCTAACAGTTCCAATTTAAAAAATAACCACTGGTTGAGTGGTTGTCCCAACTATTAACATATTGGCTTTCAATGGACCCTGACTAACAGAACCCTAATGTGGGTTAGTCTTTTATCGCCGGAAAAAACGCTTTTAGCCGGAAAAAGGTTCCTAAATGTTCGATCTAAGGTTACAAAAAGGTTTCAGACGAAAATGTTGAGTTTTCCAGCAAAAAACTTGAGTTTTCCAGACAAAAAGAAGTTTTCCGGCGATAAAAGAATTTACGGCGACCTCAATAATTGGGGTTTTTAGTAGAAAAAGGTTCCTAAAGTAAGTAATAAGGTCACAAAGAGGTTTGGGACAAAAAAATGAGTTTTCCGGCCAAAAATGAGTTTTTCGGCCAAAAACGTTTTTCCGGCGACCGAAGATTTAAATAAAAAATATATTATTTTTATCCATAAATTTTATCGTTTTATCTTTTACCCTAAACAAATATATATAAATAATATTTGTTAATAAGATTCAAGTAATAAATGAAAATACAAGTAACAATTTTATCTTTTTATCTTGTACTGTTTTGTTTTCCATTTATATTTATCAATTTTATTATTTGGTATACAAAATTAAATTTATTCAACCCGTGCAATACACGTGTTTTTTTGAAATATATTTTTTTTATAATTTAGTATGGAAAACAAAACAGTAAAAGAAAAAATTATTACTTGTATTTTTATTTATATTTTTAAATTAAAAATCTAAAACATTAGTAGAAGCCATGAGTTACCTATGCTTATTTTATTATAATTCAGTTTTATTAATCCCTACTATAAAATAAAGTCATGATAAATATAAATGGAAAAAAATAGTAAAAGATAAAATTCATAGATTAAAATAATATATTATTTATTTGAATCTTACTAACAAATATTATCTATATCTATTTGTTTAGGATATATTTTTTGTTTGAATTTTATTAATAAATATTATCTTTGTCTATTTGTTTAGGGTAAAAGATAAAAAGATAAAATTTATGGATTAAAATAATATATTTTTATTTAAATCTTATTAAATAATATTATCTATATCTACTTATTTAGGCGGGAAAAAATAGTTGAGATCACCTAATAGAGCGACATGTGTCCCCCATATGATTTACTTTATTATATGTATAGATAATATATTTTTATTTAAATCTTATTAAATAATATTATCTATATCTACTTATTTAGGCGGGAAAAAATAGTTGAGATCACCTAATAGAGCGACATGTGTCCCCCATATGATTTACTTTATTATATGTATAGATAAGTTAACAAAAAACTGAAAATTAATTCTTATAATTTTTTTTTATATTTTACTACTAACAAATATTTTGGAGTTGAAGTTATTATTTTTAGGGTTATTGGATTTTAATAATTGTAACTTTCACTCATTGACTAACATTATTATCAACTTAAAAAATCATCTCTAACAATCCCAACTTGTAAATTTGGCCCGCATTGATCCTTTTCTAATTGGGTTATAACCAATGTTTTAAAACCGGTAAATACCGGCTGGTTATACCGGTATTACCGGTTCCAGATGTAAATCTGGTATGAAACACCCCGGTAAATAAGTGAAACGGCATAAGGTTTGTACCGGAGGTAAAATCCGGTATACCGGTTTGAAACGTAATACCGGTACCGGCCCAATGTTATTTTAGTTTGGGTTGCTACTTATTTTTATTATATATGTTACTTATCTTACGTATTTTTTATATATTATGATTATTCGTAACTAAAAGTTATTATTTAATATTGTATGAAACGAAAATAGTTATCCTCTAGTTGATGAGGATGGCGATAATGGTGAATTTCATCTTTTATACGATCGTGACTTGATGTATTCAACACTCAAATGGCTTAAACATGTCGTACACTTTCATTTAAAAGAGCTTGTTGGAAAATCTTTTGGATTCTTTTTTATTATGGATTTACTTTTGGATCATCTTTTAATATGTAACAATGCATTTTTGGATTAACTTTTGAGTTGATGTTGTAATTTATGAAATTATAGAGTTAACTAGTCAACCCGGTTGAACCGCTCGGTACAACCGGGTTCAGCCGGTTGAACCATCTTTTAGCCTAATCCGGTTTGATTTAAAAAACCAGTTTTTAAAACATTGGTTATAACCTAGTTAGTTTTTTTGCTGACGTGGCAGCTTATGTGACACAAACCTAGTTATGGGCTGATGCGGTTGCTTATGTGAGTAGCTCAAGCTCGAAATTAATTCAGGCGGTTAAACTTGGCTTGAGCTTTACGTCGGAGTTAAACGAGCCTAAGAACGAGCCAACGAGCCGAGCCATGGGCCGAGCCGAGCTTAGCTCGAGCTGGGCTTGGTTACAAAATGAGACAGCTTGGTTCACGTAATCTCAAATTGATTTTTTTAGCTAGTTTTTCTCGAGCTTCTTTCGAGCGAGCTACAAGTCACGAGCTTTATGAACAACCATATATGTGACACAAACCTATACGAGTCTATTCCATTACCTCATACCAAACAAAAAATGTTAATACATTAGTTTTTCTTTTTAGGTTTAACCACTGGTTAGAAAGCACTTATCATTCATTCGTAATTATTTGAATTTTTAGGGGTGTTTGGCTTAGCTTTTTGAAACAATTTATTGACTTATTAGTTTTTTCAAGCCAATAAGTCAAAATAATGTTTGGACAAATGAAAATGACTTTTTGAAACAACTTTTTTAGAAAAATTATTTTGAAAAGCCCATGTTTCCTAGCTTTTCAAAATAGCTTTTCCACCTTATGCAAAAAGTCTTTTTCACTTGTCCAAACATTATTTTGAGTTGTTTTAAAAAGCTAAGCCAAACACCCCCTTAATTACCAAAGGTGATTTGTAACTGATACCCATTCGTAATTATTTCAAAGGTGATTTATAACTGATAAGTTAACTTCCTATAATGTACACTATTCTTGTTTATCTTATAATGAGGTTTAATGTCATTTATCCCGTAGTTAGTTTAACATAAACAATTTCCAAAGATTAATCAAGAAATAAAATTCCTTCACTTATCTAGTTATCTTCAACTAAAAAGAATTCATTTAAAAGTAACATGAGATAACACGGGGGTGGTTGGTTGAGGAAAATTAATGTAACGGTAACCACGTGAATGTCGTTACAAAAATTGGAACATTCGCCGTACCATGTATCCTGTTGGCCGGAGCTAGCAACAAGACACTGAACCTTTAGCTGTATATGATGTTATCATGTTGCCACACACACCAACATGTTCTGGGTTTATCCGTCCAATTATTAACATAATTCTCGAGGCTTTCATTATTCTTACTAACACATAACATTTTTAATGCTTTTCTCCTCATGGGTTTTGAGTTAGAATCAAAGAGGTTCCAGAACCGTAACCGGACCGTAACCGAAGTTTGAAGTTTTGAGTATTGATGGCAGAAGAGAAGAATAAACCGAAAAGACAGTATCAGGTCTGGAAAGGAAGCAATGTAAGTTGTTCTAATGTTCACTTTAGTTTTCAGTTGTTGTTGTAAATGGTTTTATGGTGTCAGTAACTTCAGTGGCGAAGCTTGACCCGAATAACAGGGGTCGAAAACGTATATACCAAAAGAATTCTATTGAACCGGGGGGTCAAAAATATATATACCCAAAAATTTCTATACGAAAACTACGTATATAACACTACTGAGCGAAAAGTTCGGGGGGTCAGGCCCCCTTCCCGCCCCTTCTATACTCGCCCCTGAGTAACTTTGATCTTAGTATAGTTGTATATATAAGGATCATGGCTAGGGGTGTAAACGAGCCGAGCCGAGCCCGAGCTCGAGCTCGGCTCGTTTAGTTTTTATGAAGCTCGAGCTCGAGCTCGGCTCGGTTCGAGCAAGGGCGTAGGTTTTAAGGGGCCGGGAGGGGCGCCCGACCCCCCGAACTTTTCGCTCAGTAGTGTTATGTATGTACGTTTCGTGTAAATTTTTTTAGGTATATACGTTTTCGACCCCCCGATTTTATAAAAAAAAACATTTACTTATATAGAATTTTTAGGTTCGGTGACTTCCGACCCCCCGGTGGAAATTTTCAAGCTTCGCCACTGGGTTCGAGCCTACTTCTTTGAGCTCGAGCTCGGCTCGCGAGTAAAACCCAAAGCTCGAGCTCGGCTCGACTCGGCTCGAACTATTTTGAGAACAACCTTAAACGAGCTAAAAGCTCGGCTCGATCTCACTTCAACATCGCTTAAACGAGCCAAAGCTCGGCTCGAGCTCGGCTCATCAATGTTATCATAATTATTAATATATTATATATAAAAAAATTAAAATTTTGTATGGGCTCGTTTAGGCTCGCGAGCCTAAACAAGCTTTGTATTTTAGGCTCGAGCTTGAGCTCGATAACAAAACGAGCTCTATTTCAGGCTCGAGCTCGGGCTCGTGCTCGTTAAGGCTCGGCTCGTTCGAGCTTTTAACCGAGCCGATCACGAATAGCTCTTGAGCCTCTGAACTTGTTTACACCCCTAATCATGGCTATGTAACTTTAGTTCATTTGCATTGAAATCCTTCTAGAAACCAAGGCGAATTGTTAGTTTATGATATATATAGGATCGAGATCAAGGGAAAACCGTTCTGAGTTGTAACAACTTAGAGAACTCGGCCTTCCCGTGCGAGTTTTGCCCCTATTTTTTCACACCCCTAGATTAAAATGTTAGAAAAGACTGCCGTTTTCGAAATTTGTATTAAAATTGCATCTTCATTTGTGTTTGGTGTTTCAGAGATTCTTATGTGGAGGAAGATTGATATTTGGTCCAGATGTGGCGTCTTTGTGTTTCTCGTTTCTCCTGGTTGCAGGTCCTGCAGTATCTTTCTGTATTAGAGTAAACAGCATCATTAATCATAGAAAGGATCACCACGAAGACGTCGGTTATATGTATCAAGTGTTGATTGTGGCAGCAGCTCTAACTTGTATGGTAAGAAAATAGTTAATAATAATAATTCGAGTAAACTGTTATTTTGGTCCCTGAGGTTTGGTCACTTTTGCCACTTTAGTCTAAAACTCAAACTTTTTGCATCTGGTCCCTGTGGTTTCAGTTTTATTGCCATTTTGGTTCAAAAATGAAATCAGGTTATATTTGTCTTATAAAATCCTGTTATTTTGTCATTTTCCGCAGGGGTAAAATGATCATTTCTTTTTTATAAATAAGAGTTAAATGTCATTTTAGTCCCTGTGGTTTGAGTCATTTTGCCAGTATAGTCCAAAGGTTTCATTTTTCACCTATGGATCCAAAAAGGTTTCACCGTTGCCATTTTAGTCCACTGGGTTAAAACTTCATCCATTTTTTCTGTTAACGAGAAGGCCAATTCAGTCATTTTATATGGCTGAATTGTCCTTCTAGTTAACAGAATTACATATAAAATGACCGAATTGGTCTTCTCGTTAACAGAAAATATGGATGAATTTAACCCATTGGACTAAAATGGCAATTGTGAAACCTTTTTGGACCCACAGGTTAAAAATGAAATACTTGGACTAAACTGGCAAAATGGCCCAAACCACAGGGACTAAAATGGCATTTAACTCTATAAATAAATACCATATTTTATAAGACAAATATGACTTGATTTGCCTCTGAGAAAAATGACAAAATTGCAGGATTTTATAAGACAGGTATAACCTGATTTCATTTTTGGACCAAAATGGCAATAAAACTGATACCACAGGGACCCAGATGCAAAAGGTTTGAGTTTTAGACTAAAGTGGCAAAAGTAAACAAACCTCAAGGACCAAAATGGCAGTTTACTCTAATAATAATAATAATTTTATAAATGGAAGACGTGTGACAGCGGTTATATTAATGAATTATGTAGGATGTTACATTTCTGTTCATGACATCTAGTAGAGACCCCGGTATAGTCCCAAGAAACGCATCACCACCCGACCCGGATGAAGTGTACGATATGAACACCCCTTCAATGGAGTGGATTCACGGAACAACTCCTCATTTGAGATTACCACGAACCAAAGACGTTATTGTGAACAATCACACCGTCAAAGTCAAATACTGTGATACGTGTATGCTCTATCGTCCTCCACGAGTTTCACACTGCTCTGTCTGCAACAATTGTGTTCACAGGTTTGATCATCACTGTCCATGGGTTGGTCAATGCATTGGACTAGTAAGTCAACGAATGGTCAATTCGTTAGCTCTTGTTTAACGCTAAAATAGATAACGGTTTTACTTGTTCATGTGGTTGCAGCGTAACTATCGGTTCTTCTACATGTTTATATCCACATCAACCGTCTTGTGCGTTTATGTTTTCACGTGTTCATGGGTCATCTTATTTCAACAAAATGTCCGCATTTTGAAGGCTATGTCGCAGGATATTTTGTCGGATTTTCTCATCGTTTACTGCTTCATTGCTGTTTGGTTTGTGGGTGGCCTAACAATCTTCCATTTCTATCTTATTTGTTCAAACCAGGTAATCTTTCCCTTTAAAATCTAGAGTAAAATGCACGGATAGTCCCTGTGGTTTGGTGAAATTTCACCTTTAGTCCCAAATTTTTCTGAATTACACTCTTAGTCCCTGTGTTTTGACAAGTTATTACTCGGATAGTCCCTAAAGCAGATGAAGGTTACTCGGATAGTCCCTGTGGTTTGACAAGTTGTTACTCGGATAGTCCTTGTCATTTCACACCCACTTAACCAGAAAAACTAACCCCCATCCGCTTTGGGGACTATCCGAGTAACAACTTGTCAAACCATAGGGACTAAGAGTGTAATTTTGAAAAGTTGGGGACTAAAGGTGAAATTTCATCAAACCACAGGGACTATCCGTGCATTTTACTCTAAAATCTATGTAATTTAAATTTTTTATCACAACATATTTATTAGAGTAAAATGCCAAAATGGTCCCTTGGCCATTTTAGTCCAAAAATGAAACTTTTTGTATCTGGGTCCCTAAGGTTTTAATTTTGATGTCATTTTCATCCAAAAGGCAAACTTGATTAGAATTTTCTGTTAACCTCCACCTTTTTGTCGTCTTCTTCATTTTAATCAAGATAATATACATAGAAAGACAATTCTACCCTTCATTAAAATGCGGAAGACGACAAAAAAAGGTGGAGGTTAACAGAAAATTCTGACCCAGTTTGCCTTTTGGATGAAAATGGCATCAAAATTGAAACCTCGCGGACCCAGATACAAAAGGTTTCATTTTTGAACTAAGTGGCAAAAATGACCTAAACTCAGCGACCATTTTGGCATTTTACTCTATTTAATTTTTTTTCTCTTACTTTTTAAAATCAAGAAGACATCTTTTGTTATCATATGAAACCAACTGTCATGTTATTCAACTTGTTTTACATTAACAAATAATGAAGTAATATCCTAGGTTGATCCGGCTATTGAGGCCGGTCAATTTTCGATATTACTTGGTCAACAACACTACCCTCTTCGGGCTGTTTTAACCGTCCGTTTTTGGTTCCTACTGACTGGTCTGAAAACATGCGCTTAACGCAGACGACATACGAAAACTTCAGATATAGATATAGCAAGAAGGAGAATCCATATCATAAGGGGGTAAAAAAGAACCTTATAGAAGTCTTTTTTTCTAAGATCCCCCCTTCACTAAATGACTTCCGCGCTTACATACATGAAGAAGACAGTATACTGATTGACTCCACAACTCCAAATCTCGCGGAATCGCCAAAGGAAAAAATCGACATCGAAACAGGAAATTCATTTGCAGAAGCAGCAGCTAGCTTTTCACTTCCTCAACTTTTACAAAACTTGCAGCATGGGGATGAGAACATGAGAAGTAAAGTGGCGAATGGACCGTCAGATTCTCTCCCTTCACCTTTCTTGTTTGAAACAAACGTAGCAGCCCCTGATCCGCCAGCCGTAGAAACAAGAAAGTCCGAAGATGGTGCTAATGCCGACGAGAAAAAAGATGAAGAAACGATAACATTTGAAACGCGCACTGTTAATCATATTTAGAGGTACATATGTGTAAGATTAAAAAGGCTTTGATGAAGCCAAGTATTTTTTTTTTTTTTTTTTTTTTTTTTTTTTTTTTGGAAATGATGGTGTTTTTCATAGTTTTGCAGGTTTGATGTTCAAATTATTCTTTGGTGCCATAAACCATACGTTTGAAATGGCGTTCGTGGGTGGTTTAACGTCTGCCTTTACAATTTATTCGCAGAAGCATGCCATTTATATGTTGAACACTCGTTTTGGTTGTAAACGAGGAACACGACCCTCTTATAAATGAAAATAAGTGACAGCCGGTATTGCAGTAGGATCTTTTTTTTTCGTCGACCCATTTTCTGTTTTTGTTTATCTGTTATGTAGTGTTCTTTTCGTGTTTCTGTTTATCTGTATTTTAAGATGTATATGAATATATGTTATATTATACCATATTGTTCTGTAATATTATGATCGACAAAACTTAAGAGTCGGGTCAGGTTGTGTAACAAATCGTGTACCGCTTTTAAAAACAAGCCAAAGTTGAGGTGTTACATTTTTTTGAAGCGTCGATTTATCGCACTTTTAAGCGCAAAAAAAAAAAAAAAAAAAAAAAAAAAAAAAAAAAAAAAAAAAAAAACCCTTAGAACATCACACTAATACTTGTAAAGAATCATACTATTTTGCTCTGGATTTTAAATGCAACAAACTCTTAACAACTTATCAATGGTTCTGTTTTTTGTGGTGCCATTGATTCACACGATTCTTTGATTTCTCCACCTGAAAAATTAATATCTCGTATTAGTTTCGCTTGGTAATAGCTGTATATTGTATCGTTTAGTAGCGTGTGTGGACATAAGAAGTTGTAAATTATAAAGAAATAAAGCAATCGAAAGTATTCACTCGAATTCAAGATTATTAAAACTACCTCTTTGTCCCAGTCTGTTCGAAACGTAACCCATAGTAGAATGAGCGTCTGCAATGCAGTACCCGCGATCATGCCACACCATATTCCCTAAGTTTCATGAAAAAAAAAGATGTTAAAAGAATATACGATAACGCTGGTTTTATATATATAATCAATTTTAAGTAATAACAGTAAAAAACATTTAAACACTTGTACATGAAAGATAATCACATATAATGGTAGAAAAGTAAAAAAAAAATAACAATTGTGAAATAAAAAATTAAAAAAATTATAATTAGTTGTACCATAACACCAAGGTTAAACTTGAAGGCCAAGAAAGCACCAAGTGGAACTCCAACAACATAATAACATCCAACATTCACATACGCAACAAATGCTTGCCACCCACATCCAACCGCAACCCCTGTCCAATTTCATTCGTCATTAACAGGGCCATCTCCGAAAAACACAAAAAATTAAAATAAAAAAATAAATTGCTCTGTGCAAGAAAAAAAATTGGGCTCTGTGCAAGATAAAAAAATTGGGCCCAATTCATTAATCCATTATGTTTGTTGATTTGGGCTAAGTCATTAATCCATGACACACTAAAACAATTGGGCTTCTGGATTTGATTGGCAAAAACAGTTGGACTTCAAAACAGTTGGACTGCTAAACAGTTGGGCTTTAACGTTTATAGTTTATAAATCCAGGCCCTTTAAATTTTTTTCTTTAAAAACATACACATTTATATATATATATATATATATATATATATATATATATATATATATATATATAGAGAGAGAGAGAGAGAGAGAGAGAGAGAGAAAAAGTATATCATACATTACGGCTTAACGTACTTCACGTACAACAACGTGCATGATTTGTTATATAACATGCGTGATTAATGTTTTCAATATGCGTGATTATTGTGTTTCAACATGCGTGATTTTGTATTTTTGAGTTATAACGTGCGTGATTTTAAAATGAACGTGCGTAATTACCTGTCGTACGTGATGTACGTTAAGCTGTAATGTACGTTAAGCCGTAATGTACGTTAACCTTCCTCTCTCTCTCTCTCTCTCTATATATATATATATATATATATATTTTATATATTTTTGGGCCCTATTTTGATTTGGGCCCAGAGCGGTCGCTCACCCGACACTTGCTCTGGGCCGGCCCTGGTCACTAATAACCACAATATAACCAATTTGTGACGCTTTAGTCGTAATCTAGCATTCAACAATAAGATGCTGGTGAGAAAGTTGATTTTCACCTGAAAGGACGGGCTGAATGCCGTTGAGGATGATGGAAATTGCGAGGAGAGGAGTAAGTTCCGAGACAACATTTGCAACAGTTTCACCTTCAGTGAAGATGTAGCTTATGGAGTGTCGTGAAAAAAAGAGAATGATGGCGCATATCAAAGAGATTATGAGTGATATCAGAGTCACTATTGCGACAGAAAAGGCTGCGGATTTAGGATGGCCTGCCCCTAGCTCGTTGCTAACTCTCACACTGTCATTATACATTTTTCGGTCACTAAAAACACTAGTAAAGAATCATACATTTTGTCTCAAAAGTGTTTTGGTGAAACAAACCAAAGTTTCGGAAAACCACCCATCCAGAGTGTAAATTTCTAACACGACATGGGCCTAACAGGAAATTCATATATTTGAGTTTAGTCTAAACGGATTCAAGCCTGTTTAACTAATTGAGTCATTTTCAAATGTATGTTATAAACGAGTTAAACAGGCCAACTCATGAACCTTCCAGGTCAACTGACTTGGTATGTTATAACAACATTTAAAAGACAAAAAAGAAAAGAGCATCATTTGTAATTTAATAACAATTACTTTTTATATAAACTGGTATTATTTTTGCAAATTTCAAATCTTAGAGTATTAAATAAAAATAAATAAATAAATTTAGGCCATGTTAGTGTTAACTTTTTGGATCCTATTGGCAATATGTGAACACGACCCTTTTAGCACCCAGTCTAGACTAATTTCTATAGTAAGGATAATTTATCGAAAGCAAACCTGGCGGCCGCTTGAAACCCAAACGAAATCATGATCACCCATGCAAGTAAAGTCATGCATATAGCAAGCGAATCCAATGCGACTTCCGGATTTTCTAGCAAACCCGCAATCAAAACCAATACTTGATAGTACCACATCTCAAGACACAACATTACACCCGACGCAACAGATAGTTTAAAAAAATCCCAAAGTCCCGAAAACGCCTGCATGCTGAACCCCATCCACGTCTTCTTATTAGTCCGATTACTCGTCACAATGTACACATACTGCGCCACTACAACAACCCACCATGAAAAACTCAACACTAGAGATGCACCTAACAAGCCCCATTCCCACACGAACAACGCGAGCCATGTTAACAGAAGATGAACCACAAGAACCGCGGCTGCAATGTAGGCGCTTGGGTTCACAATGCTTTGAGCTTGTAGGAACTTTTGGATGGGGAAGTTGGCTGCGTAGGCGAAGATTTGGGGGATGAGGCCGAAGATGAATAGCGAAGCTGCGGTTGCGATCTCCTTGGATTGGCCTATCAAGATCAAGAGTGATCTAGAGAAGATGTAAACAAACATGAGGGGAATTCCGGTCGCCATTAGAAGGACGGTTGATCTTTGAAGATAAATACCAAGCATTTCAAACTGATGAGCTCCATAGGCTTGCCCACATAATGTCTCCACTGCACTCCCCATTCCAAGCTAAAACAAAATGTAACAATTTGTTTACGCTTTGTATACACTACCAGAAAACTGACATGTTTCTGATGTCAGATTTGGTCAGAAATTCGTCGGAAAAAAACACTTTCCGACAATGTAAAAATTTGTTACGCTTTGTATACACTACTAGAAAACTGACATGTTTCTGATGTCAGATTTGGTCAGAAATTCGTCGGAAAAAAGCACTTTCCGACAAATATACGATATTCGGAATAATTATGTTTAGAAAACTTTTCAGACAATTTTTCAACAGTTTTCCAACTAAGTTCTAACGAAAACTGTGGACAATTCTGACCGAAACAAAATTACTCTGCATCTGAAATTTGAGACAGAAAATTTTATGCTTATTAGTGTTTGTGCTAATTTCATTAGTAAAAAGTAAAGATTTTTTTAACGGCAAATTTGGATCACTGAAGTACCACTGGAGAATCGTCGTGACACCAACAAAACCACCCGATCATATCCATATTCACTAGGCCATAACGCCTATACACCAACTCAGTAGGAAATCCAATAAATTTTGGCTCCAGATTCAGTTCATATTGGCTATTTTTATTAAAAGTGTATGAGGGTCGAGGGAGGGCCTTTTTAAGTGTACTAAAATGGTATTGCTCTATATAATATATACGTATATAGGGTGGGAGTTGGCTACAAAGTTCATTTTTCCTACAAAGTGTACAAAGTTATAAAACACCACAATTTCAGCCATAGAACACACTCAAAACCCACAAATAACAAAGTGAAGATTCTAAAACGTCATACTTGTGGGTTTTGTGTTGTGTTTTGAATGGTAAGACTTTGATTATCGAATGACTAACATTAGTGTGTTTTATGTTGATTATCATGTTGTGTTTTATATTCATAGTTCTATGATGGTGCGTTTGAAGTTTCTATGGACTGTTAGGCTAGGCGGTATGGTTTCGGTGACTATATGCAGGGATAGCATTCACCGATCGGTGAACCACACTGGGTGATTGAGTTAGGGTGTTTGAGTAGGAGAGAGGGAGAGAAATCGGTGAATAGTCACCGAAGGTGGAGAAGAGTGATGGAGGAGATAAAGAGAGGAGAGAACAACCAATCAAAAAATATATAACTCAAACACCCTAGAATAATTTTTTTTTTTTTTTTTTTGAAAGGAAAACTTCATTAAAACCAGCACGGCCGAAAAACACCCTAGAATAATTAACCATACCTAGAGATTGAGTGCAAAATGGGGAGTGGAATGGGGAGTTGACATGACATAATATTATTGGGTAGAGAATCACTCAATCACCCTAGAGTGATTAACCATACCCCCCACCCTTAGGGTTTGAATATTGTGTTTTAGTGATTTTCACTCTGTTTTTTGTGAGTTTTGAGTGTGTTTTATGGCTGAAATTGAGGTGTTTTACGACTTTGTACACTTTGTAGGAAAATGGACTTTATAGCCGAACCCTACCCTATATCATACAAAAACGTACAAATTGGGTGAAAAGGTAAAAAAACGCGGTGACATTTTCGTAATTATTTACACGTAGAGTAATTATCAAAATTACCCTACAAATGTTCTTGTAGGGTAATCTTGATCTCGTAGGGTAATTTTGTAAAATGTTCTTCTAAGGTAATTTTAATCTTGTAGAGTATCATAATTACTCTACAAATGATTCTGTATGGTAATTCTGATCTTCTAGGGTAATTTTGTAAAGTATCATAATTACTTTACAAGTGTATCAAAATTACTCTATAATTTTTAAATTACCCTAGAAGAACATTTTATAAAATTATCCTACAAGATCAAAATTACCCTGCAAAAACATTTTATAAAATTACCCTACAAGATCATTTATAAAATAATTTTGATAATTACCCGACGAACAAATAATTACGAAAATGTCATCACTTTTTTTTTTCATATCTTTCGTGCAATAAGGTTAACTCAAAATATGTTCTAGTAAGCGTACACTTTTGGTACACCTTACGCTCTCTAGTTAAATCTATATATATATATAAACATGATAAATGAGGGCTGATGTGTCATGATGTGGGGGCTTGCAAAATGATGTGGCATCACCTTAGGCAATCTAGAAATTGGTTTTGGCTCCAAAAACTTCCGTGTTAAATCTTAGGAGAAACGCGGGATCCGAACCCGACTTTGATGACCCGTTTGATTAATGTCGGGTCCTTTAAATACATTTCTATCCGACAAATTCCTCATTCCATCTTTCATTAGCTAGATCAAACCCTAATTGCTCTCTCAACCGAATGGTGATTTCCCGTGAAATCCATCAAGACCAATCAAATCGTTCATCTTATTATCTTCTCCTATTTCTTAGATTTAGGGTTTTTAATGGAGATTTATATACCTGGAAATTCAGAAGATGTAGGAGGTGGATTCCATCTCTGACATGTATCGATCTAGGGTTTTTTTTTTTTTTTTTTCATTCACTGCTCTACAATCTTTGATTGCTACCCAAATCGTTTTTTCAGGCTATGTGGTTGTATCTATTGTGGATAGTTTTGCTGCAAGTGAAATTTCAACGAGACTTGTACTATCAAAAGCAAAAGCAATTTTTACTCAGGTAATTTTTTATTTATTTTTGTTTTACAAGGAATTGGGATTATATTTTCAAATGGTTTTGCTATGTCATTTCATTAGTAAATCCTTTTCTCAGGATTTGATCATTAGAGGTGACAGAAGCAGGTGTTCTTATAATTATCTATACTACCTTATAACAGAACTATATAGGACAATTGGCATTTCACTTAAATAGCAATAGATATTGAAATTGTGGTTCTAAACAGTTTGGTTGAAAGGAAATAAGCTTATATACAAATGTTAATTTAGGGGAAAGTTTTTATTGTAAACATTTGTCTAGGTTGGATAAATATATTTTGTTCTTTGATTTGAATTGTATAATGTGTTATCTTATTTATAGGTGAGAGTTCAACTAGGTCAGGATCTACAAGTCGTCTCACAAAGCTATGTTGAAGAACGACGAAATTGGTGCCTTCCATATGGTTTGCTCTCTTCATGGTCCTTTAGTTTTGAAATGGTTAACAAGTGCGTGTGTGTGCACGCGCGCGCGTGTGTGTTTTCTTTTTTGATTTGATAATTACTAAAGAAGATTTTGATGATTAGATTATAATTTTATTAGTATATGTACTATCTTATTGCGATTAAAGACACAATCATTAATTTTACACCTGCGTAATGTCTTGTATAATCATTTTATGCTGGTGTTTAGATATTGCTGTAATCCCCATCTCCAATCTATCAGTTTATTGGTTCAAGTAAGCTTTGATTCAGTAGGCTTTCGTTTATGCTCTGTCTCTTTCATCTCACGTTCATTGTTGCTCTGATAAACCCTAAAATCACAACCATCTTTTTTCTATTTATCGATTTCAAAAGGTAAGGTTTTTATTCATTCACTTGAAGCAAAGTTCATCCAGGTATATCATCGAATGTTTTGACGTTTTTGTAGGTTTAATTTCAATTTTGAAGTGAAGAGCTATGCAAATCGGAATCCACTTCCAAGTAATCTTCTTCCTGTGATCTTTTGTATAATGGGTTTAATTTTTTTTATGTCATTTTCTTTGGTTTTAGGGTTTATAAATCAATCAGCATTTGAAGCTTCATCCGGACATTTTTGCAATGAAGAGCTATGCATGTCTTGAAGTTGGAAATGTGACTTCTGATCAACTATTAAAATAAATAGGTCGACTAATAATCTTTGCAACCTTTGCTGTGAGTATATTGGATTTTTGTTTACTTTAGAGTACAAGTTCCATAGCCTTTATACGACTGGTCTACTGGTAGTCATTTTCTCTTTTGGTATCCTCATTACTTCAACGAGGACCGGATGCAATAGGTTTTGGTGTTATAGTACAGGTAAATCATACGAGACTTATATCTTAATATAACAATTCATGTGCCTTTTAATATTGTTTTAGGTAGAACAATTTTTTTATTTACATGATTTATAGGGTCTTTGTTTTTTAGGTAATTTTAAATTATATATTTCTTATCAAAAAGATTGAAAGCTCAATAAAGTTTTTGTGTCTTTTGGTCATATTTTCAATTATATATGTAACTGGTCACATGGATTCAATAAAAACACTAGCCTATAATGAAACATGTCAAGTGGGTCAGACTGGTTGAAAGTCTGTTAAAATGTATTTTTCATGCGTACAACCTCCTAAATCATTTTCTCTATAACTTTAGAATATCATTGTAATAATATAATTTTCGCATACTTATTTAGCGCTATCATTTTTTACAAGTAATTTTAGAAAATGGAGTAGCTGGCCTATTTTGACCTAGACCACAAGTTTTGTCTGTTTTGACTTTTGATTCAAAACTGTTTTAACCCGTTACCTGTCATGTGCTCATCGCTTTTACTTTGCCCATTACCCGGCAACTGAAAGTTTTTGAATTTTGTAATGGTGTAGCTAATCTTTATTTTCCCACAGAACCATTGATGGTGTGTGAAGTAGATGAACATGATGACTAATGTTAATATGTCATCCTTTTAGTCATGCTTCCACAAGATGCTTGTGAAAATTTGAAACAAAGTCTTCAGGAAAAAAATAAATGGCAGCGTTCATTGAATGCTTTATTGAAATTATTAACTGAGAATAATATACCTTAAATTAATTTGGAAGTTTCCATGTTTTCCACAGTTTATGTGCAGCTATACACTCCAAAACGCCCATCGGTTGATGTTGCTGAGGTGTTTTTGGCTTATGAATGTTGGTACCATTCTATGTGCATCTTAGTGGTCTGCCTGGAGGCCGAAGCAGCTATTGAGCTGGACAAACTATTAAAGGTGACGATTCCGGTCCATTTTACTTATGAGCGGGTTTATTTGGGTTATATTTTATTTTATTTGATGGGTCTGGTGGTTAAATATAAAAGATAGCTTAAAGTGTATTCTATTTCAAAGTTGTCTAAATATTATTTTAATGCATAACACTTGGTTTATTCAAAAGATTAGATTATCATTAGGATTATACAATCTTTATAACATTATCTAACACACTAATTAGCTATAATAGTTGTAAAATAGCTCATAAGAGTAAACTTTATATTATTGATTAATATTGAAATTACAGGATGCTTCTAATGAATATATGAGTACGGAGGTTTCTTATTTCAGTGGTGTCTTTGAGATTACCAACACATCAGTGATTGTGTTTATTGTGGTTTCATCATGTTTCTTAGTTTGGCTTTACAAAAACATGTCATACGTGTTCATTGAGGTTTTGGTTGTCCTATTCGCCATTGGTGGGGGCGAGGTATGTACTCATTCGCATAAGAAAAAAATTATTTTCTTTGATTTTGACTTTAATAAATTGATGAGCTCTATTTTCTTTTTCTCTTTCTCGGGGTCTGCAAACGTGCTTGGTGGCTTTATTAGCATGGTATATATGTAATACATATCAGCGGTGGATTAGAATACAATTTATCTATTGCTTCATCTAGAAATTTCAATAAATGCAGTTTCAGATCGTTTGAGAATGTTGCAAAGTCATTTATCAAAATCCCCTTTTTAGGAGGTGTGTCATATCCGACACTTGGTGTTTCTCCATTTTGTGTGTTATACGTTGTAATATCAAACTTTTGTTGGTTTTTATTGAAATAAATGAAATAATGGCACTTTATAAAATTGTAATTTTTTGTTTTCTATGGTAAATCAGGGTGTTGCTTTGATAATCACAGTAATCCAGATAATTCAAGTTCCTAATCTCAAGGTAATCATGGTTCTTTCAGTTGGAGTTGGATTCCGGTAGTCAAATGTTGAATGACGTAATTACTTAAGATCTCCATGTTTTTCGCTTCAGTTGGTTTAATTTGGATTTTGGTGATATAATTTTACCAGGATTATTTCATTTTCTCTAAGGTTAGAACATAATCTTTTTCCATCCAAATGATCTATAGGTGGCGAAATGGGTCGGTTCAATAACGGTTCAAAACATATTGTACTGCATTTCGAAATATTAATATAGTTATTGTATTTCAAGTTTAGGTTACTATTATTATTATATAATATATAGAATTTGATTCTTGTATGCTTCCTCTAAGAACATAATTAAATCCAATTTTTCAGTATTAGCTCAAACAATACTATTGTTCAGCTGCAGATTCAGTAGACAGCAGTTGGTTGCCTGCAGCAATAGATAGTTTAATGCCGTTGGAGGCTGGGAAGATCTGGTAGTTTCAAGGCACTATTGGGAGCTATTATTTTCTCACAATGACACAAAAAAGATTATATTATATTGTTATGCATCAGCAACATCAAGTCTGGGACCACCAGTTGTGAAAGTTAGCTTATTAAGTAGTGCTATAAAGTTGTTAATTTTATTTTTCTTTCGTTGGAAAAGTCCATAACTTTTCATTTTGCTTTAGGTTTCTGATAAGGGGGTATCTGACGCTCTATACGTATAATGTATTCAACCCGTGTAATACACGGGGTATTGGGCCGGGTATGGGATTTTACCAAAATATAAACTAACATAATAGTATAATATTATCTAGAACAAAGTTTAGTTTATATATTTAAACACTTATAATTTGATTGGTTAATTTTGTAGAGGAGGATTCAATTTACTAAGGGAAATGTTGACATATAAATAAATCTCTGCCTGTGTCGCATATAAAATAAAACAACCCGTGGGAACTCAATTTATTAAGGGAAAGGTTTTGGTAACTCGAAGGATATGCATCTTCAAAGGGACTCGACTATCTTTAAATTGTGTATCCACTATATCACTAATTTATGTAACATGAGACTTTGTATTTTATTTTATTTGTACACTTGATATTTATTTTAATAGTTTTCTCCAACCCGGGTAGCACCCGGGTGATAACCTAGTTTGTTATATCCACATGGGTACATGTACAGAAGATCCCATAATAAATGTGTGGGTAGGTTTCACTAAAAGATATATTCGTAAAAAATGTATGAATGTATCCCTGACCACTCGTTTTGATCGACAAATGAATTTTGTTTCAATGCATTTATATTAGATAAATATACATTGAAAGTTCCCATGTGGTAGGTGATATATATAACACGAGTTGTTGCGAGAAGAAAAGGAATAAAAATGAAACATTTATTTTCCAATCTTCAAGATTCGACAATGAAAAAATATGGTCTAATTGTAATGTTTTTCTTCTCTCATAAGACTAGAAAAAGATCAACAAATTGTCTTAATTATTTTTTATGTAATATATCCTACTCTGTGTAGGTACACGTACGATGCAAAATAAAACATATGTACGTTTACACATTAGTTTTAGGACTTTCTATGTACGTAACTTTTTTTTTTTCAAAAATATTAACTACTGATAAGAAGTTAACTAGTTAGATTAACTTTTTTTTATCACACTGTTTCAATGTGTGTGTATGTATATATATATATACTAGGTTAGAACCCCGTGTATTACACGGGTTGAATAAATGTAATTTTATATATTAAATAATAAAAAGTTATATCTTTATGAACCCCGTATATTGTACGGGTTAAATAAATGTAATTTTATAAATCAAATAATAAAAAAAGTTATATCTTTAAAAACCATGTGTGCTACACAGATTAAATAAATTTAATTTTGTATTCTAAATACGAAAAACTTCGTATCTTTAAAAAACCCGTGTATAATCAGGTTGAATAAATCAACAAATAATAAAAAAATTACATCCTTAAAAACCCTGTATATAACACGTGTTGAATAGATCTAAAAAAGAGTTATATCTTTAAAAACCATGTGTATTACACAAATTAAATAAATGTAATTTTGTATATTAAATACTAAAAACTTCGTATCTTTAAAAAAACCTGTGTATAGTCGGGTTAAAAAATCTAACAAATAATAAAAAAAATATATCCTTAAAAAAACTCGTGTATTACACGTGTTGAATAAATCTAAGCAAATGATAAAAAATTATATATTTAAAAACTCTGTGTATTACACGGGTTATATAAATGTAACTTTGAATATTAAATAATAAAAAATATTGTTGAAAACCCTACATTTTACATGAGTTGAATAAATATAATTTTGTATACCAAATATTAAAAAAATATATTTTTAATAAATTAGGATAACATTTAATATTAATTTATTATTTATATATTTAATATAAGATAAGTAGGAAAGAGATGTGTTTGTTTTAAAAATATATTAAATTAACAATTTAGATTTGAGGATAATATTTTATTAAAGTATGATAAGATTTAATATTAATTTATAATTTATTTAGTTAATATAAGATAAGTATAAATTTGAGGATAACTTCAATGAATGACACGTGTCCAAAAGTTGATTTCTTTTATTATAGTAGATAGATAGGTGTTGGTTAACGTACAATTTGTCTTAACATACGATGCGTACGAGATTCAGTTACAACATGCGGCTTTTTTGTTCATAACATGCAAATTTTTTTTATAACATGTTCTTTTTTTTACAACGTGCGGATTTTTTTTCCAACATGCGGTTTTTTTTCAACATGTGGTTTTTGGTATTTGCAACATGCGTGGTTTTTGGTATTTTTCAACATATGGGGGTTATAACTTATAACTTGCGAAATTCACATCTCATACGACAAGGCACATCGTATATTACACTTTCAATATATATAGGGAGCCGCTAGAATGAGAACCACCTCGAGTTGTAAGAACCGCGAGAACTACACCCCACGGAGCGCCGTTCGCCATGATTTTTTTTTTACAAGTAGATGTGTATATTATAAACACAGCCGTAAAAAATCATGGCGAACGGCGCTCCGTGGGGTGTAGTTTTTTACACCACAAGTTTGGTGAAAAAAAAAGAAAAAAGAAAAAAAATAAAAAAACACCAAACTTGTGGTGTAAAAAACTACACCCCACGGAGCGCCGTTCGCCATGATTTTTTACGGCTGTGTTTATAATACACACATCTACTTGTAAAAAAAATCATGGCGAACGGCGCTCCGTGGGGTGTAGTTCTCGCGGTTCTTACAACTCGGGGTGGTTCTCATTCTAGCAGCCCCCTATATATATATATATATATATATATATATAGAAAATATGTAACGTATAATAGAGCTTATCGTACGCTCGACAAGATTGTGAAATCGCATGTTATAAAAAAGCATGTTGGAAATCGCATGTTGGTGTTTTTAATGAAAGCGCATGTTGGTTTTTTTGCAACAATTTCGCATGTTGGTAATGATGAAATCGCATGTTGGTATATGAAGCAATTTCGCATGTTGGTTTTTCAGCACAAATCGCATGTTCAAGATTGAATTCGCACCACATCGTACGGCTGAGATGATCGCGTACATTTTGTACGATAAGAGCCATTATACGTTAACCTAACCCTACATATATATATATATATATATATATATATATATATATATATATATATATATATAAGAAAAGCCATAATTATTAATCATTTATATATCTGGTTCCACCAATTTTTTATAATGTAATTTCTTTAATTCAAAAACAGTATTATTCATATCATTTTAATATGTATCCTTTTTAGAATCATTTTGAGGAAAGTGAAGCACAAACATATGACATACAAAAACTAAAAGAACTTGTCCTTTCTAAATTATAGAAACGATTTTTAAATTTAGTATACTTAATAATATGAAGTTGTCCTTTTTAGATTATATAAACTTGATAACTTTTTGTAGCTGTATTTGAATTTATATACAAGAAAAGGACTCTAAGCAATGATGTTTGGGCTTAGTATATTGTTACCATGACACCATATGCAAAAACTTGTATGCCATTGTTGCCGAGGGAAGCGGCCGCCAGCTCAAGGTTACCAAGATGGCCGCAAAAGATTTGGGTCGATAGCGACGTCACATTGTTCAGTAAATACACTATGATTGCCGGACCTGCTAGCCAGAACAAGCTTTTCAGTTCATTGGTTGTCGCCTTTTGTAGTCGTTGGAACGAAGTTAAACTCGCGTCCAACAATATCTCCTCCAGTTCTGAGCTCACTGCCTCGCCCGAAGGCAGAACCACCACCGACGGATTTTTGTGTTTTGATAAAATGGGTTCGGAAAGCTCAGCATGTCTAGTTGAACTTGAATCCATTGGTGAGTGTAAGTTGTAAGTTGTAAGTTGAACTTGATCATCTTGTGGTGAGTACATATAGAATTCTGTTTTACATATAGGTATATGTAGTTTGATAAAATTGCAAAAACAACACCTAAATTTTGTAGTAATTTAATTTTTAAGACTGGGACTAAAACACCAACTAAAGTTAAAATCTTGTACACAATTATTTGTCAAAGAAGTAGGTGTTGAAAGAAATTGGTATAGAACTTGCGAATTGCGAACAAGGATCTTGAATCAAAACACGTTCTCTGTTTTTATGAAGTATCGAATATCTTTGGTTACATAAATTCCTTTTTATATAAACCTACACGGTTACATAAATTCCTTTTTATATAAACCTAAACAAAGGAACCTATTTTGACTCAAATTAGGATTAAAAAAAACTATCTCAAAAGAAACCCCTAACTTTGAAACTCGGTTACTTTTTACCAAAGCTTGGTAAGTCGGTCAGTTTTTACCCGAACTTACACAAGATTAGACTAACAATCACCCCCCTAATCTTGTGACACCCATGAGTTCTCTCATCTCGATAAACTTCAACCGTGCCAAGGCTTTTGTGAGGATGTCGGCCCGTTGTAACATGTATATGAATCCAACTAACATCTTTTTTTTTTCATCTAACTTTTATCGAACAAAACGAATGATAAACGAACGATATTTCTTTGGTAAATGGGATCCAGCTGAAAAATATTAGTATAAATGAATAAAATAACATGTATAAACTTTAGGGGCCACACCCCCAATCCCATAATTATAAAACACAACTTTCTAAAACATACATTAAAATTAAAAAGGCAACAAAACGAACTTGTTAAGAAACTAGACCTATCCCACACCGAGAGAAAACTCCACAGTAAAAAACCTAGCCAAAATAAGCTATTACAAAGGCCCACAATGGGGAGATCATACCCATATGTACAAAGTTGATGTTAGTTTGTTAAGAAAGTGAATGGGCTATGTTAAGTGGTTAAGTGGAAAGTATATGTTCTAATATTGTACTTATCATGGGCCAAACAAAGGTTTAAAACATTAAAATTAAATAGCTTACAAAAACAAATGTTTTGAAACAATACTACAAATAAATAAATTAGAATTACTATATAACCAACTTAAATAAAGGGATATAAATGAACAAAATAAACGTATATGAATGAATATAAGCGAAAGTAAATGAACAAACATAAACAAATTTAAGTAAACGAAACAAAATATGAATTCATGTTCGTTCGTTTAGTTAAATGAACAAAAAAATTGCTCATCTCTCTATTTTATTTAATATATGAACATGAATGAACTCCTCCAAATGATTCACGAATGGTTTACTAAACATTTAGTTCGTTTCCAACTCTAGCAAAATAAGTTAAACGTCATATGGTGTTTAAATTCATTTTGTAACCCAAATTGACTCTTTTGTATAATTTGAGTTGACCCAAATAAAGTAATGCAAATACATTTTACCAAAAACAACTCACTCTTTCAAGTATGAGTTATGATTGCCATGTCTGCCCCTTACCAAAGGTAAGATGGGTGACCGCCCAGGGACAACTTACCCGTAAGGCCCAAAAATTTCTATTATTTTAATATATTTCATATATGAATTTTATTATTCAAAAACAAAAGCCAATGAAATTTAAAACTCAATAGAATTTACAAGATAATATGATTTTTAAACTCATAATTAACCTATTTAGTTTTGGCTCATTTAAGCCCATATTTCTTTTCATTTAGCCCAACTAACCCTATGTAACAGAGTGGAAAACTTAAAATTTTAAGCACAAATAAATAATGTAACGCTTCTTATCACAATTATCATCGTATTATTCAAATACATATCTTTATATTTTAGGGCCCTACTCGTTTATTATTTAGTATTTACTACTTATCTATTATATCTTTATATATTTATAGTTTGAAAGTTATGTTGTATAACATAATACACGTTGTTTAGTTATATAAATAGTTGTTTGGCGAGCCTAGTTAGCACGTGCTCGTTTATTCAACGAGCTTCAATTTAGACCCAAGTTCATTTAAACTCAACTTGATTTGGACTTCTAACAACCGGTTTCAAGTATTTTACAAACAGCTAAGCTCGAATACGCCTCTAACTCTCAATTTTAAATAACACAATAAATCTTAACTTAGACATCTTATATGAAGTTTACATTGAAAGCTAATCTAACTATGATGTAAACTTTATATGAAATAACAATTCATAGCAAAAATATGTAGCTTTTATGGTTCGGACAAATGGTTATGGGGTGGAGAAACCAAAGGTCGTTGTTTCTCGCTGAGAACCATCATAAGCTTACTTAATCATGGTGGTGTATCTTTTGCCGATGACCTTCTGGTATATTAGCAGCCCCGTGACCTTCCAATGTGGATGTGAAGGTTATGGGTTCAAGTCTCGCCTAGAGCAAAAAATACTCTAGGTTGAGCTAGGGGTTTTACTATAGTGGACCTTCGGGTGATGAGTTTCCTCTAGAATAGTGGCGGGTCGGGTCACCAACGTATAGTGTAGTAATAGTGTGTGTAATTTTCGATTTCAAGTTGTTCCCATGTTTTTTGGTGTTGGTCTTTGATACTATCGGAGTGTACTCTCTTTGTATGGTTTGTGTCTAGTCCAAATAAGGTTAATTTTCTTCTAAACTCGATGAACAACTACGTCAATCCTGCAAGACAATCAACACACCGTGAAGCTCGTTACAAGGAGGAGAATAGGGGGTTCTCCTTGTAACCACCCTCCGGCGTGAGAATAAGAACTTGCTTTGAGGATAAAAGTGGTGTATAAAGTGAGAGAGCAAGGGAGTGATCCTTAAACCTAGAGGTGAAATTCTCTATTTATAGCCAAGGTGATTTGTGAAGGAGATGAACTGATGGGTCTTGGGCCTGAGATCGACAACAAGGAATATCCATTATGCTTTCTCTGTCACGACCGTTAGTGATTCCCGACGAGAGGGTAGTTGGCGCATGTTGAATGGATCCACGTGTCCTGACATTGTCCTTGTTGTCTAGTATGTCATCAGCGGTTAAGTGGAGATCATGGAGTAGTGGTCGGCGCAAGCTGATTGGTGCCACGTATGTGTCCTTGTGTATTTCTTGTCCCCTGCACGATTGTTCATCGTGCAGCATGATCCGATACGACATGTCGAACGCCTATTGGCCCACTGCTCTGCCACTCGTACCTTCTATACTTGTCCGATATTACCCCACGCTACTTGGATGCATCTCTTGCAGTCGGTGCAAGGTTAAGGAAGCCAGATCTTTTGTCAAATGAGCTAAGTGCCAAAAATGATCTTATCCTGGTCCTGACATCGTGTGCGACTTGGGACACACTCTTGTAGTCGGCGCAAGGTCAGGAAAGTCATCATTTGGGTATGAGCTCACGCACGAACTAAGGCTAACTCATGTGACCGACGCAGAATTTGAGACCATACCCGTTTATCACCTCAAAACTGGCGAGACATGTTTCTAAACATTTCAATGATTGTAGGATGACTAGAGTGTCGGCAACTGCCAACTAAAAGTCAGCAGAAACCTTTTTATATTCATTTGAGTTTTTTTTTTTTTTTTTTTTTTTAATTGAAGTTCAAGGAAAATATTTGCTGCTTGTTTTTCAATCCTAAACTTATTGGATAACTTCAATTCATTAACTATTAAATTAACCATTTCACAGTTACAACAAACTGATTATTGAAATACAAAATGTTGTAATTTACATGTCAATATTATATTATTAATTTATTAGATCCTGGCATTTAAAAAAAGGAAAAGAAAAACTTTGACAACCCCTAAAGACAAAATTGAATACCCACTGGCCACTGGCCACTAATAAATTATTTGAAGTAGAAGGTGACAACAGGCCAACACAACAGACTTTGATTAAAGATTAAAATCTAAAGGTTTCTGTCAAAGAGAGTCGTACTCGTCGTCATCATACTCAGTAAATCCCACTAATATTAAAATTAAGATAGGATATGAGAAGGGTAAGATGTAGACAGCCTTACCTCTACCCCGTAGGAATAGAGAGGCTGATTCCAGTGAGACCCCCGGCTCGATGGTAGTTTTGCATCAAACCTTAGACATAAGGCACATAACACTCGTCAATTAAGGCCAATTAGTGCATGTACTCTCTTGTCTTTCGGCTATCAACGCCACCACATGATGCATGATTAACCATCCCCATCTTTTAACATTATTTTCACGAAATTAGTAAAATAACGTTAAAATTAGTGCAATTTCACTTTTGCCCACCGAGCGCCCACACATAAATACATTATATGCGCATACCGCAAGCGGGGCGTAAAAAGTTATCGGAATTTTTTTTTACCATACATTTGAAGAAAGTTGAGGGGTATTGCAGATACCTATGAGCCCTTAATAGATCCGTCTCTTGTTAAAAGTTCTATATTTATCACCAAATAGAAAATACTAGGTTATCACCCGGGTAGGAAAATTTAAAAACTTAAAATTAACATTTCGGGTCGGGTAAAAATAATCACATAACAAAAATACGATACAAACGCGTACACATCAAACTAATTCTCTAATTACATTATTTAGATATTAGCTAATTAGATCCTTAATTCTCTCATGCACCTTGTTCATACAAGCCTTTAGCATCCTCTTCATATAGGTCATGCCTTGACGTAGTCTTGCCAAGTTTGCCCTCGACTCAGTAATAATCTCTCATTTCTATTCACGATATCTTTAAATGGAGGTCATGCCTTGATGTAGTCTTGCCATATATGTCCTCGACTCTTTAATAATCTCCCCTTTATGTTCACTCGATATCTTTAAATGTTTCACCAAATAGAAAATATGTGTACACTTAAAGCGGAGTAAAAACGATAAAAGATGAAAAATGTGAGACCTGGGTTGTCATATAAGAGGGGCACCAAAGCATAAACACTTGATCAAAGACCGGACCGGACAGATTATCATAGGGTAACTTTTAAATAATTTATTAATGAGGTCGTTATGTTCATTTTTATCATTAATAATAATATATAAAATCCGAAGATCCCTTTATAGGAAGCTTGAATCTATGTGGCAAGATGAGTATATAATAATTTTGAAGTATAAAATATATTTTTCACATGTAAAGTATATATTTTTTATATGTTTCAGTGATCGTTTTGCTGTATTATAAAATGATAAAATCAATAATCATCCAATGAATTGAAGTTATTATGTTGCATTATTTTTTTCCCTACCTTTGTGCTTTACGTTTTGTTTCCGCACGCTTGTATTGGCGATGACTGCTCAGTTGCAACTATTAAATTCATTTATTTATAAGATATCATTATGCAACATGAAATGTTTGCAGGGGGAGGTTGATGCGGCGCCAAGTGACCGGCCGACTGACATTGCCTAAGTGTACCTTCTATCAGCCATTAGTGGAGATCGTGTGTCAATGCCTGGTGACATCTGGCTGGTGCCACGTGCCAGTCATTTGTACCTGTTGTCTCCTGCACGATCTTTCCAGTAACCAGGGGCGGACCCAAGCCCACTTCAAGGTGGGCGGGCGCACCCCCGGGGGAAAAAAAATTAGTGTTAAATTCCGTCGAAAATCCCGTCCGCACCCCTTGGAATTTTTCGTCCGCACCCCTTGGATTTTTCGACCGCACCCTTGAACGCACCCCTTAGGTAAAAAGTGTTATCAATTTATATTTTAATTTTTTGGTAAACTTTTATTTAAAAAAAATACTACCTAAATTATATATCTTTTAATACCTAACTAACTAAACCCAAATACCCATACATTTACCCATTTATAATTCCTAACTAGCTAGCCCACTAAGTCTTAGCCCATTAACCAAACCCAACAATATTTCAAACTATAATAAAATAATTTTCAAACTATAATAAAATAATTAAAGCTCAAAACCTTTAGGAATTCTCTCCCTCTCTTGCGTCCCTGCACTGCCAACGAACAACATCACCCAGCGACAACAGTCCAGCAGCCGGCGACCACCGTAATCAGCCACCATACCACCGTCGTTTGACACCAAATCTAACCGGAATTCGAACACGGGTAAGTTTCTTTGTATTTTGATGATTTTGGTTGATATTATAGGAGAAAAAAAGGTAATAAAGTTGTTAAATATGTTTGAAATTTTGTGTGTTTTGACGTTGTTTATGGTTTTTTAGATGATTTTTAGGGTGATTATGTTGTTTATATATTTTTAGGGTGATTACAAGTAACGTTATGATTTCTAGGCTTGAATAGTTGAAAATTAAAATTGAAACATTATGTTATGGAGCGATGAACTTATGTTATATAGAGAAAGAATTGTTTAAAAAATTTAGTTTTAAATGATGTTTTGGATAGATTTCAAAAAATGAAAACCCGGGCGTCGACAATTTAATTATGTTTGTAACAAAGTTTACATGTTTTTGATTATTATATAAATTTAGTTTGATTTTCGTTTGTTTTACATGACCGACCCGACCCGATACGAACCGATATTTTTACTCATATACCTAGGGGCCTAAAATTTTTAAAAATGTTCGCACCCCCATGGAAAAATTCCTGGGTCCGCCACTGCCAGCAACGTAGGTGTAATCGCAGGGTTTACTACGAGCTGATTGGTTACAAGGTGTCGCCAAGTGTACCACCTGTCCGTCATGTGAGTTGTCGATATGCACGCACGCGAAAGCTTTCATGCAGGATAACTCTAAAATCTGTTAAGTGTCATTTGTCTTGTGCGTGCATGGCTGTACACGCTGTTCAGAACCATACCCCTAACCCTTCAATCACCAAGAAAAATTGGCCCAACTTCTTAAATGTTTTGACTGGTCAACATCCCACATTTATTTAGTGGTCCTCAGCCCACTCCAGATTTAAACGGCATGTATACATAACGTTCTTTCAATGCACCGATTAGAGCATGTGTTCATTCAATGCACCGATAGAGCATGTCTTTGAATTTTTAATTATGAAAGGTTCATTGGGGAACACTAAAAAAGTGAGGAACAGCGGGGAACCGACTCAAACGAACTCTGGTTGGACTCATTCCAGCGGCGTTGGAACCGGCTCGTCGAACCCTAACTAAGATCTCTTAACCCTAAATCCTAACTCCTAAACTCTAAATCCTAAAGCTAAAAAATAAGGCTAAAACCTAAGCTAAACCGTAAAATCTAAATTATAAACCCCTAAAAGATAAATCCTAAAGGCTAAACCTAAAGCTAAACCCTAAAAGTTAGACCCTAAAAGCTAAACCCTAAAAGCCAAACCCTAATGTATCCCCGTTTCCTAAAAAAAAGTCAAACCCAAATATATTTAGGGTTTAGGGGTTATGATTTAGGGTTTAGAGGGTTAAGAGATCCTAGTTAGGATTCGACGAGCCGGTTCCAACACCGCTAGAACGAGTCCAGTCGGAGTTTGTTTGATTCGGTTCCCCACTGTTCCCCACTTTTCTAGTGTTCCCCAATTAACCTCACACTACGTGTGTATATGATATATATTTTGTAGAATAATATAAAACTAGTAAATTGACCCGCACGCGTTGAGGCGCGGCTATATTGCAAATATCGAATGAATTAGCGTAAGTGCCATATAACGCAACCAATGAGCAACAATGAAAATTCTAAATAATATAAGTCTAGATAATTATAATATAAAACATGAAATTCTTATGGATGCCGGTTCAAGTAAATTAAAAGAAGCCCATTTCTAATCAAATATAAGTCCAAATAATTATAATATAAAATATGAAAATTCTTATGGTTAAACTTTACGCTCCAGCCCGGTTTTACACGGTTGGCTTTCCGCATAAACCGCTATGTCACACCCCAACTGATGGCGGAATCATCGGGGCGCGACACTAGACGAATCAGATTGCTCAAGAGAATCCATAACAACTATATTGCGATAATATTCATTACATTTGTTATCCCATACTAACAACAATACAATCACATAAGTTATTACAGATTTCTTGTCCTCTCGAACAATTCAAATCCGTCAACTTAGAATTTAGGTGAGTTTCTAGACTTCCTAGCTTGATTTGATGTAGACTTCGACTAATCCTGCAACATACGTTAAAATATTGTCAATACAAAAGTATTGGCGAGTATACAGGTTTGATATGTAATAGTATAATAGATTAAAGTGCTGCGAATTTCCATATGCATAAACGTAACACACGACATATATACTCACAAAACTGATACTGCCAGCTAAGTCCTCGATGCTCGACTCTTCGATGGCATAACTAGACCCCGTCGGGCGCAATAGTACTATACTAGTCTGGGTGGGACGTCACGAGTATAAGTCCTAGCATACATGCAACTAGCATCACGTATATCTATGCAAACAGTTATTCGCAAGTGATAGATTGACAATTTGAATCATTCGTTTGATAAGTTCGATTTATAAGGAACGTATGTTACACCCAAAATTCGATAAAAGGGGTCAAGTATACTTACAGTGCGTATACGGTGGGATTGACGGGATGGTGCCTGAGAATGTCCTGATTTTAGATGAATTGCATGAGTATTGGATTACGCGTTAAACGGTAACGTATTTACACGAATTCGGACGAAAATTGAATTGAGCTGGCCTATTCGAATGGACTGCTCGATCGAGTGGGCCACTCGATCGAGTGGGCCGTTCGATCGGCTGGGCCGCTCGATTGGCCAGCCTGTCCAGCTGTTTTCGATGGTTTTCGAGTGTTTTCGGTATTTTTGGTCGAGACGTTGTTGTGACGCGTTGAACAACTGAAATTCCATCAATTCCGACCTGTTCTATCGGCCGGGAATCACCCCGTTCCATCAGAACTGGCCGTTCTTGGCGGTTTTTCCGTGTTTAACCCGAAATTGGTCGTCTCTTCGGTAGGAATCAGATCCTTGACCAACACGACACTAAGAATGAGTAGAAGGTCGGTCTAAGCTCTGTTTCTACCATTTTTATGTATAGATCAGATATGAAAACCTTGATTATTCTTATGGAATTTCTTAGATCTGAGTTGTTCTTAGTGAAATGAGGCCAACATTTGAAGTTCATAAGAACTTTGTGATGACATCACTCTGAACATCTCAAATCCATGGCTTCTTGATTAGAAAACATGGATTTGGACGAGATTCACGAAGAATCGCATGAAAACCATTCGGATCTGAGTTGTTCTTCATGGGATGACATCACCTTTGAAGAACACTCCGAATCCGTTGATTTCACGGTTAAAAGTCGGATTTTGAAAGATAGAAAGATGAAGGATTGCATATAGATCGAAGTAGTACAAGATTTGAGTTAAAACTTACAAGAATCGGGAGAAATCGAGAGAAAAGTGGTCAAGAGCGTCCTGGTCGGGTGGCAGCAGCAACAACCAGTGTTGGAGGTGAATGAGGGGTATTTATAGGCAAGGAGGAAGGAAAGGAGGGCAAGCTGGCCTGTCCTATCCGATAGGCTGGCCTGTTCGATCGGCTGGCCTGTCCTGTCGGCTGGCCTGTCCTGTCGACTGGCCTGTCCTGTCGGCTGGCCTGTCCTGTCCGATAGGCTGGCCTGTTCGATCTGCTGGCCTGTCCTGTCGGCTGGCCTGTCCTGTCCGATAGGCTGGCCTGTTCGATCGGCTGGCATGTCCTGTCCGATAGGCTGGCCTTTCAATCCTCGTTTTTGGCGCGTTGCGATAGTTTGGGTCACATTTCCATATATTTATATTATCATTTATTTATTATAAATAAATCACAAAAAAAGGTCGTATATACGTATCTATATATTCAATATTCAGTGCGATGATCGAGTTACGCGTGCCTTCGAGTGCGTTCTTCGATGTGATGTGCCACAGTGATTATCGGGGTACTGCTTGCTCGTATTGCCATCATCGTCATGACGGTTGGAGGCATGGTACTCACCCGATAGTCCTTGTTAGCGTTGGTTGTTTACGTTTTGACACCTCACGACTATTGAGGATGGTAGAGTAGGTCCTCACTCAACGTCATCGTGAGCGTTATTATTTGCGAAAATAGCTTTGTAATAGTGATAAGATATGCGAAATTATTCGATTACACTTTGATTTAGCGGTATATCTGATATAGTTACATTATGATCCGAATCTCTGGTGCTAGGCGTAACGAGTGTATCGAGTAGTAACAACGCTCGAAAGTGCGGGTTGTTACAGTCTCCCCTGCTTTAGGAAATTTCGTCCCGAAATTAATCCCTTAGTAGGGTCGTATGGATTGACGCGAATGAGAGTAACGATTAAAAGCGTCTAGATAGGCGAGCGATTGATTAAAGATTCGACGAGTGAAAGCGGTGTGAAGATACGATTCGAATAACCAAAAGCGATGGCACACACAAAACGATTCCATAACGCTTTAAACTTACCGATAGTCGGCTAATCTTCGAAGATATTTCAGAAAAAAAATCCCCTCATGGCGCGGCGCTAACTGCATCGATGTCCACACCAACACTATGGGGAGGGTTCTTTTTGTTATTTTGAGAACAGATTTTCGAGTTATACATTTTAAAAGAATTCGGCGGCAAAATAAGTTTTAAGGAAATTTTCCTACAACGTGAGTTCGAGCTGAAACTCGATTGTCGAACCATCGTCTTCAGGAAGATTTCTTTTTGTAATTGCAAAAGTTTTTTAAGGAAAAACTGAACTTATAAAACTTCCTTCGGGCACAGAGCTAAACTGATTCGATGTTTTCTCCATGTTGTAAGGAGATTTCACTTGTCCAACGGTTTTAACAAAATTTTATAAAAATTGGCTTTCTTTAACAGTACGAAAAAATAATTTACATCGAGCCCCACGTGGCACTTTCCCACGAAAGTTTGCTAATATGATTAAATCACTTGTATATAGGAAGTACCAGCGGCGTATCCACCATGTTTTACCCATATTATCTCTGTTTCGTGAGGCGGTGTCACGCGTGCCGATACGACACAGATAGGGTTTCAACCCCTCGGTCCAAGCGATAGGACGTTAGACCGAGTACTGAAGCGACTTGGATGTAGACAAAGCGTTGATAATGCGAGTAGTTCGATCATGCGAGACATTGACATGGCACACTCGGTTAGATGACGGTTGGTAAGTGATGGCGAAAGACGCGATTTTGATTCGACTAGATGCGATTTTCGATTCGTTCCGCATAAAACCTACATGGCATGTTTCCACGAGAGTTGCTAATATAGAAAACACCACGTTTCCCATTCTAGTTTTGTCCCGTGAAGCGATGTCATGTACCCTAATTTGACACAACTGCGATGAATTCCAAGCGATAACCGAATATCGATAGGCAATAGACCCTGATAGATGATAAGTGACGTTCGTTGCGTTGTGATCAATACGCGATTCGATTGAGTTGAATACATCACAAACATTAACCATTGCTAGCCCGCATGGCCTTTTTCCACGAAAGTCTGCTAATATGGTCAAAACACCACCATGTTTCGACCCTCTTAGTTTTGTCTCGTGAAGCGAGGTCGTGCCTGCCAAGATAACACAGATGACACGAGTATCGATGAGTGATGACGACACGTGATGAGAGTATCGAGTCGATGAAATAGGCGCAAAATGCGTTAAAGCGAAAAGCGACGAGTGATTTTCGATACTCGTCTAGCGATCCACAGTAAGCGATCCACACCAGGCGGTAGAAGTTCACACAATAGACAATAACCAGCGTTAGAGTTTGCGAGATGAGCACACCAGATACGATTATGATTTCGTGCCGTATATCGAGTGATTTAGATTGCGAGATGGGTCCAGCAAAACTGCGATTGTGTTGCATTCTAGACTTACGACCAGTCTTGCGTTGCTCCAATTGCTCTTCGGGGTGAACTTACCTAAGTCCATCGATTTGGCAATTGTGTTGCGTACGCAGACTTACGAGAAGTCTCGCAGTGATGCGATTTTAGTTTGTTACGCCTTGTGATTGATTTGTATCGTGTCGAGAGTAACCATTATAATATAATAGGTCTAATAACGTTCAACTCCACATGGCACTTTCTTCACGAAGCTTCGGTAGTATGGTAAAGCACACCTTGCGTTACCCCTACTACTTATGCCCCGTGCTTTGGTATCACGCTTCGTTGACATGGCCAAAACCCCTGATCATGCCTTTAAACGTTATGGCACCATTAGAACTTCACTACGATCCCCGTGCACTGACCAAAATAATCCCGTGTGCACCCGCGATTAGTTATTCCTTGCACGTATATCGTACCTCATTCTAAGAGTGTTGTAAGGGTAAAATACATTATATAGTACATAGTGCTAGCGTTTAGGTGGTGCTAGAGTAAAAGAGAAATAGAGTCCACATGAGAAGATAGATGCAATAAGCTCCACACATAAAAGGAAATGATAGCGATAGGTCATATTATTACAACAACATTAGAAGCAAAATAACGTTGCTGTGGAGGACACTTGCGGAGACTGCGGCTGTTGTGGACTTCCTTCAGAGTTGCGGTCCTGCGCGGCAATGCTGTGTACGATGACCATACCAGTTGCAATTTGTGCAATAGCGACAATTTGCTTCTGGCGGGTGATGATACGTGCACGTGAAACACAGGGGATGGGGCCCATTGTAAGCACGTTTCGGTTGAACTGGGACTGACTGGAGAGGTTCGGGTTGCGGCAGTCCAGTTGTTGATGAGTCTGGGCTCACGGTCTCTCGTTTGCGGCTTGGTTGCACTTCCTGAGATGTTGTAGTGTCGTTGTCGGATTCGCCTGATGATTTGATGGAGACGTTGTCGGAGCAATCCTTAGAAAAGCTTTCAGAGGAGCTGTCAGATGATTCCTCGATCGATTCGCCAGAGGAATCGTCGGATGAGTTGATGATGATTGCTTGGCGAGCTTGTTTGACGGGCTTCTTGGAGAAGAACCCGTCCAAGACTCGTTTGCTGTTGATCTCTGCGGCTAAATAGTAGGCTTCCTCGATGGTAGCAGGTCTTGCAGCTTCTACAAAATCACCCACACTCTCAGGTAAACTGTGGAGGTACTTCGCGATGGCTTTCCTTGGAGTGTCAACTTGACTTGGGCAGATTGCACTAAGCTGCTTGAACCTTGCTGTGTAGTCAGCATTGTCACCTTCGGTTTGCTTGATTTCCCAAAATTCGTTTTCTAGCTTCTGGACTTCGTGAGGGGGACAATATTCTTACTTCATGAGTTCCTTCAGCTCGTCCCAAGAGAGGGCGTAAGCTGCGGAGATCCCATGTTTGTTGCGTTCGACGGTCCACCAGTCGAGTGCTCGTGATTGAAATACTCCAGTAGCACAAGTATTACGGAAACCATCGGGACACCCACTTTGTCGAAGGGTGACTTCGATAGAATCGAACCACTGGAGCAGTTGGGTCGCTCCTCCTTCACCTGTGAATTCCATCGGGTCACAGGCTTTGAAGTGTTTGTAGAGGAAAATAGATTGCGGCGATTCCATCTTAGAGTCCTTCGTGGCTCGAGAGTTACTGAGAGAGTGCACTTGAGCGACAATTTGAGGAATGAGCTTGACCACTTCCTTGGTCACAATCGAGGCAATCCTCTTATCGGCGCTTCGTTTGGCTCTTCTCTTAGCTATTCGTCTCGAGATAGAGTTGTTGGAAGGCATCTAGACAGAGAGAGATTTGGAATGAGATTCGATCATAATGATTTCGAGTTTACGATGCGATTGAGCGCGGTCGAAACTTGTAATGTGCAATATAAATAGACTTCACATAGGAGCCACATAGGAGACACGAACTTCCTAAATTTCACACAATGTCTTGATCGTACTTAGATATATATAGTTGTAGTTCATACTTACACACATATATTACGGTTTAGAATGCGCGAGGACGCGTTGTGAGAGGGATTGCGAGAGAAATCGGACAATTGGACATTAGTTTTGTTGCGATCCTTCGGTCTTTGTTTTGGATTTCGATGGCTGTGCGAGTTGTGCGCTTTGTAAAACAGGGGGCGAAAATTGATAATCACAATTTAATACATAAAACATAACTGAGTTCATCAAATCGTAAAATCCGGCGAGTTGTAGGCTTAGTAAGATACTCGGAGTGCCTCGGGTGTTTAGGCGTCGACTACCCAAGGTAACTCAATCACACTCAACAAGTTCGTGCACACGCGTTGACTCTGGGGGTTTATGCTTCAACTGGGATGCAGCTCATGGCATTCATCCTCCAAGTCATCGCGTGGCTCGAGTCATCGTGATGGTCGAGTCCCTGGTGAGAGTTTTTTTGAAAAATATTTTAGGGAGCGGAACGATTCATTAAGGTACAGGTTTCACCCCTAACTTAACAGTTTCGTTCCAAATTTGTGGTTACGCTCATCGAATGAATCCGAGAGCTTCACTAGAATTTCGAAAGGGATGCTTTCGTCGAGGTATGGATGTCACTCCTGACTCAACGAAAGATTCTCGTGCTAGAAAAATGCGTTGAGTGAGTAATCCTATCGAGAGTTACTGGTTTTCACACCTGGTCTCGACTGGAACGCTCGGTTGTGAGATGCGAGTATTTTCGAAATCATGTGTATTATGTCTGCCTTAGGAAAGGCTAGTAGTATTCCAGCCTTAGGAAAGGCTTCTTCAGGTGAAGTTGTAGTATGCGGGGTTCACACAAAGTCATAGTTTTTGCAATTTCGATCAGAAGCATCAGGTAGGCGCAATACAAACCCTACTGGGTCCGTACGAGGCAGCCTGTGGGTGCTTAGACTATAGACTAGGTCATTCTCTAAGACGTCGACCCAGACTAGGTCGAGTCACGCCTAATTCCCTATAGTTATGGCTCTGATACCAATCTGTCACACCCCAACCGATGGCGGAATCATCGGGGCGCGGCACTAGGCGAATCAACTTGCTCAAGAAAATCCATAACAACTATATTGCGATAATTATCATTACATTTGTTATCCCATACTAACAACAATACAATCACATAAGTTATTACAGATTTCTTGTCCTCTCGAACAATTCAAATCCGTCAACTTAGAATTTAGGTGAGTTTCTAGACTTCCTAGCTTGATTTGATGTAGACTTCGACTAATCCTGCAACATACGTTAAAATATTGTCAATACAAAAGTATTGGCGAGTATACAGGTTTGATATGTAATAGTATAATAGATTAAAGTGCTGCGAATTTCCATATGCATAAACGTAACACACGACATATATACTCACAAAACTGATACTGCCAGCTAAGTCCTCGATGCTCGACTCTTCGATGGCATAACTAGACCCCGTCGGGCGCAATAGTACTATACTAGTCTGGGTGGGACGTCACGAGTATAAGTCCTAGCATACATGCAACTAGCACCACGTATATCTATGCAAACAGTTATTCGCAAGTGATAGATTGACAATTTGAATCATTCGTTTGATAAGTTCGATTTATAAGGAACGTATGTTACACCCAAAATTCGATAAAAGGGGTCAAGTATACTCACAGTGCGTATTCGGTGGGATTGACGGGATGGTGCCTGAGAATGTCCTGATTTTAGATGAATTGCATGAGTATTGGATTACGCGTTAAACGGTAACGTATTTACATGAATTCGGACGAAAATTGAATTGAGCTGGCCCATTCGAATGGACTGCTCGATCGAGTGGGCCACTCGATCGAGTGGGCCGTTCGATCGGCTGGTCCAGCCGATCGACTGGGCCGCTCGATCGGCTGGGCCACTCGATTGGCCAGCCTCTCCAGCTGTTTTCGATGGTTTTCGAGTGTTTTCGGTATTTTTGGTCGAGACGTTGTTGTGACGCGTTGAACAACTGAAATTCCATCAATTCCGACCTGTTCTATCGGCCGGGAATCACCCCGTTCCATCAGAACTGGCCGTTCTTGGCGGTTTTTCCGTGTTTAACCCGAAATTGGTCGTCTCTTCGGTAGGAATCAGATCCTTGACCAACACGACACTAAGAATGAGTAGAAGGTCGGTCTAAGCTCTGTTTCTACCATTTTTATGTATAGATCAGATATGAAAACCTTGATTATTCTTATGGAATTTCTTAGATCTGAGTTGTTCTTAGTGAAATGAGGCCAACATTTGAAGTTCATAAGAACTTTGTGATGACATCACTCTGAACATCTCAAATCCATGGCTTCTTGATTAGAAAACATGGATTTGGACGAGATTCACGAAGAATCGCATGAAAACTATTCGGATCTGAGTTGTTCTTCATGGGATGACATCACCTTTGAAGAACTCCATGGTGACATCACCCTAGAACACTCCGAATCCGTTGATTTCACGGTTAAAAGTCGGATTTTGAAAGATAGAAAGATGAAGGATTGCATATAGATCGAAGTAGTACAAGATTTGAGTTAAAACTTACAAGAATCGGGAGAAATCGAGAGAAAAGTGGTCAAGAGCGTCCTGGTCGGGTGGCAGCAGCAACAACAAGTGTTGGAGGTGAATGAGGGGTATTTATAGGCAAGGAGGAAGGAAAGGAGGGCAGGCTGGCCTGTCCTATCCGATAGGCTGGCCTGTTCGATCGGCTGGCCTGTCCTGTCCGATAGGCTGGCCTGTTCGATCGGCTGGCCTGTCCTGTCCGATAGGCTGGCCTGTTCGATCGGCTGGCCTGTCCTGTCCGATAGGCTGGCCTTTCAATCCTCGTTTTTGGCGCGTTGCGATAGTTTGGGCCACATTTCCATATATTTATATTATTATTTATTATAAATAAATCACAAAAAAAGGTCGTATATACATATCTATATATTCAATATTCAGTGCGATGATCGAGTTACGCGTGCCTTCGAGTGCGTTCTTCGATGTGATGTGCCACAGTGATTATCGGGGTACTGCTTGCTCGTATTGCCATCATCGTCATGACGGTTGGAGGCATGGTACTCACCCGATAGTCCTTGTTAGCGTTGGTTGTTTACGTTTTGACACCTCACGACTATTGAGGAGGGTAGAATAGGTCCTCACTCAACGTCATCGTGAGCGTTATTATTTGCGAAAATGGCTTTGTAATAGTGATAAGATATGCGAAATTATTCGATTACACTTTGATTTAGCGGTATATCTGATATAGTTACATTATGATCCGAATCTCTGGTGCTATGCGTAACGAGTGTATCGAGTAGTAACAACGCTCGAAGGTGCGGGTTGTTACACGCTAGGTCCAAACCGCTCATTACGGTTTCAAAAGACCGACCAACAGGGAAAAAAACCCGACTAGTAAGCCAAATCAATGGCCGGTTTGGACGGTTTCATGGTTTTAAACCGAACCGTTAATACTCCTATGGAGACTACTCACAAAAAATCATTTGAACTATGCATATGATTTCAAAGTCCATGCATGGCCTCATATTAGAGAAGATTACTAGAATAGATCTAACAACACCGGGTCTAAATGGGCTTTAGATCACGATCATTTAATAACTGATATAAGTGGGCTTTAGGTCCAAATGTACCGGGCCGCTCTAACCACTACTACAGTACTTCAAGTTTATCCTAGTGTATGTTTATATATTTATCATAGATATTGATCTAATTCGAAAAAAAAAATGAATATAAAAGATAGACACAACTAAACTAGTTGGTACAAAATGGCATAAAAGTCTTTCAATCGTTCATTTTGATCCAAAAGTTAATAGTGTAAAGATCCAATAATGAAATATAAATGGGTCTTAACTTACAAAATAGCTTTAACATGAGAACTTAGAAGTAAAGAAAGTTTCTTTTTTTTTCTGAATTTATTTTCCCATCTATTTAAGAATGACCTTTAATTGCAAAAAACAAACAAACAAATCGTGATTTTACAGTAGTAGAGTAATTATAATTACTTCACAAAATTACATAATTACTCTACTAGTGTAAAATCATGATTTTTTTATTTGATTTTGAGACTAACATATGTGATTAATAAGATGGGAAAAAATTAAAAAAAAAATCTCTCCATTTCTCACGTTAAGTGTATTTTGTTTGTTAAGACCATTTATACAATAACTTAATCCCACGTTACTAATATTAAAAACTTGACATACCTTCGTTATGTTTTGGATCATCATCATCATCATCATCATCATACTCAGTAAATCTCACCAATAGCAAAGGTAAGGTAGGGTCTGAGGAGGGTAAGATGTAGAAAGTCTTACGTCTACCTCGTGGGAATAGAGAGGCTGCTTCCAGTGAGACAGTCTTACCTCTGGATGGTTTTATAAAAAAAGATTTATAAGAAGAATTGGAAAAAAGAGAATCAAATATGAATAACCAGGTAGATAGTATACTCAAATATCAAGTAGGCATATCTCACATACATTGTTGTTAGGAGTTTCCAGTATCAAAGTTCGGTTTAAAATGGTGAGAGAGGGCTTATATGTTATGAATGTGTCGTGACCAATTACTCACCTGTTTTTTTTTAAATGACGACGTTTGCTCTTAGGGTGTACGGGGTGTAAGTGGGGAGGGGTTTCGGTGATGGGTTTCCCCGATCGGGAACACCGCCGCCATCACTGCGGGGTCCCGAATCGGGGTGTGATTTGGGTGTGGGTTCACCGCGTGAAGATGGCACATTTTTCGAAAGAGACCGTTGACAAACGGTCAAATTTATAAAAAAAAAAATTCAATTTTTTTAAACAATATATATCTAACCAACCTAAATCATTTTTTTTACCACACTCACCACTCTCAAACCCACACCAAAACTCTCAAACTCAAATCTTTCAAACACAAAATGGATTCCAAGCTTCCGTTTCTTTCTACCCTACCCGACTTTCCCGACGATGGAGATGCATCGTCAAGCGATAGTAGCTTAATTTTCTTCCAAAATCTCATCCAACAAGCGGAGCTACTAGACACGGCATCGTCTAGTAAAAAAAATTATGTCCGTCGAGATCGTGAGGGGGGCCACGAGACACTCATGGCCGATTATTTTGATGAAAATCCAAAATTTAATGAAGATACTTTTCGTCACAGGTTTCGTATGTCCAAGTCTTTGTTCCTAAAAATTGTTAGTGACGTGGAAGCGTATGACGAGTGGTTTCAAGAAGGCTGTCACACCCCAACCGATGGCGGAATCATCGGGGCGCGGCACTGAGCGAAACAGATTGTTCAGAAGTTTCCACAACAACTATCATACAATTCAGTTATATAACACGTCCCATACCGTGTCCCAAATAAATAACAAGTTATCATAGAAATCAACCAAACAATATGGGAACTGTTCCGACAACTCAAATTCTTAATTATTACAAACCGAATGTAAATATTGTTTTAAGACTTCTAGACGGCTAACTATAGATCCTACTGACTACAGGTGCCAGTACAAGATCTACAGATAATTATGGCCCTGGGTCAGGTACGTGGACACTGTCCTAAGGTCGCAAACTCCTAGAAGCTTATTATTGCCTCGCTTCCCTAGCACGCTAGTAGCTTAAACACCTGTCACATACGTTAAAATAAAAGTCAATACATATAATGTAAAGGTGAGTACACAAGTTTGATATAGCATATAGAGTTCGAATAGTTTACGCATAACCAAGCACGTACACAAGGGCAAACGATGCATGTAAATTATCAACATGGGACCATCGATACCAGTGACTTCGAGTTGACTGTCCGAGACAGTTCGCAATACATGATTACCACCGTAATCCATGCAAGTAATTGTCCTTAGCAACCCCCGTGTGAACGGGTGCTGAGTCCAAACTATAGTACTACGTTGCTAAAGCAGGCAGATAGCACTCCACGTGTAAACATAATAAACAGCAATCATTTAGACAAGTAATACATGCAAATAGGTTAGCGTTCAAATAGTCTGTGTTGTTTGTGAATTTGATAGAGAACGTATGTAACACCCAAAAGTGCTGAAAGCAAAAAGGGATCGAGTATACTCACAGTGGTTGATTGTGGATTGAAGGGAGCACTGAGAATAGGTTAGCCTGAATAATTTGATAACACAACGATGAGTAACGCGGAAAAAGTAAACAATGTACTTGGATCGAGTAGGCCATTCGATCGGACAGCAGTTCGATCGAGTGGGCTGTTCGATTGATTTGAAAGTCCGTTCGAACATCCATTCGATCGGCTGGCTGGCTCGATCGGCTGGTTCCTTCAAGTGGATTGTTTCTTCCTTTGATGAGAAGGATGTGTTTGTGTATGATGGTTTGTACTACCTTTCAGGTTGGCCGATCGAACAGCTGTTCGATCGGTTAGCCCAACCGATCGGTTAGCACGTCATTGTTCTCAAATATGTCACTCGATCGGTTGGCATGTTCGATCGGGTGACCTTCCAATGCTTCGAAAAGTCTAAGTGTTTTGAAGTATAGTATTTCATGATCCGAGCAGTAATGATTACAATCGAGTGGCGTAGTCGATCGAACAGTACCTCGTCAATACTACACTTTTGTGAGTTTGTGGGACTAAGTGCTAGTCGATCGGTTAGCCTAGCCGATCGGCTGGCATAGTCGTTCGGTTGGGCTGTTCGATCGAACAGCCTAGCCGTTCGGCCAGCTTCTCGATTTGGTTAACCTATCACTTAACACTTGTTTCTTCCCGTTCATTGTTGGTGTTTTAGAGATATTTTGACTACGAGTTGAACCACAAAGCTGAAATCCTTACTTAGCCTACTGACTCGAGCAGGAATCACCCAAACTCGGTCAGAGACGGTTTGAACTTAAGTTTAACGTTTCACCCGAAATCGGTATATCTCTCGGTAGAACCCGAATCTTGAACCATGTGTTTGTTTAGATTGATTTGTAAATCGGTTCAAGTCTCGTTTTCACCCTTTTGAGTGTAAAAGAGTTGAAAGATAGATGAAAACCCATCTTTCAATCCTTTTCCACCGTGAAATGTTAAGATCTTTGGAAGATTTTAGGTTATTGATGTGGAAATCGGTTAGATCTAGCTTATTCATAGTTGAATGAAGTCAAGAACATGAAGTTCTTGATGAACACCAAGAACACCATGATGACATCACTCAAGAACACCTAGATCTTGGTGATTTCATGGATGAAATTCAGATTTTGAAAGATAGAAAGATGGAGAATCGATTAATGAACAAAAACGTACAAAGATTAGAGTGAAATACTTACCGGTTTGAGAGAAATCTGAGATTTAGTGAGAAGAAGAGGCTGGTCGGTCAGAGCTTTTCCAAAAGTGGAAAGCTTGACAAGGACAGCCCTATTTATAGGCTTCCAAAAGAGGAAAGGGTCAGCTGATCGAACAGCATTCCGGATCGAGCAGCTGTCCGATCGAACAGCCTGTTCGATCGGCTAGCCTGTTCGATCAGGTTGCCCTGTTCGATCGGCTTGCCTGGTTTTGAGTGTTTTGCGACGATTTTCGATATTCCGACTTCGATGAACGATGATTTGAGAATGATAGAATTCCTAATCAAATTACTTTTAGTTCCAACTACTATATCTAACATACAAGCATCCTTACACCACGTTTGGATTCGATTTCGATTGAGTTTGATTCACCTTCGAGTCTTGATTGATTTGATTGATTCACCACACACTTTAACATAAAAGTAAGCATGCACAAGTAACACATAAGACACACACACACGTATAAAAAGTACTAAAATTATCCACACTTGAGTTCGATGATTGATTTGATTAGCTTGATTATTGATTGACTAGCTTTATTGCATTGTTACTTCCTATCATTCACAGTCGATCGTTGGTTCACAGTTCGATTATCGGTCGATTAGTTTAATTATACAACACTTACTCCAAATAATACGAAAATCAAAATAAAGCTAAAATGAAATTAATCTTTATTAATCTTTAATTCCAATAACAGTCAACACTTGACTTTGACTTTTGGAAAACACGGGGTGTTACAGTCTCCCCTCCTTTAGGGAATTTCGTCCCGAAATTAGGCCGAGAACCGTACATCGCCGTGTGATTTTACCTATTTGATGCTTCAGATCTACCTGAACAACTGCGGGTACTTGGCCTTCATGTCACTTTCGAGTTCCCAAGTGAACTCTGCGCCTCGTTTGCCTTCCCATCGTACTTTTACAATAGGAATGCGAGAGCGTCTGAGTTGCTTGGTCTGTCGGTCCATGATTTCGACAGGCTTTTCCACGAAGTGTAGCGTCTCGTTGACCTGAAGATCGTCGAGTGGTATTATTGCGTCGTGGTCGGCAACGCATTTTCGAAGGTTTGAAATATGGAAAGTCGGGTGGACATTACTGAGTTCCTCCGGTAATTCGAGTTTGTAGGCGACTTTACCGATCCTTTCCAGAATCTTAAAAGGTCCAACAAATCGAGGCGCAAGTTTCCCTCTTTTGCCGAATCGGACTACTCCCTTCCAAGGGGATACCTTTAGGAGCACGTAGTCGCCAACTGCAAATTCGCGGGGCCTGCGTCGTTTATCGGCGTACATCTTTTGTCTGTCCCGGGCCTTTACCAAATTTTCCCTTATCTGGTGGATCTTGTCAGTCGTTTCTTGCAGAATCTCGGGCCCAGTCAATTGTGAATGACCGACCTCGTGCCATACAATAGGCGAGCGACATCTCCTACCATACAAGGCTTCGAAAGGTGCCATATCGATGCTGGAGTGATAGCTATTATTGTACGAGAATTCGACCAATGGTAGGTGTTTGCTCCAACTACCACCAAAATCGATAACACACGCACGGAGCATGTCTTCAATAGTGCGAATCGTTCTTTCAGTCTGCCCGTCGGTTTGCGGGTGGAATGCGGTACTCAAATTCAGCGTCGTACCAAGAGCTGCTTGAAAAGTTTCCCACAATCTCGATGTGAACCGAGCATCGCGATCCGAAATGATGTCTCGAGGCGTACCATGATTCTTAATGATCTCGTCGGTGTAGATTTGGGCTAGCTTGGCCACCTTATAGTCTTCTCGTATTGGCAGAAAGTGGGCTGATTTGGTTAGACGGTCGACTATAACCCAAATACTGTCGTGACCTGATGGCGTGGTCGGAAGCTTAGTTATGAAATCCATAGCTATGCTTTCCCACTTCCATACGGGTATCGGCGGTTGTTCGAGTAAGCCTGAGGGTCTTTGGTGTTCAGCCTTGACTCTTGCACAAGTTAAACAGCTACCAACATATAGAGCAATATCCCTTTTCATCCCAGGCCACCAGTACTTGTAGCGAAGGTCCTGGTACATCTTGTCCGCACCGGGATGGATGGAATATCGGGATTTGTGGGCTTCGTTCATGATGATCCTTCGCAAATCTGTCCTCCTCGGAACCCAGATTCGGTCCAGATAATAGAATATCCCGTTGGCTTTGCTCACGAGCTGAGTTCCATCGTGATAGATTCGTTCTTTCTTCAACGTACGCTCGTTAAAGCATGCGTGTTGTGCTTCGCGGATGAGGGCTTCGAGGTTATACCGAGCCTGGATGTTTCGAACACCTATCACGTAATTCTTTCTGCTGAGGGCGTCTGCAACTACATTCGCCTTGCCTGGGTGATAACGGATCTCACAGTCGTAATCGTTGAGAAGTTCCACCCATCGGCGTTGACGCATATTGAGTTCTCTCTGGTTAAAGATATGTTGTAAGCTCTTGTGATCGGTGAAGATCGTACACTTTGTACCATACAGGTAGTGTCGCCAAATCTTTAAGGCAAAGACAACTGCGCCTAGCTCAAGGTCATGGGTTGTGTAGTTCTTCTCGTGGATTTTGAGCTGTCGAGATGCGTAAGCTATAACCTTGTCTCGTTGCATGAGAACGCAGCCAAGTCCAAGGTTTGAAGCATCACAATAGACAACGAAGTCATCGCTTCCGTCCGGCAGTGTAAGAACTGGTGCATGGCACAGCATGTGTTTGAGGGTTTGGAAGGCAGTCTCCTGCGCGGTTCCCCACACAAAAGGCTTGTCTTTATGAGTAAGGGAGGTAAGCGGTACAGCAATCTTCGAGAATCCTTCGATGAATCGCCGGTAGTAACCAGCTAATCCGAGAAAAGAGCGAACTTCTGACGAATTCTTTGGCGTAACCCATCCCTTGACTGCCTCAATCTTTGCAGGATCAACGTGTATACCCCGACTATTCACAATGTGACCCAGAAATTGAACCTCCTCCAACCAGAACTCACACTTGGAGAATTTGGCGTAGAGTTGGTTTCCTTGAAGCAATTCGAGAACCAATCGCAAATGCTGCGCATGTTCGGCCCTCGATCTGGAATAGATCAGGACATCGTCGATAAATACAATGACAAAACGGTCTAAGAACGGTTTACACACGCGATTCATCAGATCCATAAAGACCGCGGGTGCGTTGGTCAAACCAAAAGGCATGACAACAAATTCGTAGTGGCCGTATCGGGTTCGAAAAGCGGTTTTGGGTATGTCTTCCTCTTGAATCCGCAACTGATGGTAGCCTGAACGTAGATCAATCTTGGAGAAACACTGAGCACCTTGTAGTTGGTCAAACAGATCATCGATTCTTGGTAAGGGGTATCGGTTCTTGATGGTCAGCTTGTTCAATTCCCGGTAATCGATGCACATTCGGAACGACCCGTCCTTCTTTTTGACGAAGAGGACTGGTGCGCCCCATGGGGAAGTGCTCGGGCGAACGAAGCCTTTTTCAAGTAACTCTTGGAGTTGGTTTGAGAGTTCTCGCATCTCAGATGGAGCGAGTCGATACGGAGCTTTGGCCACTGGGTTAGCTCCTGGAATAAGGTCGATTCGAAAGTCGATATCACGGCTAGGAGGTAATCCAGGAAGATCATCAGGGAACACCTGAGGAAATTCTCGGACAACAGGAACATCCTTGACTTCAACTTTCTTTTTCTTGTCCGTCTCTGCTACAACAATGTTGGCCAAGAAGGCTCGATATTCCTTGCGGAGATATTTGCGAGCTTGAAGACAGGACATGAGCTTGAGATCTTTCGCAGTAGTTTCACCATAAACACATAGAATGTCACCACTAGCTAGCACAAAACGAATCATCTTATCGGCACACACAACTTCAGCATGATTTTCACGAAGAAAGTCCATGCCTACTATGACATCGAAACTTCCGAGTTGCATTGGAATGAGATTAATCGGGAACATATGATTGTTGAGCTTGAGGGTACAATCACGGAGCACAGAATTGACAGCAATGGTTCTTCCGGTAGCGACTTCTACTTCGAAGGGTGTCGAAAGATAAGAGCGCTTACGTCTAAGAAGCTTCTCAAATTCAAATGACACAAAGCAGTTATCGGCTCCAGTATCAAACAAACATGATGCATATATACCATTCACAAGGAACGTACCATTGACCACGTTGTTGTCAGCTTGAGCCTGACGTGCGTTGATGTTGAAAGTTCTGGCGTGAGCGGCTTGTTGTTGAGGCTGTTGTTGTTGTTGCTGGGGTTGTTGAGCTTCTTGTTTCACCACCCTGTTCGGGCACCGGTTTGCGAAGTGGTTAGGGTCGCCACATGCAAAGCAGGTCCGAACATTGTTTGCTGGGGCCTGTGCAGCTTGAGGAGCTTGAGTAGCAGGTAGCAGGGCTTGGTTAACAGCGGCTTGAGCTTGACGGGGACCATAGCGGCAACTCGCAGTGAAATGCCCGTAAACGTTGCAGTGGGCACAGAATCGGCAGGCCACACCCACCGGATGATGATAAGAACATGTAGCACAGAGTGGGTGGGGGCCGGTATACGCACGCTTCGCTGGCGGCGCATTGATCACTGGTGCAGTGCGCTGTGGTTGTTGCTGTTGTGCTGGCACAGACTGAATGGGAGCAGCAGTGGTTGCGGCAGCGCAACTTTTGTTCTTCTTTCTTCTTCTCGAAGACTTGGAGGCTTGGGCAGTGATGGTATCGGTTGATGCTGCGGTGACTTGATGCAGAGACTTGGTTTGTTTATCCCAGAAACCAGCCTTCACCCGCTTGTCATTAATCTCAGCGGCGAGTAGGTAGGTTTCCTCGATCGTTGCGGGTTTGGAGGCGTGAACAAAATCTGCGACACAATCCGGAAGAGCACGGATGTATTTCTTGATGGTCATGTCAGAAGTCTTGACCTGGTCGGGACATATGATACTCAATTGCTTGAAACGGGCGGTGAGACCAGCATTGTCTCCCTCCTTTTGTTTGATACCCCAGAACTCATCCTCCAACTTTTGGCGTTCGTGGGGAAGACAGAACTCGTCCATCATGATCGCTTTCAATTCTTTCCACGTCAGCTCGTATGCAGCGTCGTTCCCGCGCTTGTTCCTTTCTGCGGTCCACCAGTCCAAAGCTCGCGACTGGAAGACGCCGGTAGCATTGAGAGTACGGAGGTGATCTGGGCATCCGCTTTGACGAAGGGTAACTTCTACCGAGTCAAACCAATGAAACAGAGCCGTAGGGCCATCTTCACCGGTAAACTCTTTTGGCCCACATGCCTTGAATTGTTTGAAGCTAAAAGTAGCTTTGTTGGGATCTTTGGGCGTGAGGGTTCGGGATTCCTCAGATGACTTGCTTGCGTTCTCGAACACATCACTGACGGCTTTCGCCAGGGTCTTAGAGATGATAGCAGCCAGACGTCGATCTCTTTTCTCCTGGCGGGTAAGACGCGAGCGTGATCTAGGTTGTCCAGATGACGACATGGTCTGCAATAGACATCGTCACAGGCTCAACACAACGAATTCGAGTCTCACACGTTCTTAGATCTCTAAAGCTTAGAATCACGTCGCATCTCTCGTCACGTAACACATATAATCACATAAGCACATAATCATAGAGATATATAAGCACAGAAGCAATTAGGGCACATAAGCACAGAAGCAAGTAGGGCACATAAGCAATTAAGCAAATAGAGCACTTAATTTCCTAACACGTACGCATTTTTATCACAGAGGCAATTAATGGCACGTAATTCCTCCTAATAGTACGCAGTAGCACACTTAGTTTCCTGACAGCCTCTAAGTTCTTGAATATAGTGGTCACATACAACATATCGAGTAGCATAGTATGGCGTAGCGTAGCATAGCATATAGGTTTCGTTTAGATCACACCAACATGGATTTGAATCGAGATAGGCTAACAACAAAGGTCACGCAGATTGATAACAAATGGAGTAACCAACAAATCTTAAAACACGGAAACAGGTAAATCATATAAATTCAACAAAACAACACTCAAAATCGGAAAATGGATTGTCTGCGGCTACTAGACTTTGACTAACCATGGCAATTTAACTATTCACAGTTGACTTGTCGTCACTTTCGTCAAGCGATAGTAGCTTAATTTTCTTCCAAAATCTCATCCAACAAGCGGAGCTACTAGACACGGCATCGTCTAGTAAAAAAAATTATGTCCGTCGAGATCGTGAGGGGGGCCACGAGACACTCATGGCCGATTATTTTGATGAAAATCCAAAATTTAATGAAGATACTTTTCGTCACAGGTTTCGTATGTCCAAGTCTTTGTTCCTAAAAATTGTTAGTGACGTGGAAGCGTATGACGAGTGGTTTCAAGAAGGCTGTCACACCCCAACCGATGGCGGAATCATCGGGGCGCGGCACTGAGCGAAACAGATTGTTCAGAAGTTTCCACAACAACTATCATACAATTCAGTTATATAACACGTCCCATACCGTGTCCCAAATAAATAACAAGTTATCATAGAAATCAACCAAACAATATGGGAACTGTTCCGACAACTCAAATTCTTAATTATTACAAACCGAATGTAAATATTGTTTTAAGACTTCTAGACGGCTAACTATAGATCCTACTGACTACAGGTGCCAGTACAAGATCTACAGATAATTATGGCCCTGGGTCAGGTACGTGGACACTGTCCTAAGGTCGCAAACTCCTAGAAGCTTATTATTGCCTCGCTTCCCTAGCACGCTAGTAGCTTAAACACCTGTCACATACGTTAAAATAAAAGTCAATACATATAATGTAAAGGTGAGTACACAAGTTTGATATAGCATATAGAGTTCGAATAGTTTACGCATAACCAAGCACGTACACAAGGGCAAACGATGCATGTAAATTATCAACATGGGACCATCGATACCAGTGACTTCGAGTTGACTGTCCGAGACAGTTCGCAATACATGATTACCACCGTAATCCATGCAAGTAATTGTCCTTAGCAACCCCCGTGTGAACGGGTGCTGAGTCCAAACTATAGTACTACGTTGCTAAAGCAGGCAGATAGCACTCCACGTGTAAACATAATAAACAGCAATCATTTAGACAAGTAATACATGCAAATAGGTTAGCGTTCAAATAGTCTGTGTTGTTTGTGAATTTGATAGAGAACGTATGTAACACCCAAAAGTGCTGAAAGCAAAAAGGGATCGAGTATACTCACAGTGGTTGATTGTGGATTGAAGGGAGCACTGAGAATAGGTTAGCCTGAATAATTTGATAACACAACGATGAGTAACGCGGAAAAAGTAAACAATGTACTTGGATCGAGTAGGCCATTCGATCGGACAGCAGTTCGATCGAGTGGGCTGTTCGATTGATTTGAAAGTCCGTTCGAACATCCATTCGATCGGCTGGCTGGCTCGATCGGCTGGTTCCTTCAAGTGGATTGTTTCTTCCTTTGATGAGAAGGATGTGTTTGTGTATGATGGTTTGTACTACCTTTCAGGTTGGCCGATCGAACAGCTGTTCGATCGGTTAGCCCAACCGATCGGTTAGCACGTCATTGTTCTCAAATATGTCACTCGATCGGTTGGCATGTTCGATCGGGTGACCTTCCAATGCTTCGAAAAGTCTAAGGTAGTGTTTGGTATGCAGGAATGGGAGGTGGAATGGAATGAGTGATTACAAGGGAATGAAGAAAAGAGTGTTTGGTTGGTCCATGTAATGGAATCACCCATTCCAAAAGCCATTCCATTCCCTCAAAATCATTCCTTCCACCCCCCATGTTTTTTTTCCATTCCATCACCTCTTGCACCATTCATCAACAACACCATAACCCACGACCTTCGCCACAACCCACCACCACCCACCACCGACGCCATCACCGCCACCCGCCACCACCTCACCCCGACAGCCACCGCCGCCGCCACCCACTCGCCACCGTTATCACCCACAGCTGCGACCAACCGCCAACGCCACTCGCCGCCGCCACCCACCACCATCGTCGACGCCACCACCACCGCTACCACCAACCGCAGCCGCCGCCACCAACCGCCACCTTTGCTGCCACCCACCACCAACGGCCACCTTGTCGCCACCATCACTCGTCGTCACCGCCGAACCGCCACTCGCCGCCACCACCACCACCCATCGCCGCCGCCGACACCCACCGCCACCACCTATAACCACCCACAATCACTACAACCGACCACCACCACCACTCACCGCTAATTTTATTACTCCGTTTTTCTTGCCTACCGAACAATACACAATAATAATTCATTCCATTCACATGGTAACCAAACAAGACATGGAATGGTAATGATCCATTGCATTCCCTCGTTCATTCCATTACCTCGTCCATTCCATTCCTTCCTCAATTCCATTACCCCATACCAAACAGACCCTAAGTGTTTTGAAGTATAGTATTTCATGATCCGAGCAGTAATGATTACAATCGAGTGGCGTAGTCGATCGAACAGTACCTCGTCAATACTACACTTTTGTGAGTTTGTGGGACTAAGTGCTAGTCGATCGGTTAGCCTAGCCGATCGGCTGGCATAGTCGTTCGGTTGGGCTGTTCGATCGAACAGCCTAGCCGTTCGGCCAGCTTCTCGATTTGGTTAACCTATCACTTAACACTTGTTTCTTCCCGTTCATTGTTGGTGTTTTAGAGATATTTTGACTACGAGTTGAACCACAAAGCTGAAATCCTTACTTAGCCTACTGACTCGAGCAGGAATCACCCAAACTCGGTCAGAGACGGTTTGAACTTAAGTTTAACGTTTCACCCGAAATCGGTATATCTCTCGGTAGAACCCGAATCTTGAACCATGTGTTTGTTTAGATTGATTTGTAAATCGGTTCAAGTCTCGTTTTCACCCTTTTGAGTGTAAAAGAGTTGAAAGATAGATGAAAACCCATCTTTCAATCCTTTTCCACCGTGAAATGTTAAGATCTTTGGAAGATTTTAGGTTATTGATGTGGAAATCGGTTAGATCTAGCTTATTCATAGTTGAATGAAGTCAAGAACATGAAGTTCTTGATGAACACCAAGAACACCATGATGACATCACTCAAGAACACCTAGATCTTGGTGATTTCATGGATGAAATTCAGATTTTGAAAGATAGAAAGATGGAGAATCGATTAATGAACAAAAACGTACAAAGATTAGAGTGAAATACTTACCGGTTTGAGAGAAATCTGAGATTTAGTGAGAAGAAGAGGCTGGTCGGTCAGAGCTTTTCCAAAAGTGGAAAGCTTGACAAGGACAGCCCTATTTATAGGCTTCCAAAAGAGGAAAGGGTCAGCTGATCGAACAGCATTCCGGATCGAGCAGCTGTCCGATCGAACAGCCTGTTCGATCGGCTAGCCTGTTCGATCAGGTTGCCCTGTTCGATCGGCTTGCCTGGTTTTGAGTGTTTTGCGACGATTTTCGATATTCCGACTTCGATGAACGATGATTTGAGAATGATAGAATTCCTAATCAAATTACTTTTAGTTCCAACTACTATATCTAACATACAAGCATCCTTACACCACGTTTGGATTCGATTTCGATTGAGTTTGATTCACCTTCGAGTCTTGATTGATTTGATTGATTCACCACACACTTTAACATAAAAGTAAGCATGCACAAGTAACACATAAGACACACACACACGTATAAAAAGTACTAAAATTATCCACACTTGAGTTCGATGATTGATTTGATTAGCTTGATTATTGATTGACTAGCTTTATTGCATTGTTACTTCCTATCATTCACAGTCGATCGTTGGTTCACAGTTCGATTATCGGTCGATTAGTTTAATTATACAACACTTACTCCAAATAATACGAAAATCAAAATAAAGCTAAAATGAAATTAATCTTTATTAATCTTTAATTCCAATAACAGTCAACACTTGACTTTGACTTTTGGAAAACACGGGGTGTTACAAAGGCTTAGACGGGAGAACGAAGAAAGTTTTACACCGTTGCAAAAGGTTACTTCGGCAATTAAACAACTTGCAACCGGTAACCCACCAGACGAGGGGGACGAGTATTTAAATATGTCTGAAAGGACCTCTCGTGAGTGCCTTGAATATTTCTGCGAGACGGTATGTAAAAGGTATGGCGGTGAATTCCTACGTAGACCAACGAGCCACGACGTCGCGCTATTGTATCAGGCTCATGAGGAGAGGCATCACCTACCTGGTATGTTAGGGAGTCTGGATTGTACACACTTCGTCTGGAGAATGTGCCCCACAGAATTGCGTGGACAATACATGAGAGGCGATCATCAATACCCGACGGTTATGTTAGAAGCGGTAGCGTCTCAAGATTTGTGGATTTGGCATGCTTTTTGTGGGCCAGCGGGTTCACAAAACGACATCAACGTGCTGCAACAATCTCCGTTATTTCTTGCTCAACGAAACGGAACGGCGCCAAATTGTCCATTTCAAGTGAACAACCACTTATACAAACGCGGGTATTATCTTACTGATGGGATCTACCCTACCTGGTCCGTGTTTGTGAAGTCTTTTCCATATCCACACGACCCGAATGAAAAAAAGTTCAAGAGGCAACACGAGGCCGCAAGAAAAGATGTGGAACGAGCGTTTGGTGTGTTAAAGTCGAAGTGGGGAATACTAAATCGTCCAATGCGTTCGAAAACGGTGAGAAAGATAAGGTCCATCGTGTATACGTGCCTTATTTTACACAACATGATTATAAAAGACGACGGAAGGGCGATAGCACCGGTACATATTCAAGATCCTCCAGTCGAACCCGTCTTCGATGATACAGCCTATACGGAGCTCATTGACGAAGACACGCATTGGAGGCTAAAACACGATCTCGTTGAGCATCTCGGAAGTTTAGATTTGCCTCACCTTGAAGTTGATTCGGACGACGAGTAGTTTGTTTTTATATTTTTCTAGTTTGAATGTATTTTTTTTTTCTAGTTCGAATGTTTTTTTTTTAATTTAATGAAATGTCTTTTATTTAATTTTTATTTTTATTAATCTTTTTTTAATTTGTAAACATGCATCATTTTAGAAAAAAAAAAAACCAACTCCCCTAATAGGGGAGTGCCGCCATCAAAAAGGGGTATTAGGGGAGTGTTAGAGGGGAGTTGACGTGGCTTATTCTGGTTGGTTATGTGTAAGAGGGGGGACTCACCTAAGAGGTGAGCACCCCTTACACCCTTACTATGTTTCGCCAATAATCCTAAGTTATTTACCTTTTTCCAGGTTTGAACATGGGACCTCACCTAATTAATATTATAAGGGTGAAGGGGGTGTATGCCTAATCCCTTTAGGTAAAGTTTCCCCCACCTAATTGAATTGTGCCATGTAATTTGCCTATAACTTTTGCCTATTTACCCAAAAAGCACAAGGGGTGCATGCGTATATTAAGATTATTATGCATACCATTATTTAAAAAAAAAGATGATTGGTTGATATAACTATGGGCCCCACACTTAACCCTTCCCTCTTCTTTGCCTCAAGTGGCAAGCATTCGTCGATTTCTCCTCTCTTTCTTCTTTGCCGATCGGCATCATCATCTTGGCGGTTGTCTTTGCCGTGCAGCAAGGGGTTGCCGAATCCCCTTGCCTAACCCACCCCGTACACCCTAAGTAAGTGAGTTATGCATGTCCTAAATGGGTTGAACCAGCCAGTTTTTAACGATGTCGACATGTTATGCATGAACATGTTTACCGCAAACACGAACACATTTAACTTCGTATCGAATCACGTCGTGTTGAACGAACCGAGACCCAACCTTGAGCAAGGGAAAGATAATCATCAAACGTTAATTTCATAGTTTGTGAAAAAGTCAAGATTTACTATTTCTACATGGTGAGGCTAAAGCAACTTTATTTCTTCATTCATTTACAGAAATTTATCTGAAAATATAGACGCAGTTTACGCTTGAATAATGAAGACCATGATATTATTAACTATTAGTAAGTCAACAAACATGATAACGACATGTTCAGGTATCACTTCATGGTCAACCACCTCAGTGGACATGACGCGTACAAACCGTGTTGCATATAATTATTTAAATGATGATAAAAAAAGAGTTAAATGCGATTTTAGTCCCTGTGGTTTGGATTATTTTGTCGGTTTAGTTCAAAGATTTCATTTTTCGTCTGTTTGTCCAAAAAAGTTTCACTGTTGCCATTTTCGTCTACTGGGTTAACTTCATCCATTCTTTCTGTTAACGAGAAAAACAATTCTGTAATTTTATACGGTCGAATTGTCTTTCTGGTTAATAGAATTACATATAAAATGACTGAATCGTTCTTCTCGTTAGCAGAAAAAATGGATGAAGTTAATCCAGTTGACTAAAATGACAACGATGAAATCTTTTTGGACCCACAGACGAAAAATGAAATCTTTGAACTAAACTGACGAAGTGTTTCAAACTACAGGGACTAAAATGACATTTAACTCTAAAAAAAATAAAATAAATAAATGATAACGAGTGTTGGAATCATCAATTCCTTGTAATATTTAATCCACTCCGCGTTTTTTCTTAAAATCCCGATAATTCTCCATCTTAACAAAGACCGATGTTAACAACCAAGATTTTTTTATAAATGATATTTATTAACATTATCTTGTGTTTAATAATAAATTTATATGTCTTTTAAAAGCTTAATTTATATCTATTATATTCAGGGGTTGAAACCGATATCAATATGTGTATCAAATCTGTGAATGATGTTTTATTAAAGTTGTAATAAAAATGAATATCGTCCCATTCATTATGTCAATGTTATATTTTATTTTTTCACATATCGAATCAATCTTAAACTTTTGTTATATTTTTGTTTTTAGAATTTTAGGTGATAGTTGAATTGAGAAATAAGATATATAATTTTAAAATTTTAATGTCTTATTGTTTATTCTCTTTTTATTGTGCATGTTTATATTATACATATATATACACTGCGAATTAGCATTACTTTTTTTTAACTTTATTAAATATAACAAATTAATATACATAAAGCTTTATTAATTTCAAAAAACAGACTATAAAATATGCCAGATTAGCAATTAAAGTACAATAAATTAAAAAATTGTTATCTTTTAATTTAGGCCGTTAATTTCTGAATATGATTACGAAAAAGTTGCAATTTATATTTTTCTATCTGAAATATTAAAAAAGTGACATATATAATTTTATAATTTATAGTGGTAGACATGAATATATTCATAAAATAAAAATCATATCAATATATATTAAATCTTCATTCAACCACAAAATAAAAATCATATCAAAACATATCAAATCTTCATTCAATATTCCATATTTGTTTATTAAGAAATGTAATATAATTTATACTTAACTAGTTTTTAGTGCGTAAAAGATATTTTATTTTAATATTTTATGTTAAAAAATCGTGTAATATACGGGTTAAGAAAAAAAATATATTATATAGGGATTTACTATTCCTATCTAAAAAATCGTGTAATACATGAGTTAAGAAAAAAATATATTATATAGGGATTTACTATTCCCATCTAAAAAATCGTGTAATACGTGGGTTAAGAAAAATATATTATATAGGGATTTACTATTCACGTCTTCAAAATATACAAATTATACCTTAAGCATTTTTTGTTTTGTACCTCAAACATTTGGATTTTTACTATTCTTTTTCATTTCGTGTTGCAAATTTTACTGAAAAAGATAATATGTATTGAGTTCGTCCTTCTGATTTTACCAATAACTAAGTTCAAAATCAATCAATACAAAGATGAAGAATAAGATGTGAGAGGTTAAACAAATAAACTAACATAAAGAAAGAATAAGATGTGAAAGATTAAATATATTAAATCTTCATCCAATATTCCATTTACATCTCTAACATAAAGAGTTTGCTATATACAGAGATTCACTGTTCACATCTTCAAAATATATAGGTTGTACCTCAAGCATATTTTGTTTGGTAAACATTTTGGTTTTGTAACTCAATCATGGAAATATGATTAAAAAGTTATAATAAAGAATTGGAAAAAAAAGATTCAAAAAAAAAATATAATAAAGAAACATGAGAGAGATAAAGAATGAGATATGGGAGACTGAACACATATTAGAGATATTTGATTTTAAAAAAATGGAGACAGAGATTTCAATTGAAATGTTATTTAAAAATAGAGATAGAGATTCTAATGGAAATACTCTTTAACACCCAAGAGAGACTAGACCGCCACAATTAGTTGTCCAACCATCATATTATCACCACTCTTCTTCTCCTCCAGGTATACATTCACTTCAAATAATAGAGGAATGTTTATTAATTTAGTGTTACTTTAATTTTTCACCACAAATCAAAGTTTTATTTATGTTTTCAAGTAATCACTTCATAGCTTGCTCAACTTGAAGCCTTCACGGCCTACTACTAATATATCTTCAAGTTGAAGGTTATGGCTACAACACTAAGATATAGTAATAATAGACGATAAAATAGCATATCCTTTATGTGAGTTTGTTTGATTAGGTTTTTGTTCCAAGTTTCGCAATGGAAATAGTGGAAGCCGGAACTTGCCAATTTAGATGATGCTTAGAGAAAAACAAAAATGGTGGCGGCGGTCGCTAACAATGGGGCGGCGGAAAGGATGATGACATTGGTGTTATGTGATTACATCTGATTCACTCACATGTAACCTAGTATTTATAAAAAAATATTATTTCCTCTGTCCCATTAAAAGTGTCCTGTTTTGAATTTTCAAAGTCTTTATTTATAAACTTTGACCTTAAATAATTTTGTTTGTGTTAGATAATACTTGATGAAAGTTATATGATTTGAGTGTGTTTTACTAGTGTTTTTATCGGATTAATTTTCTTCAAGTTTTATATAACACAAAAAATATATAATTAAAGTAAAGTTTATAAATAAAGACTTTGAAAATTCAAAATAAGACACATTTAATGGGACGAAGGGAGTAGTAGTGATAGTAGTAGTAGTGGCACCGGTAATAGCAGTAGTGATTGTAGCGGTGATGGTGGTGGTGGTGGTCATGGTCGTAATGGCGTTAGTGGTAGTGGTTAGTAGCAGCGGCAACAACAAGAACAGTAATAGTAATCGTCACATCTTGTTGTACATAACTAAGCACACATTATTATTTCTCAGACTAATAAATTACTATAAAAGAAAAGAATAGGATTTTGTTAAAGATAAAAACATATATATAATGTCACTTGACATATACGATGTTTTCTTTTCATTAAAACAAAGACTAATTAAATTCATAAAGTTATAAAGTTAAAAAAAAACATAAATAAAGGAGTGGGGGAATATTGTATTGGAGAAAAAAGAAAAGGGTAGAGCGGTAAAAACGGATGCAACGAATTTGATAAACCGATCACGTCCGGAAGCCAAGCTCGTATATATATAAACCCCCCTATTATTATTCTCATTCATCATATCATTCCCCCAAAACACAAACCCTATTTTCTCTCTTTCTCTCTCAAATCAATCAAATGGCCGATCAGCTCACCGATGACCAGATCTCTGAATTCAAAGAAGCCTTCAGCCTATTCGACAAGGACGGCGATGGTATCTTATCTTTTCCACCTCTCATTCGCTCGATCGATCGTTTTCTTTCGTTATTCATTCTGTTTAAATGTTTTTTTACCTGATTTGTGCTTTAGATGATGCGTGCTATGTGATTATGTTAGAAATGTTTATTATACGGTACTATTTGACTATTTTTTTATTGTATATGATTCTAGGTCAATGATTTGGGGGTTTTTATCGGTTTAGGAGTGAATTAGCTGATTAACGTCATGCAGTTGATCGATTTGGGGAGGTTTTATCGGTTTAGGAGTGAATTAGCCGATTAACGTCATTCAATTGAGCGAATCATGCTAATATTGTTGAATCTGTTTGTGATTAGAAGCTGATTTTAACGAAACGATTGTTTTGTAAGTTTTATTTCATGTTTGTCATTTTGCATCTTTCCGATTTAATAATAAAATTAACATAAAAGGTATTTTTGAATTTTTCTGATTTTTGCTTGTAATAATCAATGGATGTGGATGTGGATGTGGTTTGTAAGTTTTTTCAAAGGAGATATTTAATTATTAATGAAGGATTTGAACTATAATATATGTTGAAGTCAAATATATAGTTTGTATTGGGTCAGGAGTACTTAATATAGAATTAGAAGGGTCCCAACCTAAGTGGTACATTTGTAGGTTTTTGGTTGTTTTTTTTTCTAATAATTGATCACGAATTTGGGGTTTTATATTTAAATGAACGAATGGGGACGGCTGACCAAGTTGATGTGTTATTTATTTTTGACGATTGTATACGAGTCTACAGAGTATTGATGATTATATCTCTAAGGGGATCATATATCCAGCTCATGGAAAATATGATGTTCTTTTTTGTAAATTCATGTCATATTTGTTACTCTTTTAACGCGGTTATGGTATTGTTCAAACATTTGTTGAATTTGCTAGCCAGAAATCGTTGTGTCTAGATTATTTTCAGTTCTATGTATGTCGGTCAGGGTACACAAATATGCTATAATATGTACTAGTTTAGTAACTTACTGTCATATAACAGTATAACACTAATTCATACCAACTATTGATGTTAATATAGTGTTTATAAGAGGTCCTCTGTCTAGATTCTAACAGCAGAGTTCATCATCTCTTTAATTTGATGGTTCTTTCAGTGTTCTAGAACTTATTAGGGGTCAATGTGGATTTGGCATTTTGCTAGATATCTGAAGAGATTAAAATAATGAGTACAAATGTTTTAATGTTGGGCTTTATTTTGACCTTTTTTTTATTTTTATTGTCGTTTATGGTTTGGCCTATGAACTTGGCTTTGTGTATGACCCCTCAATATGCGATATGGCACTCGTGAGGCTTTATCTTTCTGGATAACATTTTTTATTTCTATTGAGCAAGTTTTGATACTACCATGATGATGTCAACCTCTTCGTTATTTCTTTCTTTTTTTTGTTCTTATCTTGTCGCTACAAGTGTTTTGTTTTACTTACTACTTTGACATGATTACTTGCAAAACATGAACTACTTGTAGGATTAATAGCGTGTTTTCAAGGGTCAACGTGTTCAACTAGGTGAACCACACAACATGAATCTTAGAAGAATTGTATATATTATAAAGTGTTTTTGTTTTAGATTGTTACAATGACTTTCGTAATATTGGTTCTTTAATGTTATTACTAGTGTTTTCTTCTATTGGTTGGCTTTGCAATCTTATGAATGTACTCTTTTCAGTTGTTAACGTGTGCCTCTGAAACAGTAATAGCTAAATCGCTGGCAACTTTTTAAAGTTTTTTAAATCAAAGCCAAACCATTAAAAAATCGAATCCGGACCAAATCAAACCATTACAACTGTATGGTTTCATGGTTTGGGTATATTGCACGTTTAAAAGAGGTAACTTTTGGTACAGGTTTAGTTGAAATGAAACTCACAGAACTGTATGATATTGTAACTATTTGTGACATTTACTGATTTCTAGAGAATGAACAAATTTATGTAAGGATCAAAAATAGTCTATACGATTAAGGAGAATTTCTAAGATAACGTAACGCTGTGCTGTTGTAACATATGATTGGGTTTGTTATATTACTAAGATTATTTTTTTATTGGCGTCAAAGAAATTTTTTATTAAGCAGACACAAGCAAGAAATTAGAGTTAAGTTAACATCAACCATTAAAAGTCAACTTTCTGGGTACCACTGAAAATCAACCTTCCGATGTGGAGAGCTATGAATAGACGGTCCCACTCCAAAAATTATCTCATCGATTTGCATTCTTCTCTAGGATTGAATTAATGGTCCCATTTGAAGGAAAGAAACCTTGTCTACTGGAGCATGTTGTCTGTGTCTTATGTTTGTTATTCATGTTTAGTTTTTGTTAGGATGTGGCCGGCGGTCTTGACCCGTCTACTTATGGACGGTTTAATTTGGATTAGTTTGATCTATAACTGTTAATAATTTATAATTATTAATTACCTGTTAACTGTACATGTACAGGTTGTATCACGACAAAGGAACTTGGAACAGTGATGAGATCGCTTGGGCAAAACCCAACAGAAGCGGAACTCCAAGACATGATCAACGAAGTGGATGCAGATGGCAATGGAACGATCGACTTCCCAGAGTTTCTAAATCTCATGGCAAGAAAGATGAAGGATACAGACTCTGAGGAGGAGTTGAAAGAGGCATTCAGAGTGTTTGACAAAGACCAAAACGGCTTCATCTCAGCTGCTGAGCTGCGCCACGTGATGACAAACCTGGGTGAGAAGCTTACTGATGAAGAAGTCGATGAGATGATCCGAGAGGCTGATGTTGATGGGGATGGCCAAATCAACTACGAGGAGTTCGTTAAGGTTATGATGGCTAAGTGATACTAGTAGTGTGGTATTGTTATCTAGTTTATGTCAATTGGTTTTGGGCTTTGGATCCTCTAAAATCTTCTTGTTTAATTATGTATCTGATGATGACAAGTGCTTCTTAAGTTTGTTATTCTGTTCTCGTGATATTAGTGTTTTTGGTCATGCCTTAAATAACTCTTCCATTCCATTCCTTTTTTTTAAACCGGTCCGGTTTTTTTGATCCAAAACAAAAAGCGGTTTTTTATAACCGTTTTTTCAAACCCAAAACAGTAACCGGTTTGGATCGGGTTTTAACGGTTTTTGCCGAAAAAAAAAAAACGGTTTTAGATGGTTTTAAAACTGGTTTAGGTTTTTAAACTGGTTGCAAAAATCAAGAATAGTAATCGGTCACAAACTGTCGGTTCGGTTCGGTCCTAAAACTGGTCTAAAAAATCAGGTTTCGTTTTTTTTTTTTTTCGGGTTACGATTCTAAAACCGGTTTTTTTACACCTCTACATCCACCCACATGTTTCTACGCGTGTCAGACAGTTTTAGATACATGAAACCCAATGTTGATGGTCAATTTATAAAAACACATTTTTTAATTTCTGCAAGTGTCAAAAACCAGAAATGTTATGCGTGAGCAAACTGTGATGATCAAATATCTTTTTTTAAATGATCAAGGATGTATAGCTAGCTACCTATATGTCTCCAAGTGGGTGTAGCTGATAAATAAAAAGCTAGTTGCCGATGACTTTTGGTTCATTGTTGTCAGCCCCATACTCTTTCAAATTGATGGGTTCGGACTCGCCTGGGTTGAACTAGGGGTTTTACGATAGTGGGTCTTCAGAAGGTTTTTTTTTCTCTACAATAGTGGTGGACTGGTTACCAACGCTAGGGGTGTTCAAAAAAATTCGAATGTAAAACCGAATCTGAAATTTAGATATCCGATTTTTCAAGTGTGGATGACCTTTTGCTATTGGGTTGGTTAATTAGTCGTTAAAAAGTAAAAAGCTAGCTACCTATAAAAGAATTTAATAAAAGGAATATATTTTTTCTAATTTTTTTTTGAATGGTTAATTTTTTTCCTTTAAATATTACACCTTTCAAGGATTTGAACTTTTCTCTTCTCACAAGAGATAATTTGTTTTGGGGAAATTTACGAAGATGTCATTTGACCAACGTTCTTTATGAAAATGTCACGTTCATGCGTTCGTGGACGGGTTTCTTCACATGGGAGGAGTCTGTGTGTCACCTCCATGAACGAGGAGCTGACACGTGTCCTTTCAAATGTTGAAGAGTCCATCCCCGACGCATCCCATGCCTCCCCGACGCATCTCATGCCCTCCCCGACGCATCCCTTACATCCGGACGCATCCCATATGAAGGAGTCCGTCCACGGACGCATAAACGTAACATTTTCTTAAAGAACATTGGTCAAATAACATTTTCATAAATTTTCCTATATTTTGACTAGTAAGCTATAGCCTAAGTGGCTATTTTTTAAATAAATTAATTCGTGACTTTAATGAATTATTCTTCAGCCGACGGTGGTAAAAGTAACAAAATAATTAGTGCCAAAAAGATGCGAAAACTTGTAGTAAATAATAATATTATATTATACAACCCAACCACGTGGAGCTGGAATCCCTGAAGCTAGAGAGAGAGGGTACTAGCAATACGCACCCTGCTCACTTTAGCACCTACGACCCCACTAACTTACACCTCAACTCTCTCTCTCAGAATCACTCATACATACAGCATCTCCTCCTCCAAACACATTCATTCCGATCTCAAATCATTCACAGGTACAATTCATCAAACACATCGCATATTCTATCTATTATCTGTGATTGATCTTGCTCGTAATCACTAATCTGTATTGGCAATTCATTTTAAAGTAGATTCAGTTCAGTAATTCGGATCGCTATTTGCTAACTGGATTAACCTAACCTAGTTATATGATGCATTTGTCGGTTTACTATTTGGATCCGGATTAGTTTTATTTAACTCATCTGTATAACCGATGATAAGTAATTTTGATCATCGGAAAACATGAAATTACTTATTATATCAGGATTGTTGTAATTTAGATGTGGACGTAAGTAAGTAAGTAAGTAAGTAAACAAGTATGTATTTGGTTAATCTGTTTGTGTTGACTTCTATTCCCTTTTTTGAGAAAACGACTCAAAGTTGACTTTTTCTTTTATGTCAAGGGGGTTTATATGCAGATTCAGATCTAAAGTTAGTTAAGGATTCTTCAATTTCTTGGAATAATTTTTAAACATAAAACTGGATTTGGATTTGTTGGTAATTAATTATTGATGTTTATCGATCTCTACTTGTTCTTGCGAAACTGATATGTATTTTGATCAAGGCTGGAGAACTCGCTAGTTGCTAGTCGGCCCGTGAGGTGGGGACTAGCGACTACTCGAGATTAATCGGATCGGATTTTTTATATGTGATTTTCAGTTTTATTTATACATATACACATTTTTATAGGTGAATATTTTAAGTATCTAGGTTTTAACTCTTACTCAACTCATTTCTTTTAATTATACAAGATTAATTGTTGGAATTCACATGGTTTGGTTGGAAACTGGCCGGAATTTAGAGGTTTTGGCCGGAATATACAGGTTTTTTGCCGGAATCTGTCCGGAATCGCCGATTTTTTGGCCGGCCGACTAGGTCCGACTAGAGCTGACTAGCGATTAATGGACTGATTAACGAAAAGTTACTCGGTTACTGGCCGACTAGCGATTAATCGCCGATTAGTCGCTATTTTACAACACTGATTTTGATACAAGTTAAACAACAACTAGTTCGATTTAAGCAAGTTACAAGAGTTATGTTTTTTTTTTTTTTTGGGATGGAAGGGTAACAAGTATTGCTTAGTTGAAAGTTTTGATGACTGCTGTATGGTGATAGAACAAGGTGAATCTTGTAATTTTAAAGGGAAAATTGCATGAAGATTTACTGAGCTAGTAAATTGTAGGCAATTTTCCATTTGAGGTGCTCATTCTAGTCAGTAGGTCATACATATGCTACAGATGCCATGTGGCATGCAACACGTACCACCACATAGGCAACCGAGGTGATGTGGCATGCCACGTATATAGCCATATCAGCATCTTTATCCATATCCGCAAAAATTTTAGACGATATAGTAAATTTTAGCCTCTTGAAAGATGAAATTTACCATTAGCTATAGCAATACATGAATATATGTGTAATCGATTACGACTAATTCTAAACACGGTGACTGAACAATTACAGTTCATCTCAAATGGAGCAAGACAGAACAACTATCTCAGACAACAGAAACACCCACTGGTGTTACACTTGCAGACAGTTAGTCACTCTCATAAGACAAAACAAAGTTTGTTGTGAATGTGGAGGCGGTTTCGTTCAAGAGCTTGAAAATATACTAACCACAAACACAACAACCGAAGAACAAAATCAAAATCCCAGATCAGGCATCATGGAAACCTTCTCAAACCTTTTCCGACGTCAAGAAACACAACAAAACAATTCTAACCAAAGAGACCAACAACTACAAGAAACCGCATCTGAAGCTGACGATAATAGTATGTGGGGCCCGTGGCCTATTTATACAGGCGACATGCCTGTCAGGATCCCCAACAATGGTGGAGTTTTCGAGCTTTTTAGTGAAGTACTGGGATTCAGGCGAGAAAACGGTGCAGATTTCTTTGTGGGACCCGGGGTTGAAGAATTCTTTGAACAATTTAGCATCCGTGATCAAGAAGTTACTCCACCTGCTTCGAAACTGTCAATTGACGCGATTCCAACTGTTAAAGTTTCGAAAAAAGATGCACGGTCTGATTCACATTGTGCTGTTTGTAAAGAGAAACTTGTATTGGGGTCTAGTGCAAAGAAGTTACCTTGTAAACATTTGTATCATTCGGGCTGCATTGCCCCTTGGTTAGCCCAGGTGAATTCATGCCCGGTTTGTAGGCGTGAGGTGACACCGAAGGGGACAGGTGGCAGCAGCAGGAAGGGGGGTCGAGTACGAATCAGGCCATGGTCTTACTTGTGGCCTTTCGGATCATAATCCCAGACTCGTGTATACTTATTCTGTGTTCCCTTTTTAAGTTGCAGAACAACGGTTAGTTGTTTTTTCTTTTCTTTTTTACATGTGCATCTACAAGACTTGGTCATAAAGATCAATAAAAGTTGGTTGTTGGTCAGTTTGTTTCATTTTTTTTTTTTTTTTTTTTTTTTTTTTTTGCATTCGTATGCTGATATCTGCACTCGATTCCTGTGCTTTGGTCAGTCTTTTGATATAATCTGTATTGTTAAATCATGCCGAGTAAAACAACAGTTTAAGACATTTTAGACGCGAGGGTCTAGTTAGTGAAACGAAGTAATTCTGCTAGACGAGTGAGTATGAGTAACATTTAGAAATTAGAATTAAACGGGTTAAAGAGCTAAATTACTTGGTTTCTCGTTCTTGATTTCTCTATGAAAATTATCCGATTGAATTCGAACAAAATTGAAACTCGTTCTTGATTTCTCTATGAGAATCATCTGATTGAATATTCGTGAGGACCAGTGAAAGAATTTGATTTGAAATGAAAGTGTTCTACATGTTTTCCTCAGAGATAGAGATATCCAAGTGATCATGAATCACAAAACCAACAACATGTGGCAACTTTTAGATATTGAACAAGTATTTTATGTGTTTTTAATGGAAAAAATGGATGAGGGTTGTATTTATAGGCCTCAAAGCAGTGTTTCAAATAGTGGTGTACAAAACCCTGAACCTGGACCCGGACCCGAAAATAAACCCCGGAACCGGGTATTATAAAACCCGGGTTTTTTATACCCGAACCCAACCCTACCCATAGGGTAGGGGTTGGGTATGCATTTTTGTTATAAAACCCGAACCCGGAATCGGGTTTTTTTATACCCGTTTTCAACCCGGGTTTTACGAGTACCTGGTTTCAACCCGAAACCGGAACCGGGTTTTTTCAATACCCGGTCCGGGTTTCCCAATGCCCTGTTCAGATTTTTTCATTTTTTCGTGTTTTTTCGAGTTTTGTACCTTGGTAACGGCTATATAGCCTTTAGAAAGTGTATTATGATCATTTGTTTGGTTTACATTGTATCTCGATACCCTATAAAAGGGGTCTTTGATGACGAACAATAAACGAAGACGATCAAGTTATTCGAAGCTATCTATGTTCATCATCTTATTCGATCCGGTTCCATGATTATTTAGGTGTCATGTATTTCTATGTTTTATGAAATAAAAAGGTTTTGCATTTTATATTTCTATGATTTATCCAAAAAAATGAATACCCGAGGCATACCCAAACCAAACCCGATCCATACCCAACCCTACCCAAACCCGAAAATAGGGTATTATAATACCCGGGTATTAGAAAACCCGACCCGAACCCAACCCGAACCCGGATATATAGGGTATACATTTTTTATATAAAACCCGGACCCGGACCCGAACCGGGTATTGTCAATACCCGATTTTGTAGAACCCGATCGTACCTGAACCCGGTTCCATACCCGGAACCAGGTATTCAGAAAACCCGATTTGTGCACCACTACTTTCAAACATGTTTTAGCCAACGGTGGCGACTAGTCATTCATTCTTTGTTTAAATCTAGAGCCTTTTTGAGCCCCCACCTCTTGCTTGTGCCTAATGAAGTAATAGTATTTTCATCCTCCCATTTCTTGACCCTCTTTGTTATATTTATCAAGAATTTTCAACTTTCTTTATGGGTGTTGCGAAGGAGACAGCCTCCCCATTAGTATACACCTATCAACAGAGGCGGATCCACGAACTTTTTTTATGGGTTCACTTTTTTGGTGGTCAAACTCTCACAACCATACCATAGAATTTTCGGGTCGGTCAGGTTGGGTCGGGTCGGGTCAATTTCATACTTTTACAAGCATTGATTTCGGATTCACAAACAGACATCATGAGCTCTCAATTTACAATAAGCAAATGACCAATACATTTTCAGTTTCACATTGTTAGTTGACATGATATATGGAAAAATCTACACATTTTACTCGTATATAGAGACGTCACAAATCATAAGCTCCAATTTCAAAATCAAGCAAGATAAATCCTAAATATGAATAGATATGAACAAATCTATACTATACAATAAAAGAAACCTGTTTTGGGACACTTGTCATTCTCTCATTTAATTGATTAAAATTATTAATAATACTAATAATAATAATAATATTTAATCTAAATTAATACAAATTTTTATTATTAATAATATTTAATCAAATCTAAAATCTAATCTAACACAAATTTTTATTATCAATATTATTTAGTTAACAAGATGAAATCATTAAACCCGTTAAAAATATTTTATCTATAATATCATGTACATTTCCAGTAAGCAACCTCTAAAAGTGGAACTTTTTCCAGAAAATTCATTCATATAAAAAACAAAAAATGATAAATGAAAATTCATTCATACAAAAATGATAAATAAATTATTTATACTATTACTAGATTAGAACCCCATGTATTACACAGGTCGAATAAATGTAATTTTATATATTAAATAATAAAAAATTATATCTTTATGAACGCCGTATATTGTACGGGTTAAATAAATGTAATTTTATATATCAAATAATAAAAACAGTTCCAACTTTGGGACACATGTCATTCATTTAGCCATTAATTTTTTAGTTTTCTCATCTCTATCTCCTAATTAATTATAGATAATTAATATTAATTAAAAGATAATTATAAAATTAAATTTAAACAATTTGAATAGGAGATAATATAATCTTTTAAAATATTTATTAGATTTCAAAATTATTTATCTTGACATTAACAAAAGATGTACACTAAATATAAATTAATATAATGTAAAGAGTTAATTGTCATTTTAGTCCCTGTGGTTTGAGCCATTTTGTCAGTTTAGTCCAAAGGTTTTATAATACACAGGGTGTATAAAGATATAATAAGATTTTTTTTATTTGATTGGTATATAAAATTACATATGTTCAACCCATATAATACATGATGTTCTTAAAAATGTAACTTTTTTCATTATTTAATTAATAAAATTAAATTTACTCAACCCGTACAATACATAGGGTTCTTAAAGATATAACTTTTTTATTATTTAATATATAAAATTACATTTAATCAACCCATGTAATAAATAAGATTTTTAAAGATATATTTTATATTATTTGATATATAAAATTACATTTATTTAACCCGTGTATTACACGGGGTTCTAACCTAGTGAAACAATATAAGGAACTAAAAAGCTCAATTGGCATAGCGATTCAATCTAATAGTGTTTCACTGTTTCCTTGTTAAACATTAATTCTAGATTCACAAACATAAGTCACAAGATCTTGGCTTAAAATAAACAAATAATCAACACATTTTCAGTTTCAAACTGTTAATTGATGAAATATGCAAAAAAAAATAATAAAAGTAATAACACTTTTTGTAATCTCCAACTGTTAATTGACACAAATTATGCAGCAAAATCAATAGACTTTACCTTTTAAAATTTTTAATTAACACGAAACATGCAAAAAAAACCAACACGTTTTTAGTTCTACACAAAAACATTATTCTCCAATTCTAAAAACTCAATTGGCATATGGGTTCAACTTCAATCACTCAACCATTAATTCCAACAAAAATAAACGAAGATTAAAGATAGAAGTACCAGGAATTGGTGGGTTTTTATCCCAAAACGAAATCCCCTAAATCCGTAATATATAGGTTTTACATTTAAAAAAAGAAAAGTTTAATCAATCGCAAGCAAAAATATAAAGAAATAATGGGAATTTGGACTCAAACTTGGGGACTCTCAATTGGAAAGGACACGTCAGACCACTCGACCACTTCATGTGTTTTGGCATATGTTCACCCAAAATTTATTTATGGGTTCCTTCTATATTTTATATATACATTTTCACTAAAAACCTCCAAATCGATTGGATTTCTGGGAACCCGTTCTTTGATACTAGATCCGCCCCTACCTGTCAAGATTAATAATGTGAAAAATATTAATGGAATCCATGGCAATCATGACTTTAATGGCTTCAATTTGTGCAACAAGAGCGTATATGTATCATGCCATCTCTCTTGTGTTAAAACCTTGGCTACCAAGTGATGAGATAAGTTCAATCTTAATATCTTATATTCTTATGAAATAGTAATTGAGTTTTTATTGATCTACATTCTTATACAAGAGCCATTATTTAACATATTTTTTTTTGGATATACATTATGGCCTCCCTCTTGTATACGGTTGTTGATTGATAAAAAAAATCCACTACCTATAATAAATAATAACAAGAAGTTTAGTCTTGAATAGTATTTAACTAAAGTCTAAGAAAACTAAAGAAGATTTGATGGATGGTTTTTATAATAATAGTTTTATATAGTATAAAATGAAATTTGAAATAATTAAATCCATAATCATTTAATAATAATAATAATAATAATAATAATAATTATTATTATTATTATTATTATTATTATTATTAAATAGGTTGGTGCTACAATACATAAGTACCCTCCATTTCCAATTTAATTACAACAATACCATTATACATTATATAACCTATAAAAAGACTATGTCGGTGATTTTTGTTTTCCTTCAATTAAATCAAAATTTATGTGAATGAATTGTGTAACAAAATTGGTAGAACAATGTATTAGATGGTAGTAATTTGGCCAAATCAAAATTTATGTGAATGAATTGTGTAACAAAATTGATAGAACAATGTATTGGATGGTAGTAATTTGCCCACGTGATTTATTGTATTATATTATTTTTCGTAATATGAATTATAATATTTCCTATTTCTCTAATTATATATAACAAATTTGAAAACAAAATCTATATTAGTACTATTTTGTAAATGGATTTTTTTCTTTGAGTTAAATGCCATTTTAGTCTCTGTGGTTTATATAATTTTATCAGTTTAGTCTAAAGATTTCATTTTTCGTCTAAGTTCAAAACATGTAACTAGGACTTTCAATCTGGGTTGAATCAAACTTTTATCTTAACCTATATTTGAATACAATAGCCTATTAAGAAAATGATTAAAACCCATAAAATCATTAAAACTTAAATCGGACCTATTAATTACACATTTACTTCGCGGCGGAGCGCGGCCCCTCTTCCTCATTATGGATGATAATACGTGTGAACTAGGGTAGAAATGTTATAAAGGAGAATGACAAAAATTTATCCCCTCACAAAAACACTATTCTTTTTTCTTTTCTTTTAAGCCTTTTTATTTATTTTTATCTTTTACACTTATAACTTTTTCCATCTTTTACATAACCCCTATAGTTTTCATCTTTTACACTTCTAAGCATATAGTTTTCATTTTTTACATATTTGTCACGAACATCTTCTATTTTTAACCCTAAAACTTTTCTATGTATTACTTTTTGGGTCTAATTTTTGCGAGTTAACATGCCATAACATGTGTGCGTGATTCATCATTTTTATGTTACTTTTTGTTCGGCTTAACGGTTTCACTCCAAAGCACGGGTCATAGATACTAGTTATGTATAAGAGTAGAAAAATGGGGTCCGCTCTTATTTTGCCTTTCTTTTTATATTTACCTCTTTTATTTTTTTAGTTTCTCTTATTAGAATAGTGATTAAAATAAAAAAAAATGGATTTTAATATAAAAGAAATTAAATAAAAGGGAAACTCAATAAAAGTGGTATGAAGTATATTGGTTCTGTATAAAGCGGCGTATAGGAGTAGACCCGTAAACTCACTCACAATCTTTTAGTGATTATAATATTTTTTTCTTTAATCAAAATAATATAAGAATTTATTTTAAGTAAATAATAGTGTTTATTTCTGCATTTTGTATTGTTATTGTATCTGAAATTGATGTTTTAACCTGTTCATTGTTAATTTAAACAAGTTTTTTTTAATATATACCTATGTATATGATATAATTGCTCAAAAAATGGTCTATACTGTTTGGTTCGTATATGGATATTGACATTTATTGCCACGCTTGCGATGCGCACATATAATGTATACATGTGTGAGCGTTCGGGGGACAAAAGTGAAATGGTACTAACTTTAACGTTTTTTAACTAATTTCGTGAAAATAACGTTAAAAGCGGTAGATGGTTAATCATGCATCATGTGGTGACGTTGATAGCTGAAAGACACGTGGGTACATGCACCAGTCAGTCTCTGTCCCGATTGTTTTGAGTGTTATGTGTCTTAGGTCCAAGGCTTGATACAAAACTACAATCGAGCCGGGGGTCTCCCTGGAAGCAGCCTCTCTATTCCTACGGGGTAGAGATAAGGTTGTCTACGTCTACCCTCCTCAGACCCTACCTTAGCTTTGCTATTTGTGGGATTTACTGATGATGATGATGATGGATATTGACATTTGTTAAACTAATATTTCCATCATAAAGAAAACCACCATTCACAAATATACTGAGCCCAGAACAAAATCTTAAATCTAAAAGGAAATAACATAGCAAACTTATATCTATCTATAGTAGTAGTAAGTTCAAAGTTTGAAGCAACCCTACAGATCCATACTCAAACTACCACCCACTGCCCCACCCAGCACCGCCTCCGCCAACCACCGGACTTCTCTTCATGCCGCTGCCACCCCATAACTCTTCCCCGTCCTTAGACCTTCCAAATCCACCGTCGTTTCCTCTGTTGTACGGCCCTTGTCCTCGGCCCCACCCAAGACCATCACCATAAGGCCGTGGCAGACCACTTGGATGTCCATCATGACCACCAACATTCCTGTAATCACTTCTACCTGCAATAACATTTGATAAAGTAACTCAATCAAATATTACTTTTAGAATAAAATTCCATTTCCGTCCCTGAGGTTTGGCCAGTTTTGCGACTTTTGTCTAAAAGTTTGTTTTTCCGCATCTAAATCCAAAAGGTTTGAAACCTTGCCATTTTCATCCGGCTTACTGTATCCATTTTTCTTCGTTAAGTCGGGGGTATTTTCGTCTTTCTTGTTAACTTAAAGGGCAATTCTGTCTTTTAAATACTTGTACAAAATCCGGCTCATTAATTGTATCCATTTTTCTTCGTTAAGTCGGGGGTATTTTCGTCTTTCTTATTAACTTAAAGGGCAATTCGGTCTTTTAAATACTTGTACATTATGCTAAACGCTTGTACATAAAATGAAAAAGACCGAATTGCCCATTAAGTTAACAAAAAAGACGGAAATACCTCTGACTTAACCTAGAAAAATGGATGTAGTTAACGAGCTGCATGAAAATGGCAAGATTTCAAACCTTCTGAATCCAGATGCGGAAAAAGAAACCTTTTGATGAAAGTCGCAAAACTGGCCAAACCTTAAGAGCGAAAATGCCATTTTACTTTTATTTTCATAAACTTAAGAACTCTCGTTCGGAGTTCAGACACACCAGCTCTTTCTCGATCTCCAGACTGGCCTTCCCAGCCACCAGAACCACCGCCTGCAGGGCTGCGCATTGGCATTGGCACCATGGCGGCAACTAATGGCATAGACGGTCCCGCATCTAGTGGATCATCAATGTGTCTTTGAAAATACGCCACAAGTCTATCAATTTCCTCAAACATCCTCGTGCGGAATTTGAATCCTTTCGGATATAATCCAACATACTCGTGATGCGGATTTGAACTCCTTATATACGTTAAAATAATCGCCCCCGGGTGTTCATGACATACACCAAACGAGTAAACAATCCTTGACGGGTTTTCATTTTTCTCTCTTCTTAAACTTTCATCGACTTCAGCTTTCCCCCCATCTCTAAACTTTCGGTAAGCCAACATCGCCTTTAAGTGAGCTACAAAAGGATCCACATAACGATCCATCACCTCGTCCAGATCGTCAAATACATCATCTCCTATTTTCAAAGTTTTTCCAAGGCGTAACATGCTAGTAACGTCTTTATTCTCTTTCCCACCTTCGGTGATGTCCTTGTGAGCATAAACGCCATCGTAGATCTTTAGAGTCAAAGTCAAAATCGACGGTCCACGGCTGCTAGGACGAATGATAACATCACCAGGTTCCTTATCTGCCAACATCTGTTCAAACAAAAACACATTAACATAATAATAAAAAAATAAGAGTTAATAGCCAAAATGGTCCCTGGGGTTTGCTCACTTTAGTCCAAAATCCAAAATTTTTAAATCTAGGTCCTTGAGGTTTGCATTTTGTTGCCATTTTAGTCCACATTTCAAAAACTCCCTTTTTTGACTGTTGCAACCAGCCTATTTTGTCCTTTTGTGCAGGGGTATTTTGGTCATTTTTATGAGTTATTATAACAAACTCAGATCAAGAACCCAGAATACCCCTGCGCAAAAGGACAAAATAGGCTGGTTGCAACGGTCAAAAAAGGGGGTTTTTGAAATTTGGACTAAAATGGCAACAAAATGCAAACCTCAGAGACCCAGATTTAAAAATTTTGGATTTTGGACTAAAGTGGCAAAAGTGAGCAAACCTCAGGGACCATTTTGGCTATTAACTCAAAAAAATAATAAAAACCGAAGGATAATATGGTTTATTTAAGCACAGGCACCTGCATTGCTTCATCAGCCGTAATGTTCTGAAAACGAGGATGAACGATCATTCTCGATTTGAAATGCTTCTTTGCCGACTCTTTAGCTTTACGCGTTTTTTCCTTTTCATTGCCTAAATTATTGGGGTCTTCGCAATAATAAGGATCTACGTTTTCCTTTCCATTTTCGAAATTACTGCGGCCGTACGTTAAATCGCTTTCTTTACAGCTTAAAAGCACATGACGCCGTTTTATCTGAATTGATTTTATTTTGCAAGTTAATATATCGCCTTCATTCAACTTCTCCGTCAAATCATTCTCTCCTCGACTGAAGTCTTCTATACCGAGCAAACCGGTCAACCCCGAGTCAAGAACACATACCGCTTTTTCAGGTTGAACCCTACGAACAGTCGCTTGGACAATTTTACCCACGGAAAGTGTCTCCTCTGTCTCACCAGTAAACATGTAGAACTCTTCATCTGGAGTCAGTTCCACATACGGTTTTCGCCAATCTTGAAACCCTTGAATCAACTCCAATCGTATGTGATTCAAAGTGTCCTTTTTATTTTCAAAATTTCTAGATCTCGCATAAGCATCGACTTCCAGACGTTTTAACAAATGAGGGTTTTCTCTCATGTGTTCTATCGCCATTTCAAGCATCTCTTCATCGTTTGCATCTTGACCGTCTTCCATGTACATATCTCTCGCCAATTCCTGTGCGAGCCCGTATGATTCCGGGTGGATTCGCGTATCATCTAACAAGTCAACGAATTGACCACTGCTAGCCGCATTTCCACTTTGACGAACCCGTAAGAACCCGACGGCATTTACAAAAACCTTTCTGTCTAGCTCGTGGTCCAATACCTTGTGGTCCAAAAAGTCTTTACGGGTGTGCATCGAGCCAGCCCGCACCAACGACTTTTGTAGAGAAACGGCTTTTCTGGGCCCGAGCCCGGAAATAAATTGTAACGGAGCAAATAACCATTCATGGGTTACGGCTAAATTTACATCTAGACCTACTTGGTTAGTGGCGTCGACCATTATTTGTTCAACCATGGTGTATTTTTCATCGGGAGTTAAAAAGCTTTCTAACGGAGTAAGTTTCCAGGATAATACCTCCTTTGCGGGCCCGCAGAGGGTAGCTACCATTGCTAATGGATTTTGAAGGTAACGCCCGAGGGCCATCGCTCGTTTAACGATGCCTGAAAAGAACCATAGCGTTAGAATTAGATTCGCATGTCATTAAACGTAATTGCTTAGGTTAATTAATTAATTAATTACCGGGGTGTGGTTGAAGCTGTTCGGATGAAATGCGGGAGCTTTCATACAAGTGTGGGATAGTCTCGTCAGCACATACGATAGTTACACCAACCATCTCACGCTTAATGTCTCTCGGGTTGTCTTCAAATATCTTACATATAACCTGATAAGAAACTAACAGTCATTAAAAATATTAAAAAAAATTGTCTATTTTTAAAAAAATGGAAAATTTACAAGTTTTGTCCTTTATCTTTAAAACACTTTTCAGGCGGTGTCCTTTTTAACGAATGTTGACAGGCGGTGTCCTTTACTAGGTATTTTGTTGCAAGTTTAGTCCTTTACACCCAACTCAGTTAAAAAACCTTGTTAATTGTTGGGTGTAAAGGGCTAAACTTGCAACAAAATACCTAGGTAAAGAACTAAACTTGCAACAAAATACCTAGTAAAGGACACCGCCTGTCAACAATTAACAGGGTTTTTTAACTGGGTTGGGTGTAAAGGACTAAACTTGCAACAAAATACCTAGTAAAGGACACCGCCTGTCAACATTCGCTAAAAAGGACACCAACTGAAAAGTGGTATAAAGATAAAGGACAAACTTGTAATTTTTCCAAAAAAAATAACAAATGTGTTAAATGTTGCTTTTACATTGCAAATCTCGTCCTTGAGCCAAGCACAAGACAAATTAACAGCTCCAAGAACCACAACATGCGGTTGATGCTCTATCATGAACTTAGCGACACGCTGTTTATCATTCTTCTTACGTTCTTGATCATTAGCGTTTTGCCCACCAATGCTAATGGAACCGGCATACAATACATCAACAAATTCACCATTCGAGTCCAACATCACAAACGTAGTTGCGGGCTTCCCCGGGCCCCAACAGCATGCCATAACTCTCGGTGCAACTTCATAATCATCAGATAGATTACCATCGTGATCTTTTTTCTGATAGGGTGCAACAGATACTTTATCCCATAAATGTCTTCCATATTCCGTTAGTAACCAGTTTTTCGCTCTGCTTGTTAACAAAGTTCTCGCTTCTTTTGCCATTGACGGTAAAAGCAAACCATCAAACGCGTCGTTTATTATCTGCTTCCTTTGTTCATTCCATAATTGAGCAGATTTACTAACGCCGTCACTAAGATAATAAGTATACGCGTCATTAATCAGTTGATCTTGGATAGATACGGGAAGCTTTACGGAAACTTGAATAAGTTTCTCTTCTTCAGCCTTTTGGATAAGAAGCCACTGTGCATCATCAAATTTAGACATCGGTTTGTCTTTCAACCATTTGATCACCGCAAATTGATGATGTGAGTCTATAGCCATGTCACCGTCAGCGGTGGGTTTAGTTGACACCACAGCGTTATCCATGAATATGCTTCTAACATGTCTCCTCACACATGGCTCGCAGCTAATCTCAATTGCCGCCTATAACAATTAAGCACAATTATGTTATAATTATATATATATTTATATATATATATATATATATATATGTGTATATATATATATAGGACAAAGATCCGTTAGGAACCACCCTTTATTGCGAGAACTGCGAGAACCAATGTGAACACAACAAAAAATACCTAAAAATAGCTAAAAAACACACGAATTTTTTTTTAATATTTTTATAAAAAAATCGCTACTTTTAGTAGCCAAAAAAAAAATTTATTTTTTTTTGGCTACTAAAAGTAGCGATTTTAACTTAAAAAATATTAAAAAAAATTGTGTGTGTGTTTTTTTTAGGTTTTTTGGGGGTTTAGTTTTTAGCATTTTAGCTTTGGGGGGGGGGGGGGGGGTTAGGTTTTTTTAGCTATTTTAGGTTGTGTTCACATTGGTTCTCGCATGAACCTTACCCTATATATATATATATAAGATAAGACGCGAAACAGATCATATTTAGAATATACCATATGCCTAGCTCCTCTAAGAACAGCTTGAGGATTTTCAAACATTGCACATGAAAATCTCGAAGCCACTTCTTCTGGCGTTTCCTTTGCATCCTCTAATTCATCGGTTCTCTGCAAAAAGAAAGCATCAAGACATCAATGGTCCTCATTTTGTAAAAATGGGAGGTTATTTAGTCAAGAGTAAAATGCCATTTTCGTCCCTGATGTTTGGCCATTTTTGCGACTTTCGTCCAAAGGTTTGTTTTTCCACATCTGGATCCAAAAGGTTTGAAATCTTGCCATTTTCATCCACCCAACTAACTTCGTTAGTTTATTCTGTTAACTTGAAGGGCATTTTAGTAATTTTTAACTAAAGTACAAGTTTATAATGCATAAGGTACATCATGTATGCGACGAAAAATACCCTCGACTTAACGTTAAAAAATGGATGGAGTTAACAAATCGGATGAAAATGGCAAGATTTCAAATCTTTTGAATCCAAATGCGGAAAAACAAACATTTTGACAAAACTCGCAAAAGTGGCCAAACCTCGTGGACGAAAATGGCATTTTACTCTTTAGTCAATTTACTAACCATTTGTTCAAGAGAGATAAGCAATCCGAATTCCTCAGAGCTGTAACCAAACACGCTAGCAACCTCCCACAGTCCGGATTTGCAACAAACGCTGTACTGCGATTTCCGTTTGGGTCTTTTGAACTTTGTTTCATCAACGACAGCATCACCAGGAGGGAAATGCAGGTTAAATTTTAAGTCCACGTCATCAACTTCTCGTTCTGACTCAGCAACTTCGAGAGACTTTGTAATTGAATCAAACAGTTTTTTATTCAAATGAAGACGTGCTTCGTCATATACGCTTCTTTCTTCTTCAAACCGCTTGTTGTAGTATAACTGTAGCGCGCTTTTTCGTTTTTGAAGCAGTAACCACTTCCTGTCTAACTCCAAAATAGCCCAAAGTACCTACAAATATATATATATATATATATATATATATATATGAGTTAAATGCCATTTTAGTCCCTGTGGTTTGGGCCATTTTGCCAGTTTAGTCCAAAGGTTTCATTTTTAACCTGTGGGTCCAAAAAGGTTTCACAGTTGCCATTTTAGTCCACTGGGTTAACTTCATCCATTTTTTCTGTTAACGAGAAGGCCAATTTGATCATTTTGTATGTAATTCTGTTAACTAAAAGGGCAATTCAGCCATATAAAATGACCGAATTGGCCTTCTCGTTAACATGAAAAACGGATGAAGTTAACCCAGTGGACTAAAATGGCAACTGTAAAACCTTTTTGGACCCACAGGTTAAAAATGAAACCTTTGGACTAAACTGGCAAAATGGCCCAAACCACAAGGACTAAAAAAGGTTATAAACCTCTACATGAAAGCAAGTTAATTATAAAAAAACAGTATACAGATAAAAAAATTTAATTACCTTGTGCCACGTCAGCGTGGGTTTCGAGTCATCTTGTGGCTCTGGATCTACAAAAAGGCTTTGGCACTCATCCTTTCTATACATAGCAATAAACGGCACCTGATAACAAAAATGTTAGAAGTTCCATAAATCGTTACAAAAAAGGATGCGATAACTTGCGGTAGACGAAACTTACATCCAACTTCTGAACATGCGTATATTCCAAAAACCTACCAATATCGTCCTTACGTACTGCCAGCTCATGTCCTTTGGTGAACAAAGGTACCGTACCCGTTCCAAGTTGATTAAGAATCCAGTTACTCTCGTCTTCTATACTAACTTCGTCTGTTGGTGGTGGACCAGTGCTTTCCTCGGAGATCTAATAACACAAGTTGCATAATAATCAATACAACAGGCGTATAAAAAAAAGCGCAATTCCATATATACCCCTACAAACTTGCAAATATCTAACATACCCATGCAAAATTATAAATATTATATATACCCTTACAAAGTAGTTGAAATATCATATATACCCAATTCATTAAAAACAATTTAATAAATGACAATTTTACCCTTATTTTTCTAAAACTTTGAAATCTCATATATGACCTTTAACTTCAAATATTATATTTACTCATTTCTAGCTTAAATATTATATATGAAGAATACTATTGTTTATGGGAAAAAATAAAAATAAAAATTGGTAAAAATAAATTTAAGCTTAAAATGTATTATATAAAAATACGAAGTTTAAAGATGACCATATATGAAAACTTGAAGTTAAAAAAATTAAGGGTAAAAATGATTATTTATTAGATTGTTTTTAATAAATTGGGTATATTTGATATTTTAACTAATTTGTAAGGGCATATATGACATTTTTAGTTTTTGTTGGGTAAATATGAAAAATTTCAAGTTTGTAAGGGTATATATGAAATTAATCCTATAAAAAAAAGATAACAATAGAAAGTAGAAACATAGTTTGTTTATAACTTTATATCATGACCTGCATTCTTTCTGGAATATCTATCTCCCGAATGCGCTTATCATACTCGGTCATGTATTTTTCAGAGAGAATAATCGGATCAAATTCGTCTTCTAGTCTCCTTTCACCGGCTTCTTCGTACCTACTGATGTTTCCTAGCTTTAATTTCCTTTGCATCAAGAGCACATCTACATGACCAAATATGTCGTGAGATTCTTGAATTGCGGTAGACGAGACTCCCGGGGCCTGCCTAAGTTTTTTCTTGTGAACCTTCCTTCTCCTGCGTTATGTTTCAATTATCAACAAAAGAAAATTAAAAACTCATTGAGCAAAAACGACACACCTTGTTGGTTCTCCGTGTTCATCAACCTCATCTTCGTCAACAATGAAGTCAGCCATTTCGTCTTCTTCTTCTTCACCGATGTCACCATATTCTTCTTCTTCTAATTGTGGATCCTCTTCGGCAATATCCTCTAACGGCGGACCTAAAAGTTATGGACAATTTACAATACATGAATAAAAGACGGTGTTTTTAATGAAAAAACATACATACCCTCGTCATCGTCAAATAAACTACGTTTAATTTTATCTTCTGCACTTCGCCCACCCTTTCCAGTTACGTCATACTCTTCCTCATCGGAAAATCCAGATTGCCCTTCATCAGCGTCGGCCCTTGCTTTCTTTAATCGCTTAAACTTTTGACTCTCCTATAACGTAATTAATCCTTTGTTCAAATATCGACTTAATTATGATTTATGAAGTGGATAGAAAAATGTGGAGCGTAAGACTCACAACCTTTGGACGTCGATAACCGACGTTATTATCTTGAAGAAGCTCGTAGTCGTCTTCATCAAGAACAAAATTCCTCTCCGATTCTCTTAAGATTATCGCACCACATGTTAGAGGGTATAAAGCCCGCACATAAACGATAAGAAAGTAAAAAAATTATTAAAAAAAAAATACCGTTTCTTTCGTTTTTTCTTCTTTTGTCTCTCGTCATCACTATCTGCCCTATCTTCTTCCTCCCCATCTTCATCAATATCATCGACTATGAACCCATCTTTCTCATACTCATCCTCGCCTTCTTCTAATTAATTTCATAAACAAAAGCCCATCGTAGACGTAAACCAAAGAAACAAAATATCATTGCCTCTATTGTCAAACAAACCCGATGAATCATAATATCATAGCTATCTATAAGATTAAACATAACATAACATAACATAACAAATTAATCACTACAAAGTCAACAAGATGCTGACTATCACTACTTTGATCAAGGTTTAAAACAACGGAAACGAGTTTCGAGGCGTTTTCCCTTCGCCTCACGAGACGTAAGCCCGAGGCGGAATTAAAAAATAAATATAAAAATTATATGTCTTATAAAAATAATAATACTAACTAAATTCATCATCAAATTCATCAAAAACACACATAAAAAATACATAAATTGCTTGAAATTGACACAAAAAGTCAAAAACATCAAAAACAAATATCAAAAACCCATGAGGCGCACCTGACGCGCACCCTTTTTAGCGCCTCAGCCCCTCTGAGGTGCACATACAATATAAACCCCCTCAGAATCGTCTTTTGGGCGTTCCGCCTCGAGGCGCACGCCTCAACCGTTTTTTAAAACCATAACTTTGATAAAATTAGTCATAGTTAGCTAGGGGTGCGCATTTCTGACACGACATGAACATAACACGAAATTTGTGGGTTTGGGTTTATTCTAAACAGGTTCGGGTCAGTTTCAGGTTGAACCCGCAAACCCTTTTAGCTAAACAAGTCGGGATCATGTAGAACCCGGCGGGTTGGCAGGTTGACCCGTTTAACCTATTTATATTATATTTTAACCATGTCATGTTCGGTTCATGTGTCTAACATGATTTTCGGGTTCCAATCATGTTTGGTTTCTAGTAAAACTTTCCAGTTCCAGTCGGGGTAGACCCGCCAACCCGCGAACACGACCCGCTTAACACCCGTGTTACAATGCAGCAAGATTGGGAAAACAGAAAAACAAACATGAAACCCTAAAGAAGAAATTTCTACAGAATCATCAATGGCATCAACAACAACTTGGAAAAATTCATACCTTCTTCTTCCTCTTCATCATCATCACGACGATCTTCAAGACCAACTTCTTCAACTCCAATGTCATCTATAAACAAAAAGAACCCAGCAAAAACGGATAAAACCCGGTAAATAAACGATTGAATGATATATGAATAAGAAAGTTGAGGGTGAAACAAACAACACCTTCTTCTTCGTCTGATAATATGGTTTTTCCGGCCATTGGTTATGCGAAAACCCTAAGAAGCAGAGTGAGAATGTTGAGTCTCTGCGCTGCAGCGTCGTTGAGAGATTATGCCAAGTGGGTTTTCGATCGTGGGTGGGTTATATAGCAGATTTTTACGCCGAGGCGGTTTGTAGAAAGGGAATGCATTTTTTTTATGGGACTTTGATTTTATCATATTTTTTTATAGACAAAACATATTATCATACAAAACGTATGAATACGGTCAAGGTAAAAAATCATTGTGACATTTCCGTAATTATTTACTTGTAGACTAAATTATCAAAACTAACCTACAAATAATTTCGTAGGGTAATTTTGTAAAATGTTACTATAGACTAATTTTGATAATTATCCTACGAGCAAATAATTACGAAAATGTCACCACGTTTTTTTGACTTTTTCATGTCTTTTGTATGTTTAGTACGATAAGACACTTTGTACGTGAACTTAACCCTTCTTTTATAAACCGTTCTTTGTTTTGAACACATACAAACAAGCCCAGAGGCTCGCGAGCTACTTGTTATCGGCTCACTTAAAAGGTCGAACGATCTGAGCTTTAAAAAGCCCGAGCCCGAACCCGAGCTCAAACTTGAAATAAAGCTAATTGAGTTATCGAGTCCGAGCTCGAGTCTGAAATACAAAGCTCGTTTAGGCTCGCGAGCCTAAACGAGCCCAAACAAAATTTTATTTTTGAAGCGATATTGATGATAACATTGGTGAGCCAACCTCGGGCCGAGTTTTGGCTCCTTTAAGCGATATTGAAACGAGCTCGAGCCGAGTTTTTAGCTCGTTTTAGGTTGTTCTCAAAATAGCTCAAGTCGAGCTCGAGCTTTGGGTTTTACTCGCGAGCCGAGCTCAAGCTCAAATAAGTTGGCTCGAACGTAGCCGAGCTCGAGCTTCGTTAAAACATGCGAGTCGAGCTCGATCCTAGTCAGGCTCAGGCTCGGGCCGGCTCGTTTACACCCCTAAGAACACTCACGTGATGCGACAGAAAACATACACACTGTAAGGGTGTGAATTGTATGGTTGATTCAGTTATTTCCAAACTATAAATTAGCAAATTTTTGTTGCTTTGATGGTTGTAAGATGTGTATCGGGTGTTTTTCAAAAAATATTTGCATTTTTAAGTTTTAACCCAAAGGTTTTTATGTTTCTCATTTTAAACCCTTTGACATTTTTAGTTTTAACCCAAAGTTTTTCAACTTTTCAATTTAACCCCAACACTTTCTTATTTTCAACTTTGGTCCGTTATACTTTTTATCTTTCGCAAGTTTTTCATTTTACGTTTCGTTCTAAATTTTGCGAGTCAACACGCAACAACGTGCGTGTAGGGTGCAACGTTTTTTCGTCTGTTTTCTCTGTTTGACAGTCCAGTCGCAGCGCGTCTATCTTTCCCACGTTTGAAAAGTTCATCGCAACGCGCGAATCCTAGATCGACTTAGTTATTTTTTTACGTTTTACGTTTCTATATAATTTCTTCGCATTAACACACCACGACTGGGGTGCGTGGTTCAACGATTTTACGTATGTTTTTTGTTCGGTGTTATTTTTTACTTATTTATTTATTTTATTTTTACAGGCTCTTCTGATGTTGGTGTTCGTTGGCAATGGTTTGGCATTAGTGCTACTTGGCACAATTTTACTAACGTTTTAACCTATTAAGTTTTTTTTACTAATAATTTGTTTCGAGTTTACCGTTATACCTCCTTTACTTAAGAAAAACTAATTTTTTTCACTTGCATAGTTTGATGTACGTGCCTATATAAATTCGATTTTGTAACAATTCTCATTAAAATCCATAATTAGGATGATAATTAGATAATAAGAAAACCCTAATTGAGACACCCAAGTAATTCTGCACTAACCCTAAAATTTCCAGAACAATCGGAATTAGGATCAGGGCCCCTAAAACTCAGGAGGGATTAAACCCTATTGATAATTATCTTAAAAATGTGTTGTACAGATTGAATTTCGATTTTTAGATGATTCATGCAAGCTAGTCCCGTTTCCAGCTAGTCTACGTAATTAGACTGCACCCTTTACGGACCGCAAAGGGAAAAGCCATACGGTCCGTAAGCCTGTCCAAAAATCACTATAAATAGCAGACATTGGCACTTGCCTTCTGTTGTTAATTCGACGCATAAATTCTGTGTAGACATCAAGTTATAAGCAGAAACAGTTCAAAAACACACTTAGTATCGAATTGTTGCCGCAAAACAGGGTAATCACTCGATCGCTATTACGATTCATTTTCCGACTGATCAATATATCCAATGAATGTTTAAGTGCCGCCCACATCAGGGTGATACTTTGTCGTTCGTCGTTAAATCGATGGATGTTTAAGTATCGCACTTTGTCGTTCGTTGTGAGAATTTGATCTCGTGAGTTATCGTAACTGCTGTATTGATTACTAACCCGGTTTTGTGTGCATTATTATTAAATTAGGTTAACAAGGCTAAATCCATATTCTGCCCGTGTTAAATCTGCAATGTGAGTCATTCTCTTTTTATCAACTGTTTTACAATACTCCAAATTATTTTCAGAATTATAATTACAGTGATTAAGTTTATGTAATCACCAAATTACAGCCGGTATGTGGGGTATTGTGCACATTACTACTGTTTTAATCACATTAGGTGGGCGAACCTAAAATTAAGTGATATACGCCATTCATTGGGGCAGCCAATGGTGACATGACCACAGTCACAGATACGGTCGACTGACAAATACTGTGGGTAGTTGGTTGATATCTGAAACATATGTAAAAACTCTTAATACTGTAAATTATAATAAATGTGTCGTTTTCAGTAAACTGAATGATTCACTCAGTATTTCCCCGCTGACAAAACTTTTTTCAAACATGTTTCAGGTGATCTATTGTAATTCAGGAAAAGTGCTGGGAAGCAGTGCAGACTTAAAGTAGTGGCTCATTATAAAATAAAGAAATATGTTTTTGTAAAAATATAGATTTCTCATTGAAACCATGTTATTGTAAATTACCGGGGTTTTATCCCGAGTTGTGAAATAAAATAATCAGGAAAAGTTTTAGCTTTAAAACGATCCTGACAATAATAAACTTCTGCTGCTAAATAAAATCACATAATTAAATATCACGGGATTTCTGTCCCGCGGCTCCTGAAACGGGTCAAACCGGGTCGGGGGCCGTGACAGATTTTCTCTACGTGTTGACGTAAACTTTTTCTGGAAACGAGTTAGGTCAAATATAATATGTTTTCGTTTAAAAATTTTTTTTACGTGTTTTGGTATAAATTTGAGTTGGTGTATGTTTCGACGTAAACTTTTCTAGGAGACGAGTGAGGTGATGTTTTGTAAATTTTGTTTCAAATCGAGTGGAGTCAAATTAGGGTTTCCTTTTTTTCCATTTTTTCAGAAGCTCTAATTCATCTCTTTTGATTATACGTGTCAACTTTTCCGTTATACCCGTTATATTTTCTATGTATGACTCGGGTCACATATAATACGTTATGATTGTTGGGTATAAATTTGATTTACTTTGTGTTTGATCAAATTGCAATGCTTATATAGGTAACATTGAGTTCAATCAAATACGTTGAAACACGTGTTTTCATATGGTTAATGCATAAGATAACGTTTGGACTAATCTATTTGATGTTTACGATGTATCGCGCCGCAACGCGCGCGGGTTTTATTGCTAGTTATTCTTAATTGAAATCGAAGTCATCGATTAGCCTTTATATTAACCAATCGGTTTTTGGTTAATCAGTTTGGTTTATTTGGTTAGATTTATGATTTTTTATTTTATTCATTTAATTTCGATTAATAGCCAAAATCAAACTTAAGTTAAAACTTTTGCTTATAAATCAATAAAACTGAGGTATAAATTTATGAAATGGAAGTATAAATTCATAAAATAAAGGTGTAGATATGAAATACATGAACTGAAAGGTATAAAAGCTAGTAGAGGAAATTGCTAAAATCGTCCATGAGATTTGGAATTTTTTTGGTTAAAAATGGGGGATTAGAGTGTAATTAAGATTGTGGGATTAAAGTATAATTAGTTCACCACCGCCATCGTTTCCTTCTTACATCCTCCACCATCATCACACATGATTCACTGCCATTACCGTCAACTATCATCCAAATTGAATTATCATCGTATGTCACCTGTGAATTCACCACCTCATCCACTCCCACTACCCCACTCACCACCTGACCTATATTCAGTCAACATCACCCATTCACCCCCTTTCCAAACTAAACGTGCCTCTCCTTGTGATGAACTCAATAAAGACAATTGAGTAACTAAACGCCATTGTTTCGCTGCGACCATCGTTTTCTGGTGACAATACTGGTACTGGTACCAACGTCGATATAGGTTTGGTTAATCTCACTACTAACTCGCGCTACAACTTATAGTACAAAAAAAATACTCTATTGTGAACTAGAAGTGGTCCGCCGCGCATCGCGACAGAGACTAATTTTGAACATAATTTAAATGCAATGGAGACGAAACAATAAAAATAATATTAATAATTTAAACAAAAAAAAAACTTAACACTAAAATATTAAAAAAATAAAAAGGACAACAAAAATTGCTTTAGTTCCCCAACCCGAGTCGGTTCTAGAAAGTTCTGTTTATTTTTTACGCACCCCGATTTCTAGCTCAATTTTATTTGTCAAAACCGGTTCTAATTACAAAGGTAATAAGTAATAACTAATAATTCTAAGGTAAATTACAAAGGTGACATTCTCAAATAAATATAGGTATAAACATGGTTAAACAATTTTTTTTTAAATAAATAAAGAGTAAAGTACCATTTTAGTCCCTATGATTCGGGCTATTTTCCCAGTATAGTTTAAAGGTTTCATTTTTCGTCTATAGGTCCAAAAAATTTTCATCGTTGTCATTTTGGTCCAACCAACTTAACCCCATCCATATGTGTTAAATTAGCCAAGTGCAATTTTGTGATTTCCTTGTTATTTTATTTAAGGTTTTTATTAAACCCGCCATAATAAAAAATAAAAAAATTAATATATATATATATATATATATATATATATATATATATATATATATATATATAGGGTAAGGATAGGGTAAAAAGGGCCTAAAGTGTGAGAAGTGTATTATAACACTATATATAATACTATATAACACCATATAAACACCTTATAACAATATGTAACACTATATAATACCATATATCACTATGTAACACTATATAACATTATATAACAAATATAACACTATACATTTATCATAGACATGCTATCAGTCAACCTATAGTGTTATATTTGTTATATAATGATATATAGTGTTACATAGTGTTATCTCGTATTTTATGGTGTTACATATTGTTATACGGTGTTTATATGGTGTTATATAGTATTATATATAGTGTTATAATATACTTCTCACACTTCTCACACTTTAAGCACTTTTTACAGGATCCACTACCTATATATATATATATATATAACCAAACCACTATCTTTATCCCTCTACTCTACTACTAGTCACCACCGCCCACTACTACCAGCCACCAACGCTCACCACTATCAAAACCCCTACCCCCAACAAACTGAACTGAACCCTATTAAGACACACTTTAGCAAATTATAGGAACACCAAGCCAAATATGAAAGCTGAAACAATGAGGCTTGCTGATCTATTTGTATTCCTTAAAGAGAGATACAAATCTCACCAGCACCATCACCGAGCATCACATAAACCAAAATCGTCCACCATTAAACACCATAACAACTATCACCTTTGTTCACCACCACTACAACCCATCACCACCACGTAATCCAAACCACTGCCACCCCCACCACCGTACACCACCAAATCCGCTACCACCTCAAAACACTCCCACCGGAAACCATAATCTAAACACCGAACCCCACGTTAACACCATTTATCAACATTCACGACAATCACCATCATCACCGTACCGTCGCTGCAACACCGTTCACACGACCAATCCGTCCTAACATCACCCGTCATAACCACGTAACCGCCTGCTCGGTAGTATCAGAATCTTATTAGGCGGCGACGGTTATTGTTTATTCATCAGTTTGGTCCGTCGTTGTTTGGTGGAATGAAAAGAGGATGGTGGTGGGGGTTTGGACAGTGGCGGTTTCAGTAATAGTGGTGCAACAGTAGTGGTTTCAGCGATGACGACAATAGTGGTTGGTGGTTTTGGTGGTGGGTTAGTGGTGCAGGCTTGAGAGAGAGAAGGATGATTGTGAGAGGTTGGTGTGAATTTCTTTATTTGTATAAAAAATATGTAAACTTGAAGTTAGTTACACAAATAGTCCCTTAAGGTTGGTTTAATAAATGCTTTAAATAAAATAAAACAGAAATGACAAAATTGCACTTGACTAACAGAGGTTCATGGATGGGGTTAAGTCAGTTGGACCAAAATGACAATAGGAACCCTTTTAGACACACAGACAAAAAATGAAACATTTAGACTATACTGACAAAACAGACCGAGCCAAACAAGAGTAACTAAAATAACACTTTATTCATAAATAAACAAAAAGTGTGTATTTAACTTTTTTTTTAAAATCAAATCAAATAAATATACAAAATAAAATATGGAAAACCGTTAAAATTGAAGAATTAAAATAACAATAATGTAAAGGATCCAAATGAGTGTAGAAACAAAAAGCAACACACAACCTTACTAAAAACTCTACTCTCATCTTCTTCTTCTTCTTCCAAACCCTACAATCACAATCACAATCCAACCATGACATTATTCACTTAACTATGGGAAAGGGGGAACAACAACAACAGCAGCAGCAGCCTCTACCCATCACTCATCCACCACAATCACCTGCACACAATTGCTCCTCCTCCTCCTCCTCCTCCTGCTGCTGTTTGTTTCGCTTCAAATGCCTCTTTGTTGTACTTCTTGGACTTTCACTCTTCCTCTCTGCTGTTTTCTGGTTGCCCCCCTTCTTCCGTAACCGGGATCTGGATCTAGATTCTCATTATAAAGGTTTGCGCTTTTCATTTCACTATGAGTTATTAGGCATTGGCTAATTCATGCAGATAGATCCCCCTATGTATGTGCTTGTGTAGTTAGGGTTCATTTTTTAATTTGGATTAATTGTTTTAGGTTTGCAATGTCATTCATTATTAGGTTATTTTTTATTTATTTCATCCACCTCTGCTGTTAATTGGTCTACCTGTATTCTTAATCACACATTTAGAAGTAGTTTCAATTAGTATACACCATAGTTCAGTTGTCAATATCGCTATAGCGCGCTACATAGCGTATAGGTCTAATGTCGCTATTAGGGTTTTAGCGATGGATAGCGAGAATAGTGACCCTTAATTTTTTTTTTTTAACATAAATAGCAATTAAATATAGCAATAAAATAGCTGGATTTTCGGTTTTTGTTAAATTTACATGTAAAATAGCATCTATACCAGGGTATTTTGATATAATTTACATATAAAATTAAGAGTTAAATGCCATTATAGTCCCTGTGGTTTGGGCCATTTTCCCAGTTTAGTCCAAAGGTTTCATTTTTCGACTGTGGGTCCAAAAAGTTTTCACCGTTGCCATTTTAGTCCACTGGGTTAACTTCATCCATTTTTTCTGTTAACGAGAGGTGCCATTCGGTCATTTTATATGGCCAAATTTCCATTTTAGTTAACAGAATTACATATAAAATGACCGAATTGCCCTTCTCGTTAACAGAAAAAATGGATGAAGTTAACCTAGTGGACTAAAATGGCAACGGGGAAACCTTTTTGGACCCACAGGCGAAAAATAAAACCTTTGGACTAAACTGGCATTTAACTCTAAAATTAAAAAAAAACTTCTAGTGTATCGCTATTTATGTAATAGCGCCTGCTATTTATCGTTATTCGCTATGTAGTATATAGGTACCTTATCGCTATTTATCACTATTCGCCATTAACAACTATGTATACACTTGTGGAGTTGTGGGAGAATACATAAGTAGAAGGTAATAGCTGGATAACTTGTGCATTCTCAAACATTCTAGACTCTAGAGCCTTGTCTTCTTATTATTGTTTTGACTTTCTTTTATGCAAGTTTTCATTAAATTTCATAATAAATTTCTTGTTTTGTATCTTTATTAGTTGATAAAATATTCAGTCTATTGAATCTCTCTTCTGACATTATTAATCATAAAAAAAATCTTAAGTAGATTTATCTTAGAAAAGCTTTTCTTTTCCATTAGGCTGGTGGGTGTGGTTTAAAGCCCCTAGGGGCTTTATCACGCGACGTAAGCGCCACGTAAATTTTGAGATAAAAATGGCGCCCCTTTTAACAATGATGGTGTGGGATAAAGCCCCACTAGCGCCCCCACCTAATTAAATATCAAAAAAGAAAGAAAAAATAAGCAAAATCTGATTGGTTAAGAGGCATGGGGCCCACCAGATGCACCCATTCACGCCCGTTAGTGGGCTGGCGGACAAGGGATAGCGTCCCCTTGTTTACGAGCAGGGGGTGGGGAGGGCGCTATGGGGCGCCAAAATTGGTGATGTGGCGGGGTGGCGCGAGGCCACACCCCCTGGCTTTAATGGCAAATTAACAATAATGAGAATAGTTAATTTTGTATTGTGTACTTAAATATTTCAAAATATAATATATGATTTCTATAAAATGTTTAAATATGAATAAATCTGAACATCTATGCATAAACTACTCTGTGTTTAAAGGCTAAAGTTAGTGTTCTTTACTTTTTTTTTTTCAACGAATGATTGAAGTTTTATGTTAAATAGAAAGCCATTTATTTTTTCTGTTTGTAACTGATGAAATGAGTTTTGTTACATGGATAGTTTGATTTACTATGTAAAGGCATGGTCTGTTATACAAGTTCGAATATTTTTTTAGAAGATAAAAATATGACCGAATGGTAATTTATTCATGAATTATGGTATTTTTACATTTTTTTTTGAAACAGTGCTCTATATATTAATTTAGTATTATATAAACTTGAGGTCTTAAATCTTAAGGGCCTCAAGGCAACAATGTTTTTTTGTTTTTATTTTTCTGTTTAATTATATGGGTTAACCCAAATAGATTGAATCTTTTTCTTTGACCTACGTCCACGGCTGCAACTAGGGTTTATCTTTATTTCGAGGTGCTCGAGAGAATTACAATGGCTTATCATCTATATAAAACATTTCAAGGGTAAACAACTTGTTGGAAAGAAACTGTAATTTAGGAAACTATATCAGGTCTTGATCCTGTTAATTACTAGGACCGGCTGCCCTGCTTCTTTCCCTCAGTAGTTTGGCTCCAACGATAACATTTTTGACCAACAGAATGCTGAACGTTTCAAAAGGGTCTTAAAAAACAGTACTTAAAAGAAAGGGAAATTGGAAAACAATAATCCCATCTTTCTGAAATTGGCCGATAATAATCCCAAGTCAGTTATTAGCCAATAATAATCCGACCTCGTCCAATTTTTTTGTAAAATAGTCCGCCGTTAAAATAACTTAACGGAGTTAAGTGTTTTTCCGAATTACAAACCGATGTTTTAGGGCTTTTGATCAGAACGAGGATACGAGTCGATTGATGTAAAACTTACCTCGAAATACTGCCCCCAACCCACGAAAACGGTGCTTCAATTCGGGTGTTTAACTTCCAATTAACAAAATTCAAGCCATTTCGAACACAATTTCGAGGTAAGTTTTACATCAATCGACTCGTATCCTCGTTCTGATCAAAAGCCCTAAAACATCGGTTTGTAATTCGGAAAAACACTTAACTCCGTTAAGCTTATTTTAACGGCAGACTATTTTACAAAAAAATTGGACGAGGTCGGATTATTATTGGCTAATAACTGACTTGGGATTATTATCGGCCAATTTCAGAAAGATGGGATTATTATTTTCCAATTTGCCTAAAAGAAATTTGATTGTTTTCCTGATAATCCCATGTTCTTATAGTGCTTTATTTCATGCCATAACTTCACCACCTAATTCGCAGTAACCGATGCTCTCTATCTTACTATCTTGTCGTCTAAAAGTCAACTAAAGTTTGATCACACGATTTGACTTTTTCACTTTCCAGGTCATGATATAGTAGCAACTTTTATGATTCAGAAGCCATTGTCTTTACTGCAAGATGATTTTCAACGCCTCGAGGGTGACATATTTGATGAAATAAGAGTTCCCACTATAAAGGCATGCATACTCTCTCTCTCTCTCTCTCTCTCTCACCCTCGGTCTTTCTCTCTCATCTCATGTATTATATTAAGGAAAAATTACAAGTTTTGTCCTTATCTTTATACCACTTTTCAGGCGGTGTCCTTTTTAACGAATGTTGACAGGCGGTGTCCTTTACTAGGTATTTTGTTGCAAGTTTAGTCCTTTACCTAGGTATTTTGTTGCAAGTTTAGTCCTTTACACCCAACAATTAACAGGGTTTTTTAACTGGGTTGGGTGTAAAGGACTAAACTTGCAACAAAATACCTAGTAAAGGACATCGCCTGTCAACATTCGTTAATAAGGACACTGCCTGAAAAGTGGTATAAAGATAAAGGACAAAACTTGTAATTTTTCCTTATATTAAACTTGTTTGTTCTTCAGGTTGTAATCTTAACAGCAGAAAGAAACGACACATCAAATACAACCAAGGTTATTTTTGGCGTTGATCATGATGAATACAATCCGTACATTTCATCGTACGCAAGAAGCTTAGTAAGAGATTCTTTTGTCTCTCTTGTTCTAAAACAACCACCTCTACGCTTGACCGAGCCTCTGTTTGGGGAACCATCTTCTTTTGAGGTGTTGAAATTTGTTGGCGGAATAACCGTCACCCCTGACCAGAGTGCATATCCGCTACAAAAGGTCCAAATACGGTTCAACTTTACTTTGAACTTTTCTATTCAACAAATTCTCGACCACTTTGGTGAATTGACTAGCCAGCTCAAGTCCGGCCTGCATCTTAGTCCATATGAGGTAATAAACATAAACCGCAAATAAATCAAATTGAAAATAATTTAATCTTGAGTAAAATGCCATTTTGGTCCCTGAGGTTTGGCTAGTTTTGCGACTTTCGTCCAAAGGTTTGTTTTTCCACATCTGGATCCAAAAGATTTAAAATCTTGCCATTTTCATCCGGCTCGTTAACTCCATCCATTTTTCTCAGTTAAGTCAGGGGTATTTTGGACTTTTTTGTTAACTTAAAGGGCAATTCGGTCTTTTTCACTTTATGTATAAGCATTTAGCATACAAGTATTCAAAATACCCTTACTAAATAAAAAAAGACAAAAACCCCCTGACTTAACGGAGAAAATTGGATGGAGTTAACGAGCCAGATGAAAATGGCAAGATTTCAAACCTTTTGTATCCAAGTTCGGAAAAACAAACCTTTGGACGAAAGTCGCAAAACTGGTCCAACCCCAGAGACGAAAATGGCATTTTACTCTTTAATCTTCAAAGATTGTGATTTACTCGGTTTGTTGTCGTATAATGCAGAATTTACACGTTAGCTTGACGAATCCAAAAGGTTCGACAGTGGCTCTCCACACGACTGTGCAGTCATCAGTTGTTCTGGCGATCGGGACTCCATCAATGGCTAGGTCCAAACAGTTGGTTCAAACCATTAAGGGTTCACCGACGAAAAATCTGGGCCTAAACAACACTCAATTCGGGCGGGTCAAGCAAATTAGTCTTTCGTCTTATTATAAAGGTTCTAGTGGCGGCAGGGGAAGTCCGACACCTTCTCCAACTCCACTACCTCATCCTCCTCCACAACCCCACCATAATCACCACCATGATAAGCAACTGCCGCCTGCAAAGCCACCGTCACCATCAAAACATTCCCCTGCACCTCACAATATTCACAATGCAAAGCCGCCAGATTGTCACTCTGGCTACAACAGGAAGAAGAGTTATAGTAAGCATCCTCCTGTATTCTCTCCTGTTTCCCAGCCAGTCCCTTCACCACGTACCCCTCCCCCACGACCCCTGCGGAATCTTTCGCCACCACCACGACTACCACTACCGCCACCACCATCGTCATTACGACCGCCAGGCCCGCCACCTCTAACCGATATGATCCCTGCATCAGGCCCATTGCCGAATGTAGTTTTTGCACACACTCACCCTCCTTCAAACAGTGATGTTGCAGACCCTCATGACATGTCTCCGTCAGGTTCATTTTTGCAACCTTCGTGTAAGTTAACACGCGACATACTTGTTTTAAACCTTTTAGGGGCTGTTTGTTTAACTCTTAATGAGGCTCTTAATGGTTCAGACCTCTCACGACCTCTCACTGGTTCAGCACTTAATGGTTCAGACTGTTTGTTTCACGAGCAGATGTCTGAATGGTTAAGATTTATACAGAGTGACTGTTTGTTTCACGAGCAGATGTCTGAATGGTTAAGATTTATACAGAGTCTGAATGGTTAAGACCTCTAATCTGAATTGGTCAGACATCTGTCTCTGAACGGTTAAGTATTATACAGTTTCTTAATGGTTCAGACCTCCTCTTACTGGTTCAGCACTTAATGGTTCAGACCTCTTACTGGTTCAGCACTTAACCATTCAGATGTTGCCAAACAGCCCCTTAATTATGATATTGTGCATAGAATTGTAAATTGTTTATGAGTAACTAAAATAACTGAATGTGTTTGGCAGCGGCATGTGGAGGTTTGGTGTTGGGTTTGAGGACGATTATGACATTTGTCGCTGTCATCATACTGCAGCAACACTAAAGAGTGTTAGTATTCTATAAAGGGTACTTGATGTTTTGTACAACCGAAACGATGATGTTGGAGAAGCGGGGAAGCATTGCCAAAAGACGAGCATGCCCTCACAGTCCTACTTCTAAGTGGATATATAATTGTGTCGTCGGTTGTGATTGTAAATATTTGAAGTACAACATGTTTTCAGGTCAAAGTCACGGAGGTGACAGGCCGAACCAACCAACCACGTTTCACGCTCTTTATGTTCTGCTAATGATCTCTATTCAAGCTCGAAGGAATCGCAACACCAACATTTGTTTTACAAATCTTTTGCTTGCTGCACTTATCTAGTTCATCTTGTAGTTAAACAAATGTGTCGTTCCTCTTAATTGTATGTGCGAAAATTAGATTATGTAAAACGATCTATGCAGTTAATATCGGTTATATCGGCCCCCTAGTAAAATATCGGTCTCAAATATCGATACTGATAATATCGGCGATATTGACCGATATTTGACCGATATAACCGATATATCACCGATATTTGACTGATGTATCACCGATATTCGACAGATAAAACCAATATATCACCGATATATCACTGACTTATCAGTGTTAAATTGCTGTATATATACATTCTGTGTTATATTAAAATTACCGATATTCCACCGATATCTCACGGAGATGACCTATATCTCAAATATCGGTCCTTGAACGATATCCGATATTTTACCGCATTAACTGCATAGAAAACGATAGTAGAATTATATGCTTAACCTGCTATCAAAATAATAAACCAAACCTCAAATTTGTGCAAAAGTACACACTCTGCATTTCGAAGTAACTTTAAAAAAAAAATTAAGTATACAAATGTACAACATATTAAAAATGAATGATTGTAAGCCATTTGTCACTATTTAATATATAATTAGGATGTAACGTGTGAATAAACTAAGGGTCTGTTTGGTATGGGGTAATGGAATGAATGAGAGAATGGAATGGACGAGGTAATGGAATGGACAACGGAATGAAATGGATCATTCCATTCCATTGTGATGTTTGGTTACTCATATGTGAATAGAATGAATCATTACTTTGTACAATATGATAAACAAAAAAAAGACGAATTAACGAAACATAATTGTAGTAAAAACGACAAAAATATAATTGCCTCAATAATAATAATATATTAATGGTAAAAAAATTAATAATAATTTTTATATATATATATTAATATCACTATGAATAAACAATAAACAATAAACATAACAATAACAATAACAATATGTTTCTTTCCATTCCTTGAAGGAATAGAAAAAAAAACACCTACATGCCAATGAATGGAAATTGTTATATTTGGAAGGAGTTACATTCCTTTGAAATGCTCCATTCCATTACCACATGATAACCAAACATGTTTCTTTTCATTCCATCAGAATGATCCATTCCATTTCATTCTATTCCTTCGTACCAAACACTACCTAATATTGTTACTAAGCATTAGGATTAATTCATATTAGTATCAGAATTTTTTTTCTTGATTAATGGAAACTAGAAGCTAAGCCCGGCTGAACGGTGCGTTTGCAAAATTTGTTATGCATGTTACGGTGGTCGCATTAACATGGTTAACTGTATAAAACAAACGTATATTGTCAACATATATAACCTACGATACTCAAAAGATACCCTATTTTGAATACAACTTCATTTTAACAGATTTATAGTGGGACATAAGGAAAAAAAAATTAAACACAACCACAAAATTGTCTTTTAGAAAATAAAAAAAGTTACCAAGCGAAAGTTATTAAAGAAAAATCAAACCAGTTAAAAGTTATCGGGTTAAAAGCACATGTGAGCAAGTGTGATTTGAGTTGAGAAATATACTTGTATGAACTCACTAACAAAAAAAAAATGTAAATATTCATTATCTGATCATGGGTGTCACAATCATACTTCTAGTTACATAAACCTGATCAAAATGCAAGAAATGTTTTTAATGTTTTTTTTTTAAATTATTATTATTATTTATCGTTACCGTTACCGTTATCGTTATTCTTATTGTTATTCTTATTGTTAATCTTGTTATTGTTATTACTAGCTTACAACCCCGTGTATTACACGGGTTGAGTGACGAAAAATATAAATTATAAACTTATATATAATCCCTTATTAATGAAATGAATTATTTAGATAAATTAGTAAAAATAAAGAACAGTTATATTTTCGCTACTTGTACATGTAATTTGATACTTTATTAGTAACTATAGTTTATATCCAAATAATATATTTTATCTTAACAAATATATATGGTTAGGGTAAAATGAAAACTTCTACAAGTTGTGAGAACTTAGAGAACTCAACCTTACAAAAGGTTTTTTGAATTTTTTTATAGAGAGTGTGAATGAACGGGTAGAGACTCAAAGTATTAAACTTTTTAATTTTGGATTCAAGTGGTTAAAACCACTAAAACATAGGGACTCAAAAAGTAATTTACTATTAATTAAATTTGAAATTATACGTTTGATCTCTAATTATATTAAATAATATTATACTTATTATATTATTTGATACATTTATATTTGTTATAGATAATTATTATTTAAATTTGAATTTAGACGTTTATCTCCAACTATATTATTAATATTATATTATATTTTGTGTATAAAATTAATATGTAATACTATTATTAAAAGGGATGAGGCACGACACGTGTACAAAAAGATTTTCGTTTATTAATATAGGAAGATTACTATTGTTATTATTATTATTATTATTATTATTATTATTATTATTTTCCCCTCCCTTTCTCCTCCTTTTATCTTCTTCTTTTTTAGATAAGCTCAAAGTCTTTGTCCTTTTCTTTTCACATGCTTCCCTTAAGACATGGGCCTTCTTGTAACTTTAACTTTGTCATGAGGTATTGAAAGTTGCTTTTTGTAAAAGAAAGTCCACTCTTGGGAACTTGAGCTTATTTATCCATTATTTCCTCTTTAGCCACGTTCATCCTTGTATTCTAAAGTAGGTGGGCATGAGAAAAGCAAGTTTTGACTCCATGTGAGTCTTAAAGGCTTGTTTTTATATTCTGGTTTAGAAGGCAAGTTATTTTTAATAAAAGTCTTTACCTGTGTATTATCTGTCCTTAGCAAAAAATTATTTGATAATAAAAAATAATAAAACTTTTGACAACTTTTAATAACAGCTAATAATTCTTTTTCATTTATATGATATCTTGTTTCAGTATCACTTTTCTTTTTAATAGAGAAATATTTAAAAATAGAAAGAACACTCAAAAAGACTTTATAAGGAAAAGGGAAATTTTTTTACTTCATGGTGGATGATTTACACTGGAAGATGTTTAGAAAAGATACAAAAGCTTAAGTAAAATACAACACACTTTTTTAGTACATAAAAACTTTTTTAAACACTCGTTGAAACTTCATGGCTTTTCTCCTTCCTTTCTCCTCCTTATATCTTCTTCTTTTTTAGATAAGCTCCAGGTCTTTGTCCTTTTCTTTTCACATGCTTTCCTTAAGACATGAGCTTTCTTGTAACTTTAACTTTGTCAGGAGGTATTGAAAGTTGTTTTTTGTAAAAGAAAGTCCACTCTTAGGAACTTGAGCTTATTAATCCATTATTTCCTCTTTAGCCACGTTCATCCTTGTATTCTAAAGTAGGTGGGCATGGGAAAAGCAAGTTTTGACTCCATGTGAGTCTTAAAGGCTTGTTTAAATGCCTTATCTTCGAATAGTAAAAATCTGATGATTTGAATATCATTTTTGGATTAAAGGATTTATAAAATCCTTAATTATCAGATGTTTGACCCTCATTTTGAGAATCAATACTCATAGTGTCCTTGTCTTTTTGTTTATAGCATATTGGACACATATCTCTTGGATTCATACCTTTTTATGATCCCTAAATAAGCAAACTCTTTTTTGAGCCTGAGGACTCGATCTTGTTATGCCTTTTTTCTAAAAATTGGATTTTATCTTCTAAATATTTTTTGGCTGATGGTGGAGTATTTTTTGCTGGAGAAATCATGACAGAAGAAAACATATTTTTCCCACCATATGTTCTAAATCAATTTTTAAAAGCAGCTTGCAATGCTTGGAATATTAATTTAATTCTTAATCATCTTCTGTAATGAACATCATTTTCATTAAAGTTATCGTCTCTTTTTACCCTACACCGGAGGTAGGAAACGAAACCAGGTTGTGCTGGATATTGCTGAAGGATCCAAAGGGGAGTTACCTAAGGCCTCTTAGGTTTGGTGTGAAAGAACCTAGTAAAAAGACCCATGGTGTAACCCGGCAATAGTTTGGTCAAAATGGAAAAAAGGTACGGAAGCATGTTGGACCCTTGTTCTTTTTAATTTACAAATATTTTTAAATAATTGATACTCTTAGATTTTATAAGGAAACTTTTAACAAACAAGTTCAAACAAAGTTTTATTTTATGTTTCTTTTTATAATCTAGAAAAAAAAATTACTTTTTAGGTTATTTTATTACTATAAATAAGCAACAAATTTAGGCATAAAGAGTTGTACACCAAGCATTGGGTGTATTTCAAAAAAAAATTGATTTTCCATTTTAAACTTAAAGGTTTTCATCTTTTACATTAAAACCCTTTTGGTTTTTTTACTTTTAACCAAAAACTTTTTATATTTTTCAATTTAACCTTTACATTTTCTATTTTCAACTTTGTTCCTCCATACTTTTCACCTTTTGCAAGTTTTTTGTTTTATGTTTCTTTCTAAATTTTGCGAGTTAACACCCGGTTACGTGTGTGTGGGGTTCAACGTTTTTTCGTCTATTTTTCTCATTTGACAGACCCATCGCAACGCGTCTATTTTTCCATGTTTGACAAGTTCGTCGCAACGTGGCGGTCATAGATCCAAAACGCCAAGCCCCCACCCCCTTATGCGTGATTCGGCGTTATTTTCCAAAAAAAAAAAAAAAATCCCGAAGCGTGTTTTGAATCACGCCAAAACGGCAAATTGTTGGCCAATCACATGAATCCCTCTTTTTCTTGGCCAATCCCCTTTTTTTGGTTAGTTTTTTTATTTAATTCTTTACACTCCTTTTAACATAATACCCACATCCCCACTACACTCATTTTAGAAAAACGCCCAATAATGTCCCTTGCTGACTGCACTGTCACATGGCGAAAAATACCCAAGGGTGGGGGCATTATTCACCCTTACGACTACGCATGGTCTTACATTAAGAATCTAGAAAGTCTTATAAACTATACATATAGGATATACCACTCCTACCGTAATCAAAATTGCTAACAAACTTAGGTGGCCAAATTTTCGGTTAAATAGCACCATCTCCCAAAAGTAGAAATTAGGAAATTGATATCTAGTTATCTAAAAACAAACATTTTTTTTTTGGTGTCAATTAACATTTTTTTGTTACTTTTTAGGTTATTGATACTCTACAGTTGAAGCTAGTAGAGAGAGACCGACAAGTAACATTTTTTTTCTAGATTATAAAAACAAACATAAAATAAAACTTTGTTTGAACTTGTTTGTTTAAAGTTTCCTTATAAAACCTAAGAGTGTCAATTATTTAAAAATATTTCAAAATTAAAAAGAACAAGGGTCCAACATGCTTCCGTACCTTTTTCCGTTTTGACCAAAATATTGCCGGGTTACACCACGGGTCTTTTTACTAAGTTCTTTCACACCAAACCTAAGAGGCCTTAGGTAACTCCCCTTTGGATTTCAACAATATCTAGCACAACCTGGTTTCGTTTCCCACCTCCGGTGTAGGGTAAAAAGAGACGGTAACTTTAATGAAAATGATGTTCATTACAGAAGAGGATTAGGAATTAAAGTAATACTCCAAGCATTGCAAGCTGCTTTTAAAAATTGATTTAGAACATATGGTGGGAAAAATATGTTTTCTTCTGTCATGATTTCTCCAGCAAAAAATACTCCACCATCAGCCAAAAAATATTTAGAAGATAAAATCCAATTTTCAAAAAAAGGCATAATAAGATCGAGTCCTCAGGCTCAAGAAAAGGTTTGCTTATTTAGGGATCATAAAAAAGGTATGAATCCAAGAGATATGTGTCCAATATGCTATAAACAAAAAGACAAGGACACTATGAGTATTGATTCTCAAAATGAGGGTCAAACATCTAATAATTAAGGATTTGATAAATCCTTTACTCCAAAAATGATATTCAAATCATCAGATTTTTACCGTTCGAAGATAAGGCATTTAAACAAGCCTTTAAGACTCATATGGAGTCAAAACTTGCTTTTCCCATGCCCACCTACTTTAGAATACAAGGATGAACGTGGCTAAAGAGAAAATAATGGATAAATAAGCTCAAGTTCCCAAGAGTGGACTTTCTTTTACAAAAAACAACTTTCAATACCTTCTGACAAAGTTAAAGTTACAAGAAGGCTCATGTCTTAAGGAAAGCATGTGAAAAAATGCGAGAGTAACTTGTGTTTGATAACATGAATGCGAAAAGTTTGGTAATTACGATTTTGATGGCACACTTTGCACTTCGCATCGCTTAAGAGCCACCTTTATGCTTTTAAAGTTTGGTGCACCTAGTCCGGACTATAGCAAGTGCAATGCATATCCGGGCAAACATCAGGCTAGTGCGACTCGAGTCGTGCATACAACGCAGCTAGTCTTGTACGAAGGTGCGAATCTGGGCACAAGTCTATTACAGTTGGCCCGAATGGTGCGACCTTGGTCGTGTGCTTGTGGTTACAAACAGTGTCATGATTTAATATTACAGTTCTGATTACCTATTTAAGTCCAATTGATATGCAATTAATCATGTTTATCATAGTATTAATTTGCATGTCGGATTCTTGTTTGTGCGAGTATATAAGTGGACATATGAGTTCAATTTTTATATGTAGAAAAAAAAAAAATTCACAAAGAGACACCTTTTTCCAGCAAATTTGAGATGATCTGATATAGACTAGAAAATGGGATAGGAAATCGGACCTGTTGATTCTCACAGAATACCAGGAATGATTCTTCCAAAATTAGTTGATTCACGAAGAATACCGAAAATTGGGGTTTTCACACACAAAACACACACTAGTGAATTGTGAGAAAAATGATTGTTCATATATTTCAAAAGTGATTTATCTCCTCCCACTACATCCATATAAATAACAATCTAAATTGAAAACAGGCCTCAAAACACACTTGGGCCAAAAGCTAGAACGAAATAAAAGTCCATCAGAAGCAATAAAAAGCATAAAATGATAAATAACTCTTAGAAATAAGCGTTTTTGGGCCCGAACGATGACCCAAACAGCCTACGGCGTTTGTAGAAAGATGGGTTTCGTTCACGATCGTTTCGCCTGATCGCACGCCCAAAACGGACCCCGTAGCCCAAGTTAGAGCCATTAGTGAAGCCCCTTTTATCACACGATCTTGGACCTCCAAATATAAGATGGCCCGCTCCTCCATTCTTGGGCCCGCATCATGATCACTCTCTAATTCGTTTCACATCACCGTGTCTTTTCTCACAAACATGAAAACACCAAAAAGTAATGTTACCTCGGGTGTCTAGCAATGCACACTGTTCCAGTTGTATCCCAAGAGACAGACGTGTTCGTACAGGAGTAGGCATGAAAATTGTTTTAAGTGACCCGTGTTGAACATCTTTAGTTTGTTCAAGTGTTGCAGTCAAGAACAAAGCCGAAGTCTCTACTCGTCGAATACATTAGTTTGAAGTTTTTTTTACGTTTACGTAACCTTTTAATCTACATTTTTTTAAATCCGTTTTGTTCCTACAAATTTCCCATTCGTATAAAAAATATTGTTGTATTTTGTAAAGCACCCACCATCCCTGGATTATAGGCAAAGACCAAATGCAATCTGTTTAAAGGGGGGGGGGGGGGGTATAGGCAGGAAGGAAAGAGAGAGAAGGGGTGTGGGGGATTGGATTGGATTCGTTCTTTCTTCTACATTTTTCATATCACAAACATACAACCAGCCAGCCTTCGTATATTTGTTTGTGACCCGATTTCATATTTCTCTCTCGCGCTCTCCAATTTGCCGATTCGCTCCCTGAATGCCTCACCAGTGTTCAGGGTCTTCTGCTCTCTCATTTCTTTCTTTCTTTCTTTACATGCCAATTTGATTTTGGAATTTCATTAACATGTGAATTGTTTGCAGTTAATTGTGGCAATCTTCCAACGGAGGAGCGAGGGAATTTACGACGGTGGTCGGAGATTAGCGGCCTGGATCTTGCAACTAATATATGCAATATGCCAACCCCAAGTAAGAACAAACATACATACATAGATACATACATATATATATATATATATATATGTTGTATCTTTCTATATTTCCAATGTATGATAATAAACATGTTTTGTTTTGGTTTTGGTAGGCATAATGTGATGGCTAATCTCCTATGGAAAGACGAACCCTCTGATAGATTTTCTTAGAATCTGCTCGATATTATTAGCATGTATGTGTTGCAACAGCCATTCTTACCTACATTATATACACCAGGATGGCTGTAGTCATTGATCGCCCTCATCAAACATTTAAGCCCCTTGCCAGACTTCCAAGATGCAGGCTCCAATCCTACTCTCATTTGCGCGATTTCGCCCAAAACATTACACACATCCACAAAAGCTATTCCACCCCATGCCTTTCTGTAACTACCAAAGACTTTGAATCACCCAACCCACGAATCGAAATCATCTGCGGTCGCAAGGCGCCAAAGGTTCATGCGCTTGTGGCTGAGGTCGCCATTGCATTAGCATCAGGGGTCAAACCCACGCCAGTGCCAACCGGCCTTGGCGGGGCATACTATTTGCAGTCCAGAAAAGGTAGCACCATTGCGGTTGTCAAGCCGGCCGATGAAGAACCCTTGGCATTCAACAATCCTAAAGGTTTTGCCGGCCGGATGTTGGGCCAGCCTGGGATGAAACGTTCTATCAGGGTAGGGGAAACCGGCCTCCGGGAACTGGCTGCATATTTGCTTGACCATGGTGGCTTTGCAGGCGTTCCTCCATCAGCACTTGTTAAAATATGTCATGTCAAGTTTAATGTAAATAAAAACAACATGGGATTGGCTACCAACCCACCTTTTAAAATCACATCAATACAACGATATGTGGAACATGAGACAGATGCAGGAGATCTGGGCCCGTCGGGCTTCTCGGTTAGTTCTGTTCACCGTATCGGTATACTTGACATTCGGCTCCTTAACCTTGACAGACATGCAGGGAACATGCTTGTGAAGAGTTTTCACGGTAGCTATGTTGCTGGGATGGTTGAACTTGTCCCCATTGACCACGGGTTTTGTTTACCCGAGTCATTAGACGACCCGTATTTCGAATGGCTACATTGGCCCCAAGCTTCAATGCCATTTTCGGAAACGGAAACTGATTATATCTCAAATCTTGATCCGTTTAAAGATGCTGAACTTTTAAGAACCGAGCTTCCATTAATCAGGGAGTGCTCTGTCCGTGTTTTCATACTTTGTACCGTTTTCTTGAAACGGGCAACTGCTGCTGGACTTTCTCTTGCTGATATAGGTCAAATGATGACACGGGATTTTATCGGAGGTGAAGAAAGTTGGAGTATTTTGGAGAATATTTGTGTAAACGCAAAGGCTAACTTGGAAATGGAAATAGCAAGTGGCGGAAATGATGAAGTAAAAGAATTCGATCAAATGTTTGCGTTTGATAAGGAGATTGAGGACGAGCTGAACCCGAATGAGGGTGTTTCTATACAATCAGCAACTGATAAACTACCAAAATTGAGTACGTTGAGTGATGCATGTTTGGTCCGATTAGTACAAGAATGTGATATTAAAGACGGTTGTAGTCCAGCTGGGATACCAATACTAAGAAGCATGAGCTTTGCGGCTCATACCAACAATCATGATACAGGAGTGTGTGTTTCGTTTGAGGAAATGAAGGAAGACGAATGGTCATCGTTCTTGGAGTATTTCAAGGAGCTTTTACCAGAGGCTTTTGAGGAGAAAAAGAGCACGGGCTTGTTGAAACAGAGGTTAGGAAATTCTTGTGAATTCTGAAGAGAACGTTGATTTCGTGAACAAAAGCAGCTGCTAATTGATTCCAATGCAAGTAGCTGTACATTATACATGGCCAAAACTACTACTATTACTGTTGTAGACTGTAAATAACTTATACGTCGGAAAAGCGAAAGGCTAATCTGCCATCCTTTCCATCTACCCTTTAGGTTACTTTCCCTTCTTTGTTACTTTTACCCTATATAGAAGTCAGATAAGTAATTGTACAAAAACAAACATCTCAATTGGTGCATAGGTTTTAGGTATATAGGTATGTTTAACGTGTACTATACAGATCTGGATTTATCAGACACTCTTTATTTTGTTTATTTGGTACGAAATGAAATGAAAGAGATGTATTCATCATATATGTACTTAAATCTATACATTAAGCTACAGTTGAAGCTAGTAGAGAGAGACTGACAGATGATTAATGTACTGCATACAAAGATCAAATCTGCTCTAGCTCCATAAGATGTTCTTGAGAAGCATAAAGAATTGGAAGCCTAACCCTCGGTTGGTGATCACCGGTAACAGATCTATCAGGGCAAAACACTATATATAAACTTGCAGATCCATCCATTTCTAGCCAATACAGATGCTGACCAGCACCATAACCACCAAGAAGTTTATACGATGTCTCAGACTGATCCATAGCAATACACATGTCATCGTTACCTAATAGGACCAACATGAACAACAAAATAGCAACACACATGTCATCGTTACCTAATCAGATCAACACGAACAACAAAACTAGCAACAATCTACTTACTAAATGATGCATGTTGTGAATTAGGTTAAAATAGCAACACACGCAATCGTTACCTAATCGGATCAATACGAACCATAAAACTAGCATCGATCTACTTACTAAATGCTGCATGTTGTAAATTAGGTTAAAATAGCAGCACACACGTCACCGTTACCTAATCGGATCAACGTGAACAACAATACAAGCAACAATCTACTTACTAAATGCTGCATATTGTAAATTAGGTTAAAATAGCAACACACACGCCACCGTAACCTAATCAGATCAACACGAACAACAAAACTAGCATCAAGCTACTAAACGCTGCATGTTATAAATTAGGTTGAAATAGCAACACACACGTTATCGTTACCTAATCGGATCAACACGAACAACAAAACTAGCATCAATCTACTTACTATAATGCTTCATACTGTAAATTAAGAAAAAATAGCAACACACACGCACCATCGTTACCTAATTGGATCAACACGAACAACAAAACTAGCAACAATCTACTTACTAAATGCTGCAGATTGTAAATTAGGTTAGCAAGACACACGCCATCCCTTACCTAATCGGATCAACACGAACAACCAAACTAGCAACAATCTACTTATTAAATGCTGCATACTGTAAATTAGGTTAAAATAGCAACACACACCATCATTACCTAATCAAATCAACACGAACCACAAAACCAGCATCAATCGACTTACTAAACGCTGCATGTTGTAGATCAGGTTAAAATAGCAACACACACGTCACCGTTGCCTAATCGGATCAACACGAACAACAAAACTAGCAACAATCTACTTTCTAAATGCTGCATATTGTAAATCAGGTTATAATAGCAACACACACGTGACGCCATCGTTACCTAATCTAATCAACACAAACCACAAAACTAGCATCAATCCACTTACTAAATGCTTAATCTACTACTGCCTATTGTAATTTAGGTTAAAATAGCAACACACACGCCATCGTTACCTAATCGAATCAACACGAACCACAAAACCAGCATCAATCGACTTACTAAACGCTGCATATTGTAAATCAGGTTAAAATAGCAACACACACGCCATCGTTACCTAATCTGATCAGCACAAACTACAAAACTAGCATCAATCCACTTACTAAATCCTTAATCTACAGCATATTCTAAATTAGGTCAAAAATAGCCACAAAGTTAGGGTTACAAAAACTCACAGGCAGCAAACTCTAACTGTGTCTGGTAAATAAAATCCAAAACTGCAGACATATCTCTCTCAAACTGATGAAACGGTCCTGTATCAAAATTCAACTTCCGTAACTTGCATAATCCTTCACCAATCTCCATCATCGCACCTTTATGATTCTATTTATAACAAAGTTTAAACATATTCACAAACAATTGTTGAAACTAATTGAACATTTATTCAGAAACTGAAGCAATTGCAATTCGTTCGAACAGAATTGAAGATAACCTGATTGAATAGATGATGAAAACCTACAGAGCACTGCAAAATTCCGTGAACGAGATATCGAATCGGATCTTCGGAATCGTTCCAGATTTCTTCTAGGTAGTCATGACATCCGTGGTAATCTCTACTGTTGAATAACGCCACCGCTTCCGTGAACTTACTGTTACTGCCGTTAACGGACTCGTTATCATCATCTTCTTCTTCGATTGAACGTCGACCTGGTGGAAAACGATAAGATGCTAATGGCTTGTAAGATATTGATAACTGATTTTTGTACGGAGAAGATGGAAAATGGCGGGAGAGTGAGGGTAGATTGGGAAATAATGAAGGGAATTTGTTGAGTGAGAGTGAACAAATCGCCATGATTTTGCTTTGAGTTCCATTTTGTTGCTTGTTTCATCACCCTACTTATGGTTCATGTGGCTCAAAAAATCATCAACGTTTTCCAACCATAAATCAATTTGATAGTGCAAATTGGGTCGGGTTAACAAGTGTCAATATGGAATCGGATCTTCGGAAGCCGAGCCTCACGACGCTCGAGCTCGGCTCGTTATGTTATTATGAAGCTCGAGCTCGAGCTCGGCTCGGTTCGTTATGTTATTATGAAGCTCGAGCTCGCGCTCGGCTCGGTTCGAGCCTACTTATTTAAGCTCGAGCTCGGCTCGAGAGTAAATCCCAAAGCTTGAGCTCGGCTCTCGAGCTATTTTGAAAACAACCTCAAACTAGTTAAAAGCTCGGCTCGAGTTCGCTTCAATATTGCTTAAATGAAGCTCGAGCTCGGCTCGCCAATGTTGTTGTTATTATTATTGTTATTGTTATTGTTATTGTTATTATTATTATTATTATTATTATTATTATTATTATTATTATTATTGTATTATATATATAAAAAATAAAATTATGTTTGGGCTCGTTTAGCCGTTTAGTAGCTTTGTATTCCAGAGGCTCGATAACTAAATGAGCTTTATTTCAGGCTAGAGCTTTGGCTTGTTAGGCTCGCCTCATTCAAGCTTTTAACCAAGTCGAGCACTAGTACCTCTTGAGCCTCTGGGCTTGTTACACCCCTCTTCCCCCTCTCGTCATTCAAACCAGTTTCAACACGAGCCAAAAAATTAATTTTATAACAACAGTCTTGTGTACCGGTTTCAACCAGATCCAAACCGATTCAATAGGAATCATATTTTTTCACCGAAACCGGTATCGACCCAAACCAATTGCTCCTCAAACCGATTTTACACCACTAGATGACACTACAATATTTACTTTTTTATTTCTTTTCTGAAATTCAAATCTTTTTGTATCCATCAAAATCTCTCAAAAAATATAAAAATATTGTTTAATTATGAACAAAAATATCTATACATAAGCTACCAACATCTTTAAAAAATTTAAGGTTAAAATAGTTGATTAATGTCAGAATTTGATTTTTATTTTTTTATTGGGTTAAAAACACTATAACTTAGTACATGAATGGAATTGATGGTTATAAATTGGATTTAATAAAAGGCTATAAATAAATCTCACATTTTTTCATACCCAAGTTGATATTTCATTTTTTCAAAAAGGTTTTACTAGAGGAAAACATATTATGTTAGAGAGAGAAATTTTTCACATATATCTAATGTAACAAACCTATATTATTATCATATATCTAATGTAACAAACCTATATTATTATCAGAAAACTGAGAATCATTAACATACAATAACCACACAACATACTAGTTATATATATAAAAACATTCAGCTCTAGAGGTTACACACATAATCCTTAGACTACATGTACTGGGGCGCGGTGAAGGCCATAGCGCCGGGATGGAGCCTCCCACACCGCCCCCAGGGGCGCCATGAGCAAAAGAAAAACAACCGGCGTGAAGTATATCGCGGCGCGAGAAGGAGGAAGGGTTGTTTCCATTTTCCACTTTGGTCCCTGCATTTTACACTTTGGTCCCTGTATTAAAACACTTTGGTCCCTGCATTTTACACTTTGGTCCCTGCATTTTACACTTTGGTTATGATGAGGTAGGGCTTTATGACTACGGCCTCAAGCCCCATAAAGCCCCGGGGTGACGTGGCATGCCACATGGCGCATAACGCCCCTTTGGGGGCTTTATGACTACACATGCCCTTATAAAGTTGCATACGATAAGGAGTTATATCTCAAGACTAAAAGCAAACACACCATGGTCCATGACAAACATAAAAAGCACACACAAGTTTGAACACAACAATATTTACAAGCTCTGTAAGTTTGAGGATAGATCGCGATCGACTAGTTAGAGCCAGAAGAACTGCTGATGCAACTCTCCCAGGTTCCATACGTTAAACCGTAGTTTTCTCCGCCAAGTTTTCGTATGAACTCAGTCATTACAGCATGTGCACTAGCATCCCACATTTTTGCCAGTTCTCCAACACACAGTATTCCACGGACCTCACGGATCGAAACATCGAATCTAGTCAGCATGTCCTCATACAGCGTCCCCCACGGTTCATTTCTGTCAGATTAATTAGTTCCGGTTAGTATCACATTAAGATGCATACTTCTTTGTATTGAGTTAAACTTCGTATGTTCATATATTAGATTATGATCACTTACTTCAACGCATTCTGGCCCGATCTGAAGATTCTAGTTGTAGAAGCTGGATAATCAAAGGGAACGATAAAAAGTACGCCAAACTCCGGCATCTGTATGTACAAATAAAGAAACAAATAATCAAATAACCTTTTCTAGTAGTGTCCAAATTCAAGTTTTACCTTTTCAGATGAAATACTTCCATATGGACTAAGTAAATCAGGGAAACATATATTCCTAAACAAACACTTAAGTTTGATTCCTTCATAATCTCCAAGTATGGTAATATTATCTTCAGAAGGATCTAACACCGCATGGATTGTTGTTTCGAGTAGAATACTGTTAACCTCTTTGATTTCCTCCAAGAGTGTCCATTTGTTCTGTTATATAAAACAAGATGAATAAATGGAATATGAGTATTCGTATGAGTAACAAATACCACAACGAAAACATCAAGAATAAGAACAAGATCTAGAAAACTTAAGTTGATTATGTTTGTTATAAATCTCCAAGAGCAGGGGCGGAACCAGAGGGGGTCAAGAGGGTCAGCTGACCCTCCGATCACCTTAATTTATTGAATTTTTATATAGAAAATCAGATTTTTAAGGAAACAAATATAAAATGGACCCCTAATTTTTAACATGTAATGAAAATAAGCTAATGATGACCCCCCCCCCCCCCCGGACTAAAATGTTCTGGTTTCGCCACTGTCCAAGAGAAAAACCGCAACTAAAGGATGAAGTAAAGAAGTTACCTCAATCTTTGGCTTTTTGTTGAATGATGTTTCTGTTGGATATATATCCCATTCTGGAGGACCGACACTTAATTCTCGTCTGGTTTTTGAATGTGGCTTATTATTGACGTTGCCAACAAGATTTGTAGGCATAAAATCGGGTATGATATCCGCCGCCTTTTCCATTAAGCCGATGTCAGTTAAGGAAGAACTCAATTCTTTCGATGATACTGATTTAACCTGAAATAGCGAAATAGTTATTAGGATCAACAATTCAACATACACCAATATTGTTGTACTAAGTAAAAACTGTTCCAAAATCATGTTTCAATGACAAACATACCACTTGGGTCAAATGATGAACCGCATCCTCAGAAGTCTGTGGGCCCCGGAAACGGGTACCCGTAGGTTCTGTATGCTTTTGAGTCTCGACCGTTGTCAATGGGGACCTGCCACGTCGAGATGATGAACTAGAAACCACACCATTTATATCAAAGCTTGAAATCAGAGGAGATCTCCCCGAACGAATTTTTGGTTTAGGAAACGCATTCGTTTTGCGCATAGGTTGCTTCATTTTTTCTGGATTGAACATCTGAGGTAGTTGATGGTTAACTTGATGAAACGGAAGATTAGTAGCCGTTGCATTTGAAAACACACTGATCGGAGAACCTAACCCGATAGGAAAACATGTAATGTTTGATGAGCTTGTCATTCCTGATTGTTCGGTTGGCAGTCTTCTTGAAGTGAAACCCTGATTGAAATTCACCATGTTGGTTTCTTGATTTGTAGCCCTTTGAGATGGATTCGGTGGCTGCACCGATGGTCCATTAGGCGACTGATGGACGGGTACATGGTGCTGAAAAAAACCACCAGGCTTGGCTTTCGTAGTAAACGCCATGTAGTTGACGATTATATTCATATACTCATACACTCTCTTGTCATCTTCAGGAACCATATCAACCGAAGTGATATTCAAGAACCTCAACATCTTTTCCAGATAACTCGCGTTCTTTCCTAACATGTATTTATCATCTGCAGTTGTTGCCTGCAAAGACGAAGCACACCTAAATAAAAGTAAAGTTGTATACGTGTCGAAAAATTATGATCGAGTTAGACCTGAGCGTGACGTTGTGAGGCTTTGCAATAAATCTTTTGTAGTTCAGTGTAGTATGTTACCTTCATCATACGTATCTGTTAACAACATTCGGTATCTTTTAATAAGCAGAAGATTATTAAAATATAATAATAAATGTCAAAACTAGGATAAAATATAAATACCTGTCTAAAGAGATATTCGCGATAGGTGTCCCGAGAAGGAAATTCATCGAGAGTTTTAAAGCCGACAGGAGCTGCCATTTAAGATCATTAAGAATTTACTCTAACTCCGTAACAAAGATTTATAACGACGACAAAACCAAACCAATCCACAAAAAAACAAATTTAAGTGTGTCCGCTTTAGGGTCGTGTTCAGGTTACATGATTTTAAGTGTGTCCCTGGTTAAGTTCATGTCTTTGACACGAATAAAAATACCGATCGTTTAGCATCAACAATTTAACCCAACACGATTGACAATTTGACACCTGACTCCTAGGCGCCAACTTGTATCCATGGGCGGACCCAAGCATAAGCTTGGGTGGGCGGCAGTGGCGAAGCTTGATCATGAAAACGGGGGGGTAGAAAACGTATATACCCAAAAAAATTCTATAGAACCGAGGGGTCGAAAACGTATATACCCAAAAATTTATATACGAAAACTACATATATAACACTACTGAGCGAAAAGTTCGGGGGGTCGGGCGCCCCTCCCGGCCCCTCTTAAGCTACGCCCTTGGTGGGCGGGCGCCCCCCTTAAAAACAAATTTTTAGTGAATTTTATAGGCAAAAAACCCAATCGCACCCCTTGACAATTTGGTTAAACCCCTCATTCGCACCCCCAAGAAATAATTCCTAGGTCCACCACTGCTGGTATCTAGGTCATACAAAAAGCATAAAGCGTAGTCTCGATCTTCTACAGGCAGTGGCTAACGTAGAATTCAAAACTGATTTTAACTTAATATATATTATACCAGTATGGATTGACAATCTGTCTGTATATAACGCTTATTCTGAGTGTGTCGCTTTCGGAGTTACCTGATAAGATGGCTCTCATTTTCCTTACTTGTTGCTGTCGTACTAGAGATATCAAATCACCCGAGGTGCCTGTCACCTGTTGCAACTGAAATTGATTTTGGTTCAGGTTTTGTTGCTGCTGTACACTCGGTGTTTGGTAATGGAATTGTCTCATTTGATCGTCAAATGTGATGTTTGGTTGATTTTGTGAGCTCTGCGCAGCATGATTAGATAGAGTTTTAACGGCGGAAGAAAGGATCTGGCCTGCAACACATAGCACAATTATTATAATTATCATAATTATCATAGAGACCGTTGATTTATCAAAATGAACTTCAGAAAATTTAAAAGAACTTCGGTGCAACATTCTGTAAAGCAAAAGTTCACGTGTTACCTGATCCGTGTAATGTGCCTGCGTTGCTGTTGTTGAATGTTATGCTGCTACTTTGCATCATTTCACGGGCCATTCCAAATTGCGACTTCATAGAAACATGTAACTTATTTAATAAACATTCAAAACTTATATAACCGACATGCAGTGGCGGATCCAGGGGGGTTCCTGGGTTCCCAGGAACCTCTCGATTTAGAAAAAAAATGGAAAAGTTAGTAGAAACCTTGAATGATTTCGAAAGTATACTGAGAATATACTAAAAGGAACCCCCTGAAAAAATTTTCTGGATCCGCCACTGCCGACATGTGCTATTCATCAACACTTCATAGGCAAAAAGTTTCTTCTTCTTCACCATACTAGTTGTGTTAAATGGATAGATCAAATGTGTGTTAATGTTTGACAAGACGCAGATTTTCACTAAAGCGATTTTATGATGCATTTCGCTTGATCTAGATTTAACAAAATGAATTAAATATCATGATACTTCTAGCATGTAATGCCTAAATATTTTTCTCATTGGAAACTAGTTTACTTAGTTTATAATATTTTTTAAGAACCAATCTTACAAATGGAATGTTATTTGTTGATAGAGTTACTTGGTGGCATTATGCCTGTCATATCCAAGTTAATATATCATGACAGTCTTCCTTAACGATTTATTTCCTTGTTAAAAAGTTCAATCCGAAAAAACTTGACGCGAAAGTAGAAAATGCTGGAACCATTAAGACAGTTACATGAAACACATAAATAAATGATTGAATCCGGAAATATCAGCATACCGCATTCGATGAACCTTCTCCAAAATATGCGTCGGTATCCAAAATTTCCATGAGTGATTGACTAGGATAATTTGGATTTATTGTCATATCGTCCACACTGGTCCTGGAAATTAACAAGTTACTCTCGTTTCAACTCTAAAACAACTATAAACAATGATCGCAAAATCAGTGATAAAAAAAGAAACATAAGTATTAAAACAACAAATAATTCGCTTTACTATAATAAACTCAACCTCTTAATTGACATGTTAACATTTTTTCACATGGAGACCTAAACGCCGCATACATAGACAAACACGCACACAAGCAAGCGAAGTATGATCCATGATTCCAAGACATATATATAATGTAGATGACAAGTCATGTTCACAATTGAGGACTTTCTAAAATTTGATCGGTCACGTGGACGTGCATACTAATAGCATATGGAAAAGTGTACGTTACACGTACGGTGTGACACGGCAAGTAGAGGCATCGCATGTAGTTAACAAACGTTATATTTATTTATGCACAACTAAACGACAAAAGACCGCCGCCATAAACTTATAAGGAACAAACAGGCATGACGCGAGACTAAATAACTCTTCTAGTCGTTATATACAATTAATCAAACAGTATACAAACCAACAAAACTGTATTTTTTATAAGACTTTCCCAAGTAGATGTCCATGAAGTGGGAACTTATTGGTTATAACTCTTGTTGTTTACCATTAATGGATTATATATTTGATTATGTGCAATTATATAGTATAGATCACTCTATACTGTGTCCTTTTGATGACAAAGAAATGGAAGCCCTAGCAGTAAACAAGAGCAAATGTTTAGTTGTAATAGTACACTTAAGATAAAACATTTTATGCTATAAAGGTCCTTGATCAAAATAAAAATTTAAGATTTTTTTTTTTTTTTTTGAAGTAAATGGTTGCATAAAAAAAGAATACTATAACCAACAAATATTCAAGTTTTTTCCAAAATTAATATGTGTACACAATCTTAGTACCATATAGATTCAACGAGCATATCAAGTAAATCAAACCACAAGAAATAGTATAAGTTTACCAGAAATGTTTGCTAACAAAACCAAAATATGACAAATTGACAAATAACAATTATAATATTAATAGCAATTAAAACAAAAACAAAAATAAAATTTAAATAGCAAACCCTTGAAATTTTTTTCGATATGGTCTAACTAAAATCAGTGATCCAGGAACAAAAACATATGTAACGAATAAATATCTTATTATTAAAACGGTAGCATTTTGGGAAAATTTCATATTGTTTGAAAACCTAAAAATTAGCTACTAAAATTTATATAATTAAATTAAAGTCAAGTATTAAATTCTTGAAAACCTAAAAATTAGCTACTGAAATTTATATTAACAAAAAGTAAGTAATACCGTTTCTGCAATTAATTAATCATCAATCAACCAATAAAAAAATAAAATCCTTTACAAACACCTTGTGTGACAACGATCAAAATCACTCCGATCTTCCTCAAACATGTAAATTAACCATAACATTTTGAATTAACAAAAACTTTTTAGTAGATTAGGGTTTTCTATTGTTTATTGTCCGTCTACCTGTTATCCTTATGTAATTTGCCCTGTTGATTGGACTGAAAATGATTTTGAAACCAGAAAAGTATAACAAGAACAAGAATTTACCCAAAATCCGTCATAGGTTCTTCCAAAACATTCTCAAAGTAAAATTTAATCCACATATCCAGATCCGCATCAAAATCGCTATCGATCAGATCAAAACCATCCATCATGCAAATTAACCCTACAACTTCAATCAAACAACAAAGAAACCAATGAACATTAGTTTTCAACTCAATTTATAACAAGCAGATTAATTGAGTGTGATCATTTTAATGATCAACAAGTGAAGTTGGTATGTCGGATTCAACGAGGTGTTGGCTACTTACTTCGGTCGGTGCGGTCACCGAATGTATAAAAAGAGGAGAAATGATGCAATCGACCTTACAATTTGTGTGAAGCTAAATGCTTGTGCACCTTGTGGGTTGGCTTGATGAATGAATTTATGGAGGTTTTTTTGCATGTAAGAAAAAGGTTGTTTGCATATATGCCCCTCATCTATTTCTCAAGTGCCATTTTAGTCCTTGTAATATTTCTTATTTGCATAACTAGTCCTTGTATTTGACAAGTGTCTTGCGACTTTGTGTTGAGAATGACTCCATCATCATCATCGTCATACTCAGTAAATTTCACCAATACCAAAGCAAATGTAGGGTTTGAGAAGGGTAAGATGTAAACAACTTTACCTCTATCGCGTAGGAATAGAGAGGCTGCTTCCAGTAAGCACCATAGCTCGTGTGTTGAGAATGACTATAAATATTAAATAGTCACGAATAGGAGTATTTTTGTGTAGGTTTTATATGTTAATTGGACTTGAAGGTGTGTTTTGTAACTTATGAAAAACGTGTAATGGTCAGTGTAAATCAGTGGGTTGGATTTAAAATCTATTGTAATAAATGTCATTTTATCTTTAAAACAAATTTGAAATTGTTTGTTATTGTTTTTTAGTGATTAAATAATTGGATTTTGAATTATCTTTTTTGAGTAAAATAATATATAAATTTTAAATGGTGTTATTTACTCCTAAAATCCATTCAATCATCTTTCTAGCAACAAGATCAAGATAAAATGTGAAAAGAAAAAAAATGCTAAGTATACTAGTTGTTAATTTTATGTTTGTATTAGGTTATTAAATTTTATCTTTCCGTATTACTAGATTAAATCTTTTTATCAAAGCTAATTATCCAAAATCCAAATCCAAGCACTTCTATTTGTCCAATCCTACCACAAGACGGTAAGTTTTTTTAACTTATTTAAAGTACTGTGAAATATTTTTGTTGGATAATTATATACAGTGGCGAAGCTTGAAAATTTCCACCGGGGGGTCGGAAGTCACCGAATCTAAAAATTCTATATAAGTAATTTTTTTTTAAAAACCTGGGGTCGAAAACGTATATACCTAAAAAAATTATACGAAACGTACATACATAACACTACTGAGCGAAAAGTTCGGAGGGTAAGGCGCCCCCTGGTCCCTTAAAAGCTACGCGCTGATTATATATAGCTTATATGTATTACAATACATAAACTTACCTAAAATATAACTTAATTTAAAGATAAAGACTGTTATACTTTAAGGATGTTGCAATGATATAATTTATTTATTTGTCAGTGATTGATTAAATATTTATTAAAGCATAAATACTTATGATAAATTTATTATCATCCAACGAGTTTACCTATTTATTCAAATTTATTTATCTTGTAATTATGATATTTTTGTTAGCGATTGATTAAATATTTTATTTATTAAAGCATAAAAACTTATGATAAATTTATTATCATCCAACGAGTTTTTTTTTTTTTGAAAGGTGTGAATTATTCGTGAATGTTGGGAGTTCTAGCATATGTTGTCCTAATCGGGTCTACGCTAGAGAGCCCCTCACACAATAGATCTCCAATTTAAATCCCTCAATGAGAAACTCTATTACTCAGACTCGAACTTGAGTTATGATATATTTATTATCGTGCATTGAAAGAACAGTTGGATTGTACACTTTTAACCATAATCTTAGCTTAGCAAAACCATTTTTTAAGTAATCATATAAGGGTGATCGGGGCACTCGCGGGGAGTGGGTGCGGTGACCCAAGTCCCCGCTCGGGAACACCGGCGCCATCAAGGCGGGGACCGAAATCGGCGAGTTGGGTCGGGGCTTGTTCACCGATGAAAGTTTTGAATGTTAACGGCTATATAGCCGTTATGTATTATAAAAAAAAAAATTTCCTAACCCTATAAATACTACCTCTTTAACCTTTTTATTTTTCAAACCCAAAACAACTCTTACCCATTCAACTCATCTAATTTTTTTTAATCAATCTTTAAAAAAATGGATTCCAAGTTCCCGTTTTTTTCTCCCCTGCCCGACTTTCCCGACGATGAAGATTCATTGTCAAGCGATGGTAGTTTAGTTTTCTTCCAAAATCTCATCCAACAAGCGGAGCTACTAGACACGGCATCGTCTAGTAAAAAAAATTGTCCGTCGAGATCGTGTGGGTGGCCACAAAACACTCATGGCCGATTATTTTGTAGAAAATCCAAAATTTAATGCCGATATTTCTCGTCAGAGGTTTCGTATGTCCAAGTCTTTGTTCCTAAAAATTGTTAGTGACGTGGAAGCGAATAACGAGTGGTTTCAAGAGGGCTTGGACGGGAGAATGAAGAAAAGTTTCACGCCGTTGCAAAAGGTTACTTCTGCGATTAAACAACTTGCAACCGGTAACCCACCAGACGAAAACGACGAGTATTTAAATATGTCTGAAAGGACCTCTCGTGAGTGCCTTGAATATTTCTGCGAGACGGTCTGTACAATGTATGCCGGTGAATTCTTACATAGACCAACGAGCCACGACGTTGCGTTATTGTATCAGGCTCATGAGGAGAGGCATCACCTACCTGGTATGTTGGGTAGTCTGGATTGTACACACTTCGTCTGGAGAATGTGCCCCACAGAATTGCGTGGACAATATATGAGAGGCGATCATCAATTCCCGACGGTTATGTTAGAAGCGGTGGCGTCTCAAGATTTGTGGATTTGGCATGCTTTTTGTGGCCCGGCGGGTTCACAAAACGACATCAACGTGCTGCAACAATCTCCATTATTTCTTACTCAATGAAACGGAACGGCGCCAAATTGTCCATTTCAGGTGAACGACCACTTATACAAACGCGGGTATTATCTTACTGATGGGATCTACCCTAGCTGGTCCGTGTTTGTGAAGTCTTTTCCATATCCTCACATCCCGAATGAGAAAAAGTTCAAGAGGCAACACGAGGCCGCAAGAAAAGATGTGGAACGGGCGTTTGGTGTGTTAAAGGCGAAGTGGGGAATACTAAATCGTCCAATGCGTTCGAAAACGGTGAAAAAGATAAGGTACATCGTGTATACGTGCCTTATTTTACATAACATGATTATAAAAGACGACGGAAGGACGATAGCACCGGTACACATTCAAGATCCTCCAGTCGAACCCGTCTTCGATGATACAGCTTATAGCGAGCTCATTGACGAAGAAACGCATTGGAGACTAAAACACGATCTCGTTGAGCATCTCGGACGTTTAGATCTACCTCACCTTGAAGTGAGTTCCGACGACGAGTAGTTTGTTTTTATATTTTTCTAGTTTGAATGTAATTTTTATTTTTCTAGTTTGAATGTAATTTTTATTTTTAATTTAATGAAATGTCTTTTATTAAATTTTATTTAATTTTTATTAATATTTTTTTAATTTATAAACATGCATAATTTTACAACAAATAAAAAAAACCAAAATAAATAAAAATAAAAAAGCAAGTCCCCTAAGAGGGGAGTGCCGCCATCAAATTGGGGTGTGAGGGGAGTTTAAGAGAGGAGTTGATGTGGCATATCCTGATTGGGTCTGCGTAAGAGAGGGGACTCCCCTAAAAGGGGAGTGCACTCTAAAAATGAAGTAGTTGATTTAGTTTTAGGGTACTATAACTTTAATTTATAAAAAATAACAATATTAATTTGTCATTATTTGGTTTAAGTAATAGACATATCCCATTTAATCAAGCATAGTTAAATTAGCCTTTTATTCATTAATTGGAGATCAACCACATTGAGTCATCTTCTTAATTTCTCTCTGATTGAACTAATTATTATATGTACTACTTTTATTATACGTTTTACAAGTGATCTATTCTTAAAATCCAATTATTATTACACCTACACAAGTAATTACCAATAAATTTGAAAATTAACCATCACTAGTGCTCTAGTGGTGGCTACGGGTATTTAAGTTCCACTTATGGTGGGCCCGGATGAGTTTTCCCCTCCAGGTCTCAAGTTCGAGTCTGGTTGATAGAGGTTTAAATTGGGGATCTATTGTGCGAGGGGGCTCTCTATTGCGGACCCGGTTAAGACAACGTATGCTAGACCTTCCGACATTCGCGAATAATTCACACCTTTCAAAAAAATTGAAAATTACATATAAACAAAAAGAATATATACATACCTTTTTCCCAAAACTATTACACTAAAATAGTAAAATGATCTCCTGTACAACAAAAATCATGTGAGTTTTAAAATTGATCGAGTTGATTAAACCAATGAACTCAAAACCTATTTAACATTTGATCTGAATTTTAAAACATTACACACAACACTCTTATTATTCTAGCAAATAAGATTAAGCTTAAATGATTTAGCCGATAGAGAATGGATTAATGACTATTTGGTTTTTCACCAGACTAATGAAAATAGAAGCGAAACCATTCAAAATCTCGATGGAAAACCACAATTGTTCATTTCTTTGCTAACTAGGACGGTTTGGTTTTCAAAACATACAGAACTTGAATCCGCACCACTTTAATATAGATAAACATCTAATGCCACTAGATAAAGAGACCATCGGCATTAATATTAATAAATACAAATACAAAATACAAAATTATTAGCCAAAATCTATCGGTAGAAGTCTCTTTAAACGTTTCTTTGCATATTTTAATGGGGTAACCAATTAACATACTTTTATTTTGATTGAATTTAATATATTCGTTACTTTTATGATTGGATTTAATACATTTGTTACCTTTATGATTGAAAATCAAATTTTATATTATGTTTGATTTTTTTTATTGAATTTACCATGTTGTGTAGTTATTTTTCTATTTAAATCTAACTAGAATTACGATCCGCCGCAATGCGGCATGGATTCTTTGGTTATAACTAAGTCGATCTACGATCCACACGTTTATGTTGAACTTGTCAAATGGGAAAAAAATAGACGATGTAAAAACATTCACCCACATACGTACGTTGCGTCGTATTAACTCGCAAAATTTAGAACGAAACATAAAAACGTTAAACCAAATACGCACGTTGCGATGTGTTAAGTCACAAAATTTAGATTGAAGCATCGAACGAAAAATTTGCGGAAAAAAACTATAAAGGACCAAAGTTGAAAGTAAAAAAAAATGTGAGTATAGATTGCAAAAGATAAAAAGTTTTGGGTTAATAGTAAAAAAACAAATAGTTTTAAGTTAAAAGTAATTTATGAAATACTTTTAGGTGAGAAGTAAAAAAATTAAAATTTTTTTTTTTTTTTTGAAAAACCCCCCAAAGAGAAGGTTACAACAACCATATGTATAACCATTCTAAAAAAAACCAAAGCCAAGATTACAACACATATAATTTAGGTTAAAAGTAATGTATGGAATATTTTTGGGTGAAAAGTAAAAAAATCAATTTTTTTTAAAAACCCCCAAAAACATGGTTACAACAACCATATGCATAACCATTCTTTTTTTTTTTAAAACCACCAAAGCCAAAATTACAATACATATATACATAAATATGTTGATTCTTTACAGTGTTTTAATAAAATATACTCCCACACGCATCTCTCACGTGCCCTCCTCGCTTTTCAATCCCCTCCCTTTCCCTCACACACCTTTTTAAATACCTTTTTTGCCATTTTTTCTGGTTGGATACTTGCATAGTTGCATCACATAATTTACAATTTATATTTATATATTATTAATTTGTATCATATCTATGCATCTTTGATTGTAAATTATGCTTAAATGTTTGTATTTTAATCAAATAGTATGCATCTTTGGTTCTAAATTATGCTTAAATGTTTGTACCTTAATCAAATAATTTTTGTGCATGTTTGGTTGTAAATTGTGCTTAATTGGTTGTACCTTAATCAAATAATGGTTTCGTTACCTTACCAAATTCAATTTGTTTTGTATGCATGTATGGTTGTAAATTGTGCTTATGTGGTTGTGCCCTAATCAAATAATGGTTTCATTATCTTACCATGTTCATTAGTTTGATGCATTCAAATTTGTGTTGTTTATTTGTAAATTATTATTATTTATAATAATCTAATCAATTTAGCCAAAATATTATATAAGTATAATTTGCAATATATTGATACAATGGTTGTTGTAATATATGCATTATGGTTTGTGCGGTACGGTACTGATATCGGCATTCGAAGGTAAATCAACTAAAATACCGGTACCGATCCCAAAAAACCAAAAAATTGATTATCGATACAGGTAACGAAAATGATCGGTACGATAGCGGTACGATCCCGACTTTTTTTTTTGAGTAAAATCTTAAAATTAGGGCTAACTGACTAATAGAAATATAACTGAATCATAATCTGAAAAGTTTAAATCAAAATAACCGAACCAATTGAAAAACTTATGCTTTGGTGGTAACTAGTATTAAGCGCCCCCGCGTTGCGGGGGCGCCGGGAGGTGGGGATACACCGTGCCAAGTAGCACTGATGCTACACAATTACCAGCGATCAACAACACCAGAAAAGCTCGGTAAAATAAATAAATAAAAAGAAAAAATAACACCGAACGAAAAGCATACGTAAAATCGTTGAACCACATATGTCAGTTGCGACATGTTAATGCGAAAAAATAAGACTGAAATGTAAAAATAGAAAAGAATAACTATGTCGATCTAATACCACGCACGTTGCGACGAACCTGTCAAACAGGGAAAAATAGACGCGTTGTGAGGGTCCTGTCAAACAGGAAAAAATAGTCGAAAAAACTTTGAAACCCACACGTACGTTATGACGTGTTTACTCGCAAAAGTATAACAAAACGTAAAACGATAAAATTGAAAAAGATGAAAAATACATGGATCAAAGTTGAAAATAAAAATGTGTTTGGGTTAAATTGCAAAAGATGAAAACTTTTGGGTTAAAAGTAAAAAAAAACAAAAAGGTTAAAATGTAAAACATAAAACCTTTGGGTTAGAAATGAAAAATCAACAATTTTTTTTGAAAGACTCCCCATGCCTAAGGTACAAGCCATAATGCACAAACATGTTCTTAATTTATAATATGATAATTTATAATATGATAATATTGAATAACTGATTTTTGTGATTCGCTTATTTTTGTGTGTGTTAGATAAGAGAATTAAATACTAAACCAACCTTTATATTTTTATAAATAATATATCTTTTAAATAATATTTTATGTCAACTAGGATTGAGACCCGCCGCAATGCAGCGGGGATTCTTTAGTTAATTAGTTATAACTAAGTCGATCTAGGACCCGCACGTTATGTTAAACCTGCCAAATGGGGAAGAAATAGACGATGTAAAAACGTTCACCCACACACGCACGTTGCGTCGTGTTAAGTCGCAAAATTTAGAACGAAACGTAAAAACGTTAAACCAAAGACGCACTTTGCGATGTGTTAAGTCGATCCCAAAATTTAGAACCAAGCATAAAGCAAAAACTTTGCGGAAAATGAAAACTATAAAGAACCAAAGTTGAAAATAAAAAAAGTTGTTAAGATAGGTTACAAAAGATAAAAAGTTTCGGGTTAAAAGTAAAAAAAAAAACAAATAGTTTTGGGTTAAAAGTAATTTATGAAATACTTTTAGGTGAAAAGTAAAAAATAATCATTTTTTTTAGAAAACCCCCAAAGCCAAGGTTACGACAACTATATGCATAACCATTTTTTCTTTGGAAAACCCCCAAAGCACACCCCGTGTTGCGGCAGGGCGTAAAACGGTGTCAAATAGTACTAATGTCACACAACCGTTATCTACCACCAACACTGACTCGACCTAGGATCTGCGTGTTGCGACGAACCTGTCAAACATAAAAAAAAATATAGGTAAAAAAGTTGAACCACACATGCACGTTGCGCCGTATTAACTTGCAAAATTTGAAACAAAACATAAAAAAAGCTGAACCACACTCGTAAGTTACGTCGTATTAACTCGAAAAAATTAAGAACTATACGTAAACCGAAAATCTGCCAAAGATGAAAAGTATAAGTGACAAAAGTTATGAAGTTAAATTGCAAATAATGAAGAGTTTTGGGTTAAAGTTAAAAAAACAAATTATGTAGGGTTAAAATTGCAAAAGGTAAAAACCTTTGGGTTAAAAGTAATGAAAAGTTTTGGGTTAAAGTTAAAAAAACAAATTACATAGGATTAAAATTGCAAAAAGTAAAAATCTTTGGATTAAAAATAAAAAATCAAGTTTTTTTTTTTTTTTTTGAAAAAACCTCAAAGCACAATGTACAAGTTGCAATGCATCTTTTTGTTGCTTATTTAGAGTAACTAGGGTTAAGACCCGCCCGCATTGCGGCGCGGGTACATCGTAAACACTGAATGGATTAGTCCAAACGTTATATGATGCATTGACCATATGAAAACACACATTTCGACTTATCCAGTTGAACTCAATGTAACCTGTAAAAGCATTGAGATCGGATCAAAAGTAAAGTAAATAAAATTCATATCGAGCAATCATAACGTATTATATGTCGCCCAACTCAGACATAGAAAACATAACGGGATATGCACATGTAATCGAAAGGGATTAATTAGAGCTTTCGAAAAAATGGAGAAAAAGAAACCATACTTTGACTCCACTCGGTTCGAAACAAACTTTACGAAACATACATAAAATAAACATGAAAACATATTATATTTGACCTGAGTTATTTCCCAAAAAAAATTACGTGGAAACGTAGAACAACTTGAATTTATACCAAAACATACATAAAAATATGCACGTAGAAATGGTTTCTTTAAACGAAAATGTATTATATTTGACCTGACTCGTCTATAAAAAAAGTTTACGTCGGAATGTAGAACAAATCATATTTATACATACCTCGTACATAAAATATGCACGTAAAAAATAGTTTTTAATTAAAGGAAGTATAGGGGTAAACCGAAACAAAATATTAGTAAAAAATTTAATAGGTTAAATAAAACCGTCCCAAGTAGCACCAATGCCACAACGACATCGACTCTCAACATCGTAAAAATAAAATAGTTAAAATGGTAAAAACTACACTGAACGAAAAGCAGACTAAAATCGTTGAACCACGCACACCCGTTACAGTGTGTTAATTCGAAGAAATTAACCAGAAACGTAAAACGCATAAAATAATAACTTAGTCGATCTAGGACCCGCCTGTTGCGGCGAAATTTTCAAAAGGGAAAAAACGGACGCGTTGCGACGGGTTTGTCAAATATGAAAAAAATAGAGCAAAAAACGTTGAACCTCACATGCACGCTACGACATGTTAACTCGCAAAATTTAGAACGAAACGTAAAACGAAAAACTTGCGAAAGATAAAAAGTATGGGGGACGAAAGTTGTAAATAATAAAGTGTTTGTGTTAAATTATAAAAGATGGAAAACTTTGGGTTAAAAGTAAAAAAATTAGAAGGGGTTAAAATACAAAATATGAAATATTTGGGTTAAAAGTGAAAAACCAAGTTTTTTTTTTGGAAAACTCCCCAAGCTTGGGGTACAATTTGTAATGCACAAAAAAGTTGATTCTTTATAATGTAATAACTAGGATTGCGATCCGCCGCAATGCGGCGGGGATTTTTTAGTTATAACTAAGTCGATCTAGGACCCGCACGTTATGTTAAACCTGTCAAACGGGAAAAAAATAGACGATGGAAAACATTCACCCACACACGCACGTTGCATCGTGTTAACTCGCAAAATTTAGAACGAAACGTAAAAATGTTAAGCCAAAGACACGTTGCGATGTGTTAAATCACAAAATTTAGAACCAAACATAAAGCGAAAAATTTGCGGAAAATGAAACTATAAATGACCAAAGTTGAAAGTAAAAAAAGTTATGAGGATAGATTGCAAAAGATAAAAAGTTTTGAGTTAAAAGTAAAACAAAAATAGTTTTAGGTTAAAAGTAATTTATTAAATACTTTTGGGTGAAAAGTAAAAAAAAAATCCATTTTTTTTGGAAAACCCCCAAAGCCAATGTTACGACAACCATATGCATATCCATTTTTTCTTTAGAAAACCCACAAAGCACACCTCGCGTTGCAGCGGGGAGTAAAACGGTGTCAAATAGTACTAATGTCACACAACCGTCATCGACCACCAACCTGACTCGACCTAGGATATGCGTGTTGCGACGAACCTGTCAAACATGGAAAAATAGAGGCAAAAAAGTTGAACCACATATGCACGTTGCGTCATATTAACTCGAAAAATTTAGAAATATACGTAAAACGAAAATTTGCGGAAGATGAAAAGTATGAGTGACAAAAGTTGTGAAGTTAAATTGCAAATAATAAAAAGTTTTGGGTTAAAGTTAAAAAAACAAATTATATAGGGTTAAAATTGCAAAAGGTAAAAACCTTTAGGTTAAAAATAAAAAATCAATTTTTTTTTTTAAAATGTGCAAAGCACAATATACAACTTGGTATGCACAATAACTTTGCTAATTTATAGTATATATAATAAAATATGCCTAATCCTTCATCTTTTGCCATCCTAATAAATTTGAGTAAACTGTTTTCAAAATTATATTATAACCTCGAGATAGTTGGTAAATGGGCTACAAGCTGCGCCGCTACCCCTTTTTGGATAGCAAAATTAAGCCTTTTAAAAACTTCGTCCATAGATCTCGGGGTCATAACATTACTATGCATGACCCTTTGAACTCGACTAAGTAGGTCTACAGTCTCTGGCGCCAGAAATCCAAAAGTATCAAAAGCAAATGGGATAAACACGTGCTGGTTGTCAAGGCACGCTTTCTCATGCGTGATCAACTTACCCGAAGCAGCCTGACCCACTGTGAAAGCACTACTCCCTAAGCCCACAAGCGGGGAAACCCTGTTAGATCCACACAAGCGCGTTTTCCTCCTACCCATCCAAAAACCAGAATGTCAGCTGGTCGAAAGGTAGATCTCCCTTCCAACGGGTCTGTTAAGAAATTAACGGGTGCCTCTTTCTTAGCAGAAATACCAGCGCACCTGAATATGTCAAAAAGGACATCCCTAATCAAATCATGTCGGTATTTGAACCCTGATAGCTCTCTACAATGAACTGCATGCTCACCAAAAAAATCCAAACACGCCTTATGATAAACCGGGCATTTGAAACGAAGAATCAAAAGTAAAATAGAAAAAAGAAAAATCATATATTAGATTAACTTAACTCATGTACAACGCTATGTTAAGAATCACATTCATGAAAACTTCCTTCTATTCCATGTGTTCTTCATTCGTCTCGTCTTTCAAAGAATACCCGCATATCCACATGACAGTCTCTCTTTTATCCTAAATTCCTCACAAAAATACACTTTGGCCACCCTTTAAGTTATCTTTTACGCCCATTTGATTTACTTTTCCGGATTTTATTTAATATATAATTGTTTTTGTAACTTTAGAATAGTGTGTTTTATAAAAAAAAAAAAAAACATGATTGTGATATAGTCTGTTTTTATAAGTTTTGATGTAAGTTTTACAAAAAACGGAGTTTGTATACAATTTACTAGGTTAGAACCCCGTGTATTATACGGGTTGCATAAATGTAATTTTATATATTAAATAATAAAAAAATATATATCTTTAAAAAAACTCATATATTGCACGTGTTGAATAATATATAATGTCATATGTTAAGATAAATAGTCATCAAGATTTATCTTTTAAAAATGAACATTGATATACTATTTACTTATTATAACATTTTACATTGTTTTTTTATTTTGCATAAATGTAATTCTATATAATAAATAATAAAAAAGACATATCTTTAAAAAACTTGCATATTGCATGTGTTGAATAAAATATAATGTCATATGTTAACACATACAATCGTCAATATTTATCTTCTAAAAGTGAATTTTGATGTACTGTTTACTTATTATAACATTTTAATTAATTTATTATTTATTATTAGATTAAAAACACATGTATTATATAGGGTTGAATCCCGTTTTTATAATACATTCAAATTATGAGATACAATTATTTTAGTTAGTTGTATGCACCTTCATGCTTATTTGTTTATTTCATTCATAAATTACTCGTCTTAAATTTGTATTCAAGAAAGTTTATGGTACAAAAAGGTGGAGATCGATCCCCAATTTTTATACGTTTATTCATTTTTATGAATTATACCGTAAAATCAAGAATTAAATTCTCTTTGAATGGAGTATAGAATTGTTATATTTAAAAACGGTTTTCTTTCTACATGTTGATGCAACGTGCAATAAATGATGGGTTTAAATCAATTATAACAGTACGCCTACCATTATAGCGATGCGTAAAAAAACACTTACAATTTGATAGAAGCATATGCCCGACCTATAATAATTATTTAATTCTAGTGAAAAAGAAAACAATAATACAATTATTAGGTATATATCAAACAGGAACCTTTAATTCCTAATTTACCTTAATTTCAATCGTTTAAAAAAATTATTATTATTTACTATGATTATAATAAAAACAAACGTTTATATTCTTATCTAATTTTTAATTAATACTATTATTATTTAATATGATCATAATAAAACCAAATGTTTATCCTTATCTAAATATTTATTCTTATCTAATATTTTGTTTGAAATTATTATTATTTAATATGAAAGATAAATAGGAAAATAAGGTGAGAAAACACCAGAGAGTGACATGTGTCTAAAAAAGATTTCCGTTTATTATTATAGGAAGATTCATATAAAACACACAAAGCCCTTTTTTATTAAGTTTACATCACTAGTGGAGGGTTCAAATGAGAAATTTTTTTTTGTAAGAATAAAAAAGAACAAACTTCAACCAATAAGAATGCTTTATTTAATTCATTTAATTTTTGTATTTAATATGGGTGTAAAGGTATATTGGTAAAATTAGATAGAGCATTAATTGTTAGTCTTCCTTTTTAATAGCTAGCTAAATTAAATTTGTAACTTATTTTCAAAAAAATATATATCTTTTCAAAGAAGAAAAAAATTAATTTAAGGTGTAGGATAAATTATGAGGTGTGTAGGATGAATTACGAGTTGTGTAGGATAAATTTCAATATGTGTAGGATAAATTTAAAAAACGTGCAGGATAAATTTTGATGTGTCTAGGCAAAAATTTTAGTGTGGAGGATGATAATCTTTATGACTAATTAATTAGTCAAAAAGAATAATAAATGAGATGAGAGAAAACTATTTAATATTTTACAATTGTACCCTTTGTTCTTTTTCTTCTCAATTTAATTTTCTTCTCAAATGAACATCCCCTTACATCACTAAGTGGATAAAATAAACCAATTGTGAGGATCTATTTGAGTTTATATCTAACTAGGTTATAACCCGAAAATTTTCCGGGTAGGAAAATTTAATTTACAACAAATAAAAGTATAAAAATAACACTTTTAACATCTAAAGTATCATCTTTCCATTTTCTCCACCATAAATTTTTAATTCGGTTTCTTAAACTTTTTCTTGTTGTAAAGAGCCATAAAAACATACAAAAGCAAGAATGTATATTAATCATGTATAGTTTTTTAGTATAACGGATTATTTTTTAAAAATTTATATACACGCATGGACAATACCTCACTGTCACTCTACACTCTAAATCAATTTTTTTTGACCCGACTCATACCTATTCCCAACCTTGCCCCACCCACATCAGCTACAACAAAAAAAAATCAACCAAAAAAATACATGTTTGGATTCTTATATTATGATACAATAACACCTACATCAGCAACAACAAAAAAGAAAATCAACTAACACTAATATATAAACATGGAAAAATGTAAACTATAAATCCAACCCATATGGCTCAGTTCGTTAAAAATAAATCACTAACGTAGATCTAAACTGAAAACCTAAACTCCAAACATTTTATTTCCAAACCCTTTTAATTCTAACCGAATTAAACATCTTGAACAACAAAAAAATGGAAGATTTACAATAATGATTGAGTTCAAAATTTAAATTTAAAATAATGATTGACTTCAAAATTTAAAATTACTCCACCATTTATTTATAGAAAGAGATACCTTAATTTAGGAAAACCATATAATACTAAAATTTAAGGAAATAACGAAATCTTTGATGGATTGTAATTAATACATATTAAAACAGTACAAAATTTATTAGAAACAACCCAAATATTCAAATTTTAAAAAATATCATAGTTAGATTTGCAAAAAAAAAAAAAAAAAAATTTACAAAATTATACACATCGCATAAACAATGAAACCTAAAATTATACCGAAAAAATAAAATAAAAAATTAAATAAAGCAAATTCCTTGTAAATAATGAATCATAGTTAGATTCCTTGTAAGGTGGTTGTTCTCCCCACATTAATGAAGCAAATTCATTAGGTATTTCCTATCAGTGAAAAAAAAAAAATTAAATACATAAGTCTAAATACAATATGTTTAGTAATCATATAACCAATAAACATACAAAAAAAAATAGGATATCGTCCTCAATCAGCTTTAAGAATGATGGACTGTTATTACTCAAATCCATACCTGCAAATTAAATGTGAACGGTTTTAAACACATAAAAACGATAAATTATTTATAGAAATAAACTCATAATAGCGGGAAAACATATAAAACCGAAACAAACAAAAATGGTTTGAAAAACGAAACACCATTTATTTATAGAAATAGAAACCTTAAGTTCGGTAAATTATCATACTAAAATTAAATCACTAACGAAATTTAAAATTGCTCAAAATTTTAAATTTAAAATTTGAATTCCGGAAATAGAAATAAAAATAGAAATAAAAACCTTAATTCCGGAAAATTATCATACTAAAAATAAATCACTAAAATTTAAATTTGAGGTTTCAAAAATAAATCACTAACGAAATTTAAAATCGCTCAAAATTTTAAATTTAAAATTTGAATTCCGGAAATAGAAATAGAAACCTTAATTCCGGAAAATTATCATACTAAAAATAAATCACTAACGAAATTTAAAATTGCTCAAAATTTTAAATTTAAAATTTGAATTCCGGAAATAGAAATAGAAACCTTAAAATTTTAAATTTGAGGTTTCAAAAAACGTAACACCATTTATTTATAAAAATAGAAAACTTAGTTCCGGAAAATTATCATACGAAAAATAAATCATTAACGAAATTTAAAATTGCTCAAAATTTAAAATTTAAAATAGAAACCTCAAAATTTAAAATTTAAAATTTGAATTCTGAAAATTAAATCACTAACATCCAATCCCGTAAATTATCATACTAAAAATTATCATCCTAAAAATAAATCACTATTTATTTATAGAAATAGAAACCTTAATTCCGGAAAATTATCATACTAAAAATAAATCACTAAAATTTAAATTTGAGGTTTCAAAAATAAATCACTAACAAAATTTAAAATTCATCAAAATTTTAAATTTTAAATTTGAATTCCGAAAATAGAAATAGAAACCTTAAAATTTTAAATTTGAGGTTTCAAAAGACGTAACACCATTTATTTATAGAAATAGAAATCTTAATTCCGAAAAGTTATCATACTAAAAATAAATCACTGACGAAATTTAAAATTGCTCAAAATTTAAATTTTAAAATTTAAAATAGAAACCTCAAAATTTAAATTTAAAATTTGAATTCTGAAAATTAAATCACTAACATCCAATCCCGTAAATTATCATACTATAAATTATCATAATAAAAATAAATCACCGTTTATTTATAGAAATAGAAACCTTAATTCCGGAAAATTATCATATTAAAAATAAATCACTAAAATTTAAATTTGAGGTTTCAATAATAAATCACTAACGAAATTTAAAATTGCTCAAAATTTTAAATTTAAAATTTGAATTCCGAAAATAGAAATAGAAACCTTAATTCCTGAAAATTATCAAACTAAAAATAAATCACTAACGAAATTTAAAATTGCTAAAAATTTTAAATTTAAATTCTGGAAATAGAAATAGAAACCTTAAAATTTTAAATTTGAGATTTCAAAAAACGTAACACCATTTATTTATAGAAATAGAAACCTTATTTCCGTAAAATTATCATACTAAAAATAAATCACTAACAAAATTTAAAATTTAAAATTCCGAAAATAGAAATAGAAACCTTAATTCCGGAAAATTATCATACTAAAAATAAATCACTAACGAATTTTAAAATTGCTCAAAATTTTAAATTTTAAATTTGAATTCCGGAAATAGAAATAGAAACCTAAAAATTTTAAATTTGAGGTTTCAAAAAACGTAACACCATTTATTTATAGAAATAGAAATCTTAATTCGGAAAGTTATCATACTAAAAATAAATCACTGGCGAAATTTAAAATTGCTCAAAATTTAAATTTTAAAATTTAAAATAGAAACCTCAAAATTTAAAATTTAAAATTTGAATTCTGAAAATTAAATCACTAATATCCAATCCCGTAAATTATCATACTATAAATTATCATAATAAAAATAAATCATCGTTTATTTATAGAAATAGAGACCTTAATTCCGGAAAATTATCATTCTAAAAATAAACCACTAAAATTTAAATTTGAGGTTTCAAAAATAAACCACTAACGAAATTTAAAATTGCTCAAAATTTTAAATTTAAAATTTGAATTCCGAAAATAGAAATAGAAACCTTAATTCCTAAAAATTATCAAACTAAAAATAAACCACTAACGAAATTTAAAATTGCTAAAAATTTTAAATTTAAAATTTGAATTCTGGAAATAGAAATAGAAACCTTAAAATTTTAAATTTGAGGTTTCAAAAAACGTAACACCATTTATTTATAGAAATAGAAACCTTAATTCCGTAAAATTATCATACTAAAAATAAATCACTAACGAAATTTAAAATTGTTCAAAATTTTAAATTTTAAATTTAAAATAGAAACCTCAAAATTTTAAAATTTAAAATTTCAATTCTGAAAATTAAATCACTAACATCCAATCCCATAAACTATTATACTAAAAATTATCATACTATAAATAAATCACCATTTATTTATAGAAATATGAACCTTAATTCCGGAAAATTATCATACTAAAAATAAATCACTAAAATTTAAATTTGAGGTTTCAAAAATAAATCACTAACGAAATTTAAAATTGCTCAAAATTTTAAATTTAAAATTTGAATTCGGGAAATAGAAATAGAAATAGAAACCTTAATTCTGAAAAATTATCATACTAAAAAAATCACTAACGAAATTTAAAATTGCTCAAAATTTTAAATTTAAAATTTGAATTTCGGAAATAGAAATAGAAATCTTAAAATTTTAAATTTGAGGTTTCAAAAAACGTAACACAATTTATTTATAGAAATAGAAACCTTAATTTTGAAAAATTATCATACTAAAAATAAATCACTAACGAAATTTAAAATTGCTCAAAATTTTAAATTTAAAATAGAAACCTCAAAAAACGTTCAAGAGGCAACACGAGGCCGCAAGAAAAGATGTGGAACGGGCGTTTGGTGTGTTAAAGGCGAAGTGGGGAATACTAAATCGTCCAATGCGTTCGAAAACGGTGAAAAAGATAAGGTACATCGTGTATACGTGCCTTATTTTACATAACATGATTATAAAAGACGACGGAAGGACGATAGCACCGGTACACATTCAAGATCCTCCAGTCGAACCCGTCTTCGATGATACAGCTTATAGCGAGCTCATTGACGAAGAAACGCATTGGAGACTAAAACACGATCTCGTTGAGCATCTCGGACGTTTAGATCTACCTCACCTTGAAGTGAGTTCCGACGACGAGTAGTTTGTTTTTATATTTTTCTAGTTTGAATGTAATTTTTATTTTTCTAGTTTGAATGTAATTTTTATTTTTAATTTAATGAAATGTCTTTTATTAAATTTTATTTAATTTTTATTAATATTTTTTTAATTTATAAACATGCATAATTTTACAACAAATAAAAAAAACCAAAATAAATAAAAATAAAAAAGCAAGTCCCCTAAGAGGGGAGTGCCGCCATCAAATTGGGGTGTGAGGGGAGTTTAAGAGAGGAGTTGATGTGGCATATCCTGATTGGGTCTGCGTAAGAGAGGGGACTCCCCTAAAAGGGGAGTGCACTCTAAAAATGAAGTAGTTGATTTAGTTTTAGGGTACTATAACTTTAATTTATAAAAAATAACAATATTAATTTGTCATTATTTGGTTTAAGTAATAGACATATCCCATTTAATCAAGCATAGTTAAATTAGCCTTTTATTCATTAATTGGAGATCAACCACATTGAGTCATCTTCTTAATTTCTCTCTGATTGAACTAATTATTATATGTACTACTTTTATTATACGTTTTACAAGTGATCTATTCTTAAAATCCAATTATTATTACACCTACACAAGTAATTACCAATAAATTTGAAAATTAACCATCACTAGTGCTCTAGTGGTGGCTACGGGTATTTAAGTTCCACTTATGGTGGGCCCGGATGAGTTTTCCCCTCCAGGTCTCAAGTTCGAGTCTGGTTGATAGAGGTTTAAATTGGGGATCTATTGTGCGAGGGGGCTCTCTATTGCGGACCCGGTTAAGACAACGTATGCTAGACCTTCCGACATTCGCGAATAATTCACACCTTTCAAAAAAATTGAAAATTACATATAAACAAAAAGAATATATACATACCTTTTTCCCAAAACTATTACACTAAAATAGTAAAATGATCTCCTGTACAACAAAAATCATGTGAGTTTTAAAATTGATCGAGTTGATTAAACCAATGAACTCAAAACCTATTTAACATTTGATCTGAATTTTAAAACATTACACACAACACTCTTATTATTCTAGCAAATAAGATTAAGCTTAAATGATTTAGCCGATAGAGAATGGATTAATGACTATTTGGTTTTTCACCAGACTAATGAAAATAGAAGCGAAACCATTCAAAATCTCGATGGAAAACCACAATTGTTCATTTCTTTGCTAACTAGGACGGTTTGGTTTTCAAAACATACAGAACTTGAATCCGCACCACTTTAATATAGATAAACATCTAATGCCACTAGATAAAGAGACCATCGGCATTAATATTAATAAATACAAATACAAAATACAAAATTATTAGCCAAAATCTATCGGTAGAAGTCTCTTTAAACGTTTCTTTGCATATTTTAATGGGGTAACCAATTAACATACTTTTATTTTGATTGAATTTAATATATTCGTTACTTTTATGATTGGATTTAATACATTTGTTACCTTTATGATTGAAAATCAAATTTTATATTATGTTTGATTTTTTTTATTGAATTTACCATGTTGTGTAGTTATTTTTCTATTTAAATCTAACTAGAATTACGATCCGCCGCAATGCGGCATGGATTCTTTGGTTATAACTAAGTCGATCTACGATCCACACGTTTATGTTGAACTTGTCAAATGGGAAAAAAATAGACGATGTAAAAACATTCACCCACATACGTACGTTGCGTCGTATTAACTCGCAAAATTTAGAACGAAACATAAAAACGTTAAACCAAATACGCACGTTGCGATGTGTTAAGTCACAAAATTTAGATTGAAGCATCGAACGAAAAATTTGCGGAAAAAAACTATAAAGGACCAAAGTTGAAAGTAAAAAAAAATGTGAGTATAGATTGCAAAAGATAAAAAGTTTTGGGTTAATAGTAAAAAAACAAATAGTTTTAAGTTAAAAGTAATTTATGAAATACTTTTAGGTGAGAAGTAAAAAAATTAAAATTTTTTTTTTTTTTTTGAAAAACCCCCCAAAGAGAAGGTTACAACAACCATATGTATAACCATTCTAAAAAAAACCAAAGCCAAGATTACAACACATATAATTTAGGTTAAAAGTAATGTATGGAATATTTTTGGGTGAAAAGTAAAAAAATCAATTTTTTTTAAAAACCCCCAAAAACATGGTTACAACAACCATATGCATAACCATTCTTTTTTTTTTTAAAACCACCAAAGCCAAAATTACAATACATATATACATAAATATGTTGATTCTTTACAGTGTTTTAATAAAATATACTCCCACACGCATCTCTCACGTGCCCTCCTCGCTTTTCAATCCCCTCCCTTTCCCTCACACACCTTTTTAAATACCTTTTTTGCCATTTTTTCTGGTTGGATACTTGCATAGTTGCATCACATAATTTACAATTTATATTTATATATTATTAATTTGTATCATATCTATGCATCTTTGATTGTAAATTATGCTTAAATGTTTGTATTTTAATCAAATAGTATGCATCTTTGGTTCTAAATTATGCTTAAATGTTTGTACCTTAATCAAATAATTTTTGTGCATGTTTGGTTGTAAATTGTGCTTAATTGGTTGTACCTTAATCAAATAATGGTTTCGTTACCTTACCAAATTCAATTTGTTTTGTATGCATGTATGGTTGTAAATTGTGCTTATGTGGTTGTGCCCTAATCAAATAATGGTTTCATTATCTTACCATGTTCATTAGTTTGATGCATTCAAATTTGTGTTGTTTATTTGTAAATTATTATTATTTATAATAATCTAATCAATTTAGCCAAAATATTATATAAGTATAATTTGCAATATATTGATACAATGGTTGTTGTAATATATGCATTATGGTTTGTGCGGTACGGTACTGATATCGGCATTCGAAGGTAAATCAACTAAAATACCGGTACCGATCCCAAAAAACCAAAAAATTGATTATCGATACAGGTAACGAAAATGATCGGTACGATAGCGGTACGATCCCGACTTTTTTTTTTGAGTAAAATCTTAAAATTAGGGCTAACTGACTAATAGAAATATAACTGAATCATAATCTGAAAAGTTTAAATCAAAATAACCGAACCAATTGAAAAACTTATGCTTTGGTGGTAACTAGTATTAAGCGCCCCCGCGTTGCGGGGGCGCCGGGAGGTGGGGATACACCGTGCCAAGTAGCACTGATGCTACACAATTACCAGCGATCAACAACACCAGAAAAGCTCGGTAAAATAAATAAATAAAAAGAAAAAATAACACCGAACGAAAAGCATACGTAAAATCGTTGAACCACATATGTCAGTTGCGACATGTTAATGCGAAAAAATAAGACTGAAATGTAAAAATAGAAAAGAATAACTATGTCGATCTAATACCACGCACGTTGCGACGAACCTGTCAAACAGGGAAAAATAGACGCGTTGTGAGGGTCCTGTCAAACAGGAAAAAATAGTCGAAAAAACTTTGAAACCCACACGTACGTTATGACGTGTTTACTCGCAAAAGTATAACAAAACGTAAAACGATAAAATTGAAAAAGATGAAAAATACATGGATCAAAGTTGAAAATAAAAATGTGTTTGGGTTAAATTGCAAAAGATGAAAACTTTTGGGTTAAAAGTAAAAAAAAACAAAAAGGTTAAAATGTAAAACATAAAACCTTTGGGTTAGAAATGAAAAATCAACAATTTTTTTTGAAAGACTCCCCATGCCTAAGGTACAAGCCATAATGCACAAACATGTTCTTAATTTATAATATGATAATTTATAATATGATAATATTGAATAACTGATTTTTCTGATTCGCTTATTTTTGTGTGTGTTAGATAAGAGAATTAAATACTAAACCAACCTTTATATTTTTATAAATAATATATCTTTTAAATAATATTTTATGTCAACTAGGATTGAGACCCGCCGCAATGCAGCGGGGATTCTTTAGTTAATTAGTTATAACTAAGTCGATCTAGGACCCGCACGTTATGTTAAACCTGCCAAATGGGGAAGAAATAGACGATGTAAAAACGTTCACCCACACACGCACGTTGCGTCGTGTTAAGTCGCAAAATTTAGAACGAAACGTAAAAACGTTAAACCAAAGACGCACTTTGCGATGTGTTAAGTCGATCCCAAAATTTAGAACCAAGCATAAAGCAAAAACTTTGCGGAAAATGAAAACTATAAAGAACCAAAGTTGAAAATAAAAAAAGTTGTTAAGATAGGTTACAAAAGATAAAAAGTTTCGGGTTAAAAGTAAAAAAAAAAACAAATAGTTTTGGGTTAAAAGTAATTTATGAAATACTTTTAGGTGAAAAGTAAAAAATAATCATTTTTTTTAGAAAACCCCCAAAGCCAAGGTTACGACAACTATATGCATAACCATTTTTTCTTTGGAAAACCCCCAAAGCACACCCCGTGTTGCGGCAGGGCGTAAAACGGTGTCAAATAGTACTAATGTCACACAACCGTTATCTACCACCAACACTGACTCGACCTAGGATCTGCGTGTTGCGACGAACCTGTCAAACATAAAAAAAATATAGGTAAAAAAGTTGAACCACACATGCACGTTGCGCCGTATTAACTTGCAAAATTTGAAACAAAACATAAAAAAAGCTGAACCACACTCGTAAGTTACGTCGTATTAACTCGAAAAAATTAAGAACTATACGTAAACCGAAAATCTGCCAAAGATGAAAAGTATAAGTGACAAAAGTTATGAAGTTAAATTGCAAATAATGAAGAGTTTTGGGTTAAAGTTAAAAAAACAAATTATGTAGGGTTAAAATTGCAAAAGGTAAAAACCTTTGGGTTAAAAGTAATGAAAAGTTTTGGGTTAAAGTTAAAAAAACAAATTACATAGGATTAAAATTGCAAAAAGTAAAAATCTTTGGATTAAAAATAAAAAATCAAGTTTTTTTTTTTTTTTTGAAAAAACCTCAAAGCACAATGTACAAGTTGCAATGCATCTTTTTGTTGCTTATTTAGAGTAACTAGGGTTAAGACCCGCCCGCATTGCGGCGCGGGTACATCGTAAACACTGAATGGATTAGTCCAAACGTTATATGATGCATTGACCATATGAAAACACACATTTCGACTTATCCAGTTGAACTCAATGTAACCTGTAAAAGCATTGAGATCGGATCAAAAGTAAAGTAAATAAAATTCATATCGAGCAATCATAATGTATTATATGTCGCCCAACTCAGACATAGAAAACATAACGGGATATGCACATGTAATCGAAAGGGATTAATTAGAGCTTTCGAAAAAATGGAGAAAAAGAAACCATACTTTGACTCCACTCGGTTCGAAACAAACTTTACGAAACATACATAAAATAAACATGAAAACATATTATATTTGACCTGAGTTATTTCCCAAAAAAAATTACGTGGAAACGTAGAACAACTTGAATTTATACCAAAACATACATAAAAATATGCACGTAGAAATGGTTTCTTTAAACGAAAATGTATTATATTTGACCTGACTCGTCTATAAAAAAAGTTTACGTCGGAATGTAGAACAAATCATATTTATACATACCTCGTACATAAAATATGCACGTAAAAAATAGTTTTTAATTAAAGGAAGTATAGGGGTAAACCGAAACAAAATATTAGTAAAAAATTTAATAGGTTAAATAAAACCGTCCCAAGTAGCACCAATGCCACAACGACATCGACTCTCAACATCGTAAAAATAAAATAGTTAAAATGGTAAAAACTACACTGAACGAAAAGCAGACTAAAATCGTTGAACCACGCACACCCGTTACAGTGTGTTAATTCGAAGAAATTAACCAGAAACGTAAAACGCATAAAATAATAACTTAGTCGATCTAGGACCCGCCTGTTGCGGCGAAATTTTCAAAAGGGAAAAAACGGACGCGTTGCGACGGGTTTGTCAAATATGAAAAAAATAGAGCAAAAAACGTTGAACCTCACATGCACGCTACGACATGTTAACTCGCAAAATTTAGAACGAAACGTAAAACGAAAAACTTGCGAAAGATAAAAAGTATGGGGGACGAAAGTTGTAAATAATAAAGTGTTTGTGTTAAATTATAAAAGATGGAAAACTTTGGGTTAAAAGTAAAAAAATTAGAAGGGGTTAAAATACAAAATATGAAATATTTGGGTTAAAAGTGAAAAACCAAGTTTTTTTTTTGGAAAACTCCCCAAGCTTGGGGTACAATTTGTAATGCACAAAAAAGTTGATTCTTTATAATGTAATAACTAGGATTGCGATCCGCCGCAATGCGGCGGGGATTTTTTAGTTATAACTAAGTCGATCTAGGACCCGCACGTTATGTTAAACCTGTCAAACGGGAAAAAAATAGACGATGGAAAACATTCACCCACACACGCACGTTGCATCGTGTTAACTCGCAAAATTTAGAACGAAACGTAAAAATGTTAAGCCAAAGACACGTTGCGATGTGTTAAATCACAAAATTTAGAACCAAACATAAAGCGAAAAATTTGCGGAAAATGAAACTATAAATGACCAAAGTTGAAAGTAAAAAAAGTTATGAGGATAGATTGCAAAAGATAAAAAGTTTTGAGTTAAAAGTAAAACAAAAATAGTTTTAGGTTAAAAGTAATTTATTAAATACTTTTGGGTGAAAAGTAAAAAAAAAAATCCATTTTTTTTGGAAAACCCCCAAAGCCAATGTTACGACAACCATATGCATATCCATTTTTTCTTTAGAAAACCCACAAAGCACACCTCGCGTTGCAGCGGGGAGTAAAACGGTGTCAAATAGTACTAATGTCACACAACCGTCATCGACCACCAACCTGACTCGACCTAGGATATGCGTGTTGCGACGAACCTGTCAAACATGGAAAAATAGAGGCAAAAAAGTTGAACCACATATGCACGTTGCGTCATATTAACTCGAAAAATTTAGAAATATACGTAAAACGAAAATTTGCGGAAGATGAAAAGTATGAGTGACAAAAGTTGTGAAGTTAAATTGCAAATAATAAAAAGTTTTGGGTTAAAGTTAAAAAAACAAATTATATAGGGTTAAAATTGCAAAAGGTAAAAACCTTTAGGTTAAAAATAAAAAATCAATTTTTTTTTTTAAAATGTGCAAAGCACAATATACAACTTGGTATGCACAATAACTTTGCTAATTTATAGTATATATAATAAAATATGCCTAATCCTTCATCTTTTGCCATCCTAATAAATTTGAGTAAACTGTTTTCAAAATTATATTATAACCTCGAGATAGTTGGTAAATGGGCTACAAGCTGCGCCGCTACCCCTTTTTGGATAGCAAAATTAAGCCTTTTAAAAACTTCGTCCATAGATCTCGGGGTCATAACATTACTATGCATGACCCTTTGAACTCGACTAAGTAGGTCTACAGTCTCTGGCGCCAGAAATCCAAAAGTATCAAAAGCAAATGGGATAAACACGTGCTGGTTGTCAAGGCACGCTTTCTCATGCGTGATCAACTTACCCGAAGCAGCCTGACCCACTGTGAAAGCACTACTCCCTAAGCCCACAAGCGGGGAAACCCTGTTAGATCCACACAAGCGCGTTTTCCTCCTACCCATCCAAAAACCAGAATGTCAGCTGGTCGAAAGGTAGATCTCCCTTCCAACGGGTCTGTTAAGAAATTAACGGGTGCCTCTTTCTTAGCAGAAATACCAGCGCACCTGAATATGTCAAAAAGGACATCCCTAATCAAACGCTTTCTCATGCGTGATCAACTTACCCGAAGCAGCCTGACCCACTGTGAAAGCACTACTCCCTAAGCCCACAAGCGGGGAAACCCTGTTAGATCCACACAAGCGCGTTTTCCTCCTACCCATCCAAAAACCAGAATGTCAGCTGGTCGAAAGGTAGATCTCCCTTCCAACGGGTCTGTTAAGAAATTAACGGGTGCCTCTTTCTTAGCAGAAATACCAGCGCACCTGAATATGTCAAAAAGGACATCCCTAATCAAATCATGTCGGTATTTGAACCCTGATAGCTCTCTACAATGAACTGCATGCTCACCAAAAAAATCCAAACACGCCTTATGATAAACCGGGCATTTGAAACGAAGAATCAAAAGTAAAATAGAAAAAAGAAAAATCATATATTAGATTAACTTAACTCATGTACAACGCTATGTTAAGAATCACATTCATGAAAACTTCCTTCTATTCCATGTGTTCTTCATTCGTCTCGTCTTTCAAAGAATACCCGCATATCCACATGACAGTCTCTCTTTTATCCTAAATTCCTCACAAAAATACACTTTGGCCACCCTTTAAGTTATCTTTTACGCCCATTTGATTTACTTTTCCGGATTTTATTTAATATATAATTGTTTTTGTAACTTTAGAATAGTGTGTTTTATAAAAAAAAAAAAAAACATGATTGTGATATAGTCTGTTTTTATAAGTTTTGATGTAAGTTTTACAAAAAACGGAGTTTGTATACAATTTACTAGGTTAGAACCCCGTGTATTATACGGGTTGCATAAATGTAATTTTATATATTAAATAATAAAAAAATATATATCTTTAAAAAAACTCATATATTGCACGTGTTGAATAATATATAATGTCATATGTTAAGATAAATAGTCATCAAGATTTATCTTTTAAAAATGAACATTGATATACTATTTACTTATTATAACATTTTACATTGTTTTTTTATTTTGCATAAATGTAATTCTATATAATAAATAATAAAAAAGACATATCTTTAAAAAACTTGCATATTGCATGTGTTGAATAAAATATAATGTCATATGTTAACACATACAATCGTCAATATTTATCTTCTAAAAGTGAATTTTGATGTACTGTTTACTTATTATAACATTTTAATTAATTTATTATTTATTATTAGATTAAAAACACATGTATTATATAGGGTTGAATCCCGTTTTTATAATACATTCAAATTATGAGATACAATTATTTTAGTTAGTTGTATGCACCTTCATGCTTATTTGTTTATTTCATTCATAAATTACTCGTCTTAAATTTGTATTCAAGAAAGTTTATGGTACAAAAAGGTGGAGATCGATCCCCAATTTTTATACGTTTATTCATTTTTATGAATTATACCGTAAAATCAAGAATTAAATTCTCTTTGAATGGAGTATAGAATTGTTATATTTAAAAACGGTTTTCTTTCTACATGTTGATGCAACGTGCAATAAATGATGGGTTTAAATCAATTATAACAGTACGCCTACCATTATAGCGATGCGTAAAAAAACACTTACAATTTGATAGAAGCATATGCCCGACCTATAATAATTATTTAATTCTAGTGAAAAAGAAAACAATAATACAATTATTAGGTATATATCAAACAGGAACCTTTAATTCCTAATTTACCTTAATTTCAATCGTTTAAAAAAATTATTATTATTTACTATGATTATAATAAAAACAAACGTTTATATTCTTATCTAATTTTTAATTAATACTATTATTATTTAATATGATCATAATAAAACCAAATGTTTATCCTTATCTAAATATTTATTCTTATCTAATATTTTGTTTGAAATTATTATTATTTAATATGAAAGATAAATAGGAAAATAAGGTGAGAAAACACCAGAGAGTGACATGTGTCTAAAAAAGATTTCCGTTTATTATTATAGGAAGATTCATATAAAACACACAAAGCCCTTTTTTATTAAGTTTACATCACTAGTGGAGGGTTCAAATGAGAAATTTTTTTTTGTAAGAATAAAAAAGAACAAACTTCAACCAATAAGAATGCTTTATTTAATTCATTTAATTTTTGTATTTAATATGGGTGTAAAGGTATATTGGTAAAATTAGATAGAGCATTAATTGTTAGTCTTCCTTTTTAATAGCTAGCTAAATTAAATTTGTAACTTATTTTCAAAAAAATATATATCTTTTCAAAGAAGAAAAAAATTAATTTAAGGTGTAGGATAAATTATGAGGTGTGTAGGATGAATTACGAGTTGTGTAGGATAAATTTCAATATGTGTAGGATAAATTTAAAAAACGTGCAGGATAAATTTTGATGTGTCTAGGCAAAAATTTTAGTGTGGAGGATGATAATCTTTATGACTAATTAATTAGTCAAAAAGAATAATAAATGAGATGAGAGAAAACTATTTAATATTTTACAATTGTACCCTTTGTTCTTTTTCTTCTCAATTTAATTTTCTTCTCAAATGAACATCCCCTTACATCACTAAGTGGATAAAATAAACCAATTGTGAGGATCTATTTGAGTTTATATCTAACTAGGTTATAACCCGAAAATTTTCCGGGTAGGAAAATTTAATTTACAACAAATAAAAGTATAAAAATAACACTTTTAACATCTAAAGTATCATCTTTCCATTTTCTCCACCATAAATTTTTAATTCGGTTTCTTAAACTTTTTCTTGTTGTAAAGAGCCATAAAAACATACAAAAGCAAGAATGTATATTAATCATGTATAGTTTTTTAGTATAACGGATTATTTTTTAAAAATTTATATACACGCATGGACAATACCTCACTGTCACTCTACACTCTAAATCAATTTTTTTTGACCCGACTCATACCTATTCCCAACCTTGCCCCACCCACATCAGCTACAACAAAAAAAAAATCAACCAAAAAAATACATGTTTGGATTCTTATATTATGATACAATAACACCTACATCAGCAACAACAAAAAAGAAAATCAACTAACACTAATATATAAACATGGAAAAATGTAAACTATAAATCCAACCCATATGGCTCAGTTCGTTAAAAATAAATCACTAACGTAGATCTAAACTGAAAACCTAAACTCCAAACATTTTATTTCCAAACCCTTTTAATTCTAACCGAATTAAACATCTTGAACAACAAAAAAATGGAAGATTTACAATAATGATTGAGTTCAAAATTTAAATTTAAAATAATGATTGACTTCAAAATTTAAAATTACTCCACCATTTATTTATAGAAAGAGATACCTTAATTTAGGAAAACCATATAATACTAAAATTTAAGGAAATAACGAAATCTTTGATGGATTGTAATTAATACATATTAAAACAGTACAAAATTTATTAGAAACAACCCAAATATTCAAATTTTAAAAAATATCATAGTTAGATTTGCAAAAAAAAAAAAAATTTACAAAATTATACACATCGCATAAACAATGAAACCTAAAATTATACCGAAAAAATAAAATAAAAAATTAAATAAAGCAAATTCCTTGTAAATAATGAATCATAGTTAGATTCCTTGTAAGGTGGTTGTTCTCCCCACATTAATGAAGCAAATTCATTAGGTATATCCTATCAGTGAAAAAAAAAAAAATTAAATACATAAGTCTAAATACAATATGTTTAGTAATCATATAACCAATAAACATACAAAAAAAAATAGGATATCGTCCTCAATCAGCTTTAAGAATGATGGACTGTTATTACTCAAATCCATACCTGCAAATTAAATGTGAACGGTTTTAAACACATAAAAACGATAAATTATTTATAGAAATAAACTCATAATAGCGGGAAAACATATAAAACCGAAACAAACAAAAATGGTTTGAAAAACGAAACACCATTTATTTATAGAAATAGAAACCTTAAGTTCGGTAAATTATCATACTAAAATTAAATCACTAACGAAATTTAAAATTGCTCAAAATTTTAAATTTAAAATTTGAATTCCGGAAATAGAAATAAAAATAGAAATAAAAACCTTAATTCCGGAAAATTATCATACTAAAAATAAATCACTAAAATTTAAATTTGAGGTTTCAAAAATAAATCACTAACGAAATTTAAAATCGCTCAAAATTTTAAATTTAAAATTTGAATTCCGGAAATAGAAATAGAAACCTTAATTCCGGAAAATTATCATACTAAAAATAAATCACTAACGAAATTTAAAATTGCTCAAAATTTTAAATTTAAAATTTGAATTCCGGAAATAGAAATAGAAACCTTAAAATTTTAAATTTGAGGTTTCAAAAAACGTAACACCATTTATTTATAAAAATAGAAAACTTAGTTCCGGAAAATTATCATACGAAAAATAAATCATTAACGAAATTTAAAATTGCTCAAAATTTAAAATTTAAAATAGAAACCTCAAAATTTAAAATTTAAAATTTGAATTCTGAAAATTAAATCACTAACATCCAATCCCGTAAATTATCATACTAAAAATTATCATCCTAAAAATAAATCACTATTTATTTATAGAAATAGAAACCTTAATTCCGGAAAATTATCATACTAAAAATAAATCACTAAAATTTAAATTTGAGGTTTCAAAAATAAATCACTAACAAAATTTAAAATTCATCAAAATTTTAAATTTTAAATTTGAATTCCGAAAATAGAAATAGAAACCTTAAAATTTTAAATTTGAGGTTTCAAAAGACGTAACACCATTTATTTATAGAAATAGAAATCTTAATTCCGAAAAGTTATCATACTAAAAATAAATCACTGACGAAATTTAAAATTGCTCAAAATTTAAATTTTAAAATTTAAAATAGAAACCTCAAAATTTAAATTTAAAATTTGAATTCTGAAAATTAAATCACTAACATCCAATCCCGTAAATTATCATACTATAAATTATCATAATAAAAATAAATCACCGTTTATTTATAGAAATAGAAACCTTAATTCCGGAAAATTATCATATTAAAAATAAATCACTAAAATTTAAATTTGAGGTTTCAATAATAAATCACTAACGAAATTTAAAATTGCTCAAAATTTTAAATTTAAAATTTGAATTCCGAAAATAGAAATAGAAACCTTAATTCCTGAAAATTATCAAACTAAAAATAAATCACTAACGAAATTTAAAATTGCTAAAAATTTTAAATTTAAATTCTGGAAATAGAAATAGAAACCTTAAAATTTTAAATTTGAGATTTCAAAAAACGTAACACCATTTATTTATAGAAATAGAAACCTTATTTCCGTAAAATTATCATACTAAAAATAAATCACTAACAAAATTTAAAATTTAAAATTCCGAAAATAGAAATAGAAACCTTAATTCCGGAAAATTATCATACTAAAAATAAATCACTAACGAATTTTAAAATTGCTCAAAATTTTAAATTTTAAATTTGAATTCCGGAAATAGAAATAGAAACCTAAAAATTTTAAATTTGAGGTTTCAAAAAACGTAACACCATTTATTTATAGAAATAGAAATCTTAATTCGGAAAGTTATCATACTAAAAATAAATCACTGGCGAAATTTAAAATTGCTCAAAATTTAAATTTTAAAATTTAAAATAGAAACCTCAAAATTTAAAATTTAAAATTTGAATTCTGAAAATTAAATCACTAATATCCAATCCCGTAAATTATCATACTATAAATTATCATAATAAAAATAAATCATCGTTTATTTATAGAAATAGAGACCTTAATTCCGGAAAATTATCATTCTAAAAATAAACCACTAAAATTTAAATTTGAGGTTTCAAAAATAAACCACTAACGAAATTTAAAATTGCTCAAAATTTTAAATTTAAAATTTGAATTCCGAAAATAGAAATAGAAACCTTAATTCCTAAAAATTATCAAACTAAAAATAAACCACTAACGAAATTTAAAATTGCTAAAAATTTTAAATTTAAAATTTGAATTCTGGAAATAGAAATAGAAACCTTAAAATTTTAAATTTGAGGTTTCAAAAAACGTAACACCATTTATTTATAGAAATAGAAACCTTAATTCCGTAAAATTATCATACTAAAAATAAATCACTAACGAAATTTAAAATTGTTCAAAATTTTAAATTTTAAATTTAAAATAGAAACCTCAAAATTTTAAAATTTAAAATTTCAATTCTGAAAATTAAATCACTAACATCCAATCCCATAAACTATTATACTAAAAATTATCATACTATAAATAAATCACCATTTATTTATAGAAATATGAACCTTAATTCCGGAAAATTATCATACTAAAAATAAATCACTAAAATTTAAATTTGAGGTTTCAAAAATAAATCACTAACGAAATTTAAAATTGCTCAAAATTTTAAATTTAAAATTTGAATTCGGGAAATAGAAATAGAAATAGAAACCTTAATTCTGAAAAATTATCATACTAAAAAAATCACTAACGAAATTTAAAATTGCTCAAAATTTTAAATTTAAAATTTGAATTTCGGAAATAGAAATAGAAATCTTAAAATTTTAAATTTGAGGTTTCAAAAAACGTAACACAATTTATTTATAGAAATAGAAACCTTAATTTTGAAAAATTATCATACTAAAAATAAATCACTAACGAAATTTAAAATTGCTCAAAATTTTAAATTTAAAATAGAAACCTCAAAATTTAAAATTTAAAATTTGAATTCTGAATTTTAAATCACTAACATCCAATCCCGTAAATTACCATACTACAAATTATCATACTAAAATAAATCTCCATTTATTTATAGAAATAGAAACCTTAATTCCGGAAAATTATCATACTAAAAATAAAGGAAATAACAAAATCTTTAATGGATTGATAATTAATACAATACAAATAAATCACTAACGAAATTTAAAATTGCTCAAAATTTTAAATTTAAAATAGAAACCTCAAAATTTAAAATTTAAAATTTGAATTCTGAATTTTAAATCACTAACATCCAATCCCGTAAATTACCATACTACAAATTATCATACTAAAATAAATCTCCATTTATTTATAGAAATAGAAACCTTAATTCCGGAAAATTATCATACTAAAAATAAAGGAAATAACAAAATCTTTAATGGATTGATAATTAATACAATACAAAATTTATTACTAAGAAAACAAAGACATTCAAATTTTAAAATATATTATAGTTTGATTTTCAAAAATAAAAAAAATAAAAATAACTAAAAAATTATACAGATTAGCATAAACGATTTAACCTATAACAATTATTGGAGCAAAAAACACCAAAACAACCATAAAATTAAACTTACCTTTTCAGTTCGACGAAGATTTAGAGTCCGGCAGTTGCATAAAATTTAGGGTTTCTCATGAAAAAAGAAAAACCAAAATAAAAAAATCACTAACAACATCACTCTTTGAAGACATCAACAAAAAAATTACAGAAAAATGATAAAAAAAAGTGCGATTAAGCATTTACAATACATAACAATCTAATATAATTTACATACCTGCAGAATAAGTGGAATGATCTACAAAAAAATAAAAAGAACAACAATAATCATTAGCATTTTCCGAATGGGTTTTGACCAAAAACAACCTACTATACGATCCATGAACAAAATAAAGAGTATTTCACTGCGATCATGTAGTTTACCTTTGATTTGTGAAGGATTCTTGCTTTAAGTTTATGATATGAGAAGGTAGGTAGAAGAGAGAGATCAGAGAGAAAGAACTTGTTTGTAGGAAGATGTTTATGAAGAATAATTGAGTCAAAATAATAAATAGGAACCATATTCAAAATGGGTTTTTTTTTGAAAACCGGAATAAACCGACCCAAACAATTCGGATCCCGCGTGGAAATAAGTTTTGGTTTGTGTTTTGTGAAACTTGGTTTGTTTATAGAGAATTACATCAATTCCCTCCCAAATTCAAACTCCACTAAAGCAATGGTTCCACATCATCAAAATGGATTCACCATTCAAGGACACATAACCCACATCATCTCATTTATTAATATATATAGATCTAATCTAAATTTTAATAAATGATTCCAATTAATGCCACGTGACAATCTCTCTTTTAATTTAGTAATTTTATTATTATTATTAACATTTAATTTATTAATACATAACAGATAAGTACGTAATTTATAAAAGATATGTTCATAATTAACCAAAAATTTTAGAAATTAGAGATACTGTAACAAAATATATAATTGAAAACTGAAAATGTACATTCATAAAACTTTAAAATACATTTCAATAGTGTAAATTAGTAACTTATATATGTATATAGGGGGTGTACCTAATGCTTTGGGAGTTTTCCAAAAATATTTTGAGAATTTTTACTTTTAGTCTTAAAGTATTTGATATATTACTTTTGACCCAAACTATTTGAATTTTTACTTTTAGCCCAAAACTTTTCATCTTTTACAGTTTAAACTTATAACTTTTTTACTTTCGACTTTGTTCCCCTATACTTTTCATCTTCACCAAATTTTCGTTTTACTATTCGTTCTAAATTTTGCCAGTTAACACGGCACAAAGTGCGTGTGTGGTTCAACGTTTTTACGTCGCCTATTTTTACATGTTTTACGTTTCGGTCTAATTGCCCCATATTAACACGTCGCAAATTTAGTGTTGATGGTCACTCGAGATGGTGTAACATTGATACTATTTTGCATGGTTTTACACCCCCGCAGCAACACGGGGTGCTTAATACTAGTTAAATTAAAATGTTATCATATTAAAATATATTTTGATCAATACATTTGTATTAAATTTTTCTTTTTTAGTTATTTATCTATTTGATAAATTAACGCAATATATTTTTATGGTTGCCTTTTATATATTTCCATGTATGTAAAGTAATAACTACTAAAATCTCCTGCACGATATGACGGGAATTTAGTTTCAACTGTTATCGTTTTGTTTGTTACTGTACAAATACTCGGTATAGCAACTAAAAAACCAAAGAAAAAAGTTCGTTAAAAATCAAAGTATAAAAATTTTGTGGTAATTTTATAAAGAGTTTAAACTTTACTATTCCTTGCAAAAAAAAAAAAAAAAAAAAACACGATATCAATGTGAAAACCATTACTGAAATATGCACCCAAACTAATGTTTAAGCTAAAATAACATTCCTCATGTGTAGCTTTTCATTTCATATTATCTTTAATTCAAGTTGCGTAAATGGTAGATCTTAAGTTATGTGATTGATAATTAGCAATGATTATTTGTGATATACTGACAAGTTATGTAAATTAAAATTTTATTTCAAAATTGTTATGTTATCCTTTAAATTTCAAAGAATGAAACTGACATTTTCCTGATTATGGATGGTTTAAGCAATTTTATGTCGTATTTATCATTTTTTTACTTACCTAAGATATTTCCTTAATTCAACCCGTGTAACACGCGAGTATATAACCTAGTAACGCAATATATATTATAAAATTTACAAGAGAAGTGAAAACATATTTTAAATAAAACTAAAATGTAGTTAAAAAATGATATATATTTCTAAAGTGTGAATAGTAAAAAACTAAATATATATATATATATATATATATATATATATATATATATATATATATGTGTGTGTGTGTTTAGAATCCTGTAAAAAAAATGAACTCTGTGAGAAAAAATAAGAAAGAACATGATGAGAACACATGTCATTATTTAATTTATTAAGATAAGGGCAATTATATAATTTAATTAAAAAAACTTAATTAAAGATAAAGATTATGTTGTAGCTGTTTTTGGAGTTATTTTAAGAATTCAAAAAAAAAATTTATTTACATTGATTATTTCATTCTATGGTGTTTTATTTTAGGAATTCAAACAGATTATGGTGTCATGTTTTTTATGGTATGATTGTGTACATTATATGAGATTTAATAAGATTTATGGTGTTTTTTAAAAGGAAAAAGTTATCTCACTGAATTTAAGAGTAAATTGCCATTTTAGTCCCTGAGTTTTGTCTAAATTTGCCATTTTAGTCTAAATAGTATTTTTTTTGCCTCTGGGTCCCTGACTTTTCCCTTTTATTGCCATTTTGATCACATACACTAATTCCATCTAAAAACTCCATCTTTAACCAGGGGTATTTAGGGATTTTCATTTTAAATGTTTTCAATTGCCATTTTGATCCGATTCCAAAAAATCAAAAAAATTCAAAAAAATAATAAAAATTCTAAAAAATTCGTTTTGGCGCGAACCGTTTCGAGCTGAACCGTTTCGACCCGTACCGTTTCGTCCGGAACCGTTTCGAGCTGACTCGTTTCGACGCGAACCGTTTCGACCCGTACCGTTTCGACCCGAACCGTTTCGAGCTGAACCGTTTCGACCCGTACTGTTTCGACCCGAACTGTTTCAACGCGAACCGTTTTGACCCGAACCGTTTCGAGCTGAACCGTTTCGAACCGAACTGTTTCGATCCGAACCGTTTCGAGCCGAACCGTTTCGACCCGTATCGTTTCGACCCGAACCGTTTCGACCCGAACCGTTTCGAACCGAACCGTTTCGAGCCGAACCGTTTCGACACGAACCGTTTCGACCCGAACCGTTTCGACCCGAACCGTTTCGACCCGTACCGTTTCGACCCGAACAGTTTCGTCCCGTACCATTTCGACCCGAACCGTTTTGACCCGAACCGTTTCGAACCGAACCGTTTCGAGCTGAACCGTTTCGACACGAATCGTTTCGACCCGTACCGTTTCGAGCTGAACCGCGTCGAAACGATTCAGCTCGAAACGGTTCTGGTCGAAACGGTACGGGTCAAAACGGTTCACGTCGAAACGGTTCAGCTCGAAACGGTTTGGTTCGAAACGGTTCAGCTAGAAACAGTTCGCGTCGAAACAGTTCAGCTCGAAAAGGTTCGGGTCGAAACGGTTCGGGTCGAAACGGTACGGGTCGAAACGGTTCAGCTCGAAACGATTCGGCGCGAAACGGTTCGGTTCGAAACGGTTCAACTCGAAACGGTTCGCGTCGAAACGGTTCAGCTCGAAACAGTACGGGTCGAAACGGTTCGCGTCGAAACGGTTCTGCTCGAAACGGTTCGGGTCGAAACGGTACGGGTCGAAACGGTTCGCGTCGAAACGGTTCAGCTCGAAACGGTTTGGGTCGAAACGGTACGGGTCGAAACGGTTCGCGTTGAAACGGTTCAGCTCGAAACGGTTCGCGCCGAAACGGATTTTTTGGATTTTTTAGAATTTCTATTATTTTTTAGAATTTTTTGGAATTTTTTTGATTTTTTGGAATTGGATCAAAATGGCAATTGAAAACATTTAAAATGAAAATCCCCAAAATACCCCTGGTTAAAGATGAAGTTTTTGGATGGAGTTAGTGTATGTGATCAAAATGGCAACAAAAGGGAAAAGTCAGGGACCCAGAGGCAAAAAAAAAACTATTTGGACTAAAATGGCAAATTTGGACAAAACTCAGGGACTAAAATGGCAATTTACTCTTGAATTTAATGATATTTTTTATTGTTAAGGCTATAGGGTGTTGTCATGACCTTTATGGTCACCATGATCCTCCACATCGGCGCCATGTCACTCACTTCTAATCCATCATCCAAAACCACTACCCTAAGGGTGTGGTCATGACCCAAACCACTATTTTCTTATTTTAGTTTACTTTTGTGGAAAAGGAAAATGAAATATTGAAAAAGGAAAGTAGGCTCATGGTTGCCATGGTTTAATCCATGCCAATCATGGTGGATGAAGCAAGAGGATGGTGTAGCAATCCATTGATGTTCCTATGTGGCATTAATGACCCAACCCATGCTCCCTATACCCTTTAGCCTGATGGAATGTTGTCTTTGTATACTTGTATGGTGTCTTGATTTCTGTGGTGTTTTATTTTAGTTTCATGGTGTTTCTGTATAAGAAAATGGTAGTTTGCTGAATTCAATGGTATTTGCAATGTTATGGTATCTTATATAAGTTCATGGTGTTTTACAGTAAAACACAACGCCTTGAATCAAAATACAATTAAAACACCATTGTATGTAAGGCTGTAAACGAACCGAACGAACACGAACAAGGCCTTGTTCGTGTTCGTTCGTTAAGGAAATAAATGTGTTAACGAACGTATAACAACCCTCGGTAAAACCGACACCTATCATAATAATTCCGACACCCTAATATATTTTTAAATATATCAATATGTCATTATATGTACCCCATATGTGAAAACCGAGCCCCGAAAATAGATTATACTATATAAAATAAATAAAAACAAAAATTGTTAAGCTGAGGCGGGCCGCGTAGGGCCTCACCTCAAGTTCATGCGGGCCGCGCGAATAGGAAAACCTGATATCGCCAAAACCATAAGCCCAAGCGGGCCGCGTACATGTTTGGTCTAGTTGATGCGGGCCGCGAGCGACCCAAATTGTGGCATAACCCGGTGCGGCCACGTGTCCAACTCGTGTCGAGCCTATAGGGTGACCCAGCCAAGCTACGCCATTGACCTAAGTCAATGCGGGCCGCGTAAGGCCTGGCCAAACTTCACGCGGGCCGCGAGAAACCTCGGATCAGATACTATAAATAGAAGGCAACGGCCTTCAGTCCGTTTCGTTCAATTTTCTTTCTGTCTCTCTACACTTTTAAATAGTGGGCATTATACCCGAGTCCAATACCCCCTAAATTAGCGAGGTTCTGCTACGATGTAAGTATTATAACCCCTGGAGACGTATTAGATACGCTGCCCGATTGATCTAGGGTTCCGTAACGGCTGTCGTGGTTCTGCCCGACGTAGTCGTTGGAATGCCGTCTCGGGGAGGGTATTACTAATGTTAAAATGGGTTATTATACTAACACACGTGCATTTGTGTAAATTATAGATATTCACCAGAAAATCATAAAGGAAAACCCTAAAATGGCAATGTGAGTAATCTCCTTTTTGTTAACAGTTTTTACAAAACCTTAATTATTTTACAATGCAATTTAGCAGTGATTGAGTCTTTGTAATTCTACAATTACTGCCGGTATGTTGGGGTTTTGTATACAAAATGTGAGTAACGTTACCATTGGACGAAGAGTTAGCCAATGGGTAATATGACCCTCAGTCAGACATGACACTACTGAATGAGTAATTGGGTAGATGGAAACATTGTAATCGCCCTCAATACTGTTTAAAGTTAATTTAATAATTCTTGATTAAACTGAGATTCATTCACCAGTATTTTCCACTGACAAAACCTTTTAAAAACGCGTTTCAGGTAACAAAATGTGAAAGCCAAACTAGAAGCCAGCTGGACAGCACTGAAGGCTTGGAAAAGTGGCTATAAAAGTTACCTAAATAAAAGAAAGCGTATATTTCAATAAAGTGGGATTTATCCCTGTAATTCAGTGTGTAATAAAAACTTGGGTTTCACCCATGTGTTTGATATTATAAAATAAGGTGGTTTACTCTGATTTAAACATTTCCTAACTACGGTCCTGATGAAATTTCCGCTGCCAAATAAATTAATAACGTGATACCACCGCAACTGGCTCACGGCCGCCCGTTCCCGGGAGAGAGGGATCGGGGGTTGTGACAGGAGGTGGTATCAGAGCTATGCCACTGATTCAGCCACAGAAGTGTTCTGCTGACATCAAAATTCAAAGTGTTAGGAAATAAACTATGGCAATACGTGTATAATTGTATTTCTTGCTATGTGTTATCTGACTATTTGTTAGTTTACAGTATGAGTGACCAAGGACCTTCTGACGCCTATCGTCAACTGTCCGGTTCGCCTAGGAGCGAAGGCACCTCCTCTTCTCAGCCTGCCCTCTCAGGGTATTCTGCTGACACAGAAGAAGGGATCTTTGTATTTAAGGCTCAGTCTGAAGAGCCATTTCCTCAGAAAAAGAGGGGATGGTTCAGTAGGGGAGCGCACGAGCGTAGGAAAAGAATGAAAAAGTTGCAGGAACAGCGAGTGTTAGCCGCAGCAAAAAGAGAAACTGATGCTTATAATCAGGATATGCTCAATAGGGGTATCGCTAATATCCATATTTTAGCAACCACTGCTGCCGACCCAAACCTGGAACAAATGCTAGCACCATAACCACAAAATCCTGACCAACCAATGGAAGTAGAAGACCAGATAGAAATGCCTGATTTCAACCCGGAGGAGATACCTAGGATACCTGCACCTGATCCTCTAGACCCAAACAATTACGACCCCTGGTGGGACGATGTTAGGGACTACGTGCAACAAAACCCAATACAGGAAAATGTGCCAATGCCCAACTTAGGAGCTTATCCAGGGTTAGATCCTCAAGATCCCTACAACATTAGTGATGCATACGTTAGGGAAATTTTAGAAAACCCATACCCTTACCAGGCTCCATATCAGGAACCCGTACCTCAGTTTCCAAACCCAGTCCTAGAACCTGCACCCCCAATGAGTGCAGAAAATATCCAGGAACTTAGGACTTTTGGGGAGGAAATTTTAGAAAGCAGTGATCGAATGCGACAGGTGGGAGAGCGTCTCGTCTGGAAGTACGACGAGCGCAATATGGATTTCTGGATGAATCCATATCAGTGAACGTGATGACAATACGGTAGTAGTAATAATAATATAATAATATATGTGTGTATGTGTTAAAAAAAAAAAAACTACGGATGCATACTATTAGTATTGTAGCTTTACGTTTCAGTCGGTACTGTAATTTTAATTTCTGTACTGGTGTGTATTGATGCATACTATATAAATAGAGTAAATGTCGCAATGCTCGACGCTTTTGGTTAAAAAGTGCGTGTCATGTGATTGGCTATATATATAAATATTATTTGTGATATTAATATTTGGTAAATGTCTAAAATTCAGATGGCCGACGCGGGAAATCAAGAAAATCTGAATAACGATAACCAGAGTAACATTAACGTGGTTAATGAGAATTCGGACAATAATAACAACGGAAACCAAATGGATAATAGTGCCGTTCAGCATATTGTGACACAGGGAATTATAGATGCGATGCCATTTATTATTCAAACAGTTCAGGAAGCGAATAATAAAAGTAAGCATAGCAGTAAGCGACCAACTGAACCAGAAAACAGCGTGAACAATGGACCCATACTTCAAGCGCCCGTTCCCAAAAGAAGAAGAACCATGCCACATGGTTGTTCTTACAAGGAATTCTGGTCCTGCAAACCAATAGAATTCTCGGGCAATGAAGGACCCATTGCAGCTTTACGCTGGATAGAGAAAACTGAGGCAGTTCTGAAAATAAGCAAGTGTGCTGAAGAAGATAAAATAATGTTTGCTTCAAATCTGTTTAAAAATGCAGCCTTAGAATGGTGGAACACTATCCTCCAATCCAGAGGAAGTGATAGGGTTTATAATATGGAATGGGAAGAATTCAAGAATATGGTAGAAAGGAAATTCTGCCCTCCCAATGAAAAAGAACAGATAGCAAATAAGTTCCTAAATCTTAGAATGACCGGGGTAGACAGTAAAGGTTACACTACCACATTCTTTGAATATGCTAGGATGGTACCAACCCTTGCATCACCTGAACCAGTGTTAATCTCCCGTTACATCTGGGGATTAATTGGAGAAATTAGGAATGTAGTCAAGGCAGCTAGACCTCAAACCATAGAAGAAGCCGTAGAACTAGCCAATACCTTGACAGACGAACTAATCCGTACTAGGGAAGAAGATCAGAGGGAAAACTTATCCCAAAGGCTTACCCAAGAACTCCGTTCTAAGAATTTCAACCGTAGAAATGTAGGTTCTACATCTGCACCTTATTGCAAGTATTGCAAAAGGAAGCATTCTGGAAAATGCTCCATATACTGCAATTTCTGCAAAATCTCAGGTCACAAGGAAGAAGATTGCAGGAAGAAAGCTAATAGCAGGGTATGCTTCAACTGTGGGGAACCAGGTCATATTAAGACAAACTGCCCAAAATTGACCCCAGCTGCAAATAACAAGAACCCTAGAAATGCTAGAGCATTTGTTTTAACTGCAGATGAAGCCAAGATGATCCCAGACGTCATTGCTGGTACGTTTTTAGTTAATGATATTTTTGCTAAAGTATTATTTGACTCTGGTGCAAACCAAAGTTTTATTAATACTTCGTTTTGCAAACTCCTAAATCAATCATTAACTAAACTACCACAAGAATGTCTAGTGGAAACCGCAAATGGAGAAACTGTTAGGATTTCTGAAATCTTGCATAGAGCAAGAATAGAAATTTTTAATCAAAAATTTATTGCAAACCTTTACCCAATGAATCTGGCTGGATTTGATGTTGTGTTAGGAATGGATTGGTTAATAGCCAATAAAGCCAGTATTTTATGTGATCAAAAGACAATTCAATTAAAATCACCAAGAGGTGAAAAGATCTCAATTAAAGGAGATAAACCTTTTAGATCCACTAAATTCATCTCTGTGATGAAAACTGCAAGTTGTATAAGAAAAGGATCTATAGTGTATTTGATTTCAATAATCACTAACACTAAAGGAAAAGAATTAAAAGATATCCCAGTAGTATCCCAATTTTCAGATGTCTTTCCAGAAGAATTGCCAGGACTACCGCCAGACAAGGAAGTCGAATTCAGAATTCACCTATTACCAGGAACAGCACCAATTGCTAAAGCACCTTACCGTTTAGCACCCGCTGAAATGCAAGAACTGAAGAAACAATTAGACGAATTATTGGAAAAAGGATTTATACAACCAAGTTCATCGCCATGGGGAGCACCAATATTATTTGTCAAGAAGAAGGACGGATCGATGCGTATGTGCATTGACTACCGTGAATTGAACAAAGTCACGATTAAGAATCGGTACCCATTACCAAGAATCGATGATTTGTTTGATCAACTTCAAGGAGCTCGATTTTTCTCTAAAATCGATTTAAGATCAGGATATCATCAATTAAAGGTACAGGAAGAGGATATTCCTAAAACCGCATTCAGAACGAGGTATGGTCATTATGAATTTACTGTCATGCCATTTGGTTTAACCAATGCCCCAGCCGCATTTATGGACATGATGAACCGAATATGTAAGCCATATTTGGATAAATTCATAATTGTCTTCATAGATGATATTCTCATTTACTCTAAAAGTAAAGAAGAGCATGCAAAGCACTTACACTTACTTTTAAGTTTATTAAGAAAAGAAAAGCTTTATGCTAAGTTTTCAAAGTGTGAGTTTTGGTTAGAACAGGTACAATTTCTCGGACATTTAGTGAATCATGAAGGAATTCATGTAGATCCAACAAAGATCGAGGCAATTACTAAATGGAAAACCCCTGGGTCACCAACTGAGGTTAGAAGTTTCTTAGGATTGGCCGGTTATTATAGAAGATTTATTCGAGATTTTTCTAGAATAGCCATTCATTTAACTAAGTTAACCTGTAAATCTGTTAAGTTTGAATGGGGACCAAAACATGAAGAAGCCTTTAAAATCCTTAAGCAAAGATTAACCCATACACCCATACTAGCATTACCAGAAGGAACTGAAGACTTTGTAATCTTTTGTGACGCTTCTAAGTTAGGTTATGGATGCGTATTGATGCAACGTCAAAAGGTTATAGCTTATGCATCTAGACAACTTAAGAGTCATGAAGGAAATTATTCAACCCATGATTTGGAATTAGGAGCCATAATTTTTGCCCTTAAGATTTGGAGACATTATCTTTATGGTAGTAAGTTTACCATATTCACTGATCATAAAAGTTTAAGATATGTTTTCGGGCAAAAAGAGCTGAATATGAGACAAAGACGTTGGATGGAATTGCTTAGTGATTATGACTGCGATATTCAGTATCATGCAGGAAAAGCCAATGTGATGGCTGACGCTTTAAGTCGAAAATATTATGAAAAGCCAAAAAGAATACGTTCTCTTAAATTAAATCTGCAAGTAGATTTAAACGAACAGATTAGAAAAGCACAAGAATCAGTAATCAAGGAAGATACTGAAAAATTAAAGGGAATGATTAAGGAATTAGAACAAGGAACGGATGGAATTTGGAGGTTCCATAAAAAGAGAATGTGGATACCTAAATTAGGAAATTTACGTTACCGTATATTAGAAGAAGCTCATAAATCTAAATATACGATGCATCCAGGAAATGATAAAATGTACCAGGATTTAAGGAAAAATTTCTGGTGGATAGGAATGAAAAAGGATATAGCAGCTTATGTTTCTAAATGTTTAACTTGCTCACAAGTTAAAGCTGAACACCAGAAACCCTCAGGTTTATTACAACAATTAGAAATACCAGTTTGGAAATGGGAATTGATAACAATGGATTTTGTTACCAAATTGCCTAAAACAAGGAAAGGAAATGATACAATCTGGGTGATTGTAGATAGGTTAACCAAGTCAGCTCATTTCTTACCAATGAAGGAAACCTTTAGTATGGAACAATTAGCCAAATTGTATGTAAATGAAATCGTTTCTTTACATGGCATACCTTTATCAATTGTGTCTGATAGAGATAGTCGTTTTACTTCTCATTTTTGGTCAAGTTTTCAAAGAGCAATGGGAACTAAGCTAAACCTAAGCACCGCTTATCATCCTCAAACGGACGGACAAAGCGAAAGAACAATTCAGACGATGGAGGACATGCTTAGAGCTTGTGTAATTGATTTTGGAGGTAATTGGGACGAACACTTATCTTTGATAGAATTTTCTTATAATAACAGTTATCACACAAGTATCAATGCTGCACCATTCGAAGCACTTTATGGACGAAAGTGCAGAACCCCAGTCTGTTGGGTAGAAATTGGGGAAAAACAATTATCTGGACCCGAGATAGTACAAGAAACAACCGATAAAATTATTCAAGTCAAGGAACGACTGAAAGCAGCACGTGATCGACAAAAGAGTTATGCCGATAACAGACGTAAACCCTTAGAATTTCAAGAAGGAGATAAAGTATTATTGAAAGTTTCACCCTGGAAAGGAGTGGTAAGATTCATCAAAAGAGGAAAGCTAAATCCCAGGTATATTGGACCTTTTGAAATTATCCAAAGAATAGGACCTGTAGCTTATCAGCTACGACTGCCAGAGGAAATGGCAGGAATACATGATGTGTTTCATGTATCCAATCTTAAAAAGTGTTTAGCTGACGAATCACTCGTAGTACCTCTCAAAGATATAGAAATAAATGAGCAACTCAAGTTTGTGGAGAGGCCTCTACAAATTGAAGATAGGAAAATTAAGAATCTCAAACATAAAAGACTAGTTCTGGTCAAAGTGAAATGGAATTCCAAAAGAGGACCCGAGTACACATGGGAACTTGAATCGGAAATGAAAAAGAAATATCCACACTTGTTCCAGTAGATCTCGAGGACGAGCTCTAAAACAAGGTGGGGAGGATATAACAACCCTCGGTAAAACCGACACCTATCATAATAATTCCGACACCCTAATATATTTTTAAATATATCAATATGTCATTATATGTACCCCATATGTGAAAACCGAGCCCCGAAAATAGATTATACTATATAAAATAAATAAAAACAAAAATTGTTAAGCTGAGGCGGGCCGCGTAGGGCCTCACCTCAAGTTCATGCGGGCCGCGCGAATAGGAAAACCTGATATCGCCAAAACCATAAGCCTAAGCGGGTCGCGTACATGTTTGGTCTAGTTGATGCGGGCCGCGAGCGACCCAAATTGTGGCATAACCCGGTGCAGCCACGTGTCCAACTCGTGTCGAGCCTATAGGGTGACCCAGCCAAGCTACGCCATTGACCTAAGTCAATGCGGGCCGCGTAAGGCCTGGCCAAACTTCACGCGGGCCGCGAGAAACCTCGGATCAGATACAATAAATAGAAGGCAACGGCCTTCAGTCCGTTTCGTTCAATTTTCTTTCTGTCTCTCTACACTTTTAAATAGTGGGCATTATACCCGAGTCCAATACCCCCTAAATTAGCGAGGTTCTGCTACGATGTAAGTATTATAACCCCTGGAGACGTATTAGATACGCTGCCCGATTGATCTAGGGTTCCGTAACGGCTGTCGTGGTTCTGCCCGACGTAGTCGTTGGAATGCCGTCTCGGGGAGGGTATTACTAATGTTAAAATGGGTTATTATACTAACACACGTGCATTTGTGTAAATTATAGATATTCACCAGGAAATCATAAAGGAAAACCCTAAAATAGCAATGTGAGTAATCTCCTTTTTGTTAACAGTTTTTACAAAACCTTAATTATTTTACAATGCAATTTAGCAGTGATTGAGTCTTTGTAATTCTACAATTACTGCCGGTATGTTGGGGTTTTGTATACAAAATGTGAGTAACGTTACCATTGGACGAAGAGTTAGCCAATGGGTAATATGACCCTCAGTCAGACATGACACTACTGAATGAGTAATTGGGTAGATGGAAACATTGTAATCGCCCTCAATACTGTTTAAAGTTAAATTAATAATTCTTGATTAAACTGAGATTCATTCACCAGTATTTTCCACTGACAAAACCTTTTTAAAACGCGTTTCAGGTAACAAAATGTGAAAGCCAAACTAGAAGCCAGCTGGACAGCACTGAAGGCTTGGAAAAGTGGCTATAAAAGTTACCTAAATAAAAGAAAGCGTTTATTTCAATAAAGTGGGATTTATCCCTGTAATTCAGTGTGTAATAAAAACTTGGGTTTCACCCATGTGTTTGATATTATAAAATAAGGTGGTTTACTCTGATTTAAACATTTCCTAACTACGGTCCTGATGAAATTTCCGCTGCCAAATAAATTAATAACGTGATACCACCGCAACTGGCTCACGGCCGCCCGTTCCCGGGAGAGAGGGATCGGGGGTTGTGACAGAACGGTTCATGAACACTTATCGAACGAGATTTTATGTTCGTGTTCGTTCATTAAGGAAATGAGCGTGTTCGCGAACGGTTCACGAACACAAATAAATTTGGCGAACGCGACGAAGGATAAAGATAGATGGCCTAGAGAGTAGCACTCGAACTTGAATCCCTCATTGTGGAACGGAGGTCGATCGTATTCGACGATGTAAATAATTGGAAATGAAAGGGAAATGATGCATGAACAAGGTGAAAATGGGTTTCCTAGTTTAATTGTTAGGGTAATAAAATAAATAAAAGTTTAATAATATAAAAAGTACAAATAAAATATAAGAAAGTACAAAGACCTTCAATTAAAACACAAACATACGAACATAAACGAACGCAAATCAACGAATGTTCACGAACACCTTATCGAACGTTCACGAACACAATCGAACGAACGAGACCTCTGTTCATGTTCGTTTATTTAACTAATCGAACGAAATTTCTTGTTCATGTTCGTTCGTTTATTAAACGAACGAACATAGATGAACTTCCCGCCGAACGGTTCATGAACTGTTCGCTGAACGTTCGGTTCGTTTACAACCCTAATTGTATGAACATAGATAAAACACTATGGACCAAAACATCTGATCGAAACGTAATTATTTTTCTCTATATAAGTATAACATTATCATACTCATATTAAAGATAAAAAACACTCATTATTATGGCGTAATTTTTATTAAAAAAGTTACGTATAAAAAAGTTATTGGCGTTTAAAAAAGACGGGGGGACTTGCATGTGGGTTTCTGATTTAAAAATGTTAAATTTACCTTTATACCCTTAATCTAGAAAATAATTATTTTCATGGTAAACATTATTTACAATTTTGTCATTATAATCTCAACCATTTGATTATAGATCAAAAGGTGTAGATTCCTTCCTACACTTCTCACAAAACACAATTTTTTATAATAACCATACCCTACATATATATAGGGAGAGGATCCTGAGAAAACTAAAAAAAACCTAAAAAATATTCCAATTTTTTTACAATTATTTTTACAAATTTTCGCTACTTTTTATATATAAAAAACTTTTTTCAAAAAAAAAACTTGTACTGCACATGTGCATTATATGTGTTCTGGACATGTGCATTATATGCTTAAAGTTAGCTTTTGAGTTTAGTTTAGCTTTTAGAGTTAGGTTTTTTAGAGGTTTAGGATTAGGATTAGGTTTTGGGGTGTGGGGGGAAGGGGTTTAGGTTTTGGGAGAGGGGTTAGGTTTTATGGGGGTGGGGGGTTTTGGCTTTTGATGGGAGGATGAATTTAGGTTTAGGCTTTATGTAAACCAGGCTAATTATTCATCGGGTATCATCAAACAAGTAGCCGTTGGGTTTATATTATTTTAACAACATACATAGTTATGTAAAATGACCTTTAATGTTAAGTCAAATGAAATCTAGTTCGTTCAATAATCCGGTCTTTCATTAAAGTTGTAAGTTTTAGTGTATGGGCAAGTTCTAACATGGAAATTATTGCGAAAGTTTTAAATTTTATGAAAGTTAAAGTTTCGATAAAACTTCAATGTCAAACAAAATGGCGTATCGTCAAGCTAGTCATCTAATCTTTTATTGAACTTACCAACCTTTATTTCTATGTCAAGATTTATTTTAGAGAAAAATGCTCAGATAGTTTCTGTGGTTTGCCCTTCACCTTTAGTCCCTAACTTTCTAAAATTACACCTATAGTCCCCAAGTTTTTGAATTTCGTTCCCGGATAGTCCCTGGCGTGGATGGGTTAATTTTTGGTGTTAGATGCATGTGAAATGACAAAAATACCCTTACTATCAAATTAATAACTTAAAGGGTAAATTACTTTTTGAGTCCCTGTGTTTTAGGGTTTTAACAACTTGAGTCTAAAATCAAAATGCTTAACGACCTGAGTCCCTATAGCCACTTTTCTTAACTCTTTGAGTACAAATTTTTAACACTGCTAGAATTTGTTGGTTAAGCATTGTTAAATGATCAAAATACCCTTATAGTTAAAAAATCAAAAAATAAATTATATTTAGATTTCTCTATCTCTCTTATATATATCTCTCCCCCTTTATCTCTTACTCTCTCTCTCTCTCTCTCTCTAAACATTCTGCACTTTTGATCTCTCTCATCTTTTTTTCTCTCTCTAGACTAACTGCATCCCCCCCACCACCATCACACCATCACCGTCACCACGACACCACCCACCATCGTCTTACCATCGCTATTGAAAACCCTCCACCGCCGTTTCACTTCCACCATCAACACCACACCACCGTCTCACCTCCACCACATAAAACAACATAACCAATCCAAGAACCCACGACATCAACAAAAACCTTATAATAAACGTTATCGAGCCACACAACATCAACGCCAACGATATACCTAACAACATAAACGCAAATCCGGCCAGATTAATCTGCGGTAGGGGGCCAGCCGCGGAAGTCGCCGTGACGCCACCGTAGCCTCGTCGGAAAACTGAACCGGCGTAGGATGGTGGGTTCAATTGAGGATTAAAACGGATAATGTCACACCCTGACTTTTGCGGAAGCGTGTACGTGTGACTTGATCAGTTTTCATTGCATTCGATTATAATAAACAACTGTATGACTAAAATGATGTTCATCTAAGTTTAAAATATTACAAACACAAGTTGTTTAAGTTCCAACCATCACAGTGTTAAGTTTAAGTTACAAACCATCCAAAAGAGATTAAGTTCCATACATGGACTTTTGATTAAAGCTAGTTTAACCAAGGCTTTGCTTCATATATCTTATACAGGATAAGATATACAAATCAAACCCTTAAAAATGGATGACGTCTAATCTTGAAATTTACTTCTTGAAAACCATTCCAACGCTGTACATCCATCTAGTTTCCTGAAATACATGTAATTTGAAAACAATCAACAAAAGTTGAGCGAGTACATGCGTTTTATGTGAGCTCCAATAAATTTGTAAATATTTGAGAGAATTCTTTTGATAGCCGGTATGTAAAGCGTCTATGAACAGATCAATTAATGTTTTGCAAGGACATTAATGTGTGTGTGACGGCGTAGGAAGTATCTAAACCTAGCGAATTTCCTCCGGTCCACCTGGCTGGAACGGCATAGTCACTACATGCGGCCACACAAGGACCCATGAGTGGGGCTCGCTACACCCGATAGATCTACCACTCCTGCCCCTCGGTCTTAACTAGATTAATGGTACTTAAGAGTGCGCCTACCCATCCACATGATCTAACAGTTCATTCCTTAGCTAAACTATACCACTGAAACATTTATTTCACCCCCGATAGTTATAAATCCGAAAATAGTTAAGAGAAAAGGGGGACATGAACTCACAAATTTGCGTTAGCAGCCTCATGTACTCAAAGTCTCTATCCACGGGTCGTATCACTACCTACACACGTGCTATGTTTTATTAGACACTTAGGTCGTGTAACGACTCTTACCCTTAGCTATTTATTAAGACTTATTTTGGAATTTTGGTTTACTTTGAGTTACATGCTTGGTGTATGAGGTATATATAATTTTTATAATTATATATAATTCCAAATTTGTACATATTAGTTAAAATAATGATATTTTAACTTAAATTATTTTCATACAAACATTCGGAATATTGTTAAAAATAATATATTTTTAACTTGTTTTGTCATATGGCTACCACATAAATATTTTCAAGTATAGGTATACTTGTATTATGTGTATGTTATTTTGTATTTTTTGTATTTGTGCATAATACTCGTATATGCGTATTTTACCAAGTGTTGGTGGTGTATGTCGGTATGTATTTATACATATAGGAATACGTATTTTCTTGTATTTATTAAGTATTCTATACTTAATTTATATATAATTTTCCGGAATATTGTTTTTCCATAATTTAAAATTACCAACTTTATATTCTTAAAATATATATATTTTAAGAGAATTTTATAGAAAAATATCTATAAATTTTATTTGGTAAAAATATGGATACATCTACCTATATCTTAAAAATAATATATTTTTAAGATCATAGTTAGAAAAATATATATTTTTAGTTTTCATTAAAATAATATAATCTTGAGTTGTTTATGAAAATATATATTTTCTTCCTTTCCAAAAATAATATATTTTCAATTTTTCCAAAATATGATATATCGTTATAATAATGATAAAAATTCATACTTTGTCGTTTGTTCGGTTTCGAAAATACCGTTTACCAAATTTGTCAAGATACGAATTAAGTTTCCGGAATATATATATAGTCCAAAGTGTCCATCGTCCGAATCGTCCAATACTTGTGTGTAAGTTATATATTTATTTTCTTGTGATTTTTGTAATTCTTTAAATTACGACTTTTGGTATTTTGGTGTGGTATATTATTTTTCAAGTTCCTAATTTTTAGTATAACTAATACACGTAATATATATGTAGCACATAATTTTTGTGTCTTCTAAATATATATTTTCCTAAATATATACTTAGTCATTTTTATTCTTGAAAACCAACCTCCAATACTTGAAATTTTATAACAAAAAGTATGGCAAATTTTTATATTTAAATACATTATCCAAAATCACTTGTAAACACTTGTTTAAAAATATTTTTCTAAGTATTGAATTTTTGCAAAAATTTTGTCATAGTTCCTTTGAAAATGGAGGTTTCCATGCTTATTAGCATATCATTTTCTTTTTCAACATTTCATCAACAATCATCAACAACATTCTACAACTTACCATGAGCCATAAACATATTCCTACATGAAGGTATGAACTTGAAGATTTATAAAATCTTGTAATATTTTAACATGATGTTTAGCATGACTTATTATTACCAAAAACATGGTTTTACTTCATATAACTCATTTTTACAAAATTTCAACCTTCACAACTTGTAACACATTTTTACAAAAATTCACATTTTTGAATTTTTCATGTCTTCTACACCTTACTAGTTCCATTTTCACACATAAAACATGTTTATTTTCTTTTTAAAACCAAATCATGTTAATCTTGAAGTAAACTTGTTTTTCTTGAAACTTTTATGTTTAAAATCTTTCACTTTTATAACCTACAACTTGTAAGAATCATCATTCTTCACAAAATCAAGTTTATATTCAAGTTCATACTTAACATAAAGGATGATCATCATGGATCTTTCAAGATTCATCCTCATACTTGCTAGATCACGTTTTAAATCATCATCTAGCAAGCTTTTATGTGGTGATCTACACCATACATTTAAGAAATCAACAAACAAGTTCATCACATACACTAAACAACTTAGATCTTTATGATTTTGAGCTTTATGCTTATGTTCATCTTCTTGTTTTAGTGTGATCTTTAGATTTTTTGTTACTTACATACTTTAACCACTAGAATAAGGTGTAAAAACAAGATCAAGGAGACTTACTACTAGCACAAAGGCTAGGGATGAAAAAGTTAGAAGATGAAGAAGAAAAGTGATGGTTAATAGCTCCTCAAGGTGGTCCTTCAAGTTCCCTTGCTTGCAACCTTCTTATCTAGCCTTGATTCACCTTAGAGTATGCTTAGATTGTGTGAGAAGTTGAAGAAAAGTGGAGATGAAGAGAGGGGGTGTTGGGCCGTAAGTTTGAGAGGAGGAGAGGAAGTTCTTGGTTTGAATTTTGTGAAATGATAATGTGTGTAGTGTTCTATGGTTTTTAATAACTTACTTCCAACAATTTATTTATTACCCAAAAGTTCATGTGCTTAGTAACTAAACAGCAATCTTCAATATAATAATCAAGAAAATGGTGGGGTGGTGGGACCCCTTGTTGACCGTCCTATGGGGGAGGGGGGTAACTAGTTGAATTTGAGTGATAAGTTAGATATTAGTTAGATCTTAAGTGTTTTAGTTAGGGGTTTATGTGTTTAGATGTTTTGATGTGTAATATGGTGCTTAGTGTTAACAACTAGCCTTATGATGTTGAAACAATGCTTCTAGTTCAACTTTGGTGTTTCGGGTAGTGTCCGGTTATTCGTTTGGTTACCGGTTCGTTAAGGTGCTAAATTGCACAGTTTAGTGAGTTATGAGATACCTTTTATTAGGCCTGTAAACGAACCGAACGAACACGAACATAGGCATGTTCGTATTCGTTCATTTAACTTTGACCGAACACGAACACGAACACGAACATATAATCGAACACATTTTTTTGTTCGTGTTCGTTCATTAAGAAACCGGGTATGTTCGTATTCGTTTATGTTCGTTCGTTTAAAGCCTAAACGAACAATTAACGAACATAAACAAACACAAACGAACATAAAAAAAATTAACTGAACATATTTGAATAAATATAAATTAACATGATTGAAGAAAGAAGTCTAATATGTTACATTTCATCCGAAAACACATTTAAATAAGGGTTCATAGATATACTAATTAGTTATATTTATATAACTAGTTAGAAAACCTAATATTTATATAAATATAACTATTTATATCTTTATTAAATTTAAACAAACATAAAAGAACGTTCACGAACATAAATGAACGAACACAAGGTGTGTTCATGTTTGTTCATTTAATTAAACGGACAATTTTTTTTGTTCGTGTTCGTTCGTTTATTAAATAAACGAACATAAACGAACTTCCCGCCGAACAAGTTCATGAACAGTTCATGAACGTTCGGTTCGTTTACAGGCTTACCTTTTATGACAGTTTTCATTCCCGACACTTTACAAGTTATTCTGGACATCTAAACCTTATTTCTGCATAATATTTTGATGTTTAATTGCTGATTTTTGCTGAATTTTGCAGAATTCTGCATTTAGAGTGTATTTTCGGGCACTTTTTAGTGTTTATTCATCACTCGGAAGGCTGTTTCATAACCCTTACTTTCCTACATAGAATTCTAGTGTAAATCTTGGTCCTGGGACTCAATCTGTGTCCTAACATGATGTCTGTCTGAGTACTGAACTCCCGTCAGTAGTACTTGTTTATCTGATAATTGTGCTAGTTTTGTTCTGTGCACTAATTGAATTGTTTCGAGTTGCATTTAACAACGATAAGTAGCATGGATCATGTAATGTATTTGTAAGCCTTTTGAAAGTAAATCATGAAATCATTCATACCATAAGTTCAACATGCACAACCATATATTACTAATTACTGTTCACATCGTACAGAATTACATGAAAAACTGCCGGTTGTCACAGATAACTCGTGGAAAACCCTAGAGTTTTGATCTTGGTGATGGTGAGGTTGTGTTGTTATTATTTCGTTTAGATATAAGAGGAAATTACTCGTCATCAGGAATTTATTATGAAATAATAAGAAATGATAATAATACTCGATTTGAATGAATTATTGGCACAAATCAAGGTCAGTTGAAAGTGAATCTGATAGTTCTTCTGCAAATGGTTAAAATCCTTAAAACACAGGGACTTAAAAAATAATTTACCCTAACTAAAAAGTTAAAAGAAATACAATTAACATTTTACAATTTATGTGGGACCCACCACCCACCCACCCTACTCACTTCATCTTCCCCACTCCACACCACCACCATCTCCACCTTCAACCACCACCATGTCCACCCCCACCCACTTCACCGTAACCACCACTGCCACCACCCTAGCAGAATTTGTCATTCTGCATCTCTACCTTTCATTTACCACAACATGTACCACCAAATCCAAGATACATGTGACTTGAATGTGGAGCTGCTTTGCCGGATTTCTAGAGGTGTGGTTTGACTTCGTTAGTTACTTTCTAGCTTCACTGTTATAGGAAAAGAATGCATAGTCGACTTTCGATTCAAACTGACATTCCAACTTCTTTATGTATAGGCTTAGAAACATTTTATGTGATTCCTAAAACCTACAAGCAATTAGTAATTGAAGTGATTTGTTTGACTGAAAGTTGTATTGTTCCCCTTTCGTTTCCATAGCCAGAAGAAAGCTTGAAAGAGACCGTGAGGTAGGGATGAGCATTTGAATATGCAAGAAACACCCGGTGGTAGTGGTTTAGATCTAAACATTTGAATTTTGTGTGAATCAAGTTGTGAATTTTGTGTGAATGAGAGAGAGTTTTTTTATATAAAAAGAAAAACATTATTTTTAGTAATTATTTTTTTAATAACAAGGGCATTTTAGTAATTTCACATCCACTTAATAACAAAAACTAAGCTCCATCCGCGCCAGGGACTATCCGGGAACGAAACTGCAAAAGTTGGAGACTATAGCTGTAATTTTAGAAAGTTAGGGACTAAATGTAAAAAATGAGCAAACCACAACGACTATCCGGGCATTTTTCTCTTTATTTTAAGATATATAACTTTCATTATCATTTGAAAAAAAATAAATTAACATGAGAGATTAAAATCTAAAAAAATTTCGTAATGATGTTATCCGAATATTAAATTAATTAACATCAAAGGCAAAATTAAATGAATTTAACCATTTTGAGTTTTTTTCGAAACGTATACTTCATTCAAAAACCATCGCCTCACAAACACGCGAGGACAACACAACAGGGAACTACAACAAAATCATACAAAGTCAAAATTACACCAATCGTTCCAAGAAATAGATTTATATTTAGATCTATTTTTGAAACATAGAAAACTATAAGATTTAATTCTACTCGTGATGTCTTCAATTCTCCAGTCTTTATTCGAAAAAATCTTCTCGTTTCTAGAATTCTAAATGCACCAACATGCTAAGATGATAATGCCATGAACAACTTTCTTCCTGAGCTTTCCGAGACCAATATAATTAAGGAACTTCAACAGGTCCCTAACCGAGAAGCCAAAAAGATCAGGGATTTTACACCAATTACTAACCCATTGCCAAATCACCGCTGCCACCATGCAACCCGAAAATAAATGGTCTGAAGTCTCTTGCCTGCAACCGCAAAAAACGCATCATCCGAGCTAACAACGATGTTTCTCTCCCTTAACGCCTACACTGTAGGAAGTCTATCCATCTCCGACCTCCATGCAAAAATATTGCACTTCTTAGGAATCCATCGACTCCATTCCATAACGTGTCGCGTGCTATAATCCAAAGAGTCCTGCTGAATTTTCATAATATTCTTAACCGAAAACCCATCCACATTTGCGCCTTACCACTCCCACGTGTCACTTCTGTCCCTGATGATAACTGAACCCAGCATGCACTCGAGAATGCCCCATTCAAGAGCTTGAGCAATAGTAAAAGTGTTATTTCTCCATTTCCATATCCAGCTCATCCCATTATCATCAGACTCCATACAATCCATTGCCAAATGCCTGATATTGATTCTCAAATAACTTATGGTTGCCATGATATCAATTTTCAAGACTCGAATTAAAACACGCATCTAAACTGAAGTCAAATTAAATGTCATTGTTATAGCACATCGACAATTCAAATTCATTTCCAAATGCCTAAATAATTTTCCTTGAAAAATTAGACTTTAATTTCAATAGAAAAACTTTCAATTGCAGAATCTTCAAGAAAAAAAATCCACATTGAAATTTCTATATTAATCATGCCTGAATCAAAACTTTCGTTTAACCTTTTTTTTTTTCAAATTGGAATAACTGAATCATCGATCATTAAAGAAACATATCGATCTTTAATGATTTAGATCTTTAATGATTTATACTTCTAGATATCGCATAGCAATTCAATCAATAACTATGCTGCTGTCACATGCTGATAGCCCACTTGGTAGAGGCACATGTCTCTTAAGAGTTAAGAGGGAGGTTTCAGATTCAAACCTGCACAAGGAGAATAATTAAAATGAGTAATATTTATTGTTAAAAAAACCTAAAACATAAACCCAAATTATATAGATTCCATAGTGTAAAAAAAATATATAAAACCTACTTGCTGGAATCAAGATTTTAGAGAAAGAAGCCGATGATGTCATTGTGATGGAAAATTTTGAAAGAAACTTATTGGCGTGTTTTATCTTTCTACATAAAGTTTTAATTTACGGTGATATTAGGTTCTCTAGTTGTGTGATACACGGGATAACAATTAAAGTTCTATATGACATTAAAATAAACAAAAAAGAAATTGCATATTACATTTAAGGAAAAAAATAAAATGCATACACCGATTAAACAATGAAAATGATATAATTCACAAATCTATATACATTTCTTATGATTAAAATTACTTATTACATATGAGAATGAAAAATGAAAGGTGCACTCGAAGCAAATTAAGATTATTATACATATGACTCAAAATAAGAACAATAAAAACTTTTAGCTTTAGGCCGAGTCTCACTATTTCCTTTATCATTTTACATTTTTTTTTTGAAGAGTGACTTTCTATGTACATGACTTAGCTGTTACTGCCCCGCACTTGAGGACGCGATGTTCTATCGGGCCCCGGCCCCCGCGCAAGCTGATCCCCCCCCCCCCCCGAAATCATCAACACTTGTTTGTTTGTTTTAATTTAGTCCCATTTGTCCCGTTAGGATGCCACTGATTGATGAAATTTTTTTTGAGAAACTTGTTAGTGTGTTTTATCTCTATACCTAAGGTTTCTTTTTCTTTTTTTTTATATATATATATATAGTAACATCAAGGAGAAACCTAAAATAATATATGAATATGTGTATCAAATAGTCCATGTATTTTATAGGCCCATTTAAGTAATTTGACTGATTAAATAAATGATTTAAGGCCACATTTAAGTGGGCTTAATTTGTCTAACATGTCAATTATGCTTCAAATATTTAAGGGCATCCTTTTGTAGTGGTTTTTAAGATTGATTTATTCAAAAACTTAAGGTATTGCGATGTTGATATAAGGACTTTCAAGATTGATTAATTCAAAAACTTAAGGTATTGCGATGTTGATATAAGGACTTTTCAAGTGAAATATTTGGCATATTCTGATGTAAAGTTTGTCTTGCAAATGTTACTATGTTCGACTTTGCTACTTCCTTCCATCACGTTGGTCATGAAGATAAAATTCCTAGGTATCACCTATTTTATATCTTGAGTAAGGTTATTGTACGAATAGGTCTGAACATATAAATTGACTTAACATGAGAAGTGAAGAAAGGATTTTATTTTTTTGAAATGTTTTTGACTTAACAGCAGTTGCTCATCAACAGGGGCCAGGGGGGCAGGGGTTTGTCTTTAATAGGTTAGGGTTTGCTATTCAGAAGGGGGTAGTGGCGCAGCTTGTTGCTCGCTTACCTGTGTTATTGATGTAACTCGGCCAGTTCATATATATAAACCTAGATTCATTTAAAAAAAAAAATGTTTTTCTCATCTTATTAAGCACATATTTTAGTTCCAAAATCTAAAAAAACTTTAATGATTTTACACTCTACAAAATTATATAATTACTCTATTAGTGTAAAATCACAATTTTTTTACATTTTTCAATTAAGCATCATACTTAAGTAAATAAAAAAATCAGAAAAAAATTCCTTCACTTCTCAAGTTAAGACCATTTTGTATGTTAAAATCCATTTATATTTGATGTTTACACTTTATATCTTCCCTCTTATTTTGCATATTACACATTACGTATGCTTGTTTGTTTATTAATCTATTCTCGTTTTTTACAACTTAAAGATATAATTGTTAGAAAAGTAATGAATAATTTATGTAAACTAGTATGCTAACAACAACTTACATGAGTTCCAATTAACCAACTTTACATGTGCCGCTTATATAACAAACTTCTTTTCAATAATCAAGCGAGTAGATATGTAGCCATATTTTTTCATGTCATACAACTTCATTTCTATCACATGTCCACTATAAAGTAAAGTTTAAGTTATACTATAAGTAATAATTTAATACGATGGAAATGTATTAAAAATTATGCGAAAACAATTGTTGTTTATATTAAAGAAATGCTGACTTACGTAAAATTTTGTAGAAATAATCTAAATAAATGTTTTTCAACTACTTTTTCTCCTCATATTATTCTTCCAGCTACATCTATAAGGAAACTATATATTTTGATTAACAATTTTGGTTTTAATTTTGAGGGAAAAGATCAAATAGGAAGTTAATTTTCGCTAGGAAGGATAGGAAGCCATAGGATTATGACATGTGGCAAATTTTAAAATAAAGAGAAAGGGTATTTTAGTCAATCCAACTCCTTCTTCTTCCTTTTTCAAAACCCAGTAAATTCAAAAACCCACCATTTTCAAAACCCACCATCTTCAACTATTTCTTCACTTTCTATCTCAATAATCACTACATTGTAGTGCGATTTTCATCACCAATCAATGATTCAGACCCCGATCAACGTGTTCTTCAGCTTTTTTTTTTTTGAAGAAAACCCAGTTTAATTTCATAAAAAAATCTCGTTTTTTCCGGTGATTTTGGAGATAATCACTCGATTCGTTCGATTCGAGTGTTGATAAGTGTTTCTATCATTCAAATTTTGTCAATTGATGAAGAAATCGGCTTCGATCCATGTAAGAAATTCTTTAATTTCATTTTCATGATCTGGGTTTTTGATTTAGTCATTGCGTTTTACGATCTTTGCGGGGGTCCGGGGGCGACAGCCCCCGGTAGCGGGGTCCCAGGGGCGGCTTCGATTAAATTGCTGTACTAAAAACGCATCAGAAAAATTAATTTTCCATAAATTGGCTCATTTAGGTAAAACACATTTTTTAGGTGTTTTCAGTCCATTGCGTTTTAGAATGAGTCATTTTTAAGTGTTTTCTGGCCATTGCGTTTTACATATAAGACATTTCTTTGTGTTTTTGGTGCATTGCGTTTTAGGTAAAACACTTCTTTATGTGTTTTCAGTCCATTGCGTTTTAGAAAACAGACATTTTAAGTGTATTCTGGCCATTGCGTTTTACAAATAAGTCATTTCTTTGTGTTTTTGGTGCATTGCGTTTTAGGTAAAACACATTTTATGTGTTTTCTGGCCATTGCGTTTTACAAATAAGACATTTCTGTGTGTTTTCTGGCCATTGCGTTTTACAAATAAGTCATTTCTTTGTGTTTTTGGTGCATTGCGTTTTAGGTAAAACACATTTTTATGTGTTTTCTGGCCATTGCGTTTTACAAATAAGACATTTCTGTGTGTTTTCTGGCCATTGCGTTTTACAAATAAGTCATTTCTTTGTGTTTTTGGTGCATTGCGTTTTAGAAAAATGTCATTTTTTAGGTTTTTTTTTCATTGCGTTTTACGTAACTGGTGGTTTTCTATTGCGTTTTACACAACTGGGTTTTAATTTTTTTTTTTTAAAATATAGCAATAGTATACTCGTTTTAAAGATAAAAAACACTCGTTTTTTTGGTGCAATTTTTATAAAAAAATAATGTCGTATGAAAGAGTTATTAACGTTTAAAAAATGGGGGGGAATTGGAGGAGAGAGAAACTATTGGCTTGGATTGACTAGAATGCCCTTGAACAAACTCACGCGCCTCTTTTCTTTTCTTTCAATTTCCCTGATTTAATCTTAGCCCTTGATTAACTTAATGGATGGTCAAGATCTCTTCCTATCCTTCCTAGCCAAATAAACTTCCTATTATATCTCCACCCTTAATTTTGAATCTATTATATAGACATATTGCTTAATTAGTGTGTAATCGATTGTATAAGAATAAAGAAAAGTATAATTGTGAAATTGATTAAAAAAATTCGGTCACAATCGAAATTTCAAAGATACAAATGAATTACACCATAAGTAAAAAAATCATATAGGGAAAAGATGTAAATAAAAATTAAAAAAAAAAATTATTGTAATTGTAAACGAAAATTAAAAAATGAAATTATTGTAAAAATTTGCGACTTTTAAATTTGAAAAAATTAGATATGCAATTACTTTCTTAAAATAATGCCTCATATAAGGTTCCAAGAATATATACTGTTTGTAGGCCACCAAGTGTATAATGTCGATCACCTATTCTCATCACTGGAATCCGCAATTACATATAATGTCTTGCTTTTGAATCTTACATGTACATTTGCATATTAAACAAGAGCGTGTGTGAAAATTTGGGGTCCTGAGTAACTAGAAAAATAGGCCCTTGAATTTATAGGTTTCATTTGGGTTTTAGGGTTAGTTGGGTTATATGAAACATAAGGGGATACGGAGTGGGGGTCGGCAAACCCACTTCCCCGATTTTGTTTCAAGTGGCAAACCAATGCCAATAAACTTTGCCGATCAAAGTTTCACCATTTCGGTGATGCTTTACCGATGCGGGAATGAGAAAGGAAAGAGAGAGAGGGGGTGTGGGGTGGGGTCCATTCCAATCTCAACCAATCACACATTTTTCCTTTTTTTTTAAATAGTTTACCACTTCACCAAGTGTTTAAACCATTGCCAACATTTTTCACCAAAGTTTAAACACTTTTGCCTAATTGACATGGCGCGCTCTCATTGGTCGGTTTTTTGGTTTGCCACTTTAAAGTGTTTAACCACTCCTTATACCCTAAGTTTGAATTGGCCAAAAACTAAATAGGTTATTAGGTATTAAATTAGTTTTTTTAAGGTTTAATGGGTTTAAAAATCATATAGGATTGAAAATATTATTGAGTTTTAAATAGTTTTTGCTTTAAAATATATATATATATATATATATATATATATATATATATATATATATATATATATATATATATATACTAAAAAAAGTTTAATTGGTTTACAAATCATATTGGATTGAAAATATTATTGAGTTTAAAAATTTATAGGTTTTACTTAAAAAATATATATATCTATTTATACTATATAGTAAAAGAAAAATACGGGGACAGATGCCATTCATTGGAACCATTTAGTTTTTTGTTTTCTTACATCTATCTCCTACTTAATTACGAATAGTTATTTTTAAATTAAAGATAGCTAATATATCAATAACCAAATGAATTTAATATGAAATTAGTAATTAGTTTTTGAAATAAAGTTATATTTTTTCCTTAAAAGCTTCACCAAATTCAAAATTATGCTGGTAAAAAAATATTAAAAAAAACGAATACTAATGATGATAATTATTTTTATGAGTAATTTTTTTTTCAAATATTCATTATGGTTGAATGGTAAGAACGGTAAAATACAATAGGTTAAATAAGTAAAAAAAAATATGTGGTATTAAAAAAATTACTAATACCCAGTTGAAAAGATTTTTTTTTAAAATTAACTTGACAAAATTTGTAACTATCACGTCAATGTTTATTTTTTCAAAATACATTTTTTATCTTGACAACTGTATATGTTAACAAATTATATTATATTATATTATATTATATTATATTATATTATATCTAATCTAAATATTAATAAAAGACTACAATTAATGCCACGTGGCAATTTCTCCTTCAATTTCACAATTATATTTTTATTTTTATTTAAAAATTATTTTATTATCCTTATCCTTATTATTACTATTATTATTATCTATAAATCTCTTAATTTCATTTTTAATATTATATATAAAAAATATTTTATTATCCTTATCCTTATTATTATTATTATTATTATTAAATCTCTCAATTTTAATTTTAATAACATACAAGGGAATAGTATATTTTTTGTCTTTTTGTCTTCCTTCTTTTCTTTTCTTCTTTCTGGCATTATGATTTTTCATTTTGTAACAATGCTTTAGTTTTTATAATTTGAAGGTTAAATAATTTTAGTTTTTTTATTTTGTTTTACGTTTTTCTCGGATTTGTTCATCGTTCGTTGCTATTTAGCACGGTGTTTGATGGTCACATTTAGCCCTTCAGGGTTTTTTTTTCATTCGTATTTGGTGGTCACATTTGGTCTTTTAAGTTTTTTACCGCCTCCACTTTCTAATACGCATCGTTATAAATTCAGACTCCTTCTACGTTTTACGTCACGTAAGTCACTTTGTGTTGGAAATTCGTGTTTTTTTACGCTTTACCCGGTTTTGGTCTTCGTTCGATGCTACTTAGCATGGTTTTACGTCCCCATCTTCTCAACGTTGGTAGCACGTTTTTATGCCCACTGACCCGCAACGCGGGTAGCTTAAGACTAG